>NC_091284.1:722824635-724024635 GCF_032444005.1 Ranitomeya imitator
AATATTCTTGGTTGTCATTGTAACACATATTAGATGAAAAATGTCGTTGCTAGTCTCGTACATGTGAACAGCGTCAGTATAATAATTACAAATATCATTGTTTTATTATTATTAATACTTATAGAGGACCAACAGCTTCCGCAGCCTCTGTCCACCGTGTGGATAATTCAGTTTCCATATCTGAGCAATATATCAACACTCTCAATCCAATTTCATAGGAAGCCACTTAATCTTAAGCTAGACATATGGATGAAATATTTGTCAGTGGATTTTATTTATATATCTCTTTCAAAATGATTCACAGTTCCGTATCGAAATTATATCCAATCTCACCAAGCCCTGCCCCCAATATGGCTCACAATCTAAACGTCCAAACACACAAGCATGCCCTCATAGGAAACATATCATTGTAAGCTATGAAACAGTATGTCGAGGCAATCTAAAAATAAGAATTGCCCAACTTTTACCAAATAAAAATAAAAAAGCGTAAAAGGCATCCCATCGCGACAAGGTGTACCCAAATCGGGACAGTCCTATATATACAGGACCGCAATGACTTGGGTACACCTTGTTGTAGTGGAATGGCTTTTACACTTTTATTGATCAAAAGCACTGCTTACTAAGTAACTCTATATTATTATTATGTACTATTACTATTTACATACTTGCAGCAGGGTTTTTGCTTCTATCTTCTGTTTAACCCCTTCACGACATTGGTCATAATAGTACGCCGATGTTGGACTCCCTCCCTTTGATGTGGGCTCCAGCAGTGAGCCCACATCTTTCCTGGCACATATCAGCTGTTTTGAACAGCTGACATGTGCCCGAAACAGCCGCGGGTGGAATTGCAATCCACCCCTGGCTATTAACCCATTAAATGACAGCGGCATTTAACAAGTGCTTCTGGCAATCACGCCGGAAATCCACCCACCGGTGACCCCCGTCACATGATCACGGGTCACCGGTGGGTTGGCATGACAACCAGAGGTCTCCTGGAGACCTCTACGGTTGTCACTGCTGGTTTGCAAGTGAGTAATTCAGCTACATATAGGTAAACTGATCATCGCCTATATGTAGCTGAGCCAATTGGGTTATGGATTAACCTGATCGCTAAACGGCGTAGGGCGAAAAAATAGTCAAAATGCCAAAATTACTTTTTTGGCCGCCGTGACATTGCATTAAAATGCAATAACAGGCGATAAAAAGAACTTATCTCCACCAAAATGGTCTAAAAAATAAGCCCTCACCAAACCCAAGATCACAAAAAATGGAGATGCTACGGGTATTGAAAAATGGCACAATTTTTTTTTCTTTTTACAAAAGTTTAGAATTTTTCTTCACCACGTAGATAAAAAAGAACCTGGACATGTTTGGTGTCTATGAACTCATAATGACCTGGAGAATCATAGTAGCAGGTCAGTTTTAGCATTTAGTGAACCTTGTAATAAAAAGAAACCAAAAACAAGTGTGGGATTGCACTTTTTTCGCAATTTCACCTCACTTGGAATTTTTTTTCCGTTTTCTAGTACACAACATGAAACACCAAGATAGATAACTTCACACAAGGCCAATGTAATAAAATATATCTTTATTCAAACTCTTATATAAAAAATCACAGCAGATACCACAAGTACAAGAAAGGTGGGTTACCAACATACTACTACCCTCCAATTTGTCATCTAATACAGCAAAACAGTGTTTGTATATTACGTATAGTCAATAAACAGCTGCATGGAAAAAAATCGCACCACATATGCAAATAATAAAGAAAGTGCAAATGTGCAATATAATAAATATTTGTATCAATATAACCAATTACTATAGTAAAACAACCTTTATTTGGTCACAGTGAGGGCGAACAATAGATGTTTACATAGCTAACATACACATCGCAAAGAATGTGAATAAGGCATAGTTACCTATGGAGGAGCAGACGAAGGACCCACCACACCCGATGCACGTTTCGAAGCATTTCTTGCGAAACGCGCGTCGGGTGGGGTGGGGCGATTTTTTTCCATGCAGCTGTTTATTGACTATACGTAATATACAAACACTGTTTTGCTGTATTAGATGACAAATTGGAGGGTAGTAGTATGTTGGTAACCCACCTTTCTTGTACTTGTGGTATCTGCTGTGATTTTTTATATAAGAGTTTGAATAAAGATATATTTTATTACATTGGCCTTGTGTGAAGTTATCTATCTTGGTGTTTCATATGCATTGCTTCATGGCCCTTTAGGGGATTTATTCGGTGTTGTTAGTACACAACATGGTAAAACTGATAGTGTTGTTCAAAAGTACAATTCATCCCGCAAAAAACAAGCCCTCATATCGCCATATTGACCGAAAAATAAAAAGTTATGGCTCTGGGAAGAAGGGGAGCAAAAAATGAAAATGCAAAACCAAAATACGGTACCTCTGGTCGTTTGTTCAATGCATATTTTGGTTTAACTCTCACCAAATTTCTAAGGCAGGGTTCACATTGTGTTGCTGCAGTCCGTTCAACGCATGCGTTAAACGGACTGCACCAACGCTAGTGCCCTGTAAAGATTGCGTCCGAGGGTCCATCACAGAATGACGGCACATCGCTAACGCATGCCGATTATGACATGCGTCAGCGGTGCGCTACTTAGTGGCAGTCAATGGGTGCACCAACGCATCTGTTACATAGCGTTAGTGCCGCTGTGTAACGGATGCTGTCAGCACATTGCCATTGACGCAATGTGAACCTGGCCTTACCCAGTTTGATTGGGCACCATGAATTTCTACCTGTCTGATTTATGACAACACGACTGCCCCAAAGTATCTGAAATCCCACTATATACCTCCCTCTGTAGAAATAAGATACCCTTTTAGTTTATTCAACAGACATGTTAGTAGGGAAGGTGGGTGTCAGGATGATTTCAGAACTTTGTTTTGTGATAAGAATATTTTATGAAATGTAATGGGTTAGTGACTTTATTTTTCATTGTATTTATAAGGTCTCAATCGCAAATAATTATGGCTTACTCAATTATCAATGCTGTTACGTTTCTGATGAGTGTAATGTATAATCAATTTTAATAAATCCCGCTGGCTTATAATGGATCCTTTATTAAGGTTCGGGTTCAGTCCAGATTCTAGTCAGGCCTTTTTTTCTTTTTTCCTTCCTTTAGATCAATTTGGTAGGGAGCAAGGTTATGAAATGTTTACCGTAGTCTTTTCGTTTATTCATATCTTCCCGAGTCCCTTAGTTAAAATTAATGGACATATGTAATTTTTTCAACCGCATTAAAAATGGAAATCTGTAAGTTAATTAAGCCATCAAAAAGTAATGTCAACAGGATACCAATAAGTTTAATCAATTCTACGACAAATGTACAATAACACCCCCTTCCTTAGATATACATATAACTAGTAAAGCCAAATAATCTTAAGGTCTCATACTAGTGGGTTAAAATCAAGAATAATAATCTTTACATAGCGCTAACATATTCCGCAGCCCTTTACAGGTTGCACACATTATTGTCGCTGTCCCCGATGGGGCTCACAATCTAAATTCCATATAAGTATGTATTTGGAATGTGGGAGGAAACCGACACAAACATGGAGAGAACATACAAACTCTTTGCCGATGTTGTCCTTGGTGGGGCTTGAACCCAGGACTCCAGCGCTGCAAGGCTGCTGTGCTATCCACTGCGCCAAAGAACTACTTCCCTTGTGCATTTGACTTTAGAGGCCGTTCAAATACCAGACACACAATGATTTTAATAGATGTCCTGTTACCCTGTGTTTTCTTGATCACGCCATTGCTTTCACAATAAAACATATAGGGTCATATTCATCAAAACTGCCTAATATTTAGACAGTGCAATCTTATCCTAGAAAGTCTTAAAATGTATACACGTTATACACCTAGCGCATCTTCAGATTGTCTAGTCATCGTTTATGCCACCTATTAGTTGGATTTGTGGAGGCAAAAATTTATGCCAAAATTTTGACATATTTCTTAACTTTCTTTTCTCTAAACAATGGTAGATTTTACATTTCCATGGTCCACTTTTCTGCACATTTCTGTGGTAGAATGAAGTCAGGCTTTATATTCCTTTTTATGTGTAAAGTAAAGGAGAACATTGACATAAAGTTTGTATATTTTTTCCCAAGTTTGTGTTGGAAAATATTTTTATTTCTCCTTGACATATGGCCCTTTTACATGGGCTAATGATTGGCCGTACGAACATTTATAGGAACTTATGTTCCAGATTATTGCCGTATGTGAATATCCTCAGTGTTTAGTCAAGAAACAAGCAAATGTTCACTTATTGTTACCATTGGTCAACAGCATATCCCACATGTAAGCAGGGATGTGCTGCCGACACGGATGATAGTAGTGGGAAAAAAATGATCTTCCAACCCCTCCCTCTAATCTTTGCTAGGTGAATGTGGTAATTAACAAGAGAAAATGAATTTCCTATACCTCTGATTGGGATCATTTTGGGGTAAACTGACCTTTGACACAAGCCACAGAAATCATTGATAAGTCTTACTTGTTTCTTTCACATTACTTGTTTTTAACTCCTAGTGTGTACAGTTTTCTGAACAAAACAGTTTTACGTTGTGGCTAAAATAAATGTGGCATGTTTTCCCCAAATATTTGATTCATGGCAATTTAATCTCAATACCGCAAAGCCTTAAATTGCCCAGAAAATTGGAGTATAATTCTCAAGGCTCTTAGGACTGGATTCAACCTCTTTTGAGCTTTCAAATGCAAACAGATTAATGTCCAAGTGACCTCAATCTATCTGGCTAGCTAAACCAGATGGTAACTGGTGGAACCAACAGATGTATTAGAGAGACATGTACAGTTCCAATATTAACATAGTAACATAGTTAGTAAGGCCGAAAAAAGACATTTGTCCATCCAGTTCAGCCTATATTCCATCATAATAAATCCCCAGATCTGCGTCCTTCTACAGAACCTAATAATTATATGATACAATATTGTTCTGCTCCAGGAAGACATCCAGGCCTCTCTTGAACCCCTCGACTGAGTTCGCCATCACCACCTCCTCAGGCAAGCAATTCCAGATTCTCACTGCCCTAACAGTAAAGAATCCTCTTCTATGTTGGTGGAAAAACCTTCTCTCCTCCAGACGCAAAGAATGCCCCCTTGTGCCCGTCACCTTCCTTGTATAAACAGATCCTCAGCGAGATATTTGTATTGTCCCCTTATATACTTATACATGGTTATTAGATCGCCCCTAAGTCGTCTTTTTTCTAGACTAAATAATCCTAATTTCGCTAATCTAACTGGGTATTGTAGTTCTCCCATCCCCTTTATTAATTTTGTTGCCCTCCTTTGTACTCTCTCCAGTACCATTATATCCTTCCTGAGCACCGGTGCCCAAAACTGGACACAGTACTCCATGTGCGGTCTAACTAGGGATTTGTACAGAGGCAGTATAATGCTCTCATCATGTGTATCCAGACCTCTTTTAATGCACCCCATGATCCTGTTTGCCTTGACACACAAGAATTCCTGTGACACACAAGCCTTGGATTCAGGAATTTTTCTTCAGAAGCAGAATTAGGACAGAACTACATAAAAATTGGTTATTAAGGTGCTGTCCCCGCAGTGTATCACAGATGAATCAATACACAGTTACACTGACTATGCAGCTTCAGCACTTTCTTATCACTTGAATCTTTGGATTATTATTCACAGGCTGAGGCTACCACACCCATTTTCCATGAGTTTCAGCTCTGCACTAGTTCACGGCAATCAGATTTAGCACTTTTACTATACCTATGTAGAATGAGCTGTGCGCTCTGACCTCCTATCCCTATGCTTAAAAAAAACTAAAATGGCGCTGCATGGCCAACCCTAACGCAAGCAATAGACATTGTTCTCTTGGTTGCGCTAGACCATGTGTGATGTGATAGCTGCAAGGTATTATGGGAAAGCCTACGCCGCTTCTCTTGAAGACTTTAGCCTTCTCTGTGGCTTTGCAGTCTTCAGCAGTGTTTGAAATGGCGTAAACTTTTCTTTTATGCGATACTTGCCAATCAAGTGACACATTCAAATTCATGGGATCCTGCATGTTTAAAAAATTCGACTCAAATTCAATCCACAGCTGATCTATTTGTTAATCTCTATAGGCCATACATTAGGCAATGTAATGAATACATGCATATGTGACAAATCGTTTGTACTCCATATGTATCAATATATTACCCCAGTTTTACTACCACAAGCATTACTAAGTTGTTATACACCAACATATATTCTTATATACATTCAGGTTGTAGGTTTTAGATGTACATGCCATGAACTGTAATGCAGACTGCCAATTTTAATACTACATACTCCATTTTTTTTTGCCTTTTTTAAGATTACAATTACAACACATTAATGACAAGTAAATGGCTTTTATCTTTAATTACAGATTTCAGAATATTACAACACAAAAAGTTCTGATATTTGAATATATCGCACTAATTATATGGGAACGATAGGCAACAATCTGCTTACATCCCACTCACATGGTCTCCTACCAAAAGGCTTAATTAATTTTCATAGATAGACAAACTATTTAACACTAAAAAAGAGAAAATATACTACATGATATATGTCCATATGGGTGCATGATTCTGGAATTCAACATGGAAATAAAAAGTTATAAAGAAAACACAATTAAATGATTGTAAATGCCGGAGAACACACTGTACATATACCGCAAACAGATTATATTGTCCTTCTGGCTCCTCACAGCATTATACTCCAGTTTCTATCATTCTTCTGCTGCTCCCTTTCTCAGATGCATCATTCCTGTGATCAGATCATGTAAACATTTTAATTTTTAAGGATTTAAAGTCTTTTTTTAATTATATATATCTTTTTATTTTGCATGTAATGTCATATACAAACATCACTTTGAACAATACTACCCTACAAAAGTAAACAAGAACATAAAAAAGTGTCAAATTTTCATGATGAACAAAAGAGGCTGCAAACTTTCTAACAAAAGATATTTGCGACTGCGTCACCATTAAAATGATGGTGGTCAAGTAATCTTTAAAGCCCCCAATTTGCCAATTAGGTCCTCTAGTAAATACCACTCTGTGAAAGGCGTCATCATAAGTGCTTTGATCTCAGACGTATTCTTGAATTTTGTAAGAAAGATGCAACTTTTTAAAAAAAATTTGAATAGTTGTTATTTCTTTCTGCGCTTCATGTTGAGCAAGATTTTGATTTGGTCAATCAATGTTTGAGTCTTGGGCATGGTGGGCATGGTCATCAACCTGATTTTTTTTTATATATCTTGAACATTTTGTCAAATATTCACAAATAAATAACATTTTTTTATGGACTAATTAGAAAATTGTAATAAGTGATATATGTTTGGAAACGTAGCCTAAATACGTTGTCAGCATATAGAAATGATATTTGTATATTACGATATTCTGTAGAAGGACGTAGATCTGGGGATTTATTATGATGGAATATAGGCTGAACTCGATGGACAAATGTCTTTTTTCAGCCTTACTAACTATGTTACTATGTTACTATGATAAATTTCACAATAAACGGTACTCGAGCTTCAAAGTAAATGAAGGAAGCAACTTTTTTCAGATTTTTTCTGTATGGTTGGTATCCCTGATCAAGCCACTAGAATTATTTCATTGACTAAAATGAGTAATCTCTTCCCTAGATGATTAATATCGCCTTCCCCTCTCCGTAGTCATTTTTTTTTAAATAGCTAAATGGGTAAGGTAGACCATGTAGACGTTCATTGTAAAGAAAATGGCTTAAAGTATAGAGGGCATGAAATTTACATCCTCGCTCAGTAGACTGCAAAGAGCTATAAGGTTGACATTTACTCTTTAATATAGAATTGACAGTCTTTTGCCACCATGATTGCTTTTTTATGTGTTTTGTAGCATATACTGTAAGTCTGTATTGATATGGAAGATTTAGAATTTAGATTTAGAATGATCAAATAAAATATATTTCCTAAGAAATGTTACCACTTCAGTCAATCATTTTTTTTACATTTCTGATTCTAAATATAGAATTTTCCCTTTAGATTGGAAACACTAACTCATGTACCCTTGTTTTCCTCTAAAGTAAAAAATAAATAATTTATTAAATAATAAAATATTATTTTAATAAAGTAAAAAATAAATAATCAGGTAAGATGAAAACAATATTATTATTATTATTGCATGTTTTTTTATTTATGCATTTCATCTGGAACACATCTAAGGTAATATATAGTAAAATGTGGAAAAAGAAAAGACTGTGACTAAAGATTACAGTGAAATTGAATTGTAATAAAATATTTAAAAAAATTGCATTTGCCAAAATGTGGATTTTTTTTGTAATTCGCTTCTGCGCAGAATTAGCAAGATAGGGGCCAATAATTGCCATTGTTCTTAACTGGAAAGGGTCATCAAAAAGGAAAAAAATAAAAAAATATTTATAAAAACCTTATCACTCACCTCTCCTGCCCACCGTCACCTGTCGCATTTTCCTATCACCCTTCTACTATGCTAGTCTGGGACTTCAAGCTTTGATGTGGCCAGGGATGTTTTTGAGAGTGCACGTATAAGATCATGGTGCACGTTGTGACATCATGACTTTGTGACCTAACGCACGCTTGCGGGGAACCCTCATGGACCTCAACAGAGCTGGACGTCCTAGCCTAAAGGGGGATTCGCCCCTTGCAGTGGTCATAAGACGATGTAATGAGGATGGGACAAGTGACAGTGAAGAGCAGAGATGATGGAAAAGTGAGCGTAAGGTAAGTATACGTTTTTGTTTTTTTTTACATGTTTCATTTATTTTGCTCTGTGGCCATTAAATTTGCAGAAAATAGCTTCTATGCAAATTTCCCAGAAAACGCTGTGCGAAGAGGCAAACTGCTTGATCCGCCTATCTCTAGTTTTGACTATTAGAGTGTGATAACCTACGGTAAAAAAGAGACAATTTTTATTAAGTAAGTACCGTAAGTAAAAAAAAAAATACACAAAATAATATTGACACATCAGAAGGCAACGTAATTGAAAAAACAAAGTAGGGGTGGGAAAGCCGGGTAAATATGCAACGCTGCCCAATAATAACCCAACTCCTCAGTGACAGAGATAATTAAATAAATGGCCTGTCAGAAATGTCTAAAGTTGGACATATACCGTATGTACACCTACTTTAGTAGGGAAGTAAGGCATGGGACCAAAGACTAATGAAAATATGGCACCCAAAGAGAGTACCACATATATATGCCGGGAAGACATTCATTTATAAGTACATAGAGGAGAAAGACATTCATAAACATGGAGAAAGTAAGTAAATATATACAATACCCATATGTAAAGGAAGTGTCAATCAGGTGGAAGGTAGGAGTCCAGGGACCCACCTTACCCGACGCGCGTTTCGCATAGGATGCTTCATCCGAGGATATTAGAGTATGCCCACATGTGGAAGATTTCTGGTAAAATTTCTGTGTCTCCCAAGAATTTCTGTAGAAAATCCACTATATGTCTCATGTCTGAGCTTTTTATCTAATGAGTTTTCATGTTTTTTGCTTGAATCCTTTGTCATGAAATTTCACCTATTATGTATCTTTTACCCCACACTTTGATACATAAGGTGAATGTTTCAATTCTTTCCCCCCAAAAAAATACAATCTTATTCTTAAGGTGTTAAGTATGGCTTACAGTTGACTCACATTGTCTTTCATTGTAAGTGTGTGGGTACATCACTGTATTTATATGAATACAATTTAAATTTTTTTTTTTTAAATGTACCTTTCATCTTTTGCATGCAGCGCATTAACTGTTATACTAGACTGGTCCTAAAGCCTTATAAAAAAAAGTTGCATGCACTACTAGTCATCAGTTACATCTGGCTCCGCCGTAAAATAGCCGATATATGTGAACTGAGTCTAAGCCTGCAGGTATTATCCGCAGCCCTGACATACAGAGGGAGGAGCATGGACTCAAGAGACCCGGCCTGCCTGAGCGCCAAGGACGGCGGCACCTGGACAGGATTGTGTAAGGCTGCCGGGCTCATAACATCAATGTAATGGATGATGTAGCAGCTGTACTTTTATGGGGACTGGAGAAACAAATGTTCTGGGAAAACAGATTATTTTTCCCCAGTTTTGCGCAAATTAGCTCTTTAAAATCCGAGGAGAGGTTTAATCTGCTAAAAACAGAATTGAAATGATATAGGTAGTAATGGAGTTATGACATACAAAGGCTATAGCAGAGAAATGAATGGACAGGGTGGCATGCGCCATACTGTGACTATACGTTGAAGTAGCCGTGTTTTGCTTTTAGGGCACGCAAGGCTGCTGTCTGAAATGTGTAAAAAGAAATGCAAATGTACTAACATCCTGTCTGATTTGTCCTGTGCTGTGCTAGGGCTGCCGGCAATACATGGACAACATCACAGCGGTCCCATAAAATCATGAAATTGGGATAGCTCTTTATGTCTGAGCTTTAATGCCCCTCACATCCCCATGTGAATGTAGGTAACTCAAAGAGAGAAGCTGTATAATGTCGCGCTGTGAGAAAACTGTCTTTTCAGCTTCCCCAGGATCTCAACCTGAAGCCTCATTAAAGCCCCCTCTATTGTGTGCCGGCCTCTCTCAGCAGTTTTAACTGCTGTTTATGGACCACAATGTTCTGAATGATCTGTGTTTTCTTGTTTTTTTTTTCTTTTCCTTTTACTCTTGTGTGTCTTTGAGAAATCCTCATATTATGGACTTTCTCTTCCCCATTTCACTGTTCTGGTGGTAGAGAATCTACACTTTGTTATTGACCCAAAATGGAATTCTTATATTGAATTTACAATGAATAAAAAATAATAATAACTAATAGACAAAATACTATATGTCTTAATATTTTCATTTTTTAGAATTTAAAATAACCAGGTCAGCAGGTAGCATGAAAATCATTGGTTGGTGAAGACATCACCTGAATCTCCTTGACAAATCTGGCTGAATTCATACACAATACAACAAAACCCAGACTCATATTTAGATAGTGTGCCAAAAGTGACGCAATTGATTACATATTACTCCAAAAACATCGTATCTCAAAAAGGAGGACAGATGGAATTTTTTTTAAATATGTACAAAAATCTTTATTGACACAATAATAATGAACGTACAAAGTATAGCTCAATTCACAGTAACAAACTTAGTAATGGTAAGATGAGGACATGCTGGTTGAGCTCAGAGAGTCACATTGCAATGTCCCCTGCTGTAAGCAAAAAGTGCCATCAGTCATTATACTATTCCTATGTCTATTCTAATGCCCAGGGTTGCATGGTTTGTGGTCAAGAGCCCATGGTCCACAACCAATCTGACATTGCAATCATCAAAGGTTCCCCAAATTCATTTGTATGATGCACAGTCAGAAAATCATCTTACCCAGTACTAAAACGCCAGCACCCAAACCCCGACGCGTGTTTCGCTGTCCGTTGACTCTGCTTCCTCAAGGGGGAGTACTCATACACAGTAGTGTAGTCCAAGCAGCAATTTTTTTTTTTCCAGAACTAGTTGTTTGCCTGATATGAACTTTGTGCACCTCAGGCATCCAAAGTTGTGCGAAAAAATGTTGCATGATGTTAGACTGCAAGACGAAGAACAAAACTGATCCCAACGAAAACTGAATACTTAACAGCCATGATGGGAGCTCGGCTCCAAAGACTCATGTGCAGGCATTGCAGGACCTTAGGCATCCATGGTTACAACTGTTAGGATTGGCAGATTGCACTAAATAAAATATAAATAAAGTGCAATCGCAACCCAGGGTCCACTGTGCAGAGATGTACAGACAGGTACTGCACTAAGCATGCTAAGTTGACCTTGTTACCGTCACAGGGAAGTTAGCATGTGGAGAGATCTTGCTCTGCAACTAAACTGTGCTAACTGCACACATGAATGAAACAGATGCTGACCCAAAAGAAAGAATTCTTATTACGGTTGGTACAATACCCTGTTGCCTTTAGAGAGAAATATAGCATAAAGGTTGAGCTTGCTCTGTAACTGAACAGTGCTAACCGCACCCACGGACGAAACAGATGCTAAGCTAAGCGGCTAGTTACCCCAGTCCTGATACTATTGAACCTGTGCCTGACCGGCACCTTAAGCATGTAGCGGACTAAGATTCAGGGGCTGAGCCACGGGTACGAAGCCGCAAAAGTGTGCAACCTGCCTGCCAACATGTAGACCACTGAGCAAGAGGACACATGCAACCATGCAGACAGAGTGGTAGAGTAACCACTCACACACCAAACATAAGTGACACTAGCGCGCATGCGTGCGCCACTGAGTGCCTTTTATATGCTTGGCTCCAACCCAAACACTCATGCCCAGTCGGTCCAGGCATCATCCGCGGGGCCAATCCAGAGCTGCCACATCACCAGAGCAGCTAACATCTGACCACCAATGAGAAGCCGCCACATCACGGACATGCTCAATATGATGATCTCTGGACTTAGACTCTGGAGCGCAAGGCTGCATCTGTATATCCCTGGTTACCATAGACTTGGCTGGAGAACCAGTAGTAACCAAACATATACCATGAGCCTGAGCAAGACGCTGGGACCGAAACATGTGCTGAGCAGCACCCGCAGCGGCCGGACCTGGATGGGAGACCACAGCACCAGACAAGGCTCGGGATCTATCCAGCACAGCGGGGGAATCCTGACGCCTAGCAACAACAACTGATACAGTGACAGTTAGGTTGGTTGTGATCATAACCACGGATACCTAACGCCCTGCAATGCCTGTACATGAGGGTTTGGAGATGAGCTCTGATCATGGCTGTTAAGTATTTAGATTAGTGATGGGTGAATATGTTCGGAAAATGATCACCAAATCTGAATTTGCCATATTCATACCGATTTTATGTTTGATGATCGTTTCTGAACATATTCGCTCATCTGTACTCCCATTGACTTCAATGGTGTTCGGCGCATATTACAAATACTGAGATCGCAATCTGAACCGAATATTGAAATATTTGCTCATCTCTAATTTAAATTAAAGTACTCTAAAGAGACTACAACATGAAGTTAAAAAAAAAAAAAGTTATTTAAAATAGAAAAAAAAAAATCAAAAAATCAAAATTGTGGTATGTCAGTCACCACTCCTTCCTAAAAAAATGCAATAAAAACTGATTACACAACAAAAAATGTCGGAATTGCATTTCTATTCACCATTTCATCCAATTTAGATTTTTTCCAGATTTTTAGTAGAATGGATGGTAAAATGGATGATTTCATTCATAACTAAAGATCATCCCACAAAAACCAAGCCCTCATATGGCTATGCTGATGGAAACATAGAAAAGTTTTAGCTCTTGCTATAATAAAAATACAAAAATGCAAAAGTAAAAATGAAAATTTTCTGGTGAGGCAATGGTTTAATAGGTAAAATTGTAAAGTGTAAAAGCAAACATCTTTGCAATTTACTTCTTATTTTAGATCCTTCCCATTCTTAGGAACGTAGTCTAGCAGCAATGGCCAAATATTCCCCATGCTTACAAGATCTTTCCAGTACAGTTCATAAGCACTGCTGTGAGGATCATCCAGATGTCAGTTTCTGGGGTCATGCAGATGAGCTTATAAGTCGGACGTGTCGGATAACTTTGCGGTCTACACAAAACCCTAAAGAAAACCACGCAAAGGGGCAAAAAGACCCTCCGTACCGAACTAACGGCACGGAGGTACACCCTTTGTGTCCCAGAGCTTCCAGCAAAACAAATAGACAAGCTGGACAGAAAAAATAGCAACAAATAGCAAAGAAGCACTTAGCTATGCAGAGCAGCAGGCCACAGGAATGATCCAGAGAAACACAAGTCCAACACTGGAACATTGACAGGAAGCATGAATCAAAGCATTAGGTGGGGTTAAGTAGAGAAGCACCTAACGACCTCACCAGATCACCTGAGGAAGGAAACTCAGAAGCAGCAGTACCAGTTTCTTCCACAAACGGAAGCTCCCAGAGAGAATCAGCCGAAGTACCACTTGTGACCACAGGAGGGAGCTCCGCCACAGAATTCACAACAGTACCCCCCCCTTGAGGAGGGGTCACCGAACCCTCACCAGAGCCCCCAGGCCGACCAGGATGAGCCACATGAAAGGCACGAACACGATCGGGAGCATGGACATCAGAGGCAAAAACCCAGGAATAATCCTCCTGAGCATAACCCTTCCATTTAACCAGATACTGGAGTTTCCGTCTTGAAACACGAGAATCCAAAATCTTCTCCACAATATACTCCAATTCCCCCTCCACCAAAACCGGGGCAGGAGGGTCAACAGATGGAACCATAGGTGCCACATATCTCCGCAATAATGACCTATGGAAGACGTTATGTATGAAAAAAGAATCTGGGAGGGTCAGACGAAAAGACACAGGATTAATAACCTCAGAAATCCTATAAGGACCAATGAAACGAGGTTTAAACTTCGGAGAGGAAACCTTCATAGGAATATGACGAGAAGATAACCAAACCAGATACCCAACACGAAGTCGGGGACCCACACGGCGTCTGCGATTAGCGAAACGTTGAGCCTTCTCCTGGGACAAGGTCAAATTGTCCACTACATGAGTCCAAATCTGCTGCAACCTGTCCACCACAGTATCCACACCAGGACAGTCCGAAGACTCAACCTGTCCTGAAGAGAAACGAGGATGGAACCCAGAATTGCAGAAAAATGGGGAAACCAAGGTAGCCGAGCTGGCCCGATTATTAAGGGCGAACTCAGCCAAAGGCAAAAAGGACATCCAGTCATCCTGATCGGCAGAAACAAATCATCTCAGATAGGTTTCCAAGGTCTGATTGGTTCGTTCGGTCTGGCCATTAGTCTGAGGATGAAAAGCCGAGGAAAAAGACAAGTCAATGCCCATCCTACCACAAAAGGCTCGCCAAAACCTCGAAACAAACTGGGAACCTCTGTCAGAAACGATATTCTCTGGAATGCCATGCAAACGAACCACATGCTGGAAGAACAATGGCACCAAATCAGAGGAGGAAGGCAACTTGGACAAGGGTACCAGATGGACCATCTTAGAAAAGCGATCACAGACCACCCAAATGACTGACATCTTTTGAGAGACGGGAAGATCTGAAATAAAATCCATAGAGATATGTGTCCAAGGTCTCTTCGGGACCGGCAAGGGCAAAAGCAACCCACTGGCACGAGAACAGCAGGGCTTAGCCCGAGCACAAATCCCACAGGACTGCACAAAAGAACGCACATCCCGCGACAGAGACGGCCACCAAAAGGATCTAGCCACTAACTCTCTGGTACCAAAGATTCCAGGATGACCAGCCAACACCGAACAATGAACCTCAGAGATCACTTTATTTGTCCACCTATCCGGGACAAACAGTTTCTCCGCTGGACAACGATCAGGTTTATTAGCCTGAAATTTTTGCAGCACCCGCCGCAAATCAGGGGAGATGGCAGACACAATTACTCCTTCCTTGAGGATACCCGCCGGCTCAGATAAACCCGGAGAGTCGGGCACAAAACTCCTAGACAGAGCATCCGCCTTCACATTTTTAGAGCCCGGAAGGTACGAAATCACAAAGTCAAAACGGGCGAAAAACAGCGACCAACGAGCCTGTCTAGGATTCAAACGCTTAGCAGACTCGAGATAAGTCAGGTTCTTATGATCAGTCAATACCACCACGCGATGCTTAGCTCCTTCAAGCCAATGACGCCACTCCTCGAATGCCCACTTCATGATTCCGCTCAGCAGGCGAAAACTTCCTGGAAAAAAAAGCGCATGGTTTCATCACTGAACAATCAGAACCTCTCTGCGACAAAACAGCCCCTGCTCCAATCTCAGAAGCATCAACCTCGACCTGGAACGGAAGAGAAACATCAGGTTGACACAACACAGGGGTAGAAGAAAAACGACGCTTCAACTCTTGAAAAGCTTCCACAGCAGCAGAAGACCAATTGACCAAATCAGCACCCTTCTTGGTCAAATCGGTCAATGGTTTGGCAATACTAGAAAAATTGCAGATGAAGCGACGATAAAAATTAGCAAAGCCCAGGAACTTTTGCAGACTTTTCAGAGATGTCGGCTGAGTCCAATCATGGATGGCTTGGACCTTAACAGGATCCATCTCGATAGTAGAAGGGGAAAAGATGAACCCCAAAAATGAAACCTTCTGCACACCAAAGACACACTTTGATCCCTTCACAAACAAAGAGTTAGCACGCAGGACCTGAAAAACCGTTCTGACCTGTTTCACATGAGACTCCCAATCATCTGAGAAGATCAAAATGTCATCCAAGTACACAATCAGGAATTTATCCAGGTACTCTCGGAAGATGTCATGCATAAAGGACTGAAACACTGATGGAGCATTGGCAAGTCCGAATGGCATCACTAGATACTCAAAATGACCCTCGGGCGTATTAAATGCAGTTTTCCATTCATCGCCTCGCCTGATTCGCACCAGATTATACGCACCACGAAGATCAATCTTGGTGAACCAACTAGCCCCCTTAATCCGAGCAAACAAATCAGATAACAAAGGCAAGGGGTACTGAAATTTAACAGTGATCTTATTAAGAAGGCGATAATCTATACAAGGTCTCAGCGAACCATCCTTTTTGGCTACAAAAAAGAACCCTGCTCCTAATGGCGCGATGACGGGCGAATATGCCCCTTCTCCAGGGACTCCTTCACATAACTGCGCATAGCGGTGTGCTCAGGCACGGATAAATTAAACAGTCGACCTTTTGGGAATTTACCACCAGGAATCAAATTGATAGCACAATCACAATCCCTATGCGGAGGTAGGGCATCGGACTTGGGCTCATCAAATACATCCCGGTAATCAGACAAGAACTCTGGAACCTCAGAAGGGGTGGATGACGAAATTGACAAAAATGGAACATCACCATGTACCCCCTGACAACCCCAGCTGGACACCGACATGGATTTCCAATCCAATACTGGATTATGGGCTTGTAGCCATGGCAACCCCAACACGACCACATCATGCAGATTATGCAACACCAGAAAGCGAATATCCTCCTGATGTGCAGGAGCCATGCACATGGTCAGCTGGGTCCAGTATTGAGGCTTATTCTTGGCCAAAGGCGTAGCATCAATACCTCTCAATGGAATAGGACACTGCAAGGGCTCCAAGAAAAACCCACAACGCTTAGCATATTCCAAGTCCATCAAATTCAGAGCAGCGCCTGAATCCACAAACGCCATGACAGAATATGATGACAAAGAGCAGATCAAGGTAACGGACAGAAGAAATTTTGACTGTACCGTACCAATGGTGGCAGACCTAGCGAACCGCTTAGTGCGCTTAGGACAATCAGAGATGGCATGAGTGGAATCACCACAGTAGAAACACAGCCCATTCAGACGTCTGTGTTCTTGCCGTTCAACTCTGGTCAAAGTCCTATCGCACTGCATAGGCTCAGGTTTAAGCTCAGGTAATACCGCCAAATGGTGCACAGATTTACGCTCACGCAAGCGTCGACCGATCTGAATAGCCAAAGACATAGACTCATTCAAACCAGCAGGCATAGGAAATCCCACCATGACATCCTAAAGGGCTTCAGAGAGACCCTTTCTGAACATAGCTGCCAGCGCAGATTCATTCCATTGAGTGAGCACTGACCATTTTCTAAATTTCTGGCAATATACCTCTATCTCATCCTGACCCTGACAAAGAGCCAGCAAATTCTTTTCTGCCTGATCCACTGAATTAGGCTCATCGTACAGCAATCCGAGCGCCAGGAAAAACGCATTGATATTACTCAATGCAGGATCTCCTGGCGCAAGAGAAAATGCCCAGTCCTGAGGGTCGCTGCGCAAAAAAGAAATAATAATCAAAACCTGTTGAACTGGATCACCAGAGGAACGAGGTTTCAAGGCCAGAAATAACTTACAATTATTTTTGAAACTCAGAAACTTAGTTCTATCTCCAAAAAACAAATCAGGAATAGGAATTCTTGGTTCTAACATAGATTTCTGATCAATAGTGTCTTGAATCTTTTGTACTCTTGCCGAGAGCTGATCCACAAATGAAGACAGACTTCTAATGTCCATCGCTACACCTGTGTACTGAACCACCCAAATGTCTAGGGAAAAAAAAAGACAAAACACAAAGCCAAGAAAAAAAAATGGTCTCAGAACTTCTTTTTTCCCTCTATTGAGAATCATTAGTACTTTAGGCTTCCTGTACTGTTATGCGAGGCAATTCAGTATCACAATGAACATGGAGGTCAGAGCACATACAGTGATCTGACAATAACCCAAAATAATAGAACGAGCTCTGAGACGTGGGAACTCTGCAGACCGCAATCCCTGATCCTCTCCAAACACAACTAGAGGCAGCCGTGGATTGCGCCTAACGCTACCTATGCAACTCGGCACAGCCTGAGAAACTAACTAGCCTGAAGATAGAAAAAATAAGCCTACCTTGCCTCAGAGAAATACCCCAAAGGAAAAGGCAGCCCCCCACATATAATGACTGTGAGTAAGATGAAAAGACAAACGCAGGGATGAAATAGATTCAGCAAAGTGAGGCCCGATATTCTAGACAGAACGAGGATAGGAAAGATAACTTTGCGGTCTACACAAAACCCTTAAGAAAACCACGCAAAGGGGCAAAAAGACCCTCTGTACCGAACTAACGGCACGGAGGTACACCCTTTGTGTCCCAGAGCTTCCAGCAAAACAAATAGACAAGCTGGACAGAAAAAATAGCAACAAATAGCAAAGAAGCACTTAGCTATGCAGAGCAGCAGGCCACAGGAATGATCCAGAGAAACACAAGTCCAACACTGGAACATTGACAGGAAGCATGAATCAAAGCATTAGGTGGGGTTAAGTAGAGAAGCACCTAACGACCTCACCAGATCACCTGAGGAAGGAAACTCAGAAGCAGCAGTACCAGTTTCCTCCACAAACGGAAGCTCCCAGAGAGAATCAGCCGAAGTACCACTTGTGACCACAGGAGGGAGCTCCGCCACAGAATTCACAACAGGCGCCCGGAACTGGGAGCAGGTGAATATCGCGCTGCACTCCCCTCCCCGTTATACTCACCTGCTCCTGGCACGGTGCAGTCCCTGCTTCCCCAAAGCTGCTGCTTCTCCCTGTACTGAGCATTCACCGTTACAGCTCATTACAGTAATGAATATGCAGCTCCACCCTATGGGAGGTGGAGCCGCATATTCATTACTGTAATGAGCGGTACAATGTGAACGCTCAGTACAGGAAGAAGCTGGGGCGCTGGGCAGCCAGGGACCTGCAGGGACCGCGCCAGGAGCAGGTGAGTATAATTAGACAGCCCCCGCTCCCCCTCTCCTGCCGACCCCTGGGTATGACTCGAGTATAAGCCGAGAGGGGGACTTTTAGCCCCAAAAAATGGGCTGAAAATCTCAGCTTATACTCGAGTATATACGGTATATATATATATATATATATATATACATATATATAATATATTTATTTATATACATTATTATTTAACTATATATATTTCAAATACCAAATACATATATGAAAACCTTATATACTGTATATATAAAAGAACCTGAAGACCCACCTCTTCCGACAAGCCTACAACCTGCAGTAACCACCGATCAACCAAACCACTGCACGACCAGCTCTACCCTCGCCTACTGTATCCTCACCCATCCCTTGTAGATTGTGAGCCCTCGCAGGCAGGGTCCTCTCTCCTCATGTACCAGTTGTGACTTGTATTGTTTAAGATTACTGTACTTGTTTTTATTATGTATACCCCTCCTCACATGTAAAGCGCCATGGAATAAATGGCGCTATAATAATAAATAATAATAATAATGATAATAATATACCAAAGAATACAGCTGCACTCTGTATGCGCAACGTTTTACGCACATATTAAAAATGGGAAGTTTTAACTGTATTACTGCCATATAGAATATACAATAAAATGAAGGTACTTAACCCCTTAATGCCCCATGAGGGATGTGTTCATCATGTAGTGTGTCAGGGACTTTGGAGCAGGTTTAGAAGCAGAGCTGCTCTACAGAGGGCAGATGCCAGCTGTATAATATAGCTGACATATGCAGCCGCCAATCGTTGATGTGAACCTCCTAAATCCTGCAGCTATCGTTTTCCCTGTGACATGATAGCAGGGCACCGATGAGTTGCTATGACAGTCAGGGACTAACTGAATGTCCTTGTGGTTGTCATGTAACCTCTGTAACATCCAGCCTATGGTTGGGCATCATATAAAACAGTGTTTTTTAATATACAGTCATGGCTGAAAGTGTTGGCATCTTTGAAATCATTCTCGCAGAAAATTACTGCAATTACACATGTTTTGTTATACACATGTTTATTTCCTTTGCATTGGAACAACACAAAAAACAGAGAAAAAAATGTAAATTGGACATAATTACACACAAAAAGTCCAAAATGGGTTGGACAAAATAGTTGGTACCCTTAACTTAATATTTGGTTGCACACTCTATGTAATAAATAACTGCAATCAATCACTTCGTATAACCATCAACAAGCTTCTTACATCTTTCAACTGGAATTTTGGACCACTCTTTGTTTTGCAAACTGCTCCAGTTCTCTCATATTTGAAGGTGCCTTCTCACAACAGCAATTTTAAGATCTTTCCACAGGTGTTCAACGGGATTTAGATCCAGACCCATTACTGGCCACTTCAGAACTCTCTAGTACTTTGTTTCCATCCATTTCTGGGGGTTTCCTGAAGTATGGTTGTGGGCAATGTCCTGCTAGAAGACCCATGACCTAGGGCGCAAACCTAGCTTTCTGACACTGGGCACTACATTGAGACCCAAAATCTTTTGGTAATCTTCAGATTTCCTGATGTCTTGCATACAGTCAAATCACCCAGTGCCAGAGGCAGTAAATCAACCCCAAGACATCTTTGAACCTCCATCATATTTGACTGTAGGTACTGTGTTCTTTTCTTTGTAGACCTCATTTTGCTTTCGGTAAACAGTAGAATAATGTACTTTACCAAAAATGCTCAATCTTTGTTTCATCTGTAGAGAAGACTCTTTCCCAGAGCGGTTTTGGTTACTTATGCACATTTTCGAAAACTGCAGTCTAGTTTTTTTTTTTATTTCTCTGAGTCAGTAGCGGTCACTTCCTGAGTCTCCTGCCATAGCATTTAATTTCATTCAAATGTTGATGGATAGTTCGCACTAACACTGATGCACCCTGAGCATGCAGGACAGCTTGAATTTCTTTGGAACTTGATTGGGTTTGTTTAGCCACCATCTGGACTATCCTGCATTGTGACCTTTCATCAGTTTTTCTCTGGCTTCCACGTTTAGGGAGATTAGCTACAGTGCCATGTGTTGTAACTTTCCTGATTATGTTGCGAACCGTGGACAAAGGAACATCAAGATCTCTGGAGATGGACTTGTAACCTTGAGATTGTTGATATTTTTCAACAATTTTGGTTCTCAATTCCTCAGACAGTTCTCTTCTCCTCTTTCTGTTCTCCATGCTTACTGTGGCACACATATAGATACAATGCAAAGACTGAGTTAACTTTTCCCCTTTTTTCTGGTTTCAGGTGAAATTTACATATTGCCCATATCAGCTACTTGCCACAGGTGAGTTTGAATGGGCATCACATGTTTGAAACAAAGTCATTTACCCTCAATTTTGGAAAGGTGACAACAATTTTGTCTGGCCCATTTTGGGGGTTCGGTGTGAAATTATGCCCAATTTAACTTTTTTTTCTTTATTTTTTTTTTTGCATTGTTCCAATACATATAAAATAAATAAACATGTGAATAGCAAAACATGCGTAATTTCAATAATTTTTTGGGACAGTTTTAACAGTGTCAAAACTTTTGGCCATGACTGTATGCAGGCATACTATGGCATTGCTGTATATAGTAGAAGAGATCACACGATCACAGGTTCATTAACCCTAAGGGGTCTAACAAAGGAGTAAAGAAAAAAGTTTAAAAAAAAAATCTGTGTATAAAAATTCTAATCACCCTCCTTTTCCCTAGTTAACAATAAAGAAATTTAAAAAAATAAAATATTTGGTATAAACATGTTCAGAAAAATCTGATTTATGAAAATGTAAAATTAATAAACCCGATCTGTGAAAACAAATTCCGGAATTGCAAGTTTTTGGTTCCCGCAATGCCAAACAAAAGTAAGATTGAGCGATTAAAGTGTTGTAGCTACCTCAATAAAACTATCAGGTTACTATGCAAAAAAATGAGCCCCCACACAGCTCCGTCAACCAGTAAATAAAAATGTTATGGGTTTTAGAAAATTCCTAACTCAAGAAATTTTAGTTTTTAACAAATTTCTGATTTTATTTTCACCACTTAAATAAAAAAAGAAAACATGCAAGTTTGGTGTCGTTGTAAAAGTACTGACATGGACAATCATACAGTATTTCCAGGTAATTGTTTACTGCAGAATGAACACCAAAGAAAAAAGCAAAACCCAAAAAACAATTGTGGAATTGCATTTTTTTTTTTTTACAAATTTCTCTTCACACGGAATTTTTTCTCCATTTTTCAGTAAACCACACGATAAAATTGATGGTGTCATTCAAAAGTACAACTAGTCAGACAAAAAAAACAAGTTCTCACATGGCTTAGTCATCAGGAAAAAAAGTCTTGAAAAAGCATTCATACCCCATGAACGTTTCCACAATTTTCATGTTTTCACATTATAATCACAAACTTAAATGTATTTTATTTATATTTTATATGCTATATCAACACAAACTAGCATGTATTTGTGAAGTGTAAAGTGTAAGGTATTTTAAAGATATAAATCCGTAAATTGTGACATGCATTTGTATTCAGCCCACCTGAATCAATATTCTGTCGGACTACCTTTTGCTGCAATTGCTGCTGTAAGTATTTGAGGTATGTCTCTACCAGTGTTGCATATGTAAAGGCTGAAATTTTTGCCCATTCTTCTTTGCAGACTAGCTCTAGCTCAGTGAGATTGGATGGAGGTGCCTGGAATTTGATCTATATTTAGCTCCATCCATTTTCCTAATAACTCTCACCAGCTTCCCTGTCCCTTCTGAAGAAAAGCATCCCCAGAACATGATGCTACCACCACCATGTTTGACTGTGGGGGTGGTGTTTTCAGGGTGATGTGCAGTGTTAGTTTTCCACCACGCATAGAATTTTGCATTTAACCCAAAAAGTTCTACTTTGGTTTTATTTGACCAGAGCATCTTTCTCCACATGCTAGCTGTGTCCTCTACATGGATTTTTTTTTAAACTATAGCCGGTACTTCTTATGGTTGGCTTTCAAAAATGGATTTCTTCTTGCCATTCTTCCATAAATGCCAGATTTGTGGAGTATACAACTAACATGTGTCCTGGGGACAGGTACTCCCACCTGAGCTGTGGATCTCTGCAGCTCCTCCAGAGTGACCATGAGCCTCTTGGCTGCTTCTCTAATTAGTGGTCTCTGTGCAATTGCACAATACTCCTTTCATTTTTGGATGATGAATTGATGTTCAGAGCTTAGGATATTTTTTTATAACCTAACTCTTCTTTACTCTTGCCCACAACTTTATCCCTTACCTGTCTGGTGTGTTCCTTGGTTTTCATAATGCTGTTTGATCCCTAATGTTCTGAATCAAACCTCTGAGGCTTTCACAGAATGGCTGCAGTGATACTGAAAATACATTACGATATTTTTTCAAGGCAGGGTGTATTAATCTAATCCAATTAACGATTCATTCTCTGAGCTCAGTTTGTTTATTTAAATGTCCATTTATTATGCCATGCCTATGTTTTTTTTTTTTTGTGCATATATTTGTGCTTCATCAGAAACTTTATTATACCACTCCTGAGGAAGAAAGTTATAAGAAGTCTTGAAAACTTGTCTCGTAACATCATTTATTTTATTTTTGTTAGCCATTAAAAGGAATAATAACTACAAGATTGTCTTCTTTTTCCCAATGAGAGCAATCTTTTTTCAACTGGCTAACACGGTACCAATGCCTTTTTTCTTTTAAGAAAGATTTGGTAATATGCATGGTACTGCTGAACTTGCCTCCACAGATCATACACACTCTTTTAGAAATTGTATGAAATGCTGTCATTCCAGTATTGTTTTTATAGCATAATTTACTTAAAGGGAACATGTCACCAGGTTTTACTGATATGAGATATGACCACCACCTTCCAGGGCTAATACACAGCATTATATGATACTGTATATCTGCCCCAAACCGGTCCTGAAAGATAAGAAAAAGAGGTTTTATACTCACCTTTGGGACGGTCCTGTCTGATGGATGCAGCTCTCGTTGATCTGGTGCTTCCCTTCTTCTGGTGATGCAGTCCCCTTTCTTCTTGTTTCGTGTGGATGACATGTTCCTACCTCATTCTCACAGTCTGCTTGGCATCGCAAACCTTGCGCAGGCGTACTTTTCTGCCCTGCCGAGGGCAGAGAAAAGTACTCAGTGTGCAGGCGCTGGTAAAGATCAAAGAGCGCCGGCGCATGAGCACTGCAGTACTCAACAAGTACGCCTGCGCAAGAGAGCGATGCCAGGGAGACTGTGGATGATTTAGGGATGCATCATCCACATAAAACAAGAAAGAGGAAGGCATCGCCAGAAAAGGGAGGTGTCAGACCAAGATCAGCGCACAGGCGCGTATAATAAAAGCTCTTTTTCCTGGCTTTCAGGTCGGGTTGGAGCCAGACATACAGCATTATAGAATGCTGTTTATCTGGCCTGAAAGTTGGTGGCCTTACCTTGTATCAGTCAAACCTGGTGACAGGTTTGCTTTAAAGGGAGAGAAATAATCTTTGATCACTTTATATAATTGACCTCGCCTAGACTATGTGGAGTATGCTGCCTGGAAGATAACTCTGCCTCTAGTGATTATTTTACATTACATTTATCAAATTAATAGTTTAGATAGGTCAAATGTGGTGACAGATTCCCTTTAAATGGAATACGTCATCACTAGATCCGGACAAAAAAAAATGGATTTGCTAGAACCCAATTTTATTTGTGATTCAATTGATTTGAATCAAGTATGTTGCCATTTTGCTTGAGGGGCAGAAATGAAAGAAAAATGACTGCAGATTCAGGAGAACAGCAGCATATGCATCAAGTAAAAAATTACATATTTATAGCAAGTGACAAGTCCTTTTTAAAGGGCTATTCATATTCGCATTATTTTTTACATAGCACAGTAAATGCATGCTTATTGTTAATATGCAGACTAAGCCAGATGTAAAGTTTATTTTTTGTACCTTAGTTTATTTTTTCACCTCTATCTGTCCCTCTGTGCATCCAACTTCACATAGATGAATGGGTGGAACTATTATTACATTGCTAAAACTACATTTCCAAACCGCACTTTGCTTCTCCTCAGTGCTGCAGGCTACTCCCTCCCTATATGCTCCTGGCTTGCGACAACTCTTTGAGTTATCATCAAGCTAAGGCCGGCATCACACTCAGCGTAAGACAGTACGGTCCATATTTTACGGCCATAATACGCGCGTAATACGCAGAAACATTCCCAAAATAGTGATCTGTATGTCATCCGTAGGCAGGGTGTGTCAGCGTATTTTGCGCATGTGATGCTCCGTATGTAATCCGTATGGCATCCGTACTGCGAGATTTTCTCGCAGGCTTGCAAAACCGACATACAATGGATCCATGGGCTCAAATATTTGTTAAAACATATATACTGTCAATATATATATATATGTCAGTGAGACACATATATATATTAATATTTCATACAGCGCTAGATAGCTTAAAAGCCGGTAATTCAATTGCCGGCTTTTGCTATCTCCATCCAAAACCCGACATGACATGAGACATGGTTTGCATACAGTAAACCATCTCATAACCCTTCTTTTATTACATATTCCTCTTTAGTAATGTAAGAAGTGTCTTGTTGTAAAATTTGGGGGCTCTAGCTATTAAATTAAAGGGTTAATTCGCGGAAAAAATTAGCGTGGGCTCCCGTACAATTTTCTCCGCCAGAGTGGGAAAGCCAGTGACTGAGGGCAGATATTAATAGCCTGGAGAGGGTCCATGGTTATTGGCTCCCCCTGGCTAAAAACATCTGCTCCCAGCCACCCCAGAAAAGGCACATGTGGAAGATGGGCCTATTCTGGCACTTAGCCTTTCTCTTCCCACTCCGGTGTAGCAGTGGGATATGGGGTAATAAAGGGTTAATGTCACCTTGCTATTGTAAGGTGACATTAAGCCAGATTAATAATGGAGAGGCGTCAATTATGACACCCATCCATTATTAATCCAATAGTACAAAATGGTTAATAAAACACACACACATTATTACAAAGTCTTTTAATGAAATAAATACACAGGGTGTTTTAATATTTTATTATACTCTTAATCCACCTGAAGACCCTTGTCACCTGAAACAAAGTTAAACAAGACAAACAACAATATTCCATACCTTCCGTTGGTTCAGTCAAGTCACACGCTGTAAATCCATCTGAAGGGGTTAAATCATTTTACAAGCAGAAGCCTGCTAATGCAGCCCCCCCTGCCTGTAAAACCCCGGCGAATGAATGGAATGTAGGTCAACCTCGAGTCACAGGGCCAAATCCGCTGTGGATCCGCAGCCAAATCCGCAGCGTGTGCACAGACCCTAAGACAGCATTGTGCTCAGCTTTGGACTCAAACATCGGTGATTTCTGTAACAAGCATCTACAACTCCATAGTAACTGCTGGTTAACCTGTTGTTTGCTGTAACTGTTTTTTGAATCTGCTCACTTTAAGTTGCAACCTGCTGTTGATCTTGTCACATTCATATGTGTGAACCTTCAGAGCTGTTGTTTTCCTCTACCTATCACCTTCCTGATTATGCGCCTTCCAGTGTGTTCTTTTCTGTCGTTGAGCACAGCCAGTTGTCCTAGTTCTCGCAGATCTACTTGCCTTCTAGCCAGCTGTACCAATGTCCTGGGTCTGTTTGTTCACACTAACCTCCAGCTTCATGAATCCACCTCACCCCCTGATTACAGTGATGTGTCATTTGCTGGGCTGCCTGCTGTTGTATTAATAAAATAACTGTTTCATCTGTGTGCACCTTTAGCAGCAGGAGATTATCTCTAGCATACTAGTAAACTTGCTGCCATGTAGTCCTCCATATTCGTGTTTCCTGTATTACTCCTCCCTCTACCACTGATTTGTAGGTTTCTGCTGATGCACAATGTACACACAGAGCTGCCAATCAGTGGTGTGGGCGGGGTTATACAGAGCTCAGTATTCAGAGAACTGCTAGATCTGCAGCAGATAAAACAGTGATTTTAGCAAAACTGCAGCAGGCAGCCCAGTAAGTGATATGTCACTGAAGTCAGGGTGTTTACCTGTATCAACTAGAAAGAAAAGAAAGAAAATGCATACATTTTCAAATGTTTCAGATTTCTGCATAAAAATGACCTAATACTACATCACATTTTCACACGTCTTAAAATTAAATAAAGAGAATCATTAGACTGTTTCAGATGCAAACTCGGCTTTGGGAAAATGGCCGCCGCGATCTCCATCTGCGCACGCGTGGCATCCCGCGGCCATTTTCCTGAAGCCCCGTGCAGCAGAGCACTCCATCTGCGCACGCGCGGCCCCAGGAAGATGGCCGCCCCCACCGATGACAGGGGTAATAGCGCAGATCGCGCCCTGTTTCTTCACGTGCGCGCAGTGGATTCGGCACTTGGACATGCGCACACCACTACGCCACCAACGTAAAGCTGGGGAAGAAAAGAGCGATGTCACCACGCCCACCTGACCTGACTAGCCTGATTGACAGGCGAAAATGGCGACTTTGGTAATGTATTTCGCAGCATAGGTGGGGAATCAGGGTACACTACATACACTATTGTAATGCACAGTGCAGGCCCTATTTAACAGTATTTTTATCTCAATCTGAAAAAACGGGGTGACAGGTTCCCTTTAATTCCTCATCAGTTTTTGAATCTGTTGTAAAACAGAAACCACTTCCTTTACACGTCAGAGTAACATACATCAAGCACACTTGGCAGACAATAAATGAAATGTCTCATAACAGTGAAAATGATGCATAATAAAGAAATGCTGCAATGCTGGTTCCACTGTAGTGTGGAATGTGAAGACCGTCAATTGTTTCTTGTTCTAGCAATAATTGTTGGCACCATGATATGCCATATCTACGAAATAAAAAGTTATGTCATAAGACCACTCCAATTTGATAAACAGGGAAAAACATTGGCACAGCATAAAGTAGTCAGCTCATTCCACAGAGCTATTCCCCATGAATGAAAACAGATGTACCCACCTTCTAAAAAACGTTTCCCAGGAAAACTGTCCTTTATCATGAAAATAAACTGTATTGAAGCAACACAACGAGAAAAAATTGAGATAGTTTTTTAGCACTTGGAAACATCTCATCACCCTTCTACCACAGACAATTAAAGCAAAACTTCACGATTGTTTTGTCCAACTATTTAGTATCAATAGAGAGTGCTGGCAGGTGCCCCTTTTATACTTGGTGAATTATAACAAGTCCATTCTACTCATTCTTTTTTTTTTAGTCCAATGTTTTTTACATTGAATTTTTTTAATAGAATTTTTAAAAGTACTATCAAGACATTTGAGTTATTTTAACTACAACTCCAGTTGAAAAAGCTGGCTAATAAGATTACTCTGATGTCGTGGCATAGATTTAACAAATTTTCAACTAACATAAAAAATACTAGGATCATTTCCATGCAAATCCTTTTTGAGGTAGAAAGGATTTATGATCAATAAAGCATTGCTTAAAGGATTTATCCAGTATTATTTTTTTTAATATGGGTCTAAAAACTAACAGGCAGGTTGTTGCCAGTTGCTACCTGCCAGTTCTACTCGGCACTGGCACAGAACAGTCATTGACCACTCCTCCTGGCGATTCAGCTGCTCCACATCAACAGAGCAGCTGTTCCTATTCTGGGCTGCTATGTTGACATGTTAGGACTGCCGACAGCATGCTGATTGACAGCTGGCTCCCCGCAGGTAAGCAGCAGGGAGCCGGCTGTGAATCTGCATGACTCTTACGATGTCTCGAACATAGTATACGAGCATGCCGAAGATACTCTATTAGCACTCGAGCATGCTCGGATAACACCTTATCCGAGCACACTCGCTGATCACGCTACCCATTACTGGAAGAAATTGGCACTGGGCATAACAGGCAGGTAGGTAGCAATTACATGCCTAATAGTTTTTAGGTTCATAGTAAAAAAACACAAAACATAGTCCAGGATAAACCGTTCAAATTAAAATCTTCAGGTAAAAGTATACGTATCACATTGTGGTAAGTTTTAATGCATCATGGGATAAATATAGAACCTTGTGTCCTTTAAACCGGACAGCAAAAATATTTGATATAATTGATATTTAATCTACAGTATGTTGTATGTGTCACTGAAAACAAGGCAGAGCTTTGGTGGTGGAGAGGGTATGAGGCTATGCTCTGA
This sequence comes from Ranitomeya imitator, assembly GCF_032444005.1. Lineage (NCBI taxonomy): Eukaryota > Metazoa > Chordata > Amphibia > Anura > Dendrobatidae > Ranitomeya > Ranitomeya imitator. The sequence continues at coordinate 722,854,131 of NC_091284.1, forward strand.
CGAGTGCTGTTTGTCTAGTTTGAAAGTTGAATTGAGGTATAATTGGTAATTTTATGTTTTAAAGAAACAGATTGTACAGAGGAAAGGAAGGTTTTAGAGAGACGGAGTTCCTGCCGCGACCTCCATATTTTTATGAAATGTGGGAGTTTTGTGGGAGCTGCCAATTCCTCTAAGGGTAGGTTCACACAAGTATATAAACATGATCATTTAGAGTTTCATCCACAAAACTCACAAGATTTTTTTTCTCACTTGTCATCTGTATTCAATCTTTTTTTTAAAGAATCATCTATTAATAATTTACAAGAACATTTACAGTTTCTTATGTTACAGAACTGGAATGTATCTTAAAAAAAAGGAAGTCGTATTGTCTATTGTGGCTTCGTAAGGTATCCAATTTTTTGAAAGCATTAATAGACGTAAATGGGTGAGTCTCATCCGATTGACAGAAAAAGCTAGTGCATGTTGCAATTTTTTTTACATGCAGATTTGGTCAGTGAACTAAAACATCTCATCTGCACTGCTTCATAGAATCACATTGGTTCGAGAGCTGGTCGAGTTTTTTTCACGGATATCACTCAAACGAGCCCTAAGACATAAAACTGGTCTACTTTGATTAGCCAGCTTCCAAGGAGCAAATATCAGAGCTCTAATGCACTGAGAAAATACATTCTGTGCCTGCTAAGATGAATGACAACATCCTGTTAAATAGTTTGTTGCAACCCTCAGCACATTGAAGGGTCACTCACAGAATCACATTATTTTTTCACAAAACACAGTAAATGCATACTTATTGTTAATATGTAGACTAAGCCCAACATAACTTTTCTTTCTTTATGTATTTTTTCATTTCTATTTATCTCTCTGAGCATCCAGCTTTACAAAGCTGAATGGGTGGTCCTTTTTATTGCTGAAACGACATTTCCCAGAAGCACTTGCTTCTCCTCAGTGCAGCAGCACTTGCCTCTCCTGTGTGCTCCTGACTAGCCTCACCTCACTGTGTGTGTATATATATATATATATATATATATATATATATATATATATATATATATATATATATATATATATATAATATAATCTAAGTATAGAATTCACATTATGCTTCTGTGCACTCTGCTCTCTTCTAGTCCACCTTTATCTTTTACCATGTACATCAATATATTTACAGTTTGGTTCTTTATCATTAGCTGGTTCTAGCAGAGCACAACTCACGCACTCCTCCTCAATGGCAGTGAAGAGCTCTATTTGTTGCCTGTTTCTGACAGATCAGTGATATTAAACTACACATACAGCTCTGTTGGTGCACATGATAGAAAATAATCCTCAGTCATATGCATCAATAGAGTGACATTAGAAGTTTCACATCACTGGTCTCTCAGTAGAATGCAACAAATGGCTCAACTAATATTAGCCTCTGCAAACAGCACCATCCTGCAGTATTTATTCCTTTTTACCCCTCTATACAGAGCCTAGTACTACAGTATAGCTGTCCTCTCAGGCCCCTGTATAAAACTCAGCACTCAGGCACACCACTGGTTCATGGTCTTAGTTTTTGTGACAAACCCACACCTCGTCACCCTGCCTTATGTCACTATTAGGTAGGAGGGATCACGTGGTACAGTCTCCTCACTTACACAACTTAAGGTCGGCTTAGCACAGTTTTCCACAGACATCCCCCTGTCCCCATGGGCCCAGGGAGGCATGGGGAGTGAGAGGATGTGGCCCAAGTAGCTGCTGATGTGGCACCACACTCGCGCATAACCATCAGAGGCTGAGAGACCCCTTTCACTAGCACCAGTGAAACAGAACCTTATCAGCCTGATAGTACTGTCATCAGTTTCTGGTTAGACATAAGCCTGGTTATATCAGGCCAGAAACCAGCGCCGGTAGCATGGAAAGTTAAAACTGAGAACACTGATTTTGTGATTTGACTTAAGGGCACACTAGACAATTACACTATATACACAGTGGTTATACATATACAATCTTCGAATATGCAAATAGGTGAAGTACAAAAGATTTAAGCTGATGAAGCATGTCAATTACCGGTTTAATGTTCGACCGTGTGTTCTGGGTCACATGGGGGCATGGGCTGCTAGCTAATTCAGTTTCTTCCAGCAAGTTGCAAGTCATGGTCCCCACCTTTAGAAGTGAACAACAAGCATGACAAAGAGATGGAGATGACAACGGCCTTGCACAAGCATTTATCCACTTGGTTGGTCACACCCTTTTCGCCCCCAGGAAGGGCCTTATCCCCCTCCCCTGGGTGTTTGAAGCTAAAACTCCCAAAACCTATGAAGGATCATAACTTCCCAATGCAAGGTCATAAGGCGGCAGTTCTAGTGCCATTGGATCCGACCAGGCCCTTGTTACACTTAGAGACCAAAAACGGCTTTGCTACCTGGCTTGTACTAGCCATTTAGCGTATTTCCCCATTTTGGGGTGCTAGACCGGATCGAGACCCTGGAAGATGTGTGGCCCATTCCAGAGATTTCAAAAATGTAACCATTGTTTGGCTAGGACATACATTAACTCCATATTCTTTTTAAATCTCCTGAAATCCTATCAGACTGGACAAAGCAGTTATACAGCGTGGGCTCGGCAGGAGGTCATCATGTATGAGCTTGGATACGAGCTGGTGTGGCTGGAGCAACTGCTGAGCCAGGTGTCCTGTTACACTTACACATGCTGAAGCAGGACAGTAGTATGATATGATACAGTTGATAGGCATGATTTAAATCCCCCATATTCGTCATAGCTCTCTACACTGTAATGAAAGATGCTCCATCTCATTCCAAAACCCATGAAGGATCATAACTCCTCAATGCAAGGTCATAAGGCAGCGGTTCTGGCCCCATTGGAACTGGCCCCCGTTACGCTTGGAGATCAAACACGGCTTTGCTACCTGGCTTGTACTAGCCATTTGATGTATCTCCCAACTCTTGGTGTTAGAATGGATCAAGACCCTTGAAGGTGTTTGGCCCATTTCAGAGATTTCAAAAATGTAACCGTTATGTAGCTAGGGTCTATGATAACTCCATATTCTGTTTAAATCTCCTTATGAAGTTCTATGAAACTGAACAAAGCAGTTAGACAGCATGGGCTCGGCAGGAGGTCATCTTGTATGAGCTTCGATACAAGCTGGTTTAGCTGGATCACCTATGCTGAACCAGATGTCCTTTTACAGCTACACATGCTGAAGGAGGACTGTAGTATGACATGATACTGTTAACAGCCATGACTTAAATCCCCGCATATTATTCACACCTCCTCTTTAGAGGGCACTAAGGGGCAGCACCTACTGGTTTTCCCCCATGCGCCATTCGGCAACTTCCCCTGTTGGTGTTACTGTGGTGTTACTGTGGTGTTACTGTGTGTGCATCTGTGCCCTTCTTGTGGAGAATGGCAAAGTGGTACTGCTGGAGAGCAAGGTTCCAGGGTAGCAACCACAAATTTGTTGGTGTTACTGTGTTGTTACTGTGTATGCGTCTGTACCCTTCTTGTGGTGAATGGCAAAGTGGTACTGCTGGAAAGCAAGGTTCCAGCGTAGCAACCACAAATTTGTTCTGGATATGGTATGTAACCATCTTAGGGGGTTGTGGTCTGTTTCCATGGTAAATTTGTGTCCGTACAAGAATGGCTGCAGACGCTGCAAGGCTGACACAATTGCCGAGCATTTCTTTTCCACTTTGGAGTAAGTCACCTCCGACTCTGGTACAAAATGGGGTGTTCTTGACCCATAGAGTCAGCACTGAGGACAGAGTCACTGGTTTTGGTCTGTATTACAAACTGCCATGTGAAGATGCCTGCTTGCAGTACCAGGAAGCTTGAAAGGTCTTCAGCACCCGGAAGGCCATCTCACAGTTATTTGTCCAATCGACTAGGAGGGCAGCTTCTTTTTGGTGAGGTCCATCAGAGGCTTCACCAAGCTACTATAGTGGGGAATAAACCTCCTATAGTGCCTGGCGGTGCCCAGGAAGGACATCACTTGTTTCTTGGTCCTGGGGTTGGGCCAGTATGCAATGACAACAACATTCAAAGGCTTCGGCTTCAAATTCCCCCTGCCAACCCGGTGTCCCAGGTAGTGGACCTTACTCATGCCCAGCTGGCACAATTTCGGCTCAGTGGTCAAGCCTGCTCAATGGATCCACCAGAGCACGTGCGCCAGATGCTCTAGGTGATCCTCCCAGGTAGAACTGAACATGGCAATGTCATCCAGGTAATCGGCCACTTAGCCTTCAAGTCCCTTGAGCAGCGTGTTGACCATCCGCTGGAAAGGGGAATTTGCCAATATTCCCAGCTTAGATCCATGATGGTTAGGTCTTTGGCCCTGATAGAGCAAGTCATCGATGTGCAGAATGGGGTCTGCATCGGTGACCGTGACAGCGTAGAGCTCCCCCTGAAGTCCATGTAGAAGTGGGTTGTCCGGTTCTTCCTCAGGATGAGGACTACGGGCATGGCCCATGTGCTGCTGAATGTTTAGATGACACCAAGCTTCAGCATGTCTTCAATTTCCTGGCACATGTGCTGCTGCACCTCCAGGGAGACCCTATATGCTGAATGCCAGATTGGAGGTGATACCCAGTGTCTTAGCAATGGATGATGGACTTCCAGGCTTGTTGCTGAACAAATCCCAGGAGGGGTGATAGGGTTGCTCACATCTGAGACCATTGATCTGACAAGAGCTGGTTGCAAACCTCCACATCCTCGATGGTCCCACCCACCCTAGCCTTGGCGAGCATATCCGGGAAAGTCTCTGCCTCTCTCTCTTTTGACAGGTTGCATATCCGGAGGCGCAGGCCTTCCGCTCATGATATGCCTTCACCATGTTCATGTGCAATGCCTTCTGTCTTCCCCGGGCGAGGTACAGGGTGACAAGGTATATAATGGTTTTGAGCTGATGGTGCACCATGTACAGGCCTTCCCAGGCCACCTGAAGCTTGTCCTGGGGTACGAGGACAGTGCCCACACTTTTTGATCCACCTGGTAGTCCTCTCACAAGCATTCTCGCCGTACCATCTCTTCTTATTGGCCTGGGCTCGCATCATATTATCGTGCACCAGCTGCGCCAAGGCCTGCATTTTGTCCCGGAAGTGCATGACATACTCAATGACTGACATTCCGGGAGTGATTATATCTGCTTCCCATACCTCTTTTACCAGAGCCTGGGGCCCCCCTCACATGTTGCTCGTACTGGAGCTCAAAGGGGGAGAACCCCGTTGAGGAATGTGGAACTTCCCATTAGGTAAATAGCAGGTGTGGAAAGTACAGCTCCCAGTTGCACCCATGGGAGTTGGCCAACATCTTAAGCATCTGCTTCAGTGTTCCATTGAACCATTCATACAGGCTATTAGTCTGTGGGTGGTACGGGCTGATTACCAGATGTTGCACCTGTATCTGATTACAGAGGGACTCTTTCTGCTGTGACATGAACTGGATCCCCCCAGTCAGTGAGCACTTCCTGGGAAAAACCCACTCGGGGCAAAATCCTCAGTAAGGATGGGGCCACCTTATCAGCCTGAATGGCCGACAAGGCTAGCGCTTCCAGGTACCAGGTGGCATAGTCAATTACCGGCAGTACGAAGCAATTCCCGGAACTTTTCAGAGTGGCCATCAGACAAATCAGATCCACAGCTACCCTCCTGAAAAGCTCTTCAGTAATGGGCAGAGTTACCAGTGGGGCCTTGGGGTGCCGCCCCACCTTCCCCACCCTCTGACAGGTGTCAGGCAAATGGCAGTAGGCAGACACCTTGGCCCCCATCCTTGGCCAGTAGAAATGCTGGGCTATCCTTGCCTTTTTTTAGTGATCCCTAGATGTCTGGTCATCGGAATCTCATGAGCAATATGCAACAATTCTGTGCTGAACATATAGGGTACCTCTAACTGAAGGTCCCTAGGTCACATCTCTGGTGAATCCTGCTGGACCGTTACTGGGTATAGCCATCCTTGGTCCAGACTACCCTATCAAGGTCTGAGTCTGAGGGAGGCTGTGCTGCCTGCTCCTTGAGAGCTTTTAGGCCAGAATAGACGAGATTGCCACATCTTTCAGTTCCCTGAGGACCTGTCTCCTAGCTTCCACCTGACTCAGCAGCCTTGGTAGGGCGGGATGAAGCCGTCAGACCCCCAAGAGGTCCCAGCACTACCAGTGCATATGACAGTGGCAATGGCGGTAGTGCCCACTCCTTCTCTGCTTCCGACCAAGTCGCCAGTCCAGACTGACTAACCTGGCCCTCTGACATAACAGTTGTGGAGGAACCCTGTAATGATGCCTTACCTGGGAGCCCTTCCTCTCTGGGTACAGCCCTGACCTCAATTGCATGCTCCCTGCCCTCTGTCTGTCGCCTCTGTGACAACCTCACAGGACAATTTGTTCCAGCAAGCCTGCTGGTCTACTCTAAGGCATTGTTACAGCTTACTTGATTAATCTCCTCACTCCCGGAGGGGAGAGGGACATAGTATATTAACCACTCCCACAGCCCCATCAATCGGCATGTTAATCACATTGACATCAACAGGGGTGGACATTATTTTGTTGTCTGGAGGATCAGGCCTTGGGGGTTCAGTGGCTACATACTGGAACACTAGCCACCCCTAGTCTGTCCCAAGCAAAACACTTTAGGGAATATTCAAGGTTACCCCTACTTTAGGGAATATTCAATGTTACCCCTACGTCCCATACTCCCTTCCCAGCATCCCAGTCCAAATACACCTTTATGATGGGCAGCGCCAGTTGACTCCTCCAATCCCAGAGACAGCAAGGGTTTTTCTGGGTACCAAATCCTGTAGGGACACCTGCTCAGGTCGCACTAAAGTCATCTCAGTGCCAGAGTCCCGCAGTCCATGGCAATGACCTGTCCTATGTTAAAGGGTTGAAAGTTGCCAAGGGACTTCCCAACACCTCACTTACATACAAAACAATGGACAGTTTCTGAGACAGGTATGGGCTCTTAAGGTACTGGGGGCACACGGCTTGGAAGGGTCCCAGCTGTTTGCAGAGATGGCATAGTCAGAGTTCCGCCACTGAAGTGGAGAGGGAAGCATGAGCAGATGCCTCCTTGAGCTTGGGGGCAGGGACAGTAGGCACCACATTCATCTTACTCTCTCTCCAGCTGGAAGGTTTCTTGGTCTCTGGAGTTTTGTTGTTGGAGTACTCTTCGGCCAGTGTCGCTGTTGCAGAAGCCCCTTTTGGCTTCTGGTCATGGAGATACTGCTGGAGGTCCTCTGGGAAATTCCACAAAAGTTGATCAGTTGCAATGAGCTCCTTCAGCTGCTGGATGGTGATGAGCTCCATTATCGTGGTTCTTTGGTCAACTGCCCTCAGTAGTGTCCGCATGTGACCGGCCCAGCTGTTTGCAGGACCCCACTGCATACCCTGGATCTTCTTTTGGTACATCTCGGGGGTAAAGTTATACTACAGACCAGAGCCTGCTTGATATCCTCATAGCTCAGGGTGGTCTTGCTGGGCAGGTACCCAAAGATTTCCAGGGCCCTACCCCTGAGGCGAGGGGTTAAGAATCAGACCCACTGGTCCTTAATCAGGTAGTATTGATGGCAAGTGTTTTCAAATGCCAGCAAGAAAGTGTCCAAGTCCCCTCCTTTTTTCAGCAGGGGGAAGTCCTTCACCCATAGCTTCGGAACCGGATCTTAGGGGACTTGCGACGTCTGAAGCATTTGTTGCTCATTCTTGCATTCTGCAGCTTCCTCGTGACATTCTGCTGCTGCCTCATGATGTACTGCTGCTGCCATGAGGATCTTGTAGGTCTCCATCATTAAATCTGGCCAGGGTAGATTGCAAGAGTGTATACGAGCCTGCCTGGCTAGAGGGATGGGCATGTGGTGAGCGGCCCTCTGCGGGACTGACCGCCAGTGACTGGCTCCTTGGGGCGTCAGAGTTGGACTCCCCTTCTGCTTGAGCAACATCATCTTCCACCTCCTCCCCACCATCCATAGCATTGGTCATTTCCCTTGCTCTACCCCTGGTACCACCTGCCATCCTGGCAACCTTTGGTCACTGACACAGAGCTGCAACCTGATGCACCCACAGCTTACAGTATTTGCACTTGGACTACCTAGTGCTAAGCTGATCTTAAGCCACCAGTGGCAGAAAGCTATTACTGGTAATCTTTAGTGTCTGGGAGTATGGGTCCCACACTCACAAACATTATTATCTCAATCCCACTGCACTGCCACCACATGTGACGAAACCACACCTCGCCACCCTGTCACTATTACATTAGAGGGATCATGTGGTATGGTCTCCTCACATACACAAATGTGACATTCCGCACCCCCTGTTGATACAGAAGGTCAGCTTGGCACAGTTTTACACAAACCCCCTGTCCACATGGGCCCAGGGAGGAATGGGGAGTGAGAGGATGTGGCCCATGCAGTTGCTGTCGTGGCATCACGCTCGCTCACAATGCTGACAGGTTGAGAGACCCCTTTCACTAGCAACAGTGAAACAGAACCTTATCAGCCCAGTAGGACTGCCACCAGTTCCTCATTACATATAATCCCAGTCCGTTAACGGGATTATATCGGGCCAGAAACCAGCACTGGTAGCATGGAAAGTTAAAACCGATAACATATAGGTGGATTCATAGATTGAGATAAAAGAGCAGCTCAAGGTTCAATTAGATATTTAATCACCTTAAGGGCACACTGGACAATACACTATATACACAATGGATATATATATATATATATATATATATATATATATACACATATATATATATATATATATATATATATATATACAGTGGGGCAAAAAAGTATTTAGTCAGTCAGCAATAGTGCAAGTTCCACCACTTAAAAAGATGAGAGGCGTCTGTAATTTACATCATAGGTAGACCTCAACTATGGGAGACAAACTGAGAAAAAAAAATCCAGAAAATCACATTGTCTGTTTTTTTAACATTTTATTTGCATATTATGGTGGAAAATAAGTATTTGGTCAGAAACAAACAATCAAGATTTCTGGCTCTCACAGACCTGTAACTTCTTCTTTAAGAGTCTCCTCTTTCCTCCACTCATTACCTGTAGTAATGGCACCTGTTTAAACTTGTTATCAGTATAAAAAGACACCTGTGCACACCCTCAAACAGTCTGACTCCAAACTCCACTATGGTGAAGACCAAAGAGCTGTCAAAGGACACCAGAAACAAAATTGTAGCCCTGCACCAGGCTGGGAAGACTGAATCTGCAATAGTCAACCAGCTTGGAGTGAAGAAATCAACAGTGGGAGCAATAATTAGAAAATGGAAGACATACAAGACCACTGATAATCTCCCTCGATCTGGGGCTCCACGCAAAATCCCACCCCGTGGGGTCAGAATGATCACAAAAACGGTGAGCAAAAATCCCAGAACCATGCGGGGGGACCTAGTGAATGAACTGCAGAGAGCTGGGACCAATGTAACAAGGCCTACCATAAGTAACACACTACGCCACCATGGACTAAGATCCTGCAGTGCCAGATGTGTCCCACTGCTTAAGCCAGTACATGTCCGGGCCCGTCTGAAGTTTGCTAGAGAGCATTTGGATGATCCAGAGGAGTTTTGGGAGAATGTCCTATGGTCTGATGAAACCAAACTGGAACTGTTTGGTAGAAACACAACTTGTCGTGTTTGGAGGAAAAAGAATACCGAGTTGCATCCATCAAACACCATACCTACTGTAAAGCATGGTGGTGGAAACATCATGCTTTGGGGCTGTTTCTCTGCAAAGGGGCCAGGACGACTGATCCGGGTACATGAAAGAATGAATGGGGCCATGTATCGTGAGATTTTGAATGCAAACCTCCTTCCATCAGCAAGAGCATTGAAGATGAAACGTGGCTGGGTCTTTCAACATAACAATGATCCAAAGCACACCGCCAGGGCAACGAAGGAGTGGCTTCGTAAGAAGCATTTCAAGGTCCTGGAGTGGCCTAGCCAGTCTCCAGATCTCAACCCTATGGAAAACCTTTGGAGGGAGTTGAAAGTCCGTGTTGCCAAGCGAAAAGCCAAAAACATCACTGCTCTAGAGGAGATCTGCATGGAAGAATGGGCCAACATACCAACAACAGTGTGTGGCAACCTTGTGAAGACTTACAGAAAACGTTTGACCTCTGTCATTGCCAACAAAGGATATATTACAAAGTATTGAGATGAAATTTTGTTTCTGACCAAATACTTATTTTCCACCATAATATGCAAATAAAATGTTAAAAAAACAGACAATGTGATTTTCTGGATTTTTTTTTCTCAGTTTGTCTCCCATAGTTGAGGTCTACCTATGATGTAAATTACAGACGCCTCTCATCTTTTTAAGTGGTGGAACTTGCACTATTGCTGACTGACTAAATACTTTTTTGCCCCACTGTATATATATATATATATATATATATATATATATATATATACAGGTCCTTCTCAAAAAATTAGCATATAGTGTTAAATTTCATTATTTACCATAATGTAATGATTACAATTAAACTTTCATATATTATAGATTCATTATCCACCAACTGAAATTTGTCAGGTCTTTTATTGTTTTAATACTGATGATTTTGGCATACAACTCCTGATAACCCAAAAAACCTGTCTCAATAAATTAGCATATCAAGAAAAGGTTCTCTAAACGACCTATTACCTTAATCTTCTGAATCAACTAATTAACTCTAAACACATGCAAAAGATACCTGAGGCTTTTATAAACTCCCTGCCTGGTTCATTACTCAAAACCCCCATCATGGGTAAGACTAGCGACCTGACAGATGTCAAGAAGGCCATCATTGACACCCTCAAGCAAGAGGGTAAGACCTAGAAAGAAATTTCTCAACAAATAGGCTGTTCCCAGAGTGCTGTATCAAGGCACCTCAATGGTAAGTCTGTTGGAAGGAAACAATGTGGCAGAAAACGCTGTACAACGAGAAGAGGAGACCGGACCCTGAGGAAGATTGTGGAGAAGGACCGATTCCAGACCTTGGGGAACCTGAGGAAGCAGTGGACTGAGTCTGGTGTGGAAACATCCAGAGCCACCGTGCACAGGCGTGTGCAGGAAATGGGCTACAGGTGCCGCATTCCCCAGGTAAAGCCACTTTTGAACCATAAACAGCGGCAGAGGCGCCTGACCTGGGCTACAGAGAAGCAGCACTGGACTGTTGCTAAGTGGTCCCAAGTACTTTTATCTGATGAAAGCAAATTTTGCATGTCATTCGGAAATCAAGGTGCCAGAGTCTGGAGGAAGACTGGGGAGAAGGAAATGCCAAAATGCCTGAAGTCCAGTGTCAAGTACCCACAGTCAGTGATGGTGTGGGGTGCCATGTCAGCTGCTGGTGTTGGTCCACTGTGTTTCATCAAGGGCAGGGTCAATGCAGCTAGCTATCAGGAGATTTTGGAGCACTTCATGCTTCCATCGGCTGAAATGCTTTATGGAGATGAAGATTTCATTTTTCAGCACGACCTGGCACCTGCTCACAGTGCCAAAACCACTGGTAAATGGTTTACTGACCATGGTATTACTGTGCTCAATTGGCCTGCCAACTCTCCTGACCTGAACCCCATAGAGAATCTGTGGGATATTGTGAAGAGAAAGTTGAGAGACGCAAGACCCAACACTCTGGATGAGCTTAAGGCCGCTATTGAAGCATCCTGGGCCTCCATAACATCTCAGCAGTGTCACAGGCTGATTGCCTCCATGCCACGCCGCATTGAAGCAGTCATTTCTGCCAAAGGATTCCCGACCAAGTATTGAGTGCATAACTGAACATTATTATTTGTTGGTTTTATTGTTTGTTATTAAAAAACACTTTTATTTGATTGGATGGGTGAAATATGCTAATTTATTGAGACAGGTTTTTTGGGTTATCAGGAGTTGTATGCCAAAATCATCAGTATTAAAACAATAAAAGACCTGACAAATTTCAGTTGGTGGATAATGAATCTATAATATATGAAAGTTTAATTGTAATCATTACATTATGGTAAATAATGAAATTTAACACTATATGCTAATTTTTTGAGAAGGACCTGTATATACAATGGCCAGACATGCAAATACAGGTAAAGTACAAAAGATTTAAGCAGATGAATCATGTCAATTACCGGCTTGATATTCGATCACATGTTCTGGGTCGCATGGGGGCATGGGCTGTCAGCTGATTCAGTTTCTTCCAGGCCGCTACATGATGTGGCACCCCCTTTAGAAGTGAACAGAAAGCATGACAAAGAGAGAGAGAGAGCACATGGCCTTGCACAAACATGTATACACTTGGTTGATCACACCCTTTTCACCCCTGGGAGGGGCCTTATTCCCCTCCCCTGGGTGTTTGAAGCTAAAATTTCCAAAACCTATGAAGGATCATAACTTCCCAATGCAAGGTCATAAGGCAGCAGTTCTAGTGTCATTGGATCCGACCAGGCCCTTGTTACACTTAGAGACCAATTAAGGCTTTGCTACCTGGCTTGTACTAGCCATTTGGCATATCTCCCCATTTGGGGTGCTAGACCGGATCGAGACCCTGGAAGATGTGTGTCCCATTCCAGAGATTTAAAAAATGTAACCTTTGTGTGGCTAGGACATACATTAACTCCATATTCTTTTTAAATCTCCTGAAATCCTATCAGACTGGACAAAGCAGTTATATAGCTTGGGCTCGGCAGGAGGTCATCATGTATGAGCTTGGATACGAGCTGGTGTGGCTGGACCAACTGCTGAGCCAGTTGTTCTGTTACACCTACACATGCTGAAGGAGGACAGTAGTATGATATGATACAGTTGATAGGCATGATTTAAATCCCCCAATATTCTTCATAGCTCTCTACACCGTAATGAAGGATGCTCCATCCCATTCCATATTATCATCTCTCACAGTAGAAACTCTGTTGTAGACAAGTCACAGAGCAGAGTTATGAAGGCAGGAAGCCAGGTGAAAGAGACTAGACTAATAATGACTGAGGGTGAGCTGGGACTACTCCAGTATGGTTCTAAAGGAAACTGATGGATAAATAGAGAGTAGAGGGTCATGTTTAGGGGGTGATGTGCTAAATGAGGAAAGTTTAAAAATTGGGCATATTGGCACAAACTAATAAATACATTTGTACATTATTATAGGACCACATTTTGAATTTAGAATAATTCTTTATAAGAATGTTTTCAAGCTGGTGGGATAATGATGCAGATATCGGAGGCTAACTAAATGACTTCACTTCAGAGAGGCTGGAGAACTGGGCAGGTTTTATTTTAACCTCATCGGTCCACCTGACTTGTTTCCAAAATGCATCAGGCTTGTTTAGATATTCTTTTGCATACTTCTGACTCTCAATTTTATGGTGAGGACAAAGCAGAGATTTTCTTCTGATGACTCTTCCATTAAGGCCATATTTGTGCAGGTGTCTCTGAACAGTAGATGAATGTGCCACAACTCCAGAGTCTGCTAAATCTTTCTGAAGGTCTTTTGCAGTTAAGCAGGGGTTCTAATTTGCTTTTCTGGCAATCCTACATGCAGCTCTCACTTACATTTTGCTTGGTCTTCCAGACCTTATCTTGACCTTCACGGTCCCTATTAATTGTAATTTTTTAAATACTTTTCGAACTGAGGAAAGGGCAGCTTGAAAATGCTTTGCCATCCTCCTATAGCCTTCTCGTGCTTTGTGGACCTTCACTATTTTCATTTTCAGAGTGTTAGGCAGCTTCTTAGAAGAACCCATGGCTGCTGTTTCTGGCACAAGGTTAGAGGAGTCTGGGATTTTAGAAAGCTGGAAAATTTTCATCCCCTGACCTTTAGTAATGATGATAGTGAACAAGCCATAACCCTAGCAGGATAATTAAGGACTGAAACCTTGGTCAAAGTTATCTGAGCACACAAATCTCTAAGTGTGCCCAAAATTTAGCATCAGACTTTTTTCCTTTTTGTAATTTTTAAAATGTAAAAGGTGGATAGATATAGATATTTATTTATTAATTACTTTTTGCATAAAATACAAATAAAATGTGTCTTCTTTAACTTCAGGCCGATTAGAGATCATTTCATCTTCAACTTGCTTAACTGTGCACAAGTTGTTTTTTTTTATTTGTTTGTAAAAAGATGGTCGTCTAAGACCTTGTATTGGCTTCCAGGAACCTAAATATATTGCGGTAATGAATCAGTATCTTCTGCAACTCATCCTTGATCTCATTCTCTATAACGAGCTGCTGGGGTCCCAAGTTAAATCTGCATTGGGGCTTATAACCATATATATAGATTGTATATGATCCACAAAAAAGAAGGAGTTTAGTGGAAGACGGCATTTAACACTCCCGAAGGTCATTATGAGTACGGTAGCTTGTGATGCCTTTTGGGCAAAATCACACCTCAGTACTTTTTCAAAATATTGTTAATTACATATTCAAATATATGTGGGCTATATGTAGTTGTCTATCTGCATGACACCTTGGTTTTTTCAACCAATTATAAGTTACATATCTGACATGTACGTAGTGGACAACAAAAACTCAGAGACAATTCTTTATTTGCTAAACTTAAAAAATGTGTTTTCCTTGATGAGCAGGTAACCTTCCTGGTGTGTATATCCTGTCTCCAAAGGCTGCAGAATGGATCCTTCAGAGGTGCATGCTATTAACCCCTTTCTGACCTCGGACGGGATAGTACATCCGAGGTCAGATCCCCCCCTTTGATGCAAGGCTCCGGCGGTGAGCCCGCATCAACGCCGGGACATGTCAGCTGTTTTGAACTCGTAATGCCCTGGAGAATCACAATGGCAGGTCAGTTTTAGCATTTAGCGAACCTAGTAAAAAAGCCAAACAAAAAATAAGTGTGGGATTGCACTTTTTTTGCAATTTCACCGCACTTGGAATTTTTCCCCCGTTTTCTAGTACATGACATGCTAAAACCAATGATGTCGTTCAAAAGTACAACTTGTTTCACAAAAATAAGCCCTCACGTGGCCATATTGATGGAAAAATAAAAAAATTATGGCTCTGGGAAGGAGGGGAGCGAAAAACGAACACAGAAAAACTGAAGATCCTAAGGTCATGAAGGGGTTAAAGATTGAGTAAAGGCCAAATATCAGAAAGCTTTTTAGCATTTTTCTGGGTTTGTTAGTTACTATTGTAAATTTATTAAACATTTGTCCAAGAATGCAAAACTACTATTAAGGTGCGTGCAGATACGGCGCGTGCAGATACTCACCTTGCTTTCCGGGTCCCTCGCCGCCTCTTCTAGGTCCTCAGCCACGCTGGGGATCCTATTACCTGCACATGCGCGCTAAGCCGCTTAGGTCACGGTCGCGCACACTCCCGGCTTCTATATGAAGCCGGGTTGTACTGACCCAGATGCGCTATCCTCTCTGGGCAGTGGCCTCTGGGTATATCAGGTCGCTTCATGCTAGAGGAAGCGCCTAATTGTTATTGTGCCTTTCCGTGCTCCTTCCAGGTCCACTTAGGTTTCTGCACGTCAGGTCCCTGTATGCTTCCAGTTTGTGCGTGCTCTGCTCAGTCCCTGTACGCTTCCAGTGTGTGCGTGCCCTGCTCGGTACCTGTACACTTCCAGTGTGTGGGTGCTCTGCTCAGTTCCTGTATGCTTCCAATGTGTGTGTGCTCTGCTCTGTCCCTGTACGCTTCCAGTGTGTGCTTCGCTCTGTTCCTGCACGCTTCCAGTGTGTGCTCTGCTCCGTCCCTGTACACCTCCAGTGCCTGCTCCGCTCTGTCCCTGCATGCTTCCTGTGCATGCGGCTCTGCTCAGTTCCTGTACGCTTCCAGTGCGTGCTCTGCTCCATCCAGAGTCCGGTACCCTCTGCGTGAACCCTGTCATGTCCTGAGTTCCGGGTTTTCTCTTTGGCTGCTCTGTCCATCTGGTCCTCTGGCACAAGCTATCGTGGTGAATCTCCCTCCTAGGCTTGCCCCTATCGGTCCCTGTATATGGGTTGGTTCCACCTGGTCAGCTCGCCTGGGATCGGTCATCACCGCGATCCAGTGGGTCCACTCAAGGAATCATAACAACTACTAACAGGTTAATGGGAAAACTGACTCAGCCCAAGTCTTCATAAATTTAAAAGAAAGTTTCTCATCTCACCCTGTATTGGCTCAGCTTGACTCAGAGTGGAGGAATCTCATATTTAAGGGGCGAAAAAAATCAAGCATGTTAAGGGTAGGAAACGTCACGACACACATGTCAAGACTTTGTGTGGCATCTTTTACGGTATGGTCAGTGCAAATGTAGCCAAAGATGCCAGGCGTTGGAGGACACTGATGAGGTCCCAGTGATGAATGTACCATTGACAAGACCCAAAAAGACAAGTAAGGCCAGATGAGTTTTTTTTTTTTCATTTTTGTATAGCTCTCCCTAATCCTTTTACATTCAGAAATATGATAGCCAGCCCGTTGAATTTTACCATATTTGCACAAATCAAATAAAAAATTTTTTTGATTGTGATGAATCCAGTTTTTTTTTAAATTCAAGGCTAATTCAAACATTCATCTCTAACATAAGACTATCAGAACTCCAGAATATTGTTGGATGGTATGGAAAACAAAGAAATACTTTTAGTTAGACATCCTAAGAGAAAATTTTAATCAAATCACAGGAAATCAGTAGTTGTCCATAAAAACTAGTAATGAGCAAATTTTGCTGAAATTCAAATTGTTTTGAAAAAAAAAGAATACATACTATTACGAATGATTTACTACTTCATTATTTATATGGAGTGCAGATGAAATTTCAGATTTGGGGTATGTGTAAGGAGTCATAAAAAAAACCATTCCATATATCTGAATAGGATTTTTACTGCAATATATTAATGAACTTCTGCTAATTGAAGGCTATTTTTCAATTCATGATGAGCTGTCCTTTGTATATATAGAGGTTCACTATTTTTTGCCTTTAGATGGTTTTCACCTTTGCAAGCCCTTGTTAGAATTTTCAGTTGTCTCTGAGCTTGTGAGTATACATTAGTGGCAGCACTAGCTCCCATACATATAGACATGATGTCTTGAGCAAGATAATCTTGAGCTGTTTTTCAGAGTGAATGATGAATTCAGTAAGTAGGAGGTCAGGAAAGTGATTCCTAAGTGAAGAAAGAAGCAAATGTCTGATAAAATATCTTACAAAGTGTATTGTATTTGGTTGTATTATTGACTTCTATGCAAAGTTTGTTGAAATGACAGTGACCATTTAATCTTAAAAGATCTACCTAGTACACACTGATCTACCGTAAATAAATGAAAAATTAAGTTTGAATATAACATATAATCTTGCAGAAAATCCCTCTACGATAAGAAATAACATGGAGTTTCAAATGTTATGAAGATATATCAAAAATGTTTCATAACAAATTCTGCTGGATGCTAATGAGTCAAGAAATATACAGAATGTAAATATGTAGATATACTGTTGGTAAAGTATTTCTTCCAAAATGAAAGCAGAACTGCAGAGAAATATTTATGGTGAGTTATCCTATCATATATTTTGGATATGGATTTCGGGGTAATATGTATTATATGGACAGGAGAAATACGGTTTGAAAGCATATAACAACCTAAACCACTTAAATAAAAAAAAGACTTTGTCACTATAGTGATATATGAAAATGGAGTAATATTGTTTTCAATATGATAAATGAATTACGAGTTAAATTTTTTAATGTGTTTACTTATTTTTTGTTGTCCAATATACCTATAACCCCATCCTTTATAGAGGTCATTCACTACTCAGGTGGTCACTTCTGAATCCCTATGTTTACCCCAGTAATATAACAATAATACTCACTTCTGGTGCCAGCATATTTCCGGCAGTGTCGCCAGTGTCTCTCCCAGGGCTCATGTGACATTGTTATGTCACGCGATCCCTGAGGCCAATCAGTGCTGGCTTCATTTTCCTCTCCTACGGACGTAGTCGACCTCTGGAAGAAGTTAGATTCCCGAGAGAGCCAGTGCAGAAATCGATGGATCGGCACCGACACAACAGATGAGTATAGGTGTCATTATTTTATTTTGGGGGAACATGGGGGTGAGGATGGGTTGTCCAAGTAGTGGACAACCTATTTAAGAATTTGTATAAAAATACAGCATTGTTTCTTTGTTCCATGGGTATTGGATAAAATAAGTGATACAGTTGAAAAAAATCGTCCATTAGTGTACACTTTGTGGATGGTGTAAAGACTGTCTCAATGGAGGTGCCAGCGTGGACTACAAGCTTAGACCTTCTAGGAAAGCCAATTTTTAGCGTTTCATCAATGAACACTATTATTATATGGCGTCACAGAAGAACAAAATGACAACTGTACAATAACATATAGGAGACAATACTTAGTCACCGCCAGTAAGTGAAATCCCACAACAGCAATGAGATTTTGCCTCTGACACCTAGCACATTATCCTAATGCTTCCAGCGTCAGTAATTTTGAAGTTATGTGTATCCAGGGTGTACCTGCCTTGTAGGGGAGGTGATAGTCTTTTAACAATATGCATTAATTGAGATTTAGAAATGACTTTGATGTGTTCCACAGTCAGATATTTTGCTGAGCCATTGGTTCATGCGTCTGTGCTGGTAATTTCTAACTGTCAAAAAAGTAATCATTAGACACATCAAAATGGCTTTGAACATATGTACTGTAAAATCAAGCTTTTGTACTGCAGCCGAGCAAAGGGTTGTGCATATCCTAAGTCCTTATGTTAAAGCAGATAGTTTTTTGGAAGAATTATGGAAGAAATAATTTTTCAGACTTACTACAGTTCTAATATCTCAACGTTTCATATGATCCCAAAATTGCCTAATTGATGTCAATTTTTTCATAACTTTTTTCTCGTTTTCAAGTAGCATTGCAAATTTATATTCCATAATAATACATTTAATGTATCTATTTATCGCATCAGTATTATTTTCATTACATTTTTATTTGTTATTGAGTTATTTATTCTTTTTTTCTAAAATATTTTTTTTTCTATTATTCTATTCTGTGTACTTTTGTTGGTTACTCTACTTACTTATGGGGCTAGTTTTCGATCTTGCCTGTCAGGACAAATACAGATTTTAGCGGAAGAGTTTGGATGACAAAAAGAGAGTTTTAGGAATTAATTACCGTATATACTCGAGTATAAGCTGACCCGAGTATAAGCCGACGCCCCTAATTTTGCCACAAAAAACTGGGAAAACTTATTGACTCGAGTATAAGCCTAGGGTAGGAAATGCAGCAGCTACCGGTGAATTTCAAAAATAAAAATAGATGCTCCATACCGTTCATTATTGCCCCATAAGATGCTCCATATAAAGTTGTGCCACATATAATGCTGCATACCATTCATTATTGCCCCATAGATGCTCTGTATAAAGCTGTGCCACATATAATGCTCCATACTGTTCATTATTGCCCCATAGATACTCCATATAAAACTGTGCCACATATAATGCTCCATATTGTTCCTTATTGCCCCATAGATGTGCCATAGAAAGCTCTGCCATATAGTGCTCTGCACCGTTCATTATTGCCCCATAGATGTGCCATAGAAAGCTCTGCCATATAGTGCTCTGCACTGTTCATTATGGTCCCATAGATGTGCCATAGAAAGCTCTGCCATATAGTGCTCTGCACCATTCATTATGGTCCCATAGATGTGCCATAGAAAGCTCTGCCATATAGTGCTCTGCACCGTTCATTATTGCCCCATAGATGTGCCATAGAAAGCTCTGCCATATAGTGCTCTGCACCATTCATTATGGTCCCATAGATGTGCCATAGAAAGCTCTGCCATATAGTGCTCTGCACCGTTCATTATGGTCCCATAGATGTGCCATAGAAAGCTCTGCCATATAGTGCTCTGCGCCGTTCATTATTGCCCCATAGATGTGCCATAGAAAGCTCTGCCATATAGTGCCCTGCACCGTTCATTATTGCCCCATAGATGTGCCATATAAAACTGTGCTACCGGTATATATAATGCTGCGGCTGCTGCAATAAAAAAAAAAATGCCATTCTCACCTCTCTTGCTTGCAGCTCCTCAGCGTCCAGTTTCGGCATCTCTCCGCACTGACTGATCAGGCAGAGGGCGGCGCGCACACTATACGTCATCACGCCCTCTGACCTGTACAGTCAGAGCAAGAGGACGGGAAGATGGAGCGGCGCCCGGCGGGTGGAACGTGGACAGGTGAATATGTAATACTTACCTGCTCCCGGTGTCCCGCTCCTTCTCCCGGACAGCTGGTCTTCGGGTGCCGCAGCCTCTTCCTCTGTCAGCGGTCACTGGCACCGCTCATTAGAGGAATGAATATGCGGCTCCACCCCTATGAGAGTGGAGTCCATATTCATAAGTTTAATGAGCGGTCCCATGTGACCGCTGAACAGGGGAAGAGCTGCAGCACCGAAGACCGTGGGACGGGCAGGGGGAGCGCCAGGAGCACCGGGAGCAGGTAAGTATGCCTCAGACCTCTCTCCCCCTCACCCGCCGACCCCACCGCCGACCGTGACTCGAGTATAAGCAGAGAGGGGCACTTTCAGCCCAAAAATTTGGGCTGAAAATCTCGGCTTATACTCGAGTATATACGGTATTCTATATAGAAAATACAACATGAATATAATTTCATTGTATTTTTGGAATCAGCTGGTGCATCTGGCTTTGGCAGTGACATAGTAAAATCTATATTTAGGATATATAAAAGTGTAATTTAGCATTGTCACTTCCCAATGTTTGTTAAAGAAGACATGCCATCAATAATTATTATATCTACTGTACAAATTATAAAAATAAAACAATAGTTGTACTTCACATGCCTTGAAATTGCTGCAGACTAGATTTACTCAATGGGAGAACGGTGACCGATGGGTTTTGAAGTATGATAAACACATGGAAAGTGCAGTAAAACGGTTTTTAATAGTGATGAGCGAATATACTCGTTACTCGAGATTTCCTGAGCATGCTCGGGGGTCCTCCAAGTATTTTTTAGTGCTCTGAGATTTAGTTTTCCTCACCACAGCTGAATGATTTACATCTCTTAGCCAGCTTGATTACATGTGGGGATTCCCTAGCAACCAGGCAACCCTCACATATAATCAAGCTGGCTAGTAGCTGTAAATCATTCAGCTGCGTTGAGGAAAACTAAGGGTATGTTCACACGTTCAGGATTTCCATCCTTTTTTTTTCCTGACTGTTTTTTAAAAAACTGCAGCTCTTGGCAGAAAACGCAGGTCCTTTTTTTGGTCCTTTTTTGGTCCGTTTTTGATGCGTTTTTTGATGCGTTTTTTGATGCGTTTTTTTGATGCAGTTTTCTAGCCAGAGTCTGTGTGTTTTCTAGGAATTTTTTTAGGGTTAAAATGGCTGAAAATACCCTAACCCTACCCCTACCCCTAACCCTACCCCTAACCCTACCCCTAACCCTAACCCTACCCCTAACCCTACCCCTAACCCTAACCCTAACCCTACCCCTAACCCTACCCCTAACCCTAACCCTACCCCTAACCCTACCCCTAACCCTACCCCTACCCCTATTCTAACCTTAGTGAAAAAAAAAAAAAAAAAATTCTTTATTTTTTTTATTGTCCCTACCTATGGGGGTGACAAAGGGGGGGGGGTGTCATTTACTATTTTTTTATTTTGATCACTGAGATAGGTTATATCTCAGTGATCAAAATGCACTTTGGAACGAATCTGCCGGCCGGCAGATTCGGCGGGCGCACTGCGCATGCGCCCGCCATTTTGCAAGATGGCGGCGCCCAGGGAGAAGACGGCCGGACGGACACCGGGACGCCGGGTGAGTATCAGAGCATCAGAGCACTGGGGGGGGGGGCATCGGAGCACTGGGGGGGGCATCGGAGCACGGGGGGGCGGGATCGGAACACGGGGGGGGCAGCCACACTCCGCCCACGCACTTCCGCCCGCTCCCCGCACTTCCTGCTGCAGCGGTTCTGCACATCAAATCGCAGTAAAACCCGCAGATATATTTTTGATCTGCGGGTTTTACTGCGGTTTGGACCTCACAATGGAGGTCTATGGGTGCAGAACCGCTGCGGCTCCGGAAAAAGAATTGACATGCTCCTTCTTTTTTCCGGGAGCTATTCAGCGCGTCTTTTTTTTAACAATTTCCGGACCATGTGCACAGTGTGTCCTGTTTTCCATAGGGTACAGTGTACTGTACCCTGCATGGAAAACAGCTGCGGAACCGCAGCGGCAAAACCGCCGCGGTTCCGCGGTAAAAAACGCACTGTGTGAACATGGCCTAAATCTCTCAGCACTAAAAAACACTCGGAGGACACCCGAGCGTGCTCGGGAAATCTCGAGTAATTAGTATATTCGCTCATCACTAGTTTTTAATAGCAAAAAACTGAGAAATCGGTAATGTGATGCTGCCCAGTAGCACTGAGGGTAGCACAGAAGCGGGAAAAAGATGAAAAAGGTACTTTTCGGACAAAAGTAGATTGATAAAAGCAGCTGATATGGTAATGCGAGCTTTTGCCCAAACTTCATTTTTAGGATATCCACTTTAAAGGAATACTAAACCTACAAAAAAGGGTTGATTTCCTTATGTTTTTTTATGTTTGGTTCACAGATGATCGACGGAAGGGCCTAAAGGTTCTGATCTATTGCACACAAAGCTTTGGGGAAACTGAATTGTGGAATGCTAATCTCCGGAGACACCTATAAATTCATTTCTGTACCTCACAGTAGTGTTCCTGTAAATATTATCATCCAAAACTAGTTTTAGTTTTCAACATATTGTGTATTTTAAATTTTTGCTCTTGATAGTTCCTGTTAGCCATTACTATTAACAATTCAATTCATTTCAGTTTTCCATGGGTCCCACAGACAAATTCTGCGAGTGAAAACTATCCGTAATGGTTGAAATGTGAAAATACATTGTACACCAATGACTTAAAAATAGAAATAAAGTGCATGATACTTTAACCTGAATATGTTAAGAAAAGATCCAAAGTACTGATGTACAACAGGCAAGAGCCGTCTATTTTTGTTTATTTTGCATGACTGATAAAAGCATTGCATAAATAAGCCTAAAGATCCCAATGGTTCTCAGTATCTCCTGAAGCTGATATTACATGCAGCCCACTGCAAAATTTTTGACAACGTTAAAGAACTGTACAAAGCAATCATATAAAATCATCAATACAAATAAAGATTAAAATGTTTCATAAAAATATTAGAACTTAGACTAGTTAGACCAGAACTTAGGCATAAATTGCTTATAATTTATATATCAGACTTATTCTATACTATATCATTTCATTTTATGACTACTGTATTCATTCTTTCATTGGTCCAAATTATGGCACCAATAAAAAGTATTTTAACCAATTCAAGGCTGGGAGTTTATTTTTTTTTAGTACATGTGAGTTTTAAATGTATAGTCACTAGGCTGTTCAAATAATTTTTGTATATTTTTTGTGATACATAGGTTTTCATTTTTATGCCATTTTTAAATTAGTTTTTTTTTATAAAGAAAACTAGTGTGTGTCTCTTATTTTTTACATTTTCAAATGTATTTTAAGCACAAAGTGCCATTAAAAAGTGTTTAAACTTGTGCACCCCTTTATGTTACACTGATTTATATATATATATATATGTATATATATATATATATATATATATATATATATATAGGATATTTAATTTTGAGTTGCCGTGCAGGGCTAGAAGTTGTGGTTTGGGCTAACAAAGGCATTCTTTTTTTTTTGTTTTATTTTTTAGCCTTACTAGAAAACTTCACAAAATGATCATTTAATAACTTCCATACTGCTTTCTTATACTTATATACCAAAGCATCGTAGCTTGAGTTGTCAATGATCTGCTCACAGGTGGTCTATTAGGCTTGGAACCCTTCGGCTGCCGTCACACTAGCAGTATTTGGTCAGTGTTTTACATCAGTATCTGTAAGCCAAAACCAGGAGTGGGTGATCAATGCAGAAGTGGTGCATATGTTTCTGTTATACTTTTCCTCTATTTGTTTCACTGCTAGTGTGACGGCAGCCTTCCTCTGTATAATTCCCTAAATGTAGTGGAGTATTTGGGGTTAGCCAGTCTCTGTAGATTCAGTTTTGGTTGTACATATATGTGAACAAAAAAGGTCCATTGCAGTATTGCATTTGTCATTGCTGTAGTCCCTTGAGGAATCAGAGTCAGTGGACAGCGAAACGCGTGTCGGGGTTTGGGTGCTGGCGTTTTAGTACCTGGTAAGATGATTTTTCTGACTGCATCATTCAAATCAATTTGGGGAACCTTTGATGATTGTAATGTCAGAATGGTTTTGGACCTTGGGCTCTTGACCACAAACCATGCAATCCTGGGCATTAGTATATACATAGGAATAGTATAATGACTGATGGCACTTTTTGCTTACAGCAGGGGACATTGTAATGTGACTCTCTGA
The DNA here is from genome assembly GCF_032444005.1 of Ranitomeya imitator. Lineage (NCBI taxonomy): Eukaryota > Metazoa > Chordata > Amphibia > Anura > Dendrobatidae > Ranitomeya > Ranitomeya imitator. The sequence goes on from NC_091284.1 coordinate 722,878,483, forward strand.
GCACAACCAGCAAGTCCATTACTAAGTTTGTTACTGTGAATTGAGCTATACTTTGTACTAAACGCCACCACTTTTTGTGGTGTCCTTTATAGCACATGGTTTTATCTGTCTTTTTGTATGTTCATTATTGTGTCAATAAAGATTTTTGCACATTTAAAAAAAAAACCTCAATCTGCCCTCCTTTTTGAGATGCAATGTTTTTGGAGTAATATGTAATCAATTGCGTCACTTTTGGCGCACTATCTAAATATGAGTCTGGGTTTTGTTGTATTGACATACAAAGTATCGTAGCCTGTCAATGATCTGCTGACAGGTGATCTATTAGGCTGGGAGCCCTTCCTCTGTATAATTCCCTAAATGTAGTGGTGTATTTGGGGTTAGCCAGTCTCTGTAGATTCACTTTTGGTTGTACATATATGTGAACAAACATTGTTCATAGCAGTAGCGCATTTGTCATTGCTGTAGTCAGTGATTATCTGCAGCGGTCAATCCTTCCCTACTGAAAGAGGAAGCTCATGGACTTTTTGGGGACCCTGGAAAACAGTGTGGAGGTTCAGCAGTGGATCAGTTGGAAAGTTTTAATTTTTCTTTTTAGACGATTCCGAACCTGTTTTAGGAAAAATGGGCTGGAAAACTTCTTAAATAAAAAGTTGTAAATTATAGGCAACAAAAATCTGCCTTTTTATTACTAAATATCTAAAGGCCAAGAGGATTTTCCCCAAATCAGTTTGCCTCTGATGAAAGGATGACACTTGAGAGTGATTGCTACCAGACACACATCAAAACCTAAACAGAATTGGTTGCCGGAACACATTAAAGGGACTCTGTCACCTGAATTTGGCGGGACTGGTTTTGGGTCATATGGGCGGAGTTTTCAGGTGTTTGATTCACCCTTTCCTTACCCGCTGGCTGCATGCTGGCTGCAATATTGGATTGAAGTTCATTTTCTGTCCTCCATAGTACACGCCTGCACAAGGCAATCTTGTCTTGCACAGGCGTGTACTATGGAGGACAGAGAATGAACTTCAATCCAATATTGCAGCCAGCATGCAGCCAGCAGGTAAGGAAAGGGTGAATCAAAAACCCCAAAACCCCGCCTCCATGGCTGATGATTATTCCCTTCAAATTCAGGTGACAGTGTCCCTTTAATGAGGCATTTTGTACCAGATATTCATCCATTCAGTTCTTTGATATTCTTGGGTCGGACTCATCACTTGTGTACTAAATTTTTTTAGTACAAATCACAGTTTTTCAATTGGGGTTTTTAACAATAGGGTACTAACATATTTTGCAGCCTATGTTTCTCTTTTTATTTTGTGTTATTAAAATAGAACATGTTTTAAAAAAAACTAAGTATGACAATAAAAAGCTATGCAGCTTATTCATTTGAGTCCAAAGTCTCTCTCCCTCCATGTTCATTTGATACGTTTGTAGCAATGACTGATTGCACATTTCTACAAAAGATGTTGTCAATGTATTTCTTGAGGATGTTTTGTGATTGCAATGTATCTTTACTGTTCTAGCTTGTGTCCTAGTACAGGGCACTATTCCATAAATCCTCTCTAGGCTTTTTTCTTCCTTGAGTAATTTAAATGTTTACAGATTGCGCACCTCTTCCGAGAAGCTGCACGCCCATCCCCCACCTCCCGCCACTAACAGAGGGGTGCCATTCGGAAGTGACATGAAGATGTCCAAACATCTTTTCTGATTTACTGAAGTGAGATGTTCCTGTCTTGAACCACAAAGATAACCATTTGCAATGAATCATTATTTAGAAGAGAAGCAAAAAGTCCTCAACAGTCAGAAACTAGAAGCAGAGCTGTTCCAGCAAACCAAAGGAAGACTACATGTCCCCTTGTAACTTATGGTCTTTTTATTGTTCCATATTTTTACTGAGACCATGAGGTGAAAAAGCGAGGGCTCGCTCACATGGCTGTATAAATCGGACAAGTGCTATTCAATGTTTTATGGGATAACACTCGGACCAATGTTATACAATGGGGCAGTGCAGGCGACTATTTGTTTTCACTGACAGAATCTGTCTGTGCAAAAGCGAGAAAAAAAATCAGATGCCTCAGTATGTTATCCGATTTTTATACATACAGCTCTGGAAAAAATTAAGAGACCACTGCAAAATGTTCAGTTTATCTGATTTTTCTCTTTAGGGTATATTTTTGAGTAAAATGTAAATTGGTCATTTATTCTATAAACTTCTGACAACATGTCTCCGAATTTCCAAGCAATAAATTTAGCATTTTTTTCTGACATAGAAAAATGGTCAAAATTAAAAAAAAACAAAAAAAAAACCCAGTGCATTCAGGCCTCAAATAATGCAAAGAAAACAAGTTCATAATTATTTAGAAACAACAATACTAATGTTTTAACTCAGGAAGAGTCAGAAATCAATATTTTGTGGAATAACCATGATTTTTAATCACAGCTTTCATGCGTCTTGGCATGCTTTCCACCAGTCTTTCACACTGCTTCTGGTGCAAAAATGTGCAAAAATGTAAGCAGTTCTTCTTTGCTTGATGGCTTGTGACTATCCATCATCCTCCTGATTACATTCCAGAGGTTTTCAATGGGGTTCAGGTCTGGAGATTGGGCTGCACATGACAGGGTTTTGAAGTGGTGGCCTCTTAATTTTTGCCAGAGCTGTACATTACAGTTCTGTAACATAGGAAACTGTAAATGATTAATAGCTACTGAGTGAAAATTAGGTTGTGGACCGGATGCACTCCGATGATAAGTGAGAAAATAATTGTCCCACTTTTCTTGGTGAAAATCGGACCTTTTTTTTATACACTCATGTGACTCCCAACCTGAATGTGAGATACAAATGAATAATAAGGCCGGGTTCCCCCGATCCGGAACTAGCAGCACTTTGGACGCAGTGTGTGTTTGCTGTGTCCAAAGTGCTGCCGGCTATTTAATGCAGTTGAATCCGCATGTGTTCACTGAACTGTGTGGATTTACGGCATCCAATACATTCATGCATCTCCGCAAGAGAAATCGACATGCTGTGGTCTGGGGAGACGCGCCGCTTGTCCGTCTCTGCGGGCGTCTGTGGACGCATAGTGGGCATGGGAATTATTAATAGTGCTGCTATTATTTGAAATCAACTTTTAGTTTTTTGCTATAAAAACTTCGCTTAAGATTTCTGCTAAAAATATTTCAGCAGTTTTTAATACATTTTTGTAGTGATAAAAAATAAAAGCTTGTTTTATTGAATTTGTGAAAATTATCATCATACATGTAACCTTACAGCTTAGGGTTTCTTAGGCTTTAGGACTACATATATATTTACAAGAATTATCCGTCCTTTTGTCTCATTTCTTTTTTAATACTTGTTAATTTCATTATTTTCCCAATTGTAAAACATGTGTTTGTGCTATGAACGTAAAGATGATTAGTTAATTTTATCCATATAGCTAGTAAATTTGGACTGTAAGCCCCATTGTTCCCTATATTCTTTCCATCCCTGTCCACGTTATATCAATGCTTGGGTGACTGGTTTGCCTGGAAACATGTTGTTGGTAGGTCCCTTGGGTCAGCCAGAACAAAAGATTCCAATGGCCCACCCACCATCTATACAAAACACATGTATGCCCACTTCTATTGTATTGTATCATCGCCTACAATGGACAGAACATTATATGTGACTAAGAAACAGATCTTAGAATCATATGGCAAATGCGTAGCTCCAAAGTCAATTTCAAAAGGCTGCACTTTTAGGGGCTCTTTCTTGTTTTAGTTATTGGACCCAATAGAAGATCCTCCTATAGTCTGTTGGGTAGGTCCAACTCCGGTCAGAACACCAAAACATATTTTACCTTGACATTACATGTATGAGTTCTTCATTCCTTTTGAATGTAAGCATGTCTATTGCTTATGTTGCTGTGCCATAACTGTCTTATTAATAACTGTTTGTCTCCTTTTTAGATAAGTTCTGTGGAATATGAGGTTTCTTTATAAATAAATTAATTAGAGAAGCATGTGTGTGTAATATGCAATTTTGGAAGGGCAGTAATAGTATTTTTAGAACACATATTTCTTTGAAAATGTCTATAGTGGAAAGCAAAACTTTATACAGATATTTAAGTAAATATACAAATATGTTTATGTGCGCATATATCAATATACTATATATATTATCTGTAATCAGTAGAGATGGTCAAGTCTTTAGAAATCGAATTTCACTGGTAAATATTTTCTAAAAATTTGATTTGCGGCAAACAAATTTGCCACCAATTTGCAGGTACTCCGATTACCTTGGAAAGACTAGTATGAGACTCTTAGGTGTCCTAGGACTGTAATCAATCCCTTTCAATATAGGTATAGTAAACACAGCCTTATTAATGTCAAAGTCACCTCCTCATATATGGCTGTGGGTAAATTGATGATAACCGTTCTTCACTGCTATTTTGTCACACACTGTAAAGTTTATTCAGAGTTTTTGGCTTTTTCATCCTATTTTTTTTATTTCTAAGCTGTAAAACTCTGCCACCTGAAAATGGGTGCTGCGCTGCATTCCCTGCCTAAGCTTTTATACAGGCTATGATAGACTTTGCTATATTATGAAATGTGCTATACTTTTCATGGGAATAGCAAGTTGTTTGAATTTGTTGAGTCCAGAGAATTTCCAAAAATTCAATACCAATTTACTTCCTATTGATTTGATTTGCTCATTTCTAGTAAACAGACTTTTAATTTGCAGGTAATGTTATATATATTTTGCCCCAAGGCATTTCCTTTAACCCTTTAATGCCCCATGATGGAAATATCCATCATGGAGTGTGTCAGGGATTGTGGAGCAAGCACAACAGCACACCCCGCTCTGCGCAAGCCAGATTCTGGCTATATTATGTAGCTGGAAACTGTCTCTAATAGCAGCAATCGGCGCACTGGCTGTTAACCTCTTAGACTCCGCTGTCAACTGCTGAGAGTGGAATTTAAGTGCTGCGATGAGGCCTGGATGTTAATGTGGGTGGCCATTTACAGGGAGCAGATGAGTTGCTGTGACAGCTGGCCACGGCTATTCGACTCAATTGCATCCAAACTGTAGATGGGCGTCATAGAAGACAGCGATTTTTGCTATATATTCAGCAATACTACAGTATTGCTATATATAATACAAGCAATCAGATGATCAGAGGTTCAAGTACCCCAAGGGGACTAACAAAGTAAAAAGTAAAGCAAAAAATGTTTTTAAAAATTTTTAAAAATAAAAAGATATACAAATTTTAATATTTACCCTTTTAGTTAACAATAAAGAAATGTACAAAAATTAAAAAAAAAACACACACATATTTGTTATCAGCATGTCCAGAAAAGTCTAATCTATTTAATTCTAAAACTAATTAACCGGATCTCAAAAAACTAAAGAGAAAAAAAATCAAAGCCAAAATGGCAGGGTTTTGGTTGCTGTAACGTCATGCAAAAATGCAAAAAAAGAACTCAACGCGTCGTCTGTACCCCAAAATAAAATCAATAAAACATCAGGCCATTACACAAATAAGCCCTTGTACAGCTCCATCAATGCAAAAATAAAAATGTTACAAGTTTTGGAATAAATATTTTTGGTGTAATTACAAAATACTGTCATCATTTATGGTACATAAAAAAATGCAATTTTGGTACCGTCGTAGTCCTATTGGCCTGGAGAATCATATTTCCAGGTCATTTTTATTGCAGAATACCCCCCCCCCCCCAAAAAAAAAAAAAAAAAAAAAAAAAAACAATTGTGGAAATGTGTTTTTTTCTCACAATTTTACTTCATTTGGATTTTTTCCCCCATTTTACAGTATATCATATGATAAAATAGATGGTGTCATTCAAAAGTACCACTAGTCCCACAAGAAAAAAACAAGGAACAGTCCCGTTGCCTCTGTTTATTCATATCTGGCCCATTGCATAAATATCTAAAGTTAGCTATAAACATAAGATAAAACTTGCCACAGCTCAGGATGGATTGCTGAGCGGAGACATATTGGAGTTTGCATGTATGGCTGAGGCGAATGTATGTATTTATTGAAGAGTTGTGCTACGTTGATGTCCCCTGCAGAAGTGTTCGGCAGCTATCTCATGTGTTTGGAAGACTTTGTTATATCAACTGTGATCATCAGAACCTAGGACAAAAACAAAATGAGCAAATACCGGCTCATTTCTTTGGTTTTGCTTTCGTTTTTGTACTACCATAAATACCCTATGTTATTTCATGAACAATTACAACTTATTTATTTACTGCAGCATTTTTGCTCATTTTTTTCGTAATCCTAGGTTCTGATGGGTCTGTTAAATGGCCACGGTGTGACTGTGCACCTACAAATTACACTTATACCAACTTGTGTTCTGGCTCATTTCTTCGGTTTTGTTTTAGCTTATTGTACTTTATACCTACAGGGTCGAGTCTCCCCCTTTTTGGCCTGTTCAGCTTGCCTATATAGCTTTCCGTGGGCCGGTGCAAAACATTCAATTCCGTGACCTGCTCTGTCCCCCCTATTTTAAGCCTGCTGATGCATAGTGAGGTGAACTACAAGAGTTAGGGTCCATTGCCTTGCTCAGGAGGACAGATAATGATCTTCAATCCAATATTGCAGCCAGCATGCAGCCAGTGGGTAAGGAAAGGGTGAATCAAACACCCAAAAACTCCGCCCATATGACCGAAAACCGGTCCCGCCAAATTCAGGTGACAGGTTCCCTTTAATAAAGGGAGCGCTGGAGTAAGTTGCCCCAAATTTATTTAGAGACTTACGCCTATTTATTGACTCTGACGCAGCTTTCAGTTGCTGTGCCCCACCGGAAGCTGGCGTACATATTTGTCATAATTTACTCTATCTTTGGAGTAAGTCATGTTGATTTGGATAAGTTTGATAAGTTGGATTCGATCTTTGATAACTTTGCACAAATTACGGCATTAATGAAACTGGTCCTAGGCCTCTGTTTTTTTAAAAGGTGGTTGGTATTGATGTAATGAGATAATAAAAGTAGGGGAAATAATGGCAGGTCAGCTCACCACATCACTATGCAACTTGTCGGGTAGAATTGGATCTATTTTTATATTTGATACGATAAAGCACATTTTTTAAAAACATTACACAAAACTTTAATTTTTTTGTATTTACTGGTGTAATAACTCTTCAAGCTATTGGCAGGAGATTGTCTTAAAAATAAAAATACCAACCCTAATCAACTAAGTGAAATAGCAATTTTGCATAATGGCCTAGCCCTGGACTAGACGCATTGGTTTCCAGCGTGGAGCACCATTTTGACTCTCTGAGGGTTTGGACCCTCTGAACATGGGTTGTCTATTTTTGTGACTATTTTTGAGTTGGTGGACTTCTACTTGGGAAGTATAATGTTATATTAGTTGTGCTGAGCTGTTGACAGACATGTAAACTAATTCTCATTACTATTGATTTATGTGACAGTGACATTAATAATGTAGGCAGCACACAGACCAAGGAGTCTCTTGTAACGTGGCTATTTTTGGTGGCTGAGCAGGAGAGGATTTCGGGTGAGTTTAATATTTCATGCTGAGCTGATCATACAAATTTCGCTGTACAAGAGGTGCGGTACCCCAGCTGCTCACAGACATGGACAGTACAAGCCTGGGTGCAGCCGGGATATGAGAGGGGTAACTCCATGTTCCCTAAAGGCAAGCTTTGGGTCTGACACAGAAATATTACAATATGTGTGACATTGCACTACGCAAGAAAGTCTGGGAAAAGACCCTACAGAAAAAAACAGGGGGTCAGAGAACCCATACTGACAGTTCACGCACGCTGGATTTGATTTATTTTGTAGAATGCATGATGGTAAAATTATTGTCTGGGAAGGCTGAAAAGAAGGGATAAAAGGAGGGAAGGAAACAGGAAAAAGAGCAGATGAAAACCATGGAAAGCTAAAAAAGTCAATCTGCCTATGTATCATCTATCTACTATATCCATCTATCACATAAGGGTGTGTCCATCTGGCATCAATATCATCTCGACTGCGATGGAAAAGTCATTTTTTAAAAAGAATCAGATTAAGGAAATGTCTTTAGAGCTGTTTCTGTGGAAAAATGCAAGTAAGCAGTATACATACTAGAGGAGTAAATGGAGAAACGAAAATATCACCAAAACACAGCAAGTTCTGAAACAGATGCACAATGCTCTGTAATTTTCTTCAACTAAAATTTCTGGTTGAGTTGTACGGCCTCCTAACGTGTCCATGTTTTTATGCAGATCATGTGTCTGCAAAAAGAAAAAATGGAGACATGTCAGATTTTGATCTGAGTCATGGATCAAAATCACCCATACAAGTCCATGGGTTCATGAAAATAAAAAAAAAGAAAACTTTCTGCTGTCTGTTTTTTTCTCATTGGGCTGGATAGGAGTAGCTTTGGAAATTTTTCTTTTTTTCATCCAAAAAATATATTGATGAGACACTGATGATAATAACAAACAAATTGACCAAACACTGATCCAAAACACTGCTGGAAATCTGATGCAAAACACTGCTGGAAATCTGATGCAAAACATTGATGGAAATCTGATGAAAATCTGATCCAAAATACTGACGAAAATCTGACTAAAAATACTGATGGAAATCTGATCCAAAACACTGATTGAAATCTGATGCAAAACACTGATGGAAAACTGATCCAAAATACTGATGGAAATCTGATCCAAAACACTGATGAAAATCTGATCCAAAATACTGATGGAAATCTAATCCAAAACACTGATGGAAATCTGATCCAAAACACTGATGAAAATCTGATCCAAAACACTGATGGAAATCTGATCCAAAACACTGATGGAAATCTGATCCAAAACACTGATGAAAATCTGATCCAAAACACTGATGGAAATCTGATCCAAAACACTGATGAAAATCTGATCCAAAATACTGATGGAAAACTGATCCAAAACACTGATGAAAATCTGATCCAAAACACTGATGGAAATCTGATCCAAAACACTGATGGAAATCTGATCCAAAACACTGATGAAAATCTGATCCAAAATACTGATGGAAAACTGATCCAAAACACTGATGAAAATCTGATCCAAAACACTGATGGAAATCTGATCCAAAACACTGATGAAAATCTGATCCAAAACACTGATGGAAATCTGATCCAAAATACTGATGGAAATCTGATCCAAAATACTGATGGAAATCTGATCCAAAACACTGATTGAAATCTGATGCAAAACACTGATGAAAATCTGATCCAAAATACTGATGGAAATCTGATCCAAAACACTGATGAAAATCTGATTCAAAACACTGATGAAAATCTGATCTAAAATACTGATGGAAATCTGATGCAAAATGCTGATGGAAATCTGTCCGTTTTTTAATGTACATACGTCTGAATGAGGCCTAAGGCCCGGTTCCCACGGTGCGTCTTTAGAGTGATTTTTCTGCTGTGTTTTTTTGGGTGCAGCATATTATATAGTTACCGTAAGGCTACATTCCTATTATGAGTATTTGGTGAGTTTTTGATTTAGCAGATTTTGTGCAGCATTTTGGCATGTACTAGGTGGATTAGGGTACATGCAATTTGATCCTGCTTTTATTGCAGCAGATTTTGTCTATTTGTTTCATGTTTTAAATAAACTTCCTGTTATTTGGCTTTGACAAAACTTCACTGATACAGTTATGTGTAGCTTACAGGCGGTTTAAATGCGTTTCCACACATAAAACTCAGCGCAATCACAAGAAAACTTAACGTGCTGCAGATTTTAAATCCGCACCGCAGGTCAATTTACGCAGTGTAAAAAGAAGCACAGTGGGCAGGAGATTAATATAAATTCCATCCACTTTGTTGGAGCTTAAGACGCTGTTTTTTTTGTGCAGCAAAAATACGCAGCGGCAAAAACATATCAAAAGCTCAACATGGGAACTAAACCCAAAGTGGATGAGATTTTTGCATTTTTTTTAATGTTGCAGAAATTGACCTGTGATGTATTTCTTCAATTTGTGAAAAGTTGATATCTCTTGCAATAAATTTTCATTTTATTTTTGGATTTTCCCAATAGACTTGAATGGGATGCAGAAAATCTGCAAATAAATAAAGCACATGCACAGCATCAGAAGCTCAGTAAAAAAGGCTTATATTCTGCTTATGACAAAGTGTTATCAAAGCCGAATATCAGGAAGTATAAAAAGCAAAAACGTTTTGTTTGAAACTTAACATGTCAAAAAGAAACAAAAACCGCAGCTAAAGAAATGCAAAAAAAAAAGTACTCAAAAATGCAATAAAAAGACATCAGTAACATAATTTAGCTAAATCTTCCAGAAAATACGCAGAAAATGTCCAGCACCAAAATGCACCATATACTTATCATGGGAACTTAATACAGGTGACAAGAGATTACTGTGAGATTTACTTCTCTAGTTGATAGGAAAATAATATACATGTATTCACATCAATCTAGTTATTAATATCACTATTGATCTGTAATCTATCATCTATATATATATATATACTGTATGTATATATGTGTATATATATCTATATATAAATATTTATTTATGTATACATACACACAGCTATATAAATAGATGGAAGGATAGATATTGATAGATGATAGATAATAGATGATAGATAAATAGATGATAGATAGATAGATAGATAGATAATATATAGATAGATGATAGATAGATAGATAGATAGATAGATAGATAGATAGATAGATAGATAGATAATAGATGTACACAAAACCTGTGTCTTTGACCAGGTATATAAGAAGCAATATTAAGGTATAGTTCAATATGATTAGGTGGATGGAAAAATATATCAACCTCAAATAGAAAACCAAATGAAAATTAAATATTATTTAAGTAATAAAAAAGCAACCAGAGCAAAACATTCAATGTAACTTTATTATTCTGGACCCAGGTCCTGATCTTATCGGATTATTCTACATTTCTGTGATGATGCTGGAAGTTAAATATCAGTTGAGATGGTCCTGAGATACAATGCAATTTTAATTATTTTGCTTCCAATTTTATAGAAAGGGCGGATTTCACCTGATGTATAATTTAAGTTTACAAGTCAGTAAATTCCCTGCCGCCTCACTGCAGATCGTAGAAGCCTCTGCTCAGGAGTCTTTAGTCCTTACTTACTCACAAATTCCAAAAAGTTAGAAATGACTTCTACGTTCACTATGTGCTCGGGTTCATCCAAGGTGATGGCAAGAAGGGACAAGTCTGATGTAGAGGAGCATCTCATTGTCTCTATAGGGGAACATCACATTATCCGCTCATTATAGATGATGACACCTGAATTCTAGTGGATCCAGTCATTTCTCACTGAGTATTTACACTACAGATCAGTAGAGACTAGCATCCAGCACTTAGGGCTGCTGGGCGTGATGATACTTGTAGTTCTACAGCAATTCTGCAGCATGGGCTGATTACTCATGGTGACTATGAGATTCTCCACACTGGCTGACTCTTCTTAGATCACTTCTTCCTAGAAGTTCCTGGGAGTTTCCTTCCAAGTCAGCCTGTGTCAGGGCTCAGGTATTTGTAGCATAGGAGTTTACACAGTAAAACCTCGCCATAATCATCACTTTCTATGTATCCTCTAATTCCATTCATGTGGCTGATCAGAATTATTCATCAGCCAAGAGAGGGATCACAGGTGTAGGACCTGGGTGCCGCATATTGCTCAGCACATAGGAATCACCCAGGGGACATCTCACTCCTGGTGACTACTGTGTAGTAAAGGGTTAAATTACTTTTCTCTATTCTCTGATTTTTCTTTTTTATTAGATAAGACAGATTCTATACAACACACTGAGCCCTCACCTGTATTCCTAATAAATTATTCAATTAAACTAATATAATTGTAGATAAAAAAAATCAGAACATTTGGACTAATACCAACACCTAATAAAAGTTCAATGATGCTAAACTAATATAATTCTAGATACAACAATATTTAATAAATAAATCAGAACATTTGGACTAATCCCAATACCTAATAAATGTTCAATGATGCTAAACTAATATAATTCTAGATACAACAATATTTAATAAATAAATCAGAACATTTGGACTAATCCCAATACCTAATAAATGTTCAATGATGCTAAACTAATATAATTTTAGATACAACATTATTTAATAAATAAATCAGAACATTTGGACTAATCCCAATACCTAATAAAAGTTCAATGATGCTAAACTAATATAATTCTAGATACAACAATATTTAATAAATAAATCAGAACATTTTGGACTAATCCCAATACCTAATAAATGTATCTAAATAATATATTAAACGCTGCTGTAAAAATGATTAAATGCTACTACTAATATAATAATAATATTATTACAGCTCCTAAATATCACTGTTATTAGTTCTGATACTAATGTGTCAAATTCTTCAACTACTAACAATATTAGTACTATTGCAATTATCATTAATGCTGCTGCTAATATTGCATTTTTTAATACATTGAATACCGAATACATATTTATTATAATTGCTAATTTCACAACAAGTCTATAATTGTGAGATTTTTCAAGTTTATGGCTTAAAATGTATCTTTGCAATTGAATTTTTTCCCCGATACATCGGCTGCAGGACGTTCGCACCGGTGAAGAACAAGACATTTACACAATTATCGGGATCATTGAGATCATGGAGGTGAATAAAAAAAAAATAGATTAGAATAGAGAAAATAGCGATCTCCAGTGATTACCAAGCACAGAGGACCCCACTCCTTGTACACATCGCAGATTCTTATGATGGGACCCCGCAGTGGCTGGGTGCTGCAGTCGCAGAGGGGACCTGTGCTGCGACTTTTCTGTAATTATGCAGGTTAGCCTCATACTGTTTGTAAGAGGACAGCATTGACATCACCGACAAGGAGGGAAAGTAATTAAGGCAAAATGTTACATTCAAGGTATATCGATCTGATTGTGTCCCTGATCCAATGATGGAGAATAATTTTACACTAATATTTATTTCACACTGCATAGTATATAATTTATAATAGAAATTTAGCATTCAAAGTATGCAAATCTTCATGTTTAATTCTATCTGATCAAATGATATATTAGCTACTATATTTATCTTACACTGTACAGTATGTATATGAAAACTATATCTCTCTTTTTATGTGCTGCTCTCTCTTTTTTTTTTGCCTTTCTCTTTCTTACCACCTGTTTCTAATATATATTTAACACTTTAATAAATCATGTTTTTTTCCTGCTTAAATGGGTTTTCAGCCAGTTATATAAAACACAAATACTATTTTACAGAATAAAATGCTTAGTTTGCAGAAAGCAACTCTGGCTATGGCATTTTCTAACTTCTAAACTCCAAAGAAATGCTAATAAGGAATGTATATTGTGGACCCCACTAGAAATAATGACTGATCATATGTCTGTATATTGCAGTGTCATATGTAGATGTTATATAAGAAAGCATAATAAAAAAAATAATAAATGAATATCTGAAAAATGACATGAAAATGATATGTACAAAATATTAATAGCTAACAAAAACTCCTGTTTAAATGTTGGGAAGACTACTAGAGTTTTTTTTTTTTTTTTAGCTAACTGGACAAATTACTGCCTTACTCCTTTAGCTCATCTTTTTGTTACTAAGTATTTAACACATCTCATTTTATTTAATATTTCAAGTAAAAACAATAGAGAATCTTTCATAAATGGGAGTTTTACTGCAGATAGTGAGGACAATCCAGTTCACACAAGTATTTCCACTGGTTTTACTGACATATTAAATTGGAGCAACCAGATCTGTAATGTTAGTAAATGAGAGTTTAGGAAACTCCAAGTCACATCTTGCAGGTTTCGCTTGTATTGGTTTTATTGGAAAGCAAAGTTCAGCTGGATTTACATATAATGATTGTGCCCATATTTTGCATTGATTTAAAGTGTTTTTTTTTAGGCAAAACCATCGTGGTCATAAATTTGCTGTTATTCCATAGGAAAATAAAAAGTACTAAATACACATTACATTTTGGTTTCTGGTGTTTCTCTGATCTTTCTGATCCTCTGCCATTCCTATGAAATTCAACACAAAAATCATCTCTGTGTCTGTTTAAAATATGGTTCCTTACAAACCAGATGTGTCAGGATTACATTTTTGCCAGCAACACAGGCATGTATTGCATACTTAAAAAAAGGGATGCAACTGTGTGCCAACTCCACTCTTTATGATTAATTCATCAAATAGATCTGTCATACATAGATGTTATACAGTTGGCTCACAGCTGCACTCAACTGGAATCTATTGGGCTGATCCTTTTTTATTTTTAGGGGGAAGGTTGCATTTTTTGTCATTTTTTTCTTCCTAATATATTCTGTATAATTGCATATAAATATATGCACATGCATATAGATATTTTTGCCATAAAATCTCATTATCAATATAAAACACACTGGAATGTAAACCTATGTAATATAATTATATCTTCTTGCACAGAATTCATTCTTTTGTCTTTATTTTTTTGTGTTTGTATGTTTGCACTTAGTGTATAAATATGCTACATATTTATTCCTAGATAATTAAGAATTGTTATTACTTCCATCTGATTACAATAAGAAATGAAACATAATGCCGGTCATGTATCAATGACTTATTGGTTTTCATTATGATTACTTACTACTTTATACACTTGATGATCTTGAACTAATGACAATCCACCATGATTCATCTAGCCTACGCTCTTATTGTTTTGAGGAGCAAATAAGTATCAGTGCGTCTTTCCAGTAACATCTCACATAATGAAAGCTGTTTCTTTAATCGTTGACACACCGAGTTCCTTGTTTATTGCTGTTTTTTAAAGGGAACCTGTCACCCCCAAAATCGATGGTGAAGTAAGCTCACCGGCATCAGGGGCTTATCTACAGCATTCTGTAATGCTGTAGATAAGCCCCCAATGTATCCTGAAAGAGGAGAAAAAGAGGTTAGATTATACTCACCCAGGGGTGGTCTGTTGTGAATTCTATGGCAGAGCTCCCTCCTGTGGTCACAAGTGGTACTTCGGCTGATTCTGTCTGTGAGCTTCCGTTGGTGGAGGAGAGTGGTACTGCGGCTTCTGAGTTTCCTTCCTCAGGTGATGTGGTGAAGTCGTTAGGTGCTGCTCTATTTAACTCCACCTGGTGCTCTGATCCTGGCCTCCAGTCAATGTTCTAGTATTGGACTTGTTTCCTCCTGGATCGTTCCTGTGGCCTGCTGCTCTGCATAGCTAAGTTTCGCTTGTGTTATTTTTGTTTGCTGTTTTTTCTGTCCAGCTTGCTTATTTGGTTTTTCTTGCTTGCTGGAAGCTCTGGGACGCAGAGGGTGTACCTCCGTGCCGTTAGTCGGTACGGAGGGTCTTTTTGCCCCCTTTGCATGGTTGTTTGGAGGGTTTTGTGTTGACCGCAAAGTTACCTTTCCTATCCTCGCTCTGTTCAGAAAGTCGGGCCTCACTTTGCTAAATCTATTTCATCTCTACGTTTGTCTTTTCATCTTAACTCACAGTCATTATATGTGGGGGGCTGCCTTTTCCTTTGGGGTATTTCTCTGAGGCAAGGTAGGCTTATTTTCTATCTTCAGGCTAGCTAGTTTCTCAGGCTGTGCCGAGTTGCATAGGGAGCGTTAGGCGCAATCCACGGCTGCCTCTAGTGTGGTTGGAGAGGATTAGGGATTGCGGTCAGCAGAGTTCCCACGTCTCAGAGCTCGTTCTATGTTTTTGGGTTATTGTCAGATCACTGTATGTGCTCTGACTTCTATGTCCATTGTGGTACTGAATTACCTAATCATAACAGTGGTCCTGCTGCGGTCCGGTCAAATGGGTTTCTCAGGTCCGCTCCGGCGCCTCCTATCTTCATTCCATGACATCCTCTTCTTGTCTTCACGCCGCGGCTCCGGCGCAGGCGTACTTTGTCTGCCCTGTTGAAGGCAGAGCAAAGTACTGCAGTGCGCAGGCGCCGGGCCTCTCTGACCTTTTCGGCGCCTGCGCACTGCAGTACTTTGCTCTACCCTCAACAGGGCAGACAAAGTACGCCTGCGCCGGAGCCGCAGCGTGAAGACCAGAAGAGGACATCATGGAATGAAGATGGGAGGTGCCGGACCGGACCTGAGACACCCATTGGAGCAGGACCGCCCCTGGGTAAGTATAATCTAACCTCTTTTTTTCCTCTTTCAGGTAACATCGGCGGCTTATCTACAGCATTACAGAATGCTGTAGATAAGCCCCTAATGACGGTGAGCTTACCTCACCATTGATTTTGGGGGTGACAGGTTCCCTTTAACAGGTTCCTGCTCCTATGTCCACATTGTCTGGCTCCCAGATCTCCATGGTTTTCCAATCTTCCTCTATTCTTGATCTTTTTCCTTTCTTTCTTTCTTTTTCCAGGCGGCGCAGATGGATATATATATATATATATATATATATATATATATATATACACTTTAGGGTGGGCCATTTATATGGATACACCTAAATAGAAATGGGAATGGTTGGTGATATCAACTTCCTGTTTGTGGCCCCAAACAGCCTCCCTATATAGTGCGTGAACCCCACACAGCCTCCCTATATAGTGCATGAACCCCACACAGCATCCCTATATAGTGCATGAGCCCCACACAACCTACCTATATAGTGCATGAGCCCCACACAGCCACCCTATATAGTGCATGAGCCCCAAACAGCCTCCCTATATAGTGCATGATCCCCACACAGCCTCCCTATATAGTTCATGAGCCCCACACAACCTACCTATATAGTGCATGAGCACCCCACAACCTCCCTTTATACTGCATGAGGCCCTCACAGCCTCTACATATACTGCATGAGGCCCCCATAGCCTCCCCATGTGCAGCATGATACCCCACAACCGCCCCATATACTGTATGACACCCCCATAGCCTCCCCATGTGCTGCATATCACCCCCATAGCATCCCCATGTGCAGCATGTCACCCCAGACTCCCCATATGTTGCTTTTCACCCCCAATAGCCTCCCCATACGCAGCATGATACCCCATAACATCCCAATGTGCAGCATGTATCCCCATAGCCTCCCCATGTGCTCCATGTCACCACCATAGCCTCCCTATTTGCTGCATGTCACCCCCATAGACTCCCCATGTGCTGCATGTCACCCCCATACATCTTCATGCCCACCCAAACATTCCATAAATATGGAAAAAAAAAGAACACCACATACTCACCTCGATCCTAATCCCCGGCGCTCTGCTTCTGTTCCTGTCTCTGGTGCGCTGACTCTCCGGAGTACACAGCTGATGTGATGATTGGTGGAGGAAGTGGCTGGAGGCCCCTCCTCCACCAATTCAGTAAGCGCAGATGGAGACAGCGAGAGGGTGGGCACGGTGCGGCCCGTGGACCTCTGGTTCCCAGCCCCACGGCCGTCTCGGTCTGGCCTGAAGGGGTGCACTTTGCCCAGGTCTGATACAGTGCATAGAAGTAACAAAAAGCACCAGAACGCCAGCCCTGGCAATAAAAATGATCCCCACTCAACCTCACTCACTAATCATATTCTACTGTGATAGGATGATTGGAAGGATGGATTGGTGGGGGAGAGAGACATATGAGATGTATGAGTGGATACATATGATTATGTATATATATATATATATATATATATTATTATTAATAATAATAATAATAATAATAATATATATATATATATATATATATATATATATATATATATAACAAATGGAATGGAACATATAATGTATATACATTATACAAAGTATAGATCAGTGTGTGCTAATATATATTTACACTGTCTTGTATTCTTACAGATACAAGTAAGTGCTTTGAAGGGAGATAGGAGAGCTGTGTCTGCCCTCATCATCTCCCGCCTCGATTACTGCAACACCCTCCTCTGTGGCCTCCCCGCTAACTCCCTTGCACCACTCCTGTCTGTCCTCAACTCTGCTGCTCATCTAATCCACCTCTCTCCTCGCTACTCCCCTGCTTCACCTCTCTGCAAATCCCTCCACTGGCTCCCAATTCCCCAACGAATCCAGTTCAAACTACTAACACTGATCTACAAACCCATCCACAACCTGTTCCCTCCCTATATCTCTGAACTAATCTCCGACTATCTTCCCTCACGTAATCTTCGATCCTCCCAAGACCTCCTACTCTCCTCCACACTTATTCGTTCCTCACACAACCGCCTCCAAGATTTCTCCCGAATATCCCCCATCCTCTGGAATTCCATGCCTCAACACGTCCGATTATCCACCACGCTCGGATCCTTCAGACGGAACCTGAAAGCCCATCTCTTCAGGAAAGCCTACAGCCTGCAATAACCATTCTGCCACCTCACCAACTGCCCGAGCTGCCTCCATGCCACCGACCACCCGATCTGCTGCCATGTTACCGACCACCCGAGCTGCCGCCATGTCACCGACCACCTGAGCCGCCGCCACGACCACCCGAGCTGCTGCCACGACCACCCAAGCTGCCGCCTCACCACCACCAGTGCTGCAGCACACCAACCTCCTGTCTCTTCCCCATTATCCTGAAGAATGTAAGTCCGCAAGGACAGGGTCCTCTCCCCTCTATACCAGTATGTCACTGTAAATTTGTTTACTGTTAACGATATCTATAACCCTGTACGTAACCCCTTTTCACATGTACAGCACCATGGAATTAATGGCGCTATATAAATAAATAAATAATAATAATAATAATAATAATTTACAGAAGTAGTGAGTGAGCTCTGCTGAATAGAGCCTTGCCCACCCACACAGTATGAAAAGTCACATGACTGTGATGTCACGTCAGATTCAGAGCCAAAGAGTCAGGAAGCAACTGATGTAACATTAGAGGAAGTCAGGATTCTCAGCCAGAGGTATAACCCCTAAACTCCCTTGTCATGCCCCATATGAAAGCTCCTGCCCCTACCCATGTGATACCTGATAATGTCAAAGCTCAAAGAGCCCCGGCGCCTGCACACTGCAGTACTTTGCTCTAGTCATGATGGGGAGATACGTCTGCACAGGAGTATGATGCCGGGGAGACTGTGTAGATGCAGGGCCGCCATCAGGGCATTACTGCCCTGACTGGCGTATGGGGCCCGGTGGGCAGAGGGGGCCCGCATCGGGCCCCGTCTCATCTGCTCACCGGGCCCCCCCTACAGGCGCTGCAGCAGTTTAACGTTATTGACGTGCGGGTGCTGGTCCGCGCCCACACGTCAATAGTTAACAGCCACCAGCCAATTGGAGGCTGGCAGCTGACTTCAGCGCGCCCCTCGCTGGCATCTGACGTCATTGTCAGCCGCCGGCAGAATGCAGGAGACACTAGGGGGCAGAATGCTGGAGACACAGGGGGCAGAGTGCTGGAGACACTGGGGGCAAAATCCTTGAGACACTGGGGGCAGAAAACCAGGGACAGAATCCTGGAGATGCTGGGGGCAGAATACTGGGGGCAGAATCCTGGAGACACTGGAGGCAGAATCCTGGAGACACTGGTGGCAGAATCCTGGAGATGCTGGTGGCAGAATCCTGGAGACACTGGAGGCAGAATCCTGGAGACACTGGTGGCAGAATCCTGGAGATGCTGGTGGCAGAATCCTGGAGACACTGGAGGCAGAATCCTGGAGACACTGGGGGCAAAATCCTGGAGACACTGGGGGCAAAATCCTGGAGACACTGGGGGCAGAATACTGGGTGCAGAATCCTGGAGATGCTGGGGGCAGAATACTGGGGGCAGAATCTTGGAGACACTGGGGGCAGAATCCTGGAGAAACTGGGGGCAGAATCCTGGAGACACTGGGGGCAGAATCCTGGAGACAATGGGGGCAGAATCCTGGAGACACTTGGAGCAGACTGCTGGGGCAGAATGTTGGAGACACTGGGGGCAGAATGCTGGAGACACTGGGGTCAGAATGTTGGAGACACTGGGGGCAGAATGGAGATACGGGCATGATTGGAGATACGGGGCAGAATGGAGATACGGGGCAGGATGAAAGACATGGGAGCATGATTGGAGACACTGGGGGCAGAATGCTGGAGACACTGGCGGCAGAATGGAGATACGGGCATGATTGGAGATACGGGGCAGAAAGGAGATACCGGGCAGGATGAAAGACATAGGGGCATGATTGGAGACACTGGGGGAAAGATTGGAGACAGATCATGCAGGATCATGGGGCAGGATGGATACGATGGAGACAGATGGGGCAGGATGGTGAGATCATATTGGGCAGAACAGATACTCATGAGGGCAGGATGTGAGAACAAACCTAGAGACATCACTGGCGAGTTAGTGTGTTACCTATACACTGACACTATACACTGTATACTATATACAGAGGTCCTGTGTATAATGTCAGCAGTGATCACTGTATTACCTATACATTATATACAGAGCTCCTGTGTATAATACCACCAGTGATCACTATTACCTGTACACAGACACTGCATACTAAGTACAGATTTCCTGTGCATAATGGTACTTATGGTGATAGTATTGTGTTTTTTTTATTACTGATCAGTATTGTTGTATTCAGTCACTATATGGTGGTAATATGAGGTCTGGACATGGTGTTGCGGTATTTGTCCCTTGTATGGGCTATTTGGTCACTTTGTGGTGGTAATATGTGATCTGGTAATGGTTGTAGTGGTATTTGTTCCTTGTATGTGATATTATTTGATCACTGTGGTGGTAATATGTGGTCTGGACATGGTGTAGCGGTATTTCCTTGTATGTGAGATTATTGGTCATTTTAAAAATTGAAAAATAAATAAAAATATACCTAAATTGTATTGCATATTTTAACAAATATTTAATAGGTTACAGCAGAGTAGGGCCCGGCCAAAAGTGTCTACCGTGTTATGGTGGCGGCTTAAAAAATCTTTTGGCCAAAACCAAAAGCTGCCGGACATATGTGTGATCTGGTGATGGGAACTGTTAATGTGCGATAGATGAAAAGTGGAGTTTTTCCAGGAGAGAGCGGTGGGACTGTGGACAGTTCGAGGGGTGGAGGCGGGGCTGGGGTGGAGCCTGGGCGGAGTCTCAAGGAGGCCCCGAAAAATTTGCCAGTATGGGGCCCCGAAATTTCTAGTGGCAGCCCTGTGTGGATGACATAGTGACACGTCATGCACACAAAGTAAGAAGGAGGGCAACTTCACAAGAAGAAGGGAGGTGCCGGAACAAGACCAGCAACGCCTCTTGGACCGGACCACCAAGCAGGTCAGAATAATAAAAGATCTAATTCTTGCCTTGCAAGTTGGTTTGGGGGCATGTATACAGCATTATAGAATGCTGCATATCAGGCCTGAAAGGTGGTGGTCTTATCTCATATCGGTCAAACCTGCAAGCCTATCTACAAAATCTGTAGGATCACTACATCAGGTCTAGGCAAGAGTGGCCAGTGTTTGCTTTAAACAGGGCTTATTCAAATCTGAATTGCAGATTTCAGTTTCAGCACAATCATTCAGCACTCAGACATTGTGGGAGAATGATCTGTTATACTTACATCAATCACTATCTTCATCATCACAACATGGAGGATTACAGGAGAAAACTGACACATACCGTCTCAGACTGTCCCATAGGGAAAATGATGAGTCCACTATGCAGGATTAAGCCTCCCACCTCTATATGAGCAGTAGTTGGCACAATACACTTGATTCTCTATGTATAGAGAGAAGCAACATCTCATCATTCATTTACCAAACTACCCAGTTAATTATTAACCCCTTCATGACCCCGATTTATTTTAGTTTTTTTCGTTTTCGTTTTTCACTCCCCTCCTTCCCAGAGCCATAACTTTTTTTTATTTTTCCGTCAATATGGCCATGTGAGGGCTTATTTTTTGTTGGATGAGCTGTTCTTTTGAACAACATTATTGGTTTTAGCATGTCATTTACTAGATAACAGGAAAAAAAAATCCAAGTGCGTTGAAATTGCAAAAAAAGTGCAATCCCACACTTGTTTTTTGCTTGGATTTTTTGCTAGGTTCACTAAATGCTAAAACTGACCTGCAATTTTGATTCTCCAGGTCATTATGAGTTCATAGACACCAAACATGTCTATGTTGACAGCTTTTTAACACTTTCAATTCTTTACTCTGTCCCCTAGCATCTCCTCCCTCTCCTCTCATTTCTGCTGAAGACTTTGCCTCTTTCTTTAAGCAGACCGATACGATCAAAGAAAGCTTTGGCCCTCAGCCCCCAATGCCCCTCTTAGCTGCTCAGCCCTGTTCCTCCATAACCAGCTTCTCCACCATGACAGAAGACATTGCTCTCCACCCTCCTGTCAAGATCACATCTCACCACTTGCACGCTTGACCCGCTCCGGTACCACCTCATCCCTAACCTCGCCACAGTCTTCATCCCAACCCTAATACACCTCTACAACCTCTCACTTACAAATGGGGTCTTCCCCTCATCCTTCAAGCATGCCTCGATCACACAATCCTCAAAAAGCCCTCCCTCGACCCATCCTGTGTGTCTAGTTATCGACCGATATCTCTTCTCCCTTATGCCTCAAAACTACTAGAACAGCATGTCCATCTTGAACTGTCCTCCCACCTCTTCTCCTGCTCCCTCTTGGACTGGTTGCAATCTGGCTTACGACTGCACCACTCAACTGAAACTGCCCTAACTAAAGTGATCAATGACCTACTAACCGCCAAGAGCAAGCGACACTACTCTGTCCTTCTCCTCCTGGACCTGTTTTCTGCCTTCGACACTGTTGACCATTACCTCCTGCTACAGATTCTCTCATCTCTTGGCATCACAGACTTGGCCCTATCCTGGATCACAGACCGAACATTCAGTGTCACTCTCTCCCACACCACCTCCTCACCTCGCCCCCTGTCTGTCTGTGTTTTCCAAGGCTCAGTTTTCCATCTACACCTTTGGCCTTGGACAGCTCATAGAATCCCACGGCTTGCAGTATCATCTTTATGCCGATGACATGCAGATCTACCTATCTGGACCTGACCTCACTTCTTTACTGACCAAAATCCCCCAATGTCTGTCTGCTATTTCAGCTTTATTTTCTGTTCGCATTTTAAAACTGAACATGGACAAAACAGAATTCATCATCTTTCCCCCATTTCACTCTACACTTCCACCTGACCTATTCATCAATGTCAATGGCTGCTCACTTTTCCCAGTCCCACACGCTCGGTGCCTCGGGGCAGTGTCGGACTGGCTCACCGGGATACCGGTGAAATGCCCGGTGGGCCCCGACCCAGAGAGGAGGAGAAGGAGGAGGAGGAAGAAGAAAAAAAATGAGACGCGGGCCCTTTAAATCTTCAAGCGGCGCCGACCACCGCCACGACCAGGGCCCCCCCACAGCGCTGGCATCAGGCCCCCGTTCTAATACTCACCTCTCCTGGTTCCTGCGGCAGCTGCAGCATCTTCAGCACCCTCTGACTCTGCGACGTCTCAGGGCAGAGGGTGCTATGACGTCATCACTGCGTGCTCAGCCTCTCTCTCCTGAGCGTTGCAGAGCCGGAGAGACGCTGAGTGCACCGGACCTGCGCTGGGAACGGGAGAGGTGAGGATTTTTTTCTTTATGTCTGACTGGGGCGGGGGCCCATAATAAATATGGAGGAGCGGGGGTATTATGCGGGGGGGGGGGGCATAATACTGTGCCGGGGGGCATAATACTGTGCCGGGGGGGCATAATACTGTGCCGGGGGAGGGGGGCATAATACTGTGTGGAGGAGCTGGGGGAGGGAAATACTGTGCGGGGCCCGGGGCATAATACAGTGTGGAGGAGCTAGGGGGGGGGGGAATACTGTGCGGGGCATAATACTGTGTGGAGGAGCCGGGGGGAAATACTGTGCGGGGCCCGGGGCATAATACTGTGTGGAGGAGCTGGGGGGAAATACTGTGCGGGGTCCGGGGCATAATACTGTGTGGAGGAGCTGGGGGAGGGAAATACTGTGCGGGGCCCGGGGCATAATACAGTGTGGAGGAGCTGGGGGGGGGGAATACTGTGCGGGGCATAATACTGTGTGGAGGAGCTGGGGGGAAATACTGTGCAGGGCCCGGGGCATAATACTGTGTGGAGGAGCTGGGGGGGAAATACTGTGCGGGGCCCGGGGCATAATACTCTGTGGGGGAGCTGGGGGGCAAATACTGTGCGCGGCCTGGGGAATAATACTGTGTGGAGGAGCTGGGGGGTAATACTGTGTGGGGCCCGGGGCATGATATTGTGTGAAGGAGCTGAGGGGGAAATACTGTGTGGGGCATAATACTGTGTGGAGGAGCTGGAGAGGGGGGGGGAAATACTGTGCGGGGCATAATACTGTGTGGAGAAGCGGAGGGGGATACTGTGCGGGGGCATAATACTGTGTGGAGGAGCTGGGGGGGAAAATACTGTGCGAGGCATAATACTGTGCAGAGGGCAATAATACTGTGCGGGGGGTGGGCATAATACTGTGCGGGGGGCATAACACTGTGTGGAGGAGCTGAGGGGGAAATACTGTGCGGGGGGCATAATACTGTGTGGAAAAGCTGGGGGGGGAATACTGTGCGGGGCATAATACCGTATGGGGGCAATAATACTGTGCAGGGGGCAATAATACTGTGCAGGGGGCATAATACTGTGCAGGGGGTGGGCATAATACTGTGCGTGGGGGCGTAATACTGTGTGGAGGAGCGGGGAGCCCATAATACTGTATGGCGGAGCTGGGGCATAATACTGTGTGGAGGAGCTGAGGGGGCATAATACTGTGTGGAGGAGCAGGGGTCCCATAATACTGTGTGGAGGAGCTGGGGGGCATCATACTGTGTGGAGAAGCACGGGTCCCACAATACTGTATGTAGGAGCAGGGGGCCCATGATGTGCTGTATGGAGGAGCATTACATGTGGCCCTGTTATGATCTGGTGGCCTAGGAGCAGGATGAGACGTACTCTGGAGAAGGTGGTACCTTTACTGACCGCAAACCCTGAACTAGCAGCGCAACTAGAAGTAGCCGTGGGGGGTACCTAACACTCCCTAGACCCCTCGACACAGCCTAAGAACTAACTACCCCTAAAGACAGAAACGGGAAAACTATCTTGCCTCAGAGAAAATCCCCAAAGGATAGACAGCCGCCCACAAATATTGACTGTGAAAGGAGAGGGAAATAACATACGCAGACATGAAATCAGGATTTAGCATAGGAGGCCATACTAGCTAAAAAGGAAGAATAGGACAGAGTACTATGCGGTCAGTATTAAAACACTAGAAAATATCCACCACAGAAAATACAAAACACCACATCTGACTAAAGACATGGAGGGTATATCTGCATCTCCAGAGACACAGCTAGGCTGCAAAAAATCCTACACAGACAAAGCTGGACAAAACAAAACAAGAGAATGCACAGACTATAAGGTCCACAGCAGGTGGACAGCAAAAACAAGGCCAGAACTTATCTTTGAAGAAATGAACAGCAGACCAGGAGAGACCAAGTATGGATGTGAATCCTCCAAAAACAATGGACAACTGGCACTGACTAAAGGATAAAGCAGGACTTAAATAGCCCAGCCCAAATTGCAAAAAATGGATACACATGATAAATGCTGCGATCCAACTACCGCAGCACTACCACTCATAACCACCGGAGGGAGCCCAAGAGCAGAATTCACAACAGGGCCCATAATACTATATGGAGGACTATGAGGTGCCCATAATACTGTATGGAGGAGCATTATATGGGGCCAATAATACTGTATGAAGGAGCATTACATGGGGCCAATAATACTGTATGGAGGACTGTGAGGTCCCCATAATACTGTATGGAGGAGCATTAAATGGGGCCAATAATACTGTCTGGAGAAGCATTATTTGGGGCCAATAATACTGTATGGAGAAGCATTATATGGGGCCAATAATACTGTATGGCGGACTATGTGCTTGCCCATAATACTGTATGGAGGACTATGAGGTGCCCATAATACTGTATGGAGCACTATGTGTTGATCATAATACTGTATGGCGGACTATGAGGTGCCCATAATACTGTATGGAGGACTATGTGATTGACCATAATACTGTATGGAGGACTATGAGGTGCCCGTAATACTGTATGGCACACTGTGTGGTGCCTATATTTTGTACTATATCTGTTTTTTTATCTGTACATCAGGAATCGTGGCATGTGTTAAAGGGGCCCATGAAAACCTGGAGCCGAGCCTGGCGACAACGCACATCAAGATGAATACCGGCTGCTACTGTGACAGGGTGCTCTGCTCTGTGACAGGCCATGTGTTGAAGTCACATAGCAGTTTTGTTAAATGACTCCTGCAGCCTTTGATCGGCCGGCAGCCTTTCAATGTTACTGCTATTTGACGTCAGCACGCGGCCTGTCACAGAGCAGAGCGCCCTGTCACAGCTGCAGTCGGCAGCCATTGTAACGACCACGCCGAATATGAAGCCAAAAGAGGATGCTGGGGAGCGCAAGAAGGTGAGAAGAATCCCCCCTCTGTAGTTGGGCAAGGTAGTGGCCATAGGGACGGACATAGGGGCCCGGGGAGGGTACATTAAATAAAGGGGCCCAGGATGAGGACATTATTACTTTAAGGGGCCCAGGATAGGGACCTTATTAAGATGGACATTGGGGTCCAAAATGGAGACATTAAATAAAGGGACCAAGGATCTGGCACCTTATTAAATAAAGGGGTGACATAATTACTGTATTGAGGTCAGGATGAGGAACATACATTATTGGTTTATGGTGGCAAATGGGGACATAATTGCTGTAGGGGCCAATCAGGGGACATTATTACTGCTGTAGTTTACTTTTGATCTTACTGTCTTCCATGGAGAGAACAAAATGGTCCTGCTACTGAGCAGGGTGACACTATGTCCTTTTTTTCTTCATCTGACATAGTATAGAAGTTGAGGAAAATAGTGGGGAATGTGCTCTGGAAGCGATCAGCTATAGCTAACTGTGTTATTTTCTGCAGAGACGAGCCTTTGCTGGAAGAAGTAATGGCGGTCTGCACTGGATGAAGAAAAAAGACCTCAACTACAGATGTCACCGGTGAGCCAGTGTGTTGCTTGTACACTTACACTATATACTGTGTACAGAGCTCCTTTGTATAATGTCACTGGTGATCACTGTATTATGTGTACACTGACACTATATACAGAGCTTCTGTGTATAATGTCACTGGTGGTCACTGTATTACCTGTACACTGACACTATATACAGAGCTCCAGTGAATAATGTCACTGTTGATCACTGTATTTACCGTACATTATACAATATATACAGAGCTCCTGTGTATAATGTCACTGGTGTGTTATGAACTGGTGATTTAGAACCACAATGGACCTGGTGGTTAAGAGCACAGAAAATGACCTGATAGATACTAATAACATAGGACGAGCTCTGAGACGTGGGAATTCTGCTGACCGCAATCTCTAATCCTATCACACCACACTAGAAGTAGCCGTGGAGCGCTCCTGACCAGACCTAGGCGCCTCGGAACAGCCTAAGAAACTAGCTAGCCCTGAAGAAAGAAAAATAAGCCTACCTTGCCTCAGAGAAATTCCCCAAAGGAAAAGGCAGCCCCCCACATATAATGACTGTGAGTAAAGATGAAAATACAAACACAGAGATGAAATAGATTTTAGCAAAGTGAGGCCCGACTTACTGAATAGACCGAGGATAGGAAAGATAGCTTTGCGGTCAACACAAAACCCTACAAACAACCACGCAGAGGGGGCAAAAAGACCCTCCGCACCGACTAACGGTACGGAGGTGCTCCCTCTGCGTCCCAGAGCTTCCAGCAAGCAAGAAAAACCAATATAGCAAGCTGGACAGAAAAAATAGCAAACAAAAATAACACAAGCAAAACTTAGCTTATGCAGGATAGAAA
Source organism: Ranitomeya imitator (assembly GCF_032444005.1). Lineage (NCBI taxonomy): Eukaryota > Metazoa > Chordata > Amphibia > Anura > Dendrobatidae > Ranitomeya > Ranitomeya imitator. The sequence goes on from NC_091284.1 coordinate 722,906,321, forward strand.
GGCCACAGAAACGATCCAGGAGGAAGCAAGACCAATACTAGAACATTGACTGGAGGCCAGGATCAAAGCACTAGGTGGAGTTAAATAGAGCAGCACCTAACGACTTAACCTCATCACCTGAGGAAGGAAACTCAGAAGCCGCAGTACCACTCTCATCCACCAAAGGAAGCTCATAGACAGAACCAGCCGAAGTACCACTCACGACCACAGGAGGGAGCTTGGCCACAGAATTCACAACACTGGACCCAACTGACCATGTGCATGGCTCCTGCGTATCAGGAGGATATTCGCTTTTTGGTGTTGCATAATCTGCACAATGTGGTCGTGTTGGGGTTGCCATGGCTACAGGTCCATAACCCAGTATTGGATTGGAAATATATGTCTGTGTCCAGCTGGGGTTGTCAGGGGGTACATGGTGATGTTCCATTTCTGTCTATTTCATCATCCACCCCTTCTGAGGTCCCAGAGTTCTTGTCGGATTACCGGGATGTATTTGATGAGCCCAAATCCAGTGCTCTACCTCCGCATAGGGATTGCGATTATGCTATCGATTTGATTCCTGGTAGTAAATTTCCTAAAGGTCGACTGTTTAATTTGTCTGTGCCTGAGCACGCCGCTATGTGGAGTTATGTAAAGGAATCCTTGGAGAAGGGTCATATTCGCCCGTCGTCGTCACCATTGGGAGCGGGGTTCTTTTTTGTGGCCAAGAAGGATGGTTCGTTAAGACCTTGTATTGATTACCGCCTTCTTAATAAAATCACAGTCAAATTTCAGTACCCCTTGCCGCTGCTGTCTGATTTGTTTGCTCGGATTAAGGGGGCTAGTTGGTTCACCAAGATAGATCTTCGTGGTGCATATAATCTTGTGCGTATTAAACGGGGCGATGAATGGAAAACAGCATTTAATACGCCCGAAGGCCATTTTGAGTACCTGGTTATGCCATTCGGGCTTTCTAATGCTCCATCAGTGTTTCAGTCCTTTATGCATGACATCTTCCGAGAGCACCTGGATAAATTCCTGATTGTATACTTGGATGATATTTTGGTCTTCTCGGATGATTGGGAGTCTCGTGTGAAGCAGGTCAGAATGGTGTTCCAGGTCCTGCGTGCTAATTCTTTGTTTGTGAAGGGGTCAAAGTGTCTCTTTGGTGTTCAGAAGGTTTCATTTTTGGGTTTCATTTTTTCCCCTTCTACTATCGAGATGGACCCTGTTAAAGTTCAGGCCATTTATGATTGGACTCAGCCAACATCTCTGAAGAGTCTGCAGAAGTTCCAGGGCTTTGCTAATTTTTATCGTCGCTTCATCAATAATTTTTCTAGTATTGCTAAACCGTTGACTGATTTAACCAAGAAGGGTGCTGATGTGGTCAATTGGTCTTCTGCTGCTGTGGAAGCTTTTCAGGAGTTGAAGTGTCGTTTTTCTTCTGCTCCTGTGTTGTGCCAACCAGATGTTTCGCTTCCGTTCCAGGTCGAGGTTGATGCTTCTGAAATTGGAGCAGGGGCTGTTTTGTCGCAGAGAAGTTCTGATTGCTCGGTGATGAAACCATGCGCCTTCTTTTCCAGGAAATTTTCGCCTGCTGAGCGAAATTATGATGTTGGCAATCGAGAGTTGCTAGCCATGAAGTGGGCATTCGAGGAGTGGCGTCATTGGCTTGAAGGAGCTAAGCATCGCGTGGTGGTCTTGACTGATCACAAGAACTTGACTTATCTCGAGTCTGCCAAACGGTTGAATCCTAGACAGGCTCGTTGGTCGCTGTTTTTCTCCCGTTTTGACTTTGTGGTTTTGTACCTTCCGGGCTCTAAAAATGTGAAGGCGGATGCCCAGTCTAGGAGTTTTGTGCCCGATTCTCCGGGTTTGTCTGAGCCGGCGGGTATTCTCAAAGAGGGGGTAAATTTGTCTGCCATCTCCCCTGATTTGCGGCGGGTGCTGCAAAAATTTCAGGCTAATAGACCTGACCGTTGCCCAGCGGAGAAACTGTTTGTCCCTGATAGGTGGACGAATAAAGTTATCTCTGAGGTTCATTGTTCGGTGTTGGCTGGTCATCCTGGAATCTTTGGTACTAGAGATTTGGTGGCTAGATCCTTTTGGTGGCCGTCTCTGTCGCGAGATGTGCGTTCTTTTGTGCAGTCCTGTGGGATTTGTGCTCGGGCTAAGCCCTGCTGTTCTCGTGCCAGTGGGTTGCTTTTGCCCTTGCCGGTCCCGAAGAGGCCTTGGACACATATCTCTATGGATTTTATTTCGGATCTCCCCGTCTCTCAAAGAATGTCGGTCATTTGGGTGGTTTGTGATCGCTTCTCTAAGATGGTCCATTTGGTGCCCTTGTCTAAATTGCCTTCCTCCCCTGATTTGGTGCCATTGTTTTTCCAGCATGTGGTTTGTTTACATGGCATTCCAGAGAACATCGTTTCTGACAGAGGTTCCCAGTTTGTTTCGAGGTTTTGGCGAGCCTTTTGTGCTAGGATGGGCATTGATTTGTCTTTTTCCTCGGCTTTCCATCCTCAGACAAATGGCCAGACTGAACGAACCAATCAGACCTTGGAAACATATCTGAGATGTTTTGTTTCTGCTGATCAGGATGATTGGGTGTCCTTTTTGCCTTTGGCTGAGTTCGCCCTTAATAATCGGGCCAGCTCGGCTACTTTGGTTTCGCCGTTTCTCTGCAATTCTGGGTTCCACCCTCGTTTCTCTTCAGGGCAGGTTGAGTCTTCGGACTGTCCTGGTGTGGATACTGTGGTGGATAGGTTGCAGCAGATTTGGACTCATGTAGTGGACAATTTGACTTTGTCCCAGGAGAAGACTCAACGTTTTGCTAACCGCAGGCGCTGTGTGGGTCCCCGACTTCGTGTTGGGGATTTGGTTTGGTTGTCATCTTGTTATATTCCTATGAAGGTTTCCTCTCCTAAGTTTAAGCCTCGTTTCATTGGTCCATATAGGATTTCTGAGGTTCTTAATCCTGTGTCTTTTCGTTTGACTCTTCCAGCTTCTTTTTCCATCCATAACGTGTTCCATAGGTCATTGTTGCGGAGATACGTGGCACCTGTGGTTCCATCTATTGATCCTCCTGCTCCGGTTTTGGTTGAAGGGGAGTTGGAGTATATAGTGGAGAAGATTTTGGATTCTTGTGTTTTAAGACGGAAACTCCAGTATCTGGTTAAGTTGAAAGGTTATGGTCAGGAAGATAATTCCTGGGTCTTTGCCTCTGATGTCCATGCTGCTGATCTGGTTCGTGCTTTTCATGTGGCTCATCCTGGTCGGCCTGGGGGCTCTGGTGAGGGTTCGGTGACCCCTCCTCAAGGGGGGGGTACTGTTGTGAATTCTGTGGCCAAGCTCCCTCCTGTGGTCGTGAGTGGTACTTCGGCTGGTTCTGTCTATGAGCTTCCTTTGGTGGATGAGAGTGGTACTGCGGCTTCTGAGTTTCTTTCCTCAGGTGATGAGGTTAAGTCGTTAGGTGCTGCTCTATTTAACTCCACCTAGTGCTTTGATCCTGGCCTCCAGTCAATGTTCTAGTATTGGTCTTGCTTCCTCCTGGATCGTTCTTGTGGCCTGTCTTCCCTGCATAACCTAAGTTCTGCTTGTGTTTCTTTGTTTGCTATTTTTTGTCCAGCTTGCTATTTTTGGTTTGTCTTGCTTGCTGGAAGCTCTGGGATACAGAGGAAGCACCTCCGTACCGTTAGTCGGTGCGGAGGGTCTTTTTGCGCCCTCTGCGTGGTTGTTTGTAGGTTTTTGTGCTTTACAGACATTATTGCCACTGTCCCCAATGGGGCTCACAATCTAGATTCCCTAGCAGTATGTCTTTGTAAATGTCGGAGGAAACCAGATTACCCAGAGGAAACTCACACAAACACGGAGAGAACATACAAACTCATTGCAGATGTTGTCCTTGGTGGGATTTGAACCCAGGACTCCAGCGCTGCAAGGCTGCAGTGCTAACCTCTGAACCGTGCTGCCCTAATATGTCATATTATTCGGTCACTATGTGGTGGTAATATGTGATCTGGTCATGGTGTGGCGGTATTTGTCCCTTGTATGTAGTATTATTCGGTCACTATGTGGTCTGTTCATGATGTGGTGGTATTTCTTCCTGTATGTGGTATTATTGGTCTTAGTATAGTGGATTGTGTTGTGTATGGCGGTCATTTGTTCTCTCTGATATTAATTAGGAGAAGATTCTTTATTTCCATTAGAGTTTTAATGCTTTGTACACAGCGGCGGAGATGCACTTACAGGGGGTTTCCTGTGGAAAAAAGTAATCACCTCTCCTCAGGATAAGAGATAACGTATTGATTGGTGGGTGCTGACTGCATGGACCCATTCAGCAAAATGTGGAACTTTTTATCCCTATTAGACTGGAGTGGCATGTCCGACTAGATCACTGATCCATTCATTCACTCTGTGGCTGCACTTGTTTTTTTCTGGAAGCCCCAAAGAGAATGAATGGAGCTGCTGTCAGATATCCCACCTGCCGCTGCATTTTAATATAGTGATAAAAGTGTCCTGTCAGGGATAAAACTTCCCCATTCTTCCGATCGGTGCAGTTTCTAATGGTCGGACCAAAGCGATCACCTGTTCTGTGGAGCTCATGGATTGGTGATAACTTGTTTTAACCAAGAACCCCATTAATGTAAACTACCATAATTATACATCCCAGTTATTGGGGCACACGGTAGATGTGCAGCAGCCACCGGTGTTTTACAGGTGATGCTCCACTATAATGACAGATATTTGCATATAGCTGTAGGGTGGGCCCCTAGAGTCCATTCCCCTGGTGGGCCCCAGACAACCCAGTCCGACGCTGCTTCGGGGTGATCCTCGACTCTGCCCTCTCTTTCAAGTCACATATCCAAGCCCTTGCCTCCTCCTACTGATTCAGACTCAAAAATATTTCCTGGATTCGTGCATTCCTTGACCATGAAACCATAAAAATGCTAGTGCATGCCCTTATCTCCTGCCTCGAATACTGCAACCACCTTTTCTCTGGCCTCCCCTATAGCACTCTGGCACCACTCCAATCCATCCTACACTCTGCTGCCTGACTAATCCACCTGTCTCCCAGTTATTCCCCAGCCTCTCTTCTCTGCCAAGCCCTTCACTGGCTTCCTATTGTCCAGAGGCTCCAGTTCAAAACCCTAACTATGACATATAAAGCCATCCACAACCTGTCTCCTCCATACATCTGTGACATGGTCTCCCGGTACTTACCCACACACAATCTTAGATCCTCTCAAGATCTCCTTCCCTACTCCCCTCTTATCTCTTCTTCCGACAACTTCATACAAGACTTCTCCCGTGCTTCCCCCATACTCTGGAACTTACTACCCCAACACATCAGACTCTCGCCTACCACGGAAACCTTCAAAAAGAACCTGAAGACCCACCTCTTCCGACAAGCCTACAACCTGCAGTGATCCTTAGACTGCTGAACCACCACTCGACCAGCTCTACCCTCTCCTAGTGTATCCTCGCCCATCCCCTGTAGACTGTGAGCCCTTGCTGGCAGGGTCCTCTCTCCTTCTGTACTTCTGTGTGTTTTGTTTTGCTCACTTTTATTGTACTTGTTTATATTTGCCCCTTTCACATGTAAAGCGCCATGGAATAAATGGTGATATAAAAATGTCTAATAATAATAATAATAATAATAATAATAATAAAATAATAATTATGAAAATCCCTCAGACAAGAATTGAAAGACTCTTGGATGGCTACAAAAAGCATTTACAAGCTGTAATACTTTCAAAGGGGGTTCTGCTAGATACTAACCATTCAGGGTGCCCAAACTTTTGCATCAGCCCATTTCTCTCTTTGTAATTTTTAAAATGAAAAAAAAAAAAGACTATTTATATATATATATATATATATATATATATATATATATATATATATATATATATATATACAGTGGGGCAAAAAAGTATTTGGTCAGTCAGCAATAGTGCAAGTTCCAACACTTAAAAAGATGAGAGGCGTCTGTAATTTACATCATAAATAGACCTCAACTATGGGAGACAAACTGAGAAAAAAAAATCCGGAAAATCACATTGTCTGTTTTTTTATCATTTTTTTTGCATATTATGGTGGAACATAAGTATTTGGTCAGAAACAAACAATCAAGATTTCTGGCTCTCACAGACCTGTAACTTCTTCTTTAAGAGTCTCCTCTTTCCTCCACTCATTACCTGTAGTAATGGCACCTGTTTAAACTTGTTATCAGTATAAAAAGACACCTGTGCACACCCTCAAACAGTCTGACTCCAAACTCCACTATGGTGAAGACCAAAGAGCTGTCAAAGGACACCAGAAACAAAATTGTAGCCCTGCACCATGCTGGGAAGTCTGATTCTGCAATATCCAACCAGCTTGGAGTGAAGAAATCAACAGTGGGAGCAATAATTAGAAAATGGAAGACATACAAGACCATTGATAATCTCCCTCGATCTGGGGCTCCACGCAAAATCCCACCCTGTGGGGTCAGAATGATCACAAGAACGGTGAGCAAAAATCCCAGAACCACGCGGGGGGGACCTAGTGAATGAACTGCAGAGAGCTGAGACCAATGTAACAAGGCCTACCATAAGTAACACACTACGTCACCATGGACTCAGATCCTACAGTGCCAGACGTGTCCCACTGCTTAAGCCAGTACATGTCCGGGCCCGTCTGAAGTTTGCTAGAGAGCATTTGGATGATCCAGAGGAGTTTTGGGAGAATGTCCTATGGTCTGATGAAACCAAACTGGAACTGTTTGGTAGAAACACAACTTGTCGTGTTTGGAGGAAAAAGAATACTGAGTTGCATCCATCAAACACCATACCTACTGTAAAGCATGGTGGTGGAAACATCATGCTTTGGGGCTGTTTCTCTGCAAAGGGGCCAGGACGACTGATCCGGGTACATGAAAGAATGAATGGGGCCATGTATCGTGAGATTTTGAGTGCAAACCTCCTTACATCAGCAAGAGCATTGAAGATGAAACGTGGCTGGGTCTTTCAACATGACAATGATCCAAAGCACACCGCATGGGCAACGAAGGAGTGGCTTCGTAAGAAGCATTTCAAGGTCCTGGAGTGGCCTAGCCAGTCTCCAGATCTCAACCCTATAGAAAACCTTTGGAGGGAGTTGAAAGTCCGTGTTGCCAAGCGAAAAGCCAAAAACATCACTGCTCTAGAGGAGATCTGCATGTAGGAATGGGCCAACATACCAACAACAGTGTGTGGCAACCTTGTGAAGACTTACAGAAAACGTTTGACCTCTGTCATTGCCAGAAAAGGATATATTGCAAAGTATTGAGATGAAATTTTGTTTCTGACCAAATACTTATTTTCCACCATAATATGCAAATAAAATGTTAAAAAAACAGACAATGTGATTTTCTGGATTTTTTTTTCTCAGTTTGTCTCCCATAGTTGAGGTCTACCTATGATGTAAATTACAGACGCCTCTCATCTTTTTAAGTGGTGGAACTTGCACTATTGCTGACTGACTAAATACTTTTTTGCCCCACTGTATATATATATAATTTTTTTTGCCTAAAATACAAAGGAAGTGAGTCATCTTTAACTTTAGGCCTTTTAGAGATCATTTCATCTTCAACTTGCTTAACTGTTCTCAATAACAGTAATTTTTAACAGGGGTGCCCAAACTTTTACGTGCCATTGTATATTCTCCCAGTATTTCACAGGCTTGTCTAAATGTTGTAAAGAAAACTTTAAATGCGCTTGACCCTGCTTTTCGCTCAGCATTGGAGTCTTGCTATGGAGGTTGAGTACGTTACTTATTGTTTTTTTTTAAGCAATCGTACCTGCTGATTCCAGATTTTTCTGTAGCTCTCCTCGAGTGGTCCTTGGCTTTTAGACAACTCTTATAATTCTCTTCACTTCTGTGGCTGAAATCTTTTGTGGAGCACCAGGTCGTGGCTGGTTTAAGATGAAATAATATTCTTTCCATTTCCGGATTATGGCCCCAACAATGCTCACTAGAGCCTTCAGGAGTTTAGAAATTCTTCTGTAACCAATGCACCATCCCAGTCCGGCGCTGGACACACACAAAGCAAAGAGATCGCACAGTACATTATTAACAAACTTGGAAGGTGCATTCACATCATCCGACCAGAAATGGCAAGCCAGTCAGTGGTTGTGTAATAGCCCATTTAGACAGGCTGACCAAATTTCTATACAGACAGAACGATCGTTAATGTGGCTGTTCTTTGTGCATAGCATAGTTGTGATGCCGATAACAATGGTTTAATGCCAGCATGAACCCTGCTCCACACAGTTGCTCCAGCATATACTTGCAGGTGTTATATACTCCAGCAAATTCAGCTGGGCTTCAGATGCTAAGGTCACCTGCCATGCTCTTTACGGAGAGGAAGTGGGCTTCCTTTGACTTCTTCTTGGTCAAAGTCAACCAAAAGAACTGGACCATGGAGCCTCAGACAGCTTTCCATTGTACTAATTATTCTTTTGCTATATATTGAAAATCAGTTTCTGCTTTAATGTTAACCTGCCAGCTTAAACAGGATGATAAATCCACAAGCAGAATGTATCGGGATTCAGCTGTATGATTTTAGCCAGGTATATCTGATTCTGAAAAACTGTGGTGCTTCAGGGAAAAATATACTTTAAAAGACGCCAGTGACTGAGCCTCATTGGAGACTAGTCAGATTCTCCTTGTCCTAGAATGACAGGTCTCTCCCTTTGTGCGTATAAGGAGAGACCTGTCACTATCGCTCATTGCGTGAGGAGAAGCCACGTGGGACCCACCTGTCCGATTAGTATCCAACATGGCTCAGTCCGTGGTTGCATTTAGAGTATATTTTTATCTGACACACCGCAGTATTTCAGAATCAAACAATCATACAGCCAGTGCCTTATACTGTACATGATGCCCATGGATCCGGCAGCATGTACAAGTTGTTAAGTTCAAGTTAATACAAAGCACAACCTTGCCACTCCATGTCACTGCTCATAATGTCATTACCAGGACTGTCTCATGTTTTGCTTGGAGCTCCAAAATGGACAGAGTGATATGGATAAAATGGAAAAAGGTAACTGGATAATTATATTCAAGGCATTTCCTACACCTCTACTCTACTATAGGCCTCTACATTGAGTCTGCAGGTCTCTTAAAACTGAATATGGCTGTGTGGGTCAGTCCATGTCCCGCTATTTCTAACAGCTTGTCTGGAGAAGGGTGGCTTGGCAATAAATGGAACAACTCCTACTGCTACAACTAGAATATCACTTATACTATCAAGATTTTTCAATTTTGGGGGAGAAAAAGAGCGGGAGAGACTCCAACTCAACATCTGGAAAACAAATACTATTGACAAGTCCATCCTAAGGACTTAAAGGGAACCTGTCACCCTCCCATGGCCTATTAAAGTAGAAGAGCCATCTTCAGCAGCACTAAGGCTGCATTCTGTGAAGGTGGCTCTTATGCTTATTATCCCTAGGAACGCTGAAATAATGAGTTTCATAAATTTCCCGCCATACCTCTATTAATTCATGGAGGTACAGTATATTTTCTCCCCCTGACTCAACCGCCTTGCAGCCGTCCATCATCCCTCCTCTCTTTCTCGTGATGTCACCGGCCCCTGAGCTCTGCAATCGGTACTCGGGCATGCGCTGTGCATGCTGCCCGGGAACTTAAATCAGGTGGTGTAAGGATATCACGCCTGCATGTAGCGGAGGTCACAGATCCCGCCCTGCAGTGTGTTATGATGTATTCACACTGTGGTCTGGGAATCTGGTGCCTGTGCAGTGGAGCAGGTCACCATGCTCCATTGAAGATAACGCCAATGTCTCGCGAGATTTGTGAAGTCTCGTGAGACTTCGGCACTTCAGTTGAGGAGCATGGTGACCCACTCCACTGCACAGGTGCCAGATTCCCATCCCCGCACTGTGAATACAGTACATCATAACACACTCTGGGGAGGGATCTGGGGCCTCCGCTACACACAGGCGCAATATCCTTACATCACCTGATGTAAGTTCCCGGGCAGCGCGCACGATGGATGCCCGAGAACTGATTGTAGAGCGCGGCTGAGTCACCCGCCAGGGCCATGGGGTACTCTGTACCAGGTCCGGTACTCATAGGAGGATGTCATGGTGGCTGCGACCCAGTCCGTGGCCCTGGGTGCCCAATTAAAGGGAAAGGTCTTTTAAGGGTTTGGTGAATAAAATTTGTGTTTGTGACGCCACTTGTGGTATTTGGTCAGTAGGGACCGACGCTGCTTAAAGAGGTCTTCTGGGGTGATGTTATAGCAGCTAGATTGTATATCTTCCCACAGGTGAAGTAGGTCCCCAGGGCTCCCGATGCGTAGGTGAAGATGGTGAGTAGTGCGGTAAGAAACGGAGGACACAGATTTGCAGTCTCTTTACCTGGTTTACTGAAGCTTCAGGCAACCACAGTCCAGGGCACCAGATCACAGGTAAATGCAGGGTCCGGCCAGCTTGGAAGCGAATCCAGAGTCCCTGTCCCCTTTACCAGGTGGAGATGAAAGCCTTCCTCAAAGCGCGGTGGTGTTGTAATCCCTTACTGCCTATGGCTTCTGATAAGGTCCTCACAATTCCTCTCTGTCCCCCATAAAGGTTAGGACACAAACCCTTATGACACGTGACTCGAGCCTTTTTACAGGGTCTCTATCATGACCCAGGCCCTATATGCTACTGTGCCTCCTGGGTATTAAGGCGGAGAGGTGATTTATAGTCCAGCTGTCCTGCCGGTTTCTGCTGTGCCTCCTAGAGTCCAACACAGCCTCAGTCTTCCGGCTACCGGAATCTGCGCTCAGTCAGGGAGGTAGCCAAATCGCTGCTAAGCTCCCCTGGTATCACTCCACTGTGCTCTGCTCTCCTGCACACTTTCCACAAACGGTACTTTCCGTCTCAGTTCTCCTTCTCCAGGAGCTGTAGTGACTCTGGCTACACAGCCCCTTCAGTCTTTCTGACACTCACTGTCCAACTGCTCTCGTCTCTTTCCTCTGACAGACTGCTACCTAACTTCCTCTCCAGCCAGAATATATTAGGGAAATTCCCCTTAATCCGGGTTCAGAACTCCCCCTTCTGGTCTGGAGTATGAACATGTTGTGCGTATGTGATTACCTGATAAAAGAGGTCTTTCATCGCTTCCAAGCGTGACATCACTCTCCCCATGAGGAAAGCAATGCCACTGTGACGACCAGGACCTTGGGGCGTCACACAGGTGCTAGTGACTTCACGAGAAAGAGAGAAATCGGCACCCGGAGGCCAGAGGGGGATGATGGACGGCTGTGAGGCTGCTGAGTCAGAGGGAGAAAACATACCTCCCTGACTCAATAGAGGTATGGCGGGAAATTCATAAAACTCATTATTTCAGCATTCCTAGGGATAATAAACATAATAGCCACCTTCACAGAATGCAGCTTTAGTGCTGCTGAAGGTGGCTCTTTTACTTTAATAGGCCCTGGGCGGGGGTGGGGGTGCACAGGATGCAGATTGCTGAGAAGCATGGAAGCGTGTACAGAGATTTGCCCCCCTCTGCTCACATGCGCACAATCAGACCTACGTGAGTGCAGTTGCAGGCAGACTCTTCCCGCACTCACACAGCTCTGACCGCGAGCATGTGAAGCAGAACAATCTCACCCAAATGTCAAACCTGCTTCTTGGCAAACTGCGCGGGGAGTGTCTCACATATGTTGTGCAAACTGGGAGTGGGGGAACTTTTTTTTTGATGGCAGGAACTGTGCATGCTCAGCCAACTGATCGGCCACTGGGAGGACGATAAAGCTTGGAGACTTAATAACGCCAGGTGGCATACTTCCGAATGATAATTATTTTTGAATGGAGCATAATTTTTTAATAATTATACATTTCAAAACCCTTTATTTCCATTTTTTCTGCCTAGTTAAATGTATTCTCTATGGTGGCTGGCCCAACCCTTTTAATGCAGATAATTTCTCAGCTCCATCCTATCATAGTTGAGATTGTTTGGAAAAAGTGTACCTTCTCCACGTTGCCCAACACATTCAAAGAACTATCATGAATTCAGGACGGTCTGCATTGTGTAGCAGCATGGTGTTTGCTTTTGATGAATGATTGAAACAAAGATGTTTTTCAATTAATCTGAAACAGTTGTCTACACATTACCATTTATTTTGCAGACTCGATAAACACTATTCCCTATAGGTGAGTTGTCCCTTTTTTTACTATAGATAGTCATTTTTATTTTCGTTTTCATTTTTATTTTTTTATTTTTTATTTTTATTTTTTATTTTATTTTTTATTTTTTATTTCATTTTTTATTTTTTATTTTTATTTATTTTTCTTCTGGTCCCATTGATATCTTCACCTGCCCCACTAATATATCTGGGCTCCAAGGCAGTTTACCATGGGTAGTTTATATACCTTATTCACTATGCTTCCTGGTCTACGCCTCCCTCCCCCCTCCCCCTCCCCCCTTTTTTATTTACCACTACTCACTACACAACATCTATCACTTTCTAGGTCTATTGACTACTGCTCCTCCCCCTGCCCCAGCACGTTCGTCGCCATGACTACCGTGCATACATAACATACTCTTTCAAGTTACGTTATGTCTTCTGTGTCCATTCATTGTTGCTCCCTCCCCTGCCCCAGCATGTCCGTCGCTATGGTTTCACAACCAGACATGCGCAGTGTATCCTTCTCTGTAACGACACGTCACTTCCGATTCCGGTGACGCACTTCCGGTCCGGCGATATGTGATCATTTAAAACGCTGCTGTTGGCCTCCAGGTGCAGCTCAGACAGCCGCACACCGAGCAGGACGCGGATGCGCCGCTCCATCACCCTGGACACCACACCTTCAGCAGGTAATCATGACTTCTCATATATCCTCCTCACTATGACATACTTACCTATAGCCTCCAGGCAGACGAGCTACCACCACCCTGCTGGCAGCAACCCATCTGATGTGCCCCTATTACTCTATTATTTTACAATACCGCAGCCTAACAGCTTATGTCCATCTCATACCTCTATGTCCCGGCGTTCATGTTTCAACCATTCAGGATGGTACTATCTATTGCATTACCTGCATCACCACCATACCATGCAGCTACCCTCTTCCTAGACTTGATTATAGTGTTTGCTTACCTCCCTGATAATATCCCCATTATCCATTACAGTTTCGGTTACCCTAAGACTAAGGGTCCTACATCCTCTACTTTGGCATCTCCTACCAAGGTAATACTAGCCTGTCATATATTTTTCTACTACATTATACTGTATCTTATTCTAACATATTGCTACTAGTACTGGCAGCACTGTCTCTTTTTGATGCAATTCTACTCTGGTTGGATACCATACTTATGTTACCTTGCTAAATCCTGTTGCCTTATATTCCTCTGTACATAATGTATATAATGTATATATGATTCAGTGTCTTATATTTTGTTTTTTTGTCTTCACTAGTAACCCCATGACTAAGACCCAGGAGGGTCGAAACGTTGAGTTGTTATATCATACTTTATCTCTACACTGCTTGTGGGTTATTTTTTCTGTCTGAAACTACTTTTGGAATAATTGGAATAAAAGTGTAAATACACGTCTGCAAACCAGCATCTAAGAGTGTGCGGTGAATTTTTACTACTCAACTCTGGGGCCATCTAGGTCCGTTACGCCAGCACCTCGTAATTTAGACCTGAGTGCACACCAATTTTTCCTCTATTACACATAAGAGCAGACTGTGGTTTAGCTAAGATCCCTAGTCATGATTCAAGGCCCTTTAATGGGATGGACATTGTCTTGCAGGGTACATTGACAAGTCATTTCATTCTATTTGGAGCACAGCTAGTTTGTACACATTTTCCCCAGTGTTGCATTGCCTAGACTGAAGATGTCAGCCTACTGGTGACATTAGAGGTACAGTTTCATCTTTCTCGAAGAAAGCCAATTTGATTACATTCTGTAAATAACAATTGGTCTGAGAACACCAACTCCATGAGAATTTAGATCCCACAGTTTACTGTATGTATTCACACTGTGTCTACTAGAAGAAGTATGTTGTCTTCAAATGAAATACGAAAAATCTAGAACCATTAGATCTTAAGGATATTTCGCATTTTCTACTCGTAATGTTACTATTAATGGTTCTTTCAAGACATTGAGAAGCTTCTAAATAGATACAATAAATCCTTCACCTGCCAAGGTCTTTTCATTAAAAAACAGATTACATACACCATGTGCTTGTATGAAGGAACATTTAATATCAATAATTGTAGAAGGAACTGACAATAAACTATGGGTAAGCCTCATTGTTTTTATATTACTGCATGTGCAAAGCTGTTCTGAGCATAATGATTCTTTTCACTGTTCTCTATTGTGTAACCATTATATTATTTTCAGTAGCGAAAACAAAGCAGCTTTTACTGGTAGAAAGTTTCAGGAGCACAAATGTGTTAAATCCACATTCTTTAATAAGAGAAAAGCATGATCTCTTATTGGTTAGGCCACGGTTCTCACCTTCAGCATTTGGTCAGTATTTTACCTCAGTATTTGTAAGCCAAAACCAGGAGTGGGTGATGAATACAGAAGTGGTGACATGTTTCTATTATACTTTTCCCCTGATTGTACCAATCCTGGTTTTGACTTACTAATACTAATGTAAAATACTGAACAAATACTGATAGTGTGAATGTGACCTTAAAGGGAGTCTATCAGCACAGAATGACCGTTCAAATCAAGTGCAGGCACCCGGGGCATCATGGCATGGCCAAATATTTGAATACACCTTCCCACATGCTTGTTTTCCCTCAATCTCCATCCTCCTCTTTGATTGACAGCTCTGGCTGCACAGAGCCAGAGAAGGGAAGATACAGACGGAAACAAGCAGGTGGGAAAGTGTATTTAAATGTTTGCCATCACCATGAAGCACTTAGGGCCTGTACTTGGTTTCTACAGTCATTCCATGCTGAAGGCAGTTCATTCAAGTGGGATTCTGACACTGTTTTCAAGTGACATATTGTACTTCATGTTAGTGGTCAAATTTCTTCAACATTTCTTGCGCTTATTTGTGAAAAAAACGGAAATTTGACCAAAATTTTGCAATTTTCCAACTTTGAATTTTCATGCCCTTCAATCACAGAGATATGTCACACAAAATACTTAGGGTTAGGGTTAGGGTTACACAATTCTAAAAACTGCACCCCTCAAGGTGCTCAAAACCACATTCAAGAAGTTTATTAACCCTTCAGGTGTTTCACAGGAATTTTTGGAATGTTTAAAAAAATGAACATTTAACCGTTTTTCACAAAAAAATTATTTCAGATCCAATTTGTTTTATTTTACCAAGGGTAACAGGAGAAATTGGACCCCAAAAGATGTTGTACAATTTGTTCTGAGTACGCAGATACCCCATATGTGGGGGGGAACCACTGTTTGGGCGCATGGCAGAGCTTGGAAGTGAAGGAGTGCCGTTTGACTTTTCAATGCAAAATTGACTGGAATTGAGCTAGGATGCCATGTCGCGTTTGGAGAGCCTCTAATATGCCTAAACAGTAGAACCCCCCCACAAGTGACACTATTTTGAAAAGTAGATGCCCTAAGGAACTAATCTAGATGTGTGGTGAGCACTTTGACCCACCAAGTGCTTCACAGAAGTTTATAATGTAGATCCGTAAAAGTAAAAAATCATATTTTTTCACAAAAATGATCTTTTCGCCCCCAATTTTTTATTTTCCCAAAGGTTATAGAAGAAATTGGTCAACAATAGTTGTTGTGCAACTTGTCCTGAGTACACTGATACCCAATATGTGGGGGTAAACCACTGTTTGTGCGCGTGGCAGAGCTCGGAAGGGAAGGAGCGCTGTTTGACTTTTCAATGCAAAATTGACTGGAATTGAGCTAGGATGCCATGTCGCGTTTGGAGAGCCCCTGATGTGCCTAAACAGTGAAACCC
This sequence comes from Ranitomeya imitator, assembly GCF_032444005.1. Classification (NCBI taxonomy): domain Eukaryota; kingdom Metazoa; phylum Chordata; class Amphibia; order Anura; family Dendrobatidae; genus Ranitomeya; species Ranitomeya imitator. The sequence continues at coordinate 722,922,229 of NC_091284.1, forward strand.
CCCACAAGTGACACCATTTTGGAAAGTAGATACTCTAAGGAACTTATCTAAATGTATTGTGAGCACTTTCAACCCCAAGTGTTTCACTACAGTTTATAACGCAGAGCTGCGAAAATAAAAAATCTTTTTTTTCCACAAAAATAATTTTTTAGCCCCCAAATTTTTATTTTACCAAGAGTAACAGGAGAAATTAGACTCCAAAAGTTGTTGTCCAATTTGTTCTGAGTACGCTAATACCTCATATGTAAACCACTGTTTGGGTGCACGGCAGAGCTCGGAAGGGAAGGAGCACCGTTTTACGTTTTCAATGCAGAATTGGATGGAATTGAGATCGGACGTCATGTTGCATTTGCAGAGCCCCTGACGTACCTAAACAGTGGAAACCGCTCAATTCTAACTCCATCCCTAACCCCAACACACCCCTAGCCCTAATCTCAACCCTAATCACACCCCTAAGGATTTCTTGCCTTATAAATGGGGTTGGGACCATCAGTTGTGTTGTGCAGACGTCTGGTGGATACATAGCTGATAGTCCTACTGAATAGACTGTTAGAATTTGTATCATGGCAAGAAAAAAGCAGCTAAGTAAAGAAAAACAAGTGGCCATCATTACTTTAAGAAATGAAGGTCAGTCAGTCCGAAAAATTGGGAAAACTTTGAAAGTGTCCTAAAGTTCAGTGGCAAAAACCATCAAGCGCTACAAAGAAACTGGCTCACATGAGGACCGCCCCAGGAAAGGAAGACCACGAGTCATCTCTGCTTCTGAGGATAAGTTTATCCGAGTCACCAGCCTCAGAAATCACAGGTTAACAGCAGCTCAGATTAGAGACCAGGTCAATGCCACACAGAGTTCTAGCAGCAGACACATCTCTACAACAACTGTTAAGAGGAGACTTTGTGCAGCAGGCCTTCATGGTAAAATAGCTGCTAGGAAACTACTGCTAAGGACAGGTAACAAGTAGAAGAGACTTGTTTGGACTAAAGAACACAAGGAATTGACATTAGACCAGTGGAAATCTGTGCTTTGGTCTGATGAGTCCAAATTTGAGATCTTTGGTTCCAACCACTGTGTCTTTGTGTGACGTAGAAAAGGTGAACGGATGGACTCTACATGGCTGGTTCCCACCATGAAGCATGGAGGAGAAGGTGTGATGGTGTGGGGGTGCTTTGCTGGTGACACTGCTGGAGATTTATTCAAAATTGAAGGCATACTGAAACAGCATGGCTACAACAGCATCTTGCAGCGGCAATGCTATTTCTTCCGGTTTGCGTTTAGTTGGACCATCATTTATTTTTCAACAGGACAATGACCCCAAACACACCTCCAGGGTGTGTAAGGGCTATTTGACCAAGAAGGAGAGTGATGGGGTGCTACGCCAGATGACCTGGCCTCCACAGTCACAAGTCCTGAACCCTATGGTTCGAGATGGTTTGGGGTGAGCTGGACCGCAGAGTGAAGGCAAAAGGGCCAACAAGTGCTAAGCATCTCTGGGAACTCCTTCAAGATTGCTGGAAGACCATTTCCGGTGACTACCTCTTGAAGCTCATCAAGAGAATGCCAAGAGTGTGCAAAGCAGTCATCAAAGCAAAAGGTGGCTACATTGAAGAACCTAGAATATAAGACATAATTTCAGCTGTTTCACACTTTTTTGTTAAGTATATAATTCCACAAGTGTTAATTCATAGTTTTGATGCCTTCAGTGTGAATGTACAATTTTCATAGTCATGAAAATACAGAAAAATCTTAAATGAGAAGGTGTGTCCAAACTTTTGATCTGTACTGTATGTCACTGCTGCTGCCAATGACTGGCCTCAGTATTCACAGAAGAGCAGCAGCGTTTGAGCAATTGCAGGTTTAACAGGTACGGTAAGTAAAACTTATTTTATTATTATTGTTATTGTACTTCCTTCTGTGTTATTGTACTCCATACTGTTGGCCCACATCTTGTTTATCATGGGGTATAGTTTTTTTTATACATTTTCATAGAATCATAGAATTGTAGAATGTTAGAGTTGGAAGGGACCTCCAGGGTCATCATATCCAACCCCCTGCTTAATCCAGGATTCACTAAACCATCTCAGACAGATATCTGTCCAGCCTCTGTATGAAGAGTTCCATTGAAGGAGAACTTACCACCTCTCGTGGCAGCTTGTTCCACTCATTGATAATCCTCACTGTCAAAAAGTTTTCTAATATGTAATTATTATTATTATTTATTTATATAGCACCATTAATTCCATGGTGCTGTACATGAGAAAGGGGTTACGTACAGAGTTATAGATATTGTTAACAGTAAACAAATTTACAATGACAGACTGGTACAGAGGGGAGAGGACCCTGTCCTTGCGGACTTATATTCTATGGGATAATGGGGAAGAGACAGAAGTTTGTTTTCCATCCTACCATTGTTACCCTATTTTTTACCTGCTTCAATCACAATTTTTCCCATCATGTGAAGCATTCAAAATTTGTTTAACAGAGTTACAGAATTTTATAACAAATTAAAACATAATGAATATTTTGGGGTGGAGTTACATGGTAATTTAAACGTTTTGTCACCATGAAAAGTTTTTCTTATTCAAAATCGGTGCACAATTCTATTCTGTTTATTTAATTCTTAAAATATCCTTATATGGTTAGAGGGGTGTGGAGCTTTGTTTTTCTGATACTAGGCTTCAAATGCAATACTTATCCATAAAGTTAAAGAGGATGTATAATAAGAAAATAATAAGAAAATAATCTGGTGTTGGCTGTGTAATCTGTATCTTCTCCCTTTCAGTTTCATTCCATTGCTCCTTGTGTTTCCATGTGCAAAGGAAAATAAGGATGATTCCTCTAAACTGTGACATCCATTCAGATATTTGAATACATCTACTAAGTTTCCTCTTAACCTTCTTTCTTGCAAGCTAAACATTCCCAGATCTTTTAACCGTTCCTTGTAGGACATAGTTTGCAGTTCCTTCATCATCATGGTAGCTCTTTTCTGAACTTTCTGAAATGTCTTTTTAAACATTAAAATCCAATTGTTAAGATCAGTTTTTGGTTTCAGACTCTTTATTTCTCAGCGTTTGAAAGTACTTTCTGTAAGAACATCAGAGTGTTCAGCATATTCAATCCACACCTTGGATTATAAAATGATCACCCTATTGTACAAGGTTTTATTTTATGCTTCCATAAACCTCAGCAACAAATGCTGTGCCTTTTAAAATATGACTTAATTAAACATTGTGGTTTTCTCTATTCACAGTCGAATTAAGTACCGTAGATTATTTTCATTTGATGTGGTGAACTCTATCATTATTTTATGCAAATGATACAAGACATTTCCAAATAAATAGGTATAAATCTGCTTCAGTATTTCTAGGATAAGTGGGAATAAAATACCCGAGAGAAGTTCACTTACTATTTGTCACTTGGCGGATTTCCTGATCCCACCTAGGCTTAGTTGTGGTCACAACCAAAGTGTGAACATTCACAATAAAGAGATAACCTTGTCATTCAACAGAATAAAGAATATAGACTTTTGCCAAAATAACTAAACTAAACAAATAGCTTCTCTTGCCTGCTCACCTATCACACTCACAACCCGATTATTTGTTCTGCTCTTCTCCACTGGCAAGTAATGCTAAAGGTCCTGATGCACATGAGATAAATATGGGAAGTCGAAAAATTGGACAAACAGGACAATCATGAAAAAAATAGCAGTGAAAAAATATCTCTGACTGAATCGGCTCTGTGGAACTTTTTTTGGCCGTTGATATAGCCAGTACGAAAAAAATCCATCATGCCCGATCAGTCTTTTGAACAATAATAAATGTTTTTCGATTGGCCATTGGTCAAAATGTTATCTTTGCCGAGGCAGCCAACAAACATTCATTATGGCTGAAATTGTCCATTTCGGACATCTTTTAACAAGTATATATGGGGACCTTTTCAGCCTCCTTTTTGTAGTTAAGTGGCTCATGTGGAGCGCCACCAGACACAGGGCCACGAGTTCTCGGTACCGAGCCTCTCTGGTTCGGTTCTGAGGCTGTCACGGTGGCTAGACCCGATCCGCGACCCTGCTAAGGGGCATCCAATAAAGGTGGTGCAGTCTGTCAGGGGTTCGTGACGCCACCTGTGGTGTTCGGTCAGGGTAACCGACGCTGCTGTGGGGCCCACTGGGGTGATGGAATGGCAGCTGGATGGTATACCTTCCCACAGGTGAAGTATGTCCCCAGGGCTTCCCAGTAAGGTAGATGGTAATGGTGTAGGGTGCAGTCAATAACGAGGACACAGGGTTGCAGTCTCTTTACCTCTTTACTGAAGACTTCAGGATCCTCAATCCAGAGCACGCTTAACAGGGCTATCTGAGATCGGCCGGTCCGATGGGCACATCCAGAGTTTCCTTCGCAGATGGAAATCGTTGCCTACCACTAGCGCCTGTGTGTTGTAGTCCTACCCTGCTGAGCATTCGGAATAGTCCTCACAACTGCTGTTCTCATTCGTTCGTTCTCTACAGCTCTCTCTCTCTTTGGTTCCAGATGTTACTAGTTTCTCGTCCCCCAGAAATGTTATGGCTAGGACGCACCCGTATGACGGGAAGGCTCGGAGCTCTTCCGGGACCCTAAAGATGCCCCTCTCCACGCGTTGCCCCCTATGTCTTCGTAGGTGTAGTAAGGTAGACAGCCAACCTATGATTAACTGTCCTGCGGAGTTCAAAGTAAGGCATAGAGTCAGTTACTCCCGCGGTGTTCCGGCCACCGGCTACGCGCCTCAGTAGGATGTTGCCCCGGTCTCACGGCACGACTCCTACTGGTATTCCTTTGTGCTTGATCTTGTTTACACTGTTCCACAATATCCTTCCCTTCGTGTCTCTCTCTTGGATACCACCGCTGGGTGTGCAGGCGCGGTTCCGTTATGTTCTGCTCTGTTCGCTAGGCACCTGCCAGGTTCCCACGCCTGACAGGGACCCCCCTGTGTCTTCTCCCTGCAACACCCCCTGCCACGGGATGTTGCCTGAATCCAACCCAGTCAGCTTCTCACTAACTTCCTCCCCAACCCCTAGTTTTACCAGTGTGAGGAGTGGCCCAATAAATAAAGCCTTTTTCTCCCCCTAGTGGCTGGAGTGTGAAGTGTAATGTGTTCTGGTGATACCTGGTCAGGAGAACTCCTTTAGTGCCATCAGACGTACCATCACTTCCCTTAGTGGCAGAGCGTCATACTGCAGCGACCAGGTCTCTGGGGCGCTGCACATGCATCTTTAGCTTCCCAGAAATCAGTGGCACTGAGACCATTTCTGTTATGAACTGGTGGTTCAGAAACACAATGGACCTGGTGGTTAAGAGCACACAAAGTGACCTGATAGTTACTAATAACATAGGACGAGCTCTGAGACGTGGGAACTCTGCTGACCGCAATCCCTAATCCTATCACACCACACTAGAGGTAGCCGTGGAGCGCTCCTGACCAGACCTTGGCGCCTCGGGCACAGCCTGAGAAACTAGCTAGCCCTGAAGATAGAAAAATAAGCCTACCTTGCCTCAGAGAAATTCCCCAAAGGAAAAGGCAGCCCCCCACATATAATGACTGTGAGTAAAGATGAAAATACAAACACAGAGATGAAATAGATTTTAGCAAAGTGAGGCCCGACTTACTGAATAGACCGAGGATAGGAAAGATAGCTTTGCGGTCAGCACAAAAACCTACAAACAACCACGCAGAGGGCGCAAAAAGACCCTCCGCACCGACTAACGATACGGAGGTGCTTCCTCTGCGTCCCAGAGCTTCCAGCAAGCAAGACAAACCAAAATAGCAAGCTGGACAGAAAAAATAGCAAACCAAGAAACACAAGCAGAACTTAGCTTATGCAGGCCACAAGGACGATCCAGGAGAGAGCAAGACCAATACTGGAACATTGACTGGAGGCAAGAAACAAAGAACTAGGTGGAGTTAAATAGAGCAGCACCTAACGACTTAACCTCGTCACCTGAGGAAGGAAACTCAGAAGCCGCAGCCCCACTCACATCCACCAGAGGAAGCTCATAGACAGAACCAGCCGAAGTACCACTCATGACCACAGGAGGGAGCTCGACCACAGAATTCACAACACATTTCCTTTTTGTCTATTCCCAATCCTTGTTCCTGTTGTCAATATTTTTACTAGTAATTGTTTTTGTCTCCTGACTCTTGGAGTAAGATGTTTCATTTTTTTACACATCAAGTTACTAAACTCTAATAAAGCTTCAATCTGGAATCTGGAAAAAGGTCCATCCCATCAATAAAAAAATATTTAACCATGAAAAACATATACCATATATACTCGAGTATAATTAGACCCAAGTATAAGCTGAGGCACCTAATTTTACCAGAAAAGACCTTTTACCAGAGAGAAAGTGAAACCTGTAATGACACCAATGGTGTCACTGGCGCAGCCTAGGGGGCACTATCACAGGGCACAGGAATGAATGCAGGGAGTGGGGGAACAAGGCACGCAGTGCACAAGGACCTGAGACTAAGCAGTGAGCACAGGACCTGGAACAAAGCAGTCATATGATGACAGGGGGCGGAGTCACCACATGTGCGACCAGGGAATTCAGCTGGGAGCACGGAGTACAGGGCACAGAACGTAAATGTAGTCAAAGGAAAGCCAAGGGTCAAAGACCAGATGAGAGCGTGGTACCTAGGGATAAGACAGAGAGTAAACTGAGACGAGCCAAGGGATCAGATAACCAGGAAGGACAGGGCAGTACAATGCAGAATACAGAGGCAAAAGTCAGGGGACAAACCAGGTCATACACAGCAAAAGCTCACATGCACAGAGGCACAACGATTATGGACGGGTAACCTGGGTCAGTATCATCGACACCAAACCGATGAACTACCAACATTAAATAGCCACCCTAGAACCAAAAAGAGGCTAGAATTAACTCTGACCTGACCAGGATGTAGGCGGAACCATCCTGTCAGAGTCATGACAAAACCAAAGTACATCAAGTAACAGTAACAACATTGCCATCTACTGTCAGAAAAGTGTAAACTCCTCCTGCATACAAATAAGTCTGTATCTGTTGCATATCTGTCAACATTGCCAACCCATCGGTGACCCGCGATCATGTGATGGGGTCACCGATGGGCGGATTTCCAGCGCAATTGCTGGAAGCATGAGGTAATTGCCACTGTCAGAGTTTGACATCAGTATTTAATGGGTTAACAGCCGTGGGTGGATGGCGATTCCACTCGTGGCTGTTTCAGGCACTTGTCAGCTGTTCAAAACTGTGATGCATGCCCAAAAAATTGACCGCTGTGATTCATTTTCTGATTCCAATAGGTCAAAAAATTATAAAATTAAAAAACATATCACATGTACGTCTAACAATGCAATTTACTATGCTACATGTCTGTGTGGGCTAATTTATATTGGCTTAACCACATGTCAACTTAAGGTTGTGTCATGGAGCATGTACTTGGCATTTTAGCTGCAACGGACCACATGGACACAGCCACACTAAAAACTATACCACATCACTAAATTACACCATCAAGCTAATGGTAGTCTTCTCAGGGTCAGGGGCCCTGATTCCATAGAAGTTAGTATACGCGGAGGCAGGATATCATAACGTCTTGTCCAATTAGAGTCCAGGTGGATCTGGACTCTTAAAACTTTATATTTGGATGGATTAAATAAGAGCCTAAGCTTTGTCCCAGTCTTGTGATCGCTGTTCTGCTGTGTGAAATATACATCCATTGCCATCTATATGTGTGTGTCTGATTTTCGTGTTTTTCCATTTTTATGATTTTAACCTTCTTTTTATTGATTTATAGGAGTTCCGGTTGGGCTTCATTATGACTGAATCTGCTATATGGAACTGTTGCCGTTTTTCTAACTTGAAAGAGTTATTTGATATGAGTGCATAAACCAATAATAGTGTGTTTCCTCTGTATTTATGCCATATGATTGACAGTTGCATTTGTTATATCCAATATACAGGTGCGTCTCACAAAATTAGAAGAACATTAAAAAGTTAATTTATTTAAGTTCTTCAATACAGTACATGAAACTCATATATCATATAGAGTCAATACAGAGTGATCTATGTCAAGTGTTTATTTCATTTCTGTTAATGTTGATGATTATAGCTTACAGCCAATGAAAACCCAAAAGTCATTATATCAGTAAATTAGAGTAATTAACAAAAACACCTGCAAAGGCTTCCTAAGTGTTTAAAAAGGTCCATCAGTCTGTTTCAGTAGGCTCCATGGTCAGCATGGGGAAGACTGCTGACTTGACAGAAGTCCAAAAGACAGTCATTGACACACTCCATAATGAGGGTAAGCCACAAAAGGTCATTGCTAAAGAAACTGGCTTTCACAGAGTGCTGTATCCAAGCATATTAATGGAAAATTGAGTGGAATGAAATAGTATGGTAGAAAGAGGTGCACAAGCAACCGGGATAACCGCAGCCTTGAAAGGATTGTTAAGAAAAGGCCATTTAAAAAATGTAGGGGATATTCACAAGGAGTGGACTGCTGCTGGAGTCATAGCATCAAGAGCCACTACACACAGACGTATCTGGAGCACCCGCTATGGCAGTGAGGTACTTGGGTCGGGTCCGACGGTTCTTAAGGGGGTTGTCTCGGGAGCAGTGACCTGGTTCATGGCCCTGGGCATCCAATAAAAGTCAATTAAAGGGGAAATAAAGTTTTTTGGGGATTAATTTGTGACGCCACCCATGGTGTTTGGCAATAAGAAGGTCAAAGCTGCAGTTCAGATCCACTGGGTCAGTTGGTGATGCAGCAGAGTTGGCACAGCTCTCCAAAGATAGAGCTAAGCCCCAGGGCAGTTATAGGGTTTAATGGGTTTGATGCAGAAAAGTAATCGGAGATACAACAAGGTGCAGTCTACACACTTTTACTCAAGGTCTTTCGGGTACAATCCCCAGCCGGGGTGTTGAGTCCTCAGGTATGATGCCAGAACCCCTTCTTATGTTCATTCTCTGGCCGTCTCATTGCTCAGGCTTCGCCCTCCTGCCCTGCGCCTCACACACAGTGTCCCAAGCGAGCAGCCTCGGATCCTGTCGGGCGACGTCCTCCTGGTCAACTTGATCCTTCATGGCTGCCTTTTCGATGAATATATATGGTTGTGGCTGTGGCGCATACAATTACCACAGCCTCTGGCTTGCTAGCTTAGCCTTGTAATTCTCCACTAGTCTGGGGGCCAGTTTCCCCACTGCGACCTGGTCCTTTCACCCAATTATGGTTGGCGTGGATTCGGGCACCCAGGGTGGATTCCTCACTTCCCTGGCCCCTAGGACCCCTTCTTTCCTTCTCTCACTTTTCGCTAGTCTTGGGATGAGCTCTTCACTGCTCCAGTTCCTTTCACCAACTCCTCACACTGCTCTCTCTGTCACTCCCTTAAGCTCCTCCCCTTCACTACTTTCTCCACCCACATCCACTACCTAGTTCCTCCCTGGCCTGGAGATGTCTAGTATTGGGTGCTAGTGTGTGGGTACTGGCTATTGTCCCCTTCTTTCCCGAGAGCGGAGTACCACACCTCTGGCTGAGGTGCAGTACCTCTGTGGCGACTGGACCCTCAGGGGTGCCACATATCCAGGACATGGGCTACAAGTGTCACATTCCTTGTGTCAAGCCACTCATCACCAATAGACAGCGCCAGCAGTGTCTTACCTGGGCCAAGGAGAAAAAGAACTGGATTGTTAGTCAGTGGTCCAAGGTGTTGTTTTCAGATGAAAGTAAATTTTGCATTTAGTTTGGAAATCAAGGTGCCAGAGTCTACATGGTACTATCCATCTGTTCCACCAGTAAATGCATGCATAACATACGTTTATTACCATTTTTTGTGTCATCATCTGACATGTAAACCCTTTTCTCCTCCTCGTATGTTCTGCAAATACCTAACTGTACCAGATTTAATCATAGCGCAATTAATCAATATTATATTGGTTCACCATAAGTTTAATACATGATGCAGATAGGGTCCTAGACTTTATGGTGACTATTTTTGTGCCATTGATAACTTTGTATATTAGTTAAAGCAATGAATGGATATACACTAGTGCCCTAGAGACAATGTGAGACATGTCAAAAGGAAGCTGCAGACAGAGACATGGGTCCTGTATGACAGTCCATGAAGGAGGGTTACTAGCAAAAAATAAAATAAAGCACTGACTTAACCTAAGGGGTTAAAAATGTATATAGAATACTGTAGGTTACGGATGAACAGATCGGATATTGTAAACCAAACTGCAGAGTCCCAAACAGTTAAAGGTTAAAATATGTGGGAATGTTAAATATATTTATATATTTGAATATCACAAGGAAACAAGGTATATAAGAGAAAAAAAAAGGATATTGTGAGTAGTCCAATTAAAATAGTCCTGAATATAAAGGTATTACAGATGAATAAATACTTGTAGTTCAAGATGCAATTGGTGGTTGAAACATACATAAGAATACCAGTGCTTCCTCTTCAAATGGCTGCCGGCTGAAATAAATGAAGTGCTGATTCCACGTAAATCCACTGCTTGCTGTCTGACATGAAATGTTGATTCTTGACTCTGCAGTTTGGTTTACCTGATATTTGACAGGTGCAGCTGTTTATCTGTAACCTACAGTATTATATATACATTTACAACCCCTTAAGTCAGTAGCGCGAAAAGTGCTTTATTTTAACTTTGCATATTACTTTCTGTGCCAAACATGGTGCCTAAACCACAGATAATACAGAGTCATGATTTGATTCCTGGTTTGATTACCCTCTCCAAGCAATTGAAACATAAAAAATGATAATGAAAATTACAACAGCCTTTAATGATGCAGTCCTGGTCAGTGGCCCAATCCTGCTAAGAGTTCTACCAGGGAATTTCTCACCATTCGAAACACAACAAATCCTAATTTTTACAAAACATAAGAATAGGATTAAAGAAAATTGTAGGCACAAAAGACCAATTCACCCCAGCTGATGAAAAAAAATGTTCTGTTTTCTACAAAAATTAGGCGGTGATGCTAAAGAAAATTGTAGTCATGGGAGCCCATGATTTCTTGGTTAAGAAAAACTTTTCCCTTTAGTGCTAGCCCTGTGAAAGGGCGTAATCTTGTGCAGGGTCCTTCCCAGAGTAATTCTTCACAGTTAATGCCCAGAAACTTCTTATTTTTTGCTAAAAATGATGGTGAAGCAGAGACAAATTTCTTCAAAAAATAATGGCAGATATCTATGTGGCTTTGAGACAGAGCACACATCATCATTTCACAAAATCAGTACAATCCAGGTGGTATGGAATTAATTATGGGAAACTTAGTTGAGTTTGCACACAGGCACACACCGGAAGCACGTTTCTTTGGCAAACATATGACTAACTGAACATGAAAAGGAGAGAAAGGAGGATTAATGTTGAAACCACTAGATGAGGATGATGATGGTGATGATGATAATGACCAGTCAAGACTTCAGGATGTGGCCTGGCTCTTGGAATTAGGATGAAGAAAGAAGGACAGTTTGAACCTTTTTCACATTGCTGGTTAGTTTGATTTTTTCCCCATAAAAGCAGGTGATGCCACATCATCTGCTGACAGAGACCAAAACTTCTTAGTTATTTTATCCGGGCTATTCACAGATTATTTTCCTACTGCAGATCCTGCACACTGCAATACATTGGTCCTCTAGCAATATAAAAAAGAATTCCCACACCAGAAATGCCTGTCTGAGTCGCCCACCAGGGCTTAGGGGTACTCGGTACCGGGTCCAGTTATTGTTAAAGGGGACGTCACAGTGGCAGCAACCCAGTCCGTGTCCCTGGGCACCCAAGCAAAAGGGAACAGTCTTTAAAGGGGATGTGAAAATAATAAAAGTTTGTGACCCCACCTGTGGTTCTCGGTCAAGAGTGGTGAGGTGCCAGAATAAACGAAGGACATGACGTTGCAATGTCTTTACCTGGTTTACTATTGGCAGTCAGTTTCAGTCCAGGGCACTGGCAACAGGTGATGATGGAGTCCAGGCAGCCTGTAAACTGATTGAACCCCCTTTGGTCAAGTCAGATTGGGAGCCTTCCACTATGCACTGAATATTAGTCCCTTGCTGCCTGCGGCTTTCTGGCAAGGTACCTTTCAGGTGATGTTGAGCTTCTTCCACCAACAGTAGTTGCAACATTAGCGAATCCCAAGGTCACCAGAGAAGAGTCAGATCTGCCACTGAAAAAATTTAGGCTGGATGTCGGCCTTTGCTTTTTATTACCAACACCACCACCATCCTTCTTACATCACCATTTCGACACCCCAATCTAGTTTCCAGGTTCTAGTCACCACACTATTATCATCCCTGACTCAGTTGACAGTTGGTTCAATGTGGGAAATATCTAGACCTCTTTGCCCCACCTGATTTCCACCACTAGATTTGTCCTGCTTCTATCACCTCAGTTGCCACTGCCTTTGTGCCTACCTGCTAACTTAGAAAAATTAAAAAAAACACAACATGAAGAGCAAACTCACCAAAACTTGTCAAATGACAAATGCACTCGCAGGGTGCAGCAGGCCCCTGATAATAAATGCTAAAGCAGCACAGGTGCAAGCTACTGATGAGAGCAACCACACACTCGCCCAAACATTAGATGGGTTGGCTGCCTAGTAGAAAAAATGCACACAGGTAAGGCTTGCATAAGACACTATTCACACAGATAAATCTTGTGTCTTATGCAAGCCTTACCTGTGTGCATTTTTTCTACTAGGCAGCCAACCTAGTTTCCCACCTACAAAGAATGGAGAGGTCTGTGATTTTTATTGTAGGTACACTTCTACTGTGAGAGACAGAATCTAAAAAAAAAAAGAAAATCACAGTTTGATTTTTACGTAATTAAATTGCATTTTATTGCATGAAATAAGTATTTGATCACCTACCAACCCGCAAAAACTCTGGCTCTCACAGACCTGTTTGCTTTTCTTTAAGGGTATGTGCACACATTGCGGATTTTACTGCGGATCTGCAGCGGATTTGACGCTGCGGATCCGCAGCGGTTTTCCCTGAGTTTACACTACCATGTAAACCTATGGAAAACAAAATCCGCACTGCACATGCTGCGGAAAAAACTGTACTGAAACGTAGCGTTGTTTATTCCGCAGCATGTCAATTCTTTGTGCGGATTCCACAGTGGTTTACACCTGCTCCATAATAGGAATTCGCAGGTGTTAAACCGCAGGTGGAATCCGCACAAAAACCACATAAAATCCACTGTAAATCCGCAGTAAATCCGCAGGTAAAACACAGTGCCTTTTACCTGCGGATTTTTCAAAACAGGTGTGGAAAAATCCACAGAGGTTCCATCTACGTGTGCACATACCCTAAGAAGCCCTCCTACTCTGCACTTATCAATTGCACCTGTTTAAACTCTTGACCTGTATAAAAGACACCTGTCCATACACTCAGTCAATCACACTCCAACCTCTCCACCAAAGAACTGTTTAAGGACACCAGGGACAAAATTTGAATAAATTAAATCACAATTTGTCTGGATTTGCAAATTTAATAACATTTTCCACAAATTCATTTTAAATAACACTAAGTTGCTCACCTAACCCCTTTCTGACCTCGGACGGGATAGTACGTCCGAGGTCAGAAGCCCCGCTTTGATGCGGGCTCCGGCGGTGAGCCCGCATCAAAGTCGGGACATGTCAGCTGTTTTGAACAGCTGACATGTGCCCGTAATAGGCGCGGGCAGAATCGCGATCTGCCCGCGCCTATTAACTAGTTAAATGCCGCTGTCAAACGCAGACAGCGGCATTTAACTACCGCTTCCGGCCGGGCAGCCGGAAATGATTGCATCGCCGACCCCTGTCACATGATTGGAGGTCGGCGATGCTTCTGAATAGTAACACCTGCATTTCTGATACATAGCAGCGAACATCAGATCGCTGCTATGTAGCAGAGGCGATCGTGTTGTGCCAGCTTCTAGCCTCCTATGGAGGCTATAGAAGCATGGCAAAAGTAAAAAAAAAAAGTAAAAAAAAATGTGAAAAAAATAAAAAAAATATAAAAGTTTAAATCACCCCTCTTTCACCCCAATCAAAATAAATCAATAAAAAAAAATCAAACCTACACATATTTGGTATCGCCGCGTTCAGAATCGCCCAATCTATCAGTAAAAAAAGCATTAACCTGATCACTAAACGGCATAGCGAGAAAAAAATTCGAAACGCCAGAATTATGTTTTTTGGGTCGCCGCGACATTGCATTAAAATGCAATAATGGGTGACCAAAAGAACGTATCTGCACCGAAATGGTATAATTAAACACGTCAGCTTGGCACGCAAAAAATAAGCCACCAACCGACCCCAGATCATGAAAAATGGAGACGCTACGAGTATCGGAAAATGGCACAATTGTCATGTTAGGTGTCTATGAACTCGTACTGACCTGGAGAATCGTAACGGCAGGTCAGTTTTAGCATTTAGTGAACCTAGCAAAAAAGCCAAGTAAAAAACAAGTGTGGGATTGCACTCTTTTTGCAATTTCACAGCACTTGGAATTTTTTTGCCGTTTTTTAGTACACGACATGGTAAAACCAATGATGTTGTTCAAAAGTACAACTCATCACGCAAAAAATAAGCCCTCACATGGCCAAATTGACAAAAAAATAAAAACGTTACGGCTCTGGGAAGGAGGGGAGCGAAAAACGAACATGGAAAAACGGAAGGTCATGAAGGGGTTAAAGCTTAGTCAGAGAGATAAGAAGGAAAAGCCATAAACAGTGAATAAATTGAACAGAAACAATGTGTTACTGTACAGCGGTGAAAAATAATTACCATTCGATTACCCATAGTCATATGTTGAGGACAATGGCACTTTGACATTATGAAGGCTATGTTTACGTTAATCCCTTCACTAAAACCTGCAATTTTCCATTTTTGTGTTTTTTCCTCCTTCTTCCAAGAGCCATAACATTTTTTTCTGGCCGTATAAACATATGAGGGCTTGTGTTTTGCACAACAAATTATACTTTTGAATAACACCATTGATTTACCTTCAGAAACCTTCAAAAAGAACCTGAAGACGCACCTCTTCCGACAAGCCTACAACCTGCAGTAACCACTGATCGACCAAACGGCTGCATGACCAGCTCTATCCTCACCTACTGTATCCTCACCCATCCCTTGTAGATTGTGAGCCCTCGCGGGCAGGGTCCTCTCTCCTCCTGTACCAGTTATGACTTGTATTGTTTAAGATTATTGTACTTGCTTTTATTATGAATACCCCTCCTTACATGTAAAGCACCATGGAATAAATGGCGCTATAACAATAAATAATAATAATAATAATTTACCATATAATGTACTGTAAAAGATAAAATAAATTCCAAGTGCATTGAAATTGCAAAAAAGTGCAACTCCACAATTTTTTTGGGAAATTTTATTTACCTTGTTCACTATATAGTAAACCTGACCTGGCAATATGATTCCCTAGGTCAGTATGAGTACGCAAATAGCAAACATGTATAGTTTTTTTTTATTTAGGTGGTGAAAAAAAATTGGAAATTTGTAAAAAAATAATAATTTTGCTTTTGTTGACATTTTCCGAGCCCTGTAATGCTTGAATTTTTTGGGATATTGGGCTGTGTGATGGCTTATCTTTTGCATCCTGAGCTGACATTATTATTGATATTATTTTGGGATAGATACAAGGTTTTGATCGCCTGTTATTGCATTTTACTGCAATTTTGCATCGGCTAAAAAAATGTAATTCTGCCTTTTTTCCTTTTTTTCTCGTTAAACAGTTCACCGTTTGGATTAATTTATTTCATATTTTGATAGATCAGACATCAGCACTGGTATGTATAGCTAAATTCGCACAGGCCGGTTTTCATAGGAGGCTCATAATTCCAGGCATGGGGGTCATCAGCAGACCCCCAGTTGTCATGACTAAACATTGGCACCCTCGATCATGTCATGGGAGCGCCAATTTTCCAGAGGAATACCGCAATCCAAGCTGGGGTATGTTAAATGCTGCTGTCAGTGATTGCCAGCGGCGTTTAAATCGTTAACAGCCACAGATGGAGCATTAAATCAAGTGCGGGGAAAGATGCCAGCTCTGCATTCAAATCCACATCAAGGGCAGGGACACTACTTTTGACGAAAGGGTATTAAAGGGGTTAAAGTTCTAGAAAGGCATGTGGGTAAAGTCCTAGGAGACATCAGAGTTTTAGGCACGTCTTTTCTGTGGAATTTGAGTACTTGCAAATCGATTTGTGCAAATTAAATTTTTGGGAAAAACTTGGCAAAGTTGGTGAATTCAAATTTCAAAGGATTCTCTCATCTCTTAGCAAGACATGATTTATCTCAGAGTAACTAAACATAGCCACAAAGGAGCTTTTAGCCCCAAGATATGCATTTGGGTATGGTCATAAAGAAGCCTTTTGTCATTCCATCTGTCTCTTGTCACAAGGCCACATCTACTAAAACTAAAAACTGGACATCTTCACATGGGTGTAGTTGGAGAGTTTGGTGAAATACTAACTAGTAGTGCTTAATCAGTGCTCCATATATTATATGAGGTAAAACTCAAGAGAAAAACAAAATGCGCAAATACCCTGCAGTAAATGAATGAATAGCAACAGTGCATGAAAATAATATATGGTACTTGGTTAACATATTTATGATAATTTTTATTTATAAAAGCCATCCCTACACGTCACGGTGACCCTATTCGGGATGGTCCTAACCTCTAGCATTAAAATCTTAGCATGTGTCTAAAGATGTTTGTGTGAATATGGGCTGAGAAGGACCAGGTGATGGGACTCGAACATGTCATTCGAGCACCCGTGTTAATCGGTGCATAACCGATCATTTCAAGTAAAATCGAATAACGATCACTTGCGCTCATCACTAATTGGTAATTATTAATGCAACTCTGGACAATAATACAATCTGAAATTCGCAATCAATACAATATAAATATTACAAGGTAATCACAAAGATACTAAACTTTTCTGTCTTTGAGCTATATTGCTAAGTTGGTCATTTGAAGCAATTGGACAACCAGTTTTATTTAACATTATGGTCATTTTTGCTGTTGTTACTTGCTCAGAGCACTGGGTCAATACCGGAGTCTATAGTTTGCTACGTGATTAGGGTGCCGGTCAGGCACAAGTCCGGTAACATCAGGACTGGAGTGACTAGCCACTTGGCTTAGCATCTGTTTCGTTCATGTGTGCGGTTAGCACAGTTCAGTTACAAAGCAAGCTCAACCCTTATTCTTCCTCTCAGTGAAGTCGACAGGGTATTATACCTAGCTTCATAAGAGTTCCTTCTCTTTGCACAGCATTTGCTTCATTCGTATGTGCGGTTAGCACAGTTTAATTGTAGAGCTCAATCCACGTGCTAACATCCCTGTGACGTTTAACAGGGTATAGTACTTAGCATTCTTAGTGCAGTACCTCTCTGTCAAGTAACTGAGCTTGGTACTCAGTGTTCCGATCACTCTGTGTGACGTTCACACTAGCAGCAGGTTCATCTCTGCACGATGAACCCCGGGTTGCGATTGCACTTTATTTTATATTTTATTTAGTGTTATCCGCCAATCCTAACATAATATGGCGATTCTACTGCATCTGAGCACAGGCTAGAGACTTTGCTCCTCCTTGGCTGTCAATTTTCACAACGTTGATGGTCTTGTGCGAAGGCTGACTTTCAGCGGGAGTTCGACTGTTGCATAACAGTTTGTACCATTTGTTAATTAGGCCATTATGCCTTATCCCTGTGATTTAACTTATATTTTAAGTTGTTACTGACCTCCATCCACTAAAAGAAGAGAATTTTGTGATATATATATACTGTATATATATATACTAGCTGGAGAGCCCGGCGTTGCCCGGGCATAGGAACTAACTGTGGTTAGTTATAACAAATTATAATGATTATCCCCCATCCCATAGTCCTGTGCCCATATACCCATCATACATAACCTCCATCCCATAGTCCTGTGCCCATATACCCATCATACACATCCTCCATCCCATATTCCCGTGCTCATATACCCATCATACACATCCTCCATTCCATAGTCCCGTGCCCATATACCCATCATACACATCCTCCATCCCATAGTCCTGTGCCCATATACCCTGTGCAATCTAACCCAAGAAGAGGTGCGAAACCGGTTAAATAAGATTAAAATAGATAAATCTCCGGGTCCGGATGGCATACACCCACGAGTACTAAGAGAACTAAGTAATGTAATAGATAAACCTTTATTTCTTATTTTTAGGGACTCTATAGCAACAGGGTCTGTTCCGCAGGATTGGCGCATAGCAAATGTGGTGCCAATATTCAAAAAGGGCTCTAAAAGTGAACCTGGAAATTATAGGCCAGTAAGTCTAACCTCTATTGTTGGTAAAATATTTGAAGGGTTTCTGAGGGATGTTATTCTGGATTATCTCAATGAGAATAACTGTTTAACTCCATATCAGCATGGGTTTATGAGAAATCGCTCCTGTCAAACCAATCTAATCAGTTTTTATGAAGAGGTAAGCTATAGGCTGGACCACGGTGAGTCATTGGACGTGGTATATCTCGATTTTTCCAAAGCGTTTGATACCGTGCCCCACAAGAGGTTGGTACACAAAATGAGAATGCTTGGTCTGGGGGAAAATGTGTGTATATGGGTTAGTAACTGGCTTAGTGATAGAAAGCAGAGGGTCGTTATAAATGGTATAATCTCTAACTGGGTCGCTGTGACCAGTGGGGTACCGCAGGGGTCGGTATTGGGACCTGTTCTCTTCAACATATTCATTAATGATCTGGTAGAAGGTTTACACAGTAAAATATCGATATTTGCAGATGATACAAAACTATGTAAAGCAGTTAATACAAGAGAAGATAGTATTCTGCTACAGATGGATTTGGATAAGTTGGAAACTTGGGCTGAAAGGTGGCAGATGAGGTTTAACAATGATAAATGTAAGGTTATACACATGGGAAGAAGGAATCAATGTCACCATTACACACTAAATGGGAAACCACTGGGTAAATCTGACAGGGAGAAGGACTTGGGGATCCTAGTTAATGATAAACTTACCTGGAGCAGCCAGTGCCAGGCAGCAGCTGCCAAGGCAAACAGGATCATGGGGTGCATTAAAAGAGGTCTGGATACACATGATGAGAGCATTATACTGCCTCTGTACAAATCCCTAGTTAGACCGCACATGGAGTACTGTGTCCAGTTTTGGGCACCGGTGCTCAGGAAGGACATAATGGAACTAGAGAGAGTACAAAGGAGGGCAACAAAATTAATAAAGGGGATGGGAGAACTACAATACCCAGATAGATTAGCGAAATTAGGATTATTTAGTCTAGAAAAAAGACGACTGAGGGGCGATCTAATAACCATGTATAAGTATATAAGGGGACAATACAAATATCTCGCTGAGGATCTGTTTATACCAAGGAAGGTGACGGGCACAAGGGGGCATTCTTTGCGTCTGGAGGAGAGAAGGTTTTTCCACCAACATAGAAGAGGATTCTTTACTGTTAGGGCAGTGAGAATCTGGAATTGCTTGCCTGAGGAGGTGGTGATGGCGATCTCAGTCGAGGGGTTCAAGAGAGGCCTGGATGTCTTCCTGGAGCAGAACAATATTGTATCATACAATTAGGTTCTGTAGAAGGACGTAGATCTGGGGATTTATTATGATGGAATATAGGCTGAACTGGATGGACAAATGTCTTTTTTCGGCCTTACTAACTATGTTACTATGTTACTATGTTACTATGTTACCCATCATACATAACCTCCATCCCATAGTCCTGTGCCCATATACCCATCATGAACATCCTCCATCCCATAGTCCTGTGCCCATATACTCATCGTACACATCCTCCATCCCATAGTCCTGTGCCCATATACCCATCATACATATCCTCCATCCCATAGTCCCGTGCCCATAAACCCATCATACATATCCTCCATCCCATAGTCCTGTGCCCATATACCCATCACACATCCTCCATCCCATAGTCCCGTGCCCATATTCCCGTGCCCATATACCCATCATACACATCTTCCATCCCATAGTCCCGTTCTCATATACCCATCATACACATCTTCCATCCCATAGTCCCATGCCCATATTTCCATCACACATCCTCCATCCCATAGTTCCATGCCAATATACCCATTATGACATCATCTTTGCCATGTCAACCATTCTGACATCATCGTCACCATGGCAACCTATTATGACATCATCGTCACCATGGCAACCATTATGACATAACCGTCACCATTACAACCTATTATGACATCATCATCTTCATGGCAACCATTATGACATCACGTCACGATTGCAACCTACTATGACATCATTGTCACCATGGCAACCATTATGACATCATCTTTGCCATGGCAACCTTTTTTATATCATCGTCACCATGGCAACCATCAAGACATCATTGTCGACATACACACATACACACATACACTCGTTTTTATATATATAGATATATATATATACAGCAACAAAAATTAAGTGACCACCACATCAAAACCCTATCATGGGCAGCCCGACCCCAGACCTAAACCCCTTTAAAAACCTCTGGAATGTAATCAAGAGGAAGATGGATAGTCACAAGCCATCAAACAAAGAAGAACTGCTTAAATTTTTACGCCAGGAGTAGTGTGAAAGACTGGTGGAAATCATGCCAAGACGCATGAAAGCTGTGATTAAAAATCATGGTTATTCCACAAAATATTGATTTCTGAACTCTTCCTGAGTTAAAACATTAGTATTGTTGTTTCTAAATGATTATGAACTTGTTTTCTTTGCATTATTTGAGATCTGAAAGCACTGGTTATTTTTTTTTTATTTAGAAAATGTATTGCTTGGAAATTCGGAGACATGTTGTCAGAAGTTTATAGAATAAAAGAACAATTTACATTTTACTCAAAAATATACATATGAAGGGAAAAATGAGACAAACTGAACATTTTGCAGTGATCTCTTAATTTTTGCAAGAGCTGTATATATATATATATATATATATATATATACATATATATATACACAGTATATATACAGTATAACTCTCCATTAAAGAGATTTTTGTTTTATATAGATGCGACTGTGGTATTTTTCATGGGAACGTTTTGGTTAGGATGTTGGATCTCAGCATTTCAGTTTATATACTGTATGCTCCTGACTGTTGTGCCTTATTATGAGGGGTTAATGTATGTGTCCCATGTTTGGTTCTCCTCTTTCCTTCATTGCAGCCAATTATCCCATCTCTCCTCCCACTTTTCCCGCTTTATAAGCTCTAACCCCTTCCTTTTCTGGTCTCTCCTTAATGCATTGTGCTCGAGACATTTGATTCCACCTTCCCTCCCTTTTCTCAGTTATTATACCCTTGTTCATGTTGGTTGTCTGCATTAAGCCACAAGAGCCGTCAATTTTCACAATGTTGATGGTTTTGTACAAAAGATGACTTGCTCTTGGGGTCCAGCTGTTGCATAACGCTTTGTACCGTTTGTTCATCAGGGCAATCGTGCCTTATTCCTCTGATTTACCTTACCTTTCATGCTGTGATCGACCTCCATCCATTAAAAGAAGAGATTTTTGTTATATATAATATCTCTTTTTATAAAACTTCCTTCCCACCCCCTAATGGGGGTGGTCTTTGTTGTCCTTTCTCATTCTTGGGTCCTCTACCAGAGGCCTTGGAGTTTGAGAGTTCTGCGCAGGATCTTAGTTGTTCCCAGCATTGCGCTTTTCTGGACAGAGAGCTCAGATGTTGCTCCTGGGATCTGTTGTAGCCATTCTTTCAACGGCTACAGAAGCCACATAGTGGCTGGTATAGTGTATAGTGTAATGGTTAAGTGCACAGCCTATGACATGGGAGATATGGGAGACTGGGCTCTGCCCTGTTGGAAATAATATACCAGTAGTGGTCCTTGGGCAAGACTACTAACACTATCTACCTCAATAAACATGAGAGTGTCACGAACAAAGAAAGTCATGCCAGCTCGGACGTCACCCGGATTGACAAGGTCGGCGTCAGATGTCGAGGAACCAGGACAATCTGACGATAAATGGGCTACTGGAACAAAGCATACATGGACAAGGTTATATATATATATACACTGCTCAAAAAAATTAATGAAATACATAAACAACAGAACATAACTCCAAGTAAATCAAACTTCTGTGAAATCAAACTGTCCACTTAGGAAGCAACACTGTTTGACAATCAATTTCACATGCTGTTGTGCAAATGGAATAGACATCAGATGGAAATTATTGGCAATTATCAAGACACCCTCAATAAAGGAGTGGTTCTGCAGGTGGGGACCACAGACCACTTCTCAGTACCAATGCTTTCTGGCTGATGTTTTGGTCACTTTTGAATGTTGGTTGTGCTTTCACACTCATTGTAGCATGAGATGGACTCTACGACCCACACAAGTGGCTCAGTTAGTGCAGCTCATCCAGCATGGCAGATCAATGCGAGTTGTGGCAAGAAGGTTTGCTGTGTCTGTCAGCGTAGTGTCCAAAGGCTGGAGGCGCTACCAAAAGACAGGCCAGAACACCAGGAGATGTGGAGGGGGCCGTAGGAGGGCAACAACCTAGCAGCAGAACCGCTACCTCAGCCTTTGTGCAAGGAGGAGCAGGAGGAGCACTGCCAGAGCCCTGGAAAATGACCTCCAGCAGGCCACAAATGTGCATGTGTCTGCACAAACGGTTAGAAACCGACTCCATGAGGATGGTCTGAGTGCCCGTCGTCCACAGATGGGGGTAGTGCTCACAGCCCAACACCGTGCAGGACGCTTGGCATTTGCCACAAAACACCAGGATTTGCAAATTCACCCCTGGCGCCCTGTGCTCTTCACAGATGAAAGCAGGTTCACAGAGAGCACATGTGACAGACATGACAGAGTCTGGAGATGCAGTGGAGAGCGATCTACTGCCTGCAACATCCTTCAGCATGCCCGGCTTGGCAGTGGGTCAGTAATGGTGTGGGGTGGCATTTCTTTGGAGGGCAGCACAGCCCTCCATGTGCTCGCCAGAGGTAGCGTTACTGCCATTAGGTACCAAGATGAGATCCTCAGACCCCTTGTGAGTTCATCTGCTGGTGCGGTTGGCCCTGGGTTCCTCATAATGCAAGACAATGCCAGACCTCATGTGGCTGGAGTGTGTCAGCAGTTCCTGCAAGATGAAGGCATTGAAGCTATGGACTTGCCCGCCCATTTCCCAGACCTGAATCCGATTGAACACATCTGTGACATCATGTCTCGCACCATCCACCAATGTCACGTTGCACCACAGACTGTCCAGGAGTTGGCGAATGCTTTAGTCAAGGTCTTCAAAGGGAGATTTGTAGTTAAAATTCTGTGCTGCCGCTAAGATGAATTTCAGGAGAGTATAGTTGATTCACAGTGGTTTTATTCAACGCGTTTCAGGGGTCTCATGCCCCCATCATCAGGAGATACCACCTGGTGATGAAGGGGGCATGAGACCCCTGAAATGCGTTGAATAAAACCACTGTGAATCAACTATACTCTCCTGAAATTCATCTTAGCGGCAGCGCAGAATTTTAACTACAAATCTCCCTTTGAAGACATTATTTTCTCTGGTCGGTGAAGATCTGTGGATCTGCAGTAGCCGCTATCTATATGATCCAATCTCATCCTAACCAGGTGAGCAAATTTGGTATATATTCTCCTCTGTGTAACGTGGATAAGATCCTATTGCGCTCTTTGTCTCCCCATTGTTTTGCAATTGTTAGTCAAGGTCTGGGAGGAGATCCCTCAGGAGACCATCTGCTGCCTCATCAGGAGCATGCCTAGGCATCGTAGGGAGGTCATACAGGCACGCAGAGGCCACAAACACTACTGAGCATCATTTCCAATGAAGTTGGATCAGCATGTAACTTCATTTTCCACTTTGATTTTGAGCATCATTCAGACTCCAGACCCCCGTGGGATATTAGTTGTGATTTACGTTGATAATTTTTAGGCTTTATTGTTCTCAGCACATTCCACTATGTAATGAATAAAGATTTACAACTGGTACATTTCATTCAGTGATATCTAGGATGTGGGATTTTAGTGTTCCCTTTATTTTTTTGAGCAGTGTATAATATATATATATATTGTAGCATAGTGACCTATGTTATAGGTAGGGGGCGCAGTATGAGCTACCCAGAGTGCGCATGGAGGCATATGGAGGCCATAGGAATGCATGGCAATCGCAGGTATAAGTGTGGTGATGAGTCAAAGTTCGGCATTAGTGTGAATGGCTGGTATGTGTGTCGCAGAGGAAGACACTCTGCGCTGTCAGCCTGAAGTAAGGATGTTCTGGGACCTGTAGTCCTACAAGTAAAGTGTGTTGTTTAGCTAGGGAGGCTGGCAGGGCTAGTTCTGAGAGTGAGAATGTCTGAAGGATGCCTGCAGTGAAGAGAGGTATCCGAGAACCTGTGCAGCGATGGCAGGTAACGGATGGAGATCCGTGTTGTACTGACCGGGGTCAGAGTGAGAATGTCTGAAGGATGCCTCCAGTGAAGAGAGGTATCCGAGAACCTGTGCGGCACCAACAGGTAACGGATGGAGATCTGTGTTGTACTGACCAGGGTCAGAGTGAAAGAAAGAGAGAGACATTGTGTCTGGGGCACCTCTGAGGCCAAGAGGTGTCCAGGAACCCCTGTAGGTTGCCAACGGGTAACGGTCTGAAAACCGTGTGTTATGCTGATCGGGATCAGTGAGGTACTGTGATAAAGCTGAATATGTACAGACGGTGTTCATGCTGTTGTCAAGTTCCTGAAGACGTTGTTTATGTGGATGTGAAATAAACTAAAGAGACTGTGTTTTGTAAGAAAACCAAGCCTGTATGCGTTATTCCCGTGCCAAGCGAGTGTCCACCAAGACCCGAAGTAAGGGAAACGCTACAATATCTAATATATAAAGCTGAATGTGTGTGTGTATGTATGTGTGTGCGTGTGTATGTCCGGGATTGGCATCTGCACCGTCGCAGCTACAGCCACAAAATTTTGCACAGTCACACGTCTGGACCCCGAGAGCGTCATAGACTATGTTGTGAGGCGAAATTTTAATTGGCGTTCCAATTCACCAAACAATTTTGCCCCTATCTACATAATGGGGAAAAAGTGAAAGGAAAAGTGTTGGAGGCAAATTGACAGCTACCAGATGTGAACAAGGGGGACTTAAAGAGTGAGAGCGATGGCGCCAAAGAGTATATACCGTACAGTTGCTAAGGTGGGGCCCCGACATGGGATACTCACCACACACGGGGATATGAACACACACACACAAAATGCGCCACACACTACCACATGCTTGAACACATATACCACCCTCAGCACACATTTCACCACACATACATCAACCTCGCCACATAAAAGTAGAAAGTTAAACACAAAAGTCGCCGCTCAAAACTCACCACACGCAAAACATGCCACGTGCAAAACTAGGCTCACGCAAAACTCACCACACGTGGAAAACTCACCTCATGGAAAACTCGCCACACGCGGAAAAATTGCCACATGCACAAAAGTTGCAACACATGCGAAAGTTGCCTCACGCAAAACTTGCACAAACTCAAAATGCACCACACATAAAACTCGCCACGCGCAAAACTCGTCATGCGCAAAACTTGCTGCACACAACTTGCTACACTAACCTGTCACATGCAACTCGACACAAAAAGTTGCTACACGCATGTCGCCACACAAAACTCAACACACACAACTTGACACATGAAACTTGCCCTAAAACACACACAAGTCTGGTATTATCCTTCAAAAATAAAAATCTGATAAATAAGCAGACAAACTACAAGAGCAACAACTGTACCATATAGGAAATACGGCAGCTGTCAGTCACATGACCTGTCTATTATGTGTATGTGTGAGCTAATATATACTGCCAGGGGGGAGGGCTTCCTGTTGGCTGGGGATTTATCAGGCTGCCAATTTAGCTTACAAATACTGAGGTAAAAATACTGAGCAAATATTATTATGATGGAATATAGGCTGAACTGGATGGACAAATGTCTTTTTTCGGCCTTACTAACTATGTTACTATGTAACGTGTGAACGAGGTCTAATACAGCAGGACCTGACACACAGATATATACTATATACAGGAGGAGATGACACACAGGTATATACTATATACAGGGGAGATGACACACATATATACTATATGCAGGGGAGATGACACAGGTATATGCTATATACAGAAGGAGATGACATACAGGTATATACTATATACAGGAGGAGATGACACACTAGTATATACTATATACAGGGGAGATAACATACAGGTACATACTATATACAGGGGAGATGACACACACTTATATACTATATACAGGGGAGATGACACACAGGTATATACTATATAAAGGAGGAGATGACACACTAGTATATACTATATACAGGGGAGATAACATACAGGTACATACTATATACAGGGTAGATGACACACAGGTATATACTATATACAAGGGAGATGACACACAGGTATATACTATATACAGGAGGAGATGACACAGGTATATACTATATACAGGAGCAGATGACACACAGGTATATACTATATACAGGAGCAGATGACACACAGGTATATACTATATACAGAAGGAGATGACATACAGGTATATACTATATAAAAGAGGAGATGACACATAGGTATATAGAGGAGGAGATGACATACAGCAGGTATATACTATATACAGGGGAGATGACATACAGGTATATACTATATACAGGGGAGATGACATACAGGTATATACTATATATAGGAGGAGATGACATACAGGTATATAGTATATACTGGAGGAGATGACATACAGCAGGTATATACTATTTACAGGGGAGATGACATACAGGTATATACTATATACAGGAGATGACATACAGGTGTATACTATATATAAGGGAGATGACAAACATGTATATACTGAGGGGAAAATGAGAGGTGTGAGGTGAAAATGAGGGGTGTGAGGTGAAAATGAAAAGGTGTGAGTGCAAAATGAGAGGAGTGAGGGAAAATAGTGGAGTGATCGGAAAATGACAGATGTGAGGTCGAAATGACAAGTGTTAGGGGGGATTGAGAGGAGTGAGGGGGGAAATGAGAGGAGTGAGGGGGAAAATGAGAGGTGTAAGGGAGAAAATGAGAGATGTGAGGGGGAAAATGAGAGACATGATGGGAAAATAAGAGAAGTGAGGTTCTATAACTAACCACAGATATTTAATATGCCCAGGCAACGCCGGGCTCTTCAGCTAGTATATATATATATATATATATATATATATATATACTGTATATATATAACTGTATATATATATGTGTGTGAGTGTGGTACTTTTACATGGGAGCATTTTGGTTAGGATATTGAGTCTCAGCAGTCACGGCCATTCTACTACATCTTGTAATCAATTGCTGCTGATTGTATCAATGAATAATGTGGGAATAAGCGCAGTCAGACAAACACATGCCAGTGGGTGAATTAGTGTAATGAAGGGCCAAGAGACTTGCTTGGAACTGCTGCCACATTGAACCTGCCAAGTAAAGCTGGGGAGACATCAAGTGAGTGGTTATTGATGCCTGTCTGTGGTCCACGTCAGCAAATTGGAGGAAGATTCTGACTAACAAATAGATCCTAGGTTAATACACCCCTAAGTGACGTGGAAGAATTGACAGCATCAGCTTTCCTTTGGAAAGGAGAGTGACCCGAGACACCAACTAGATTGGGATCTCTGTTTGAAGTGGTGTTGAGTCAGGGGTGCTATGGCCTAAACACTGAGTAATACTGTAGCCTGAGACAGTGGGGACTGCATGCATGGTGGTGATAATGGTCTAAGACCATGAGCGAGTTGTGGCCTCAAACATGAGACTCATTGTTGTGGCCTGAGAAAACAATGATAACCTGTGGCTCAGAGCTAAGAGAGAGGGAATGTGGCTACAGAAGTTGTGCCCTACATCCATGACACAGTGCTGCATTTTCTGTGATGGCTTCTGCATCCCCATTTTTACTGGAGTGGCAATCGAGCACATGGCTATGTTCTTTACTGCCATAGACAATAAATAGAACTGCAGTGTGTATGTACAATCTCTGCTGCATTCAAACTAGGGACACCAGACCCCTGTTCTCCTGATTACTGGGAGTCCTAATGATGAGTCATCCAGCAACTTATAATCATAGGACAACCCTCTTTAAATCTACTAATCACACTTGATACTTTTAAGATTCATTGTCTAAGATGCCAGAAAATAGAGAGTTAAGGGTTTTTATACGAGACATCTAAGCTATTAGTCTATCGTGTAAGTTGTGTTCACTTTTATGAATACTGCATGATGACTTTATGTATTAATTAGCTTTCATTTTCAGATTAGTGACCCTTTAAATAAGGTTCTTTCACCTGGAAAAACTGGACCATTGCATTTTTATGCAAAAGAATTTCTATATAAGCCATTGGAGGTTAATAAGACAATAAACAGCTATAAAAAAAATACTGCATACCTTTTAAACTGAGCAAACACCTCTCCCCGCAGTACTGGAATTTAAACTTTTACATTTGGCAGCAAACAAGTGCAGATTAATGTTGAGATTAACGCAGATTGAATGTGTTGTTGTATCTGCAGCAATGATAAAAGACGGCAATAAAATGGAGAATGGAGGAGCAAAACATTATAATAGCCAGTGTTTTGAAACATTTTATAAGATAAGTTACATGCTGAAAGATAATGGGTGACGAAAAAAGAATATTAATAAGAATGCTGTAAAGTCCTTCAATCAGCCTCAAAGGCTTTGAAATCTAAGTAGTAGATGAAAATGTCATAACCATTCTTTGCCAAGGAATAAAGAAAACCCTCTGGCAAAATTGTGTGATTCTGAAATTGTAAGAAACGCCAGAATTAACCATTACACAGTACAGAATCCTAAAGTCTGCTCAATACTGATATAACAATCTGTCATCTGAAAGCATATGAGCATGTGAACCATGAAGAACATATCTATAATGGCCTACTGCCACTTGTAAAGCTCATTCCAACGGTGATATTTTTTACAAAGCACAGTAGCTGCATGACTATTGTAAATATATAATACCAGCCCAACATACATTTTCCACCATTTTACACTTTGTAGCAGAATGCACAGAAAGCTCAAATGACATCAGGCATGGCCATGCGAGATTCTTATAATGCCTTGCAGCTATCACATCATATGTTATAGTGCAGTCATCAAAGCCTGCATAAAAGCCAAGGCAGAGAATGCAGCAGCCACTCTAGGGTTATTTAAGATAGTGAAAGAACAACGCGCTCACAGCTGAGCAATAGAGATTGTAAGGCTATGTGCACACATTCAGGAATTCATGCAGAAAATTCCTGTTGAAATCCGGACATTTCTGCCAGATTTCCGCATGAAATCCGCATGCGTTTTTTTGCGCATTTTATGCGCGTTTTTTCCGCGGTTTTGATGCGGTTTTGACGCGGTTTTTGTGCGGTTTTTCCCAGACATTTCCCAATGCATTAGACAGTGGGAAATCCGCGAAAAAAAACACAAAATTAATGAACAGGTTCATTATTTTTCCGCAATGCGTTTTTCATGCGGAAAAACGCACATCATGTGCACAGAGATTGCGAATTCCATTATAAATGATGGGATGCTTAATGTATGCAGATTATTTGCGGTTTTATAGCGGTTTTATAGC
Source organism: Ranitomeya imitator (assembly GCF_032444005.1). Taxonomy (NCBI): domain Eukaryota; kingdom Metazoa; phylum Chordata; class Amphibia; order Anura; family Dendrobatidae; genus Ranitomeya; species Ranitomeya imitator. The sequence goes on from NC_091284.1 coordinate 722,951,933, forward strand.
GCAAAAACGCTAAAAAACTGCAAATAATCTGCAACGTGTGCACACAGCCTAAGAGAAAGCCTTTAAACATTGGAAATATTTAAGACTGTTATGTGTTGTGCAACTGCAGCACTGAAGTACAGTTAGGGCCAGAAATATTTGGACAGTGACACAATTTTCGCGAGTTGGGCTCTGCATGCCACCACATTGGATTTGAAATGAAACCTCTACAACAGAATTCAAGTGCAGATTGTAACGTTTAATTTGAAGGGTTGAACAAAAATATCTGATAGAAAATGTAGGAATTGTACACATTTCTTTACAAACACTCCACATTTTAGGAGGTCAAAAGTAATTGGACTAATAAACATAACCCAAACAAAATATTTTTATTTTCAATATTTTGTTGCAAATACTTTGGAGGCAATCACTGCCTTAAGTCTGGAACCCATGGACATCACCAAACGCTGGGTTTCCTCCTTCTTAATGCTTTGCCAGGCCTTTACAGCCGCAGCCTTCAGGTCTTGCTTGTTTGTGGGTCTTTCCGTCTTAAGTCTGGATTTGAGCAAGTGAAATGCATGCTCAATTGGGTTTAGATCTGGAGATTGACTTGGCCATTGCAGAATGTTCCACTTTTTGGCACTCATGAACTCCTGGGTAGCTTTGGCTGTATGCTTGGGGTCATTGTCCATCTGTACTATGAAGCGCCGTCCAATCAACTTTGCAGCATTTGGCTGAATCTGGGCTGAAAGTATATCCCGGTACACTTCAGAATTCATCCGGCTACTCTTGTCTGCTCTTATGTCATCAATAAACACAAGTGACCCAGTGCCATTGAAAGCCATGCATGCCCATGCCATCACGTTGCCTCCACCATGTTTTACAGAGGATGTGGTGTGCCTTGGATCATGTGCCATTCCCTTTCTTCTCCAAACTTTTTTCTTCCCATCATTCTGGTACAGGTTGATCTTTGTCTCATCTGTCCATAGAATACTTTTCCAGAACTGAGCTGGCTTCTTGAGGTGTTTTTCAGCAAATTTAACTCTGGCCTGTCTATTTTTGGTATTGATGAATGGTTTGCATCTAGATGTGAACCCTTTGTATTTACTGTCATGGAGTTTTCTCTTTACTGTTGACTTAGAGACAGATACACCTACTTCACTGAGAGTGTTCTGGACTTCAGTTGATGTTGTGAACAGGTTCTTCTTCACCAAATTAAGTATGCGGCGATCATCCACCACTGTTGTCATCTGTGGACGCCCAGGCCTTTTTGAGTTCCCAAGCTCACCAGTCAATTCCTTTTTTCTCAGAATGTACCTAACTGTTGAATTTGCTACTCCAAGCATGTCTGCTATCTCTCTGATGGATTTTTTCTTTTTTTTCAGCCTCAGGATGTTCTGCTTCACCTCAATTGAGAGTTCCTTTGACCGCATGTTGTCTGCTCACAGCAACAGCTTCCAAATGCAAAACCACACACCTGGAATCCACCCCTGACCTTTTAACTACTTCATTGATTACAGGTTAACGAGGGAGACGCCTTCAGAGTTAATTGCAGCCCTTAGAGTCCATTGTCCAATTACTTTTGGTCCCTTGAAAAAGAGGACGCGATGCATTACAGAGCTATGATTCCTAAACCCTTTCTCCGATTTGGATGTGGAAACTATCATATTGCAGCTGGGAGTGTGCATTTTCAGCCCATATTACATATATAATTTTATTTTTGAACATGTTTTTGTAAACAGCTAAAATAACAAAACTTGTGTCACTGTCCAAATATTTCTGGCCCTAACTGTATTTGTCCTGGTGCATATGAATTACACTTATGGCTCAGGTGAAAAAATGCAGTTTCAGACTGAGTGTGATCTGACAAAGCAGTGGATCACACTCAGACCAATTTTTTCCTACGGGGCTGTGCAAATGTCCACTTTTTTCTTTGGACAGAGTCTGCCCTAGAAAGAAATCACAGCATGATGAATTTGCATCCAATATTTGGATCGCTCTCCGCCATGCAAGTCAAAGAGTCCATGGAAACAACCAAACTGTGCTTGAAGGAAATCTGAGTGCAGTCAGATTTTCATGGAGTGACAGAATGGAGAAAATGGAGAATTGTTTTCCATCTTCTCCTCATCCGAGAAAAATTAGATCACACTGAGATAACACTCTGATCAAACTCTGATCAGAGTGTGATTTGCATAATATTCCCGATTCTTTCAGATGAGAGAAAGCACTGTCATGTGACTCTAGTCTCACACTGTTTTTCTTCAATCTTACTACACTAGAAATCAGCAAACCACACAATATTTTTTATTGAAAATTAAATTTAAAATCAGAACCATTAAAAGATTGTCTGCTTGCTTGTCACTAGCACTGCACCGAGTTTTTGCATGCCTTGTGCAATCCTTATTGTGAAGGGTGGAATATTTGTTTTTAAAAATACAAAAGAAAATTCCTCAAAATCCAGATATTTAAATGCAACTGTCTTCTTAGTAAAATGTTACATTCTTACATGCCACACCAATACTGTGTCTTGTTGCAGATGCTAACTTTGGTTTCTATATATATAATCGTCTAAGGGGTACTTCCGTCTGTTTGTCTGTCTGTTTGTCACGGAAATCCCGCGTCACTGACTGGTTGTGGCCGGCAGGCCACGATCAATCAGCGACAGGCACAGTTAGGCCGCAAATTCGCCCCTTCCTACTGTCTGTCAGTGCCCCCTCCATACTCCCCTCCAGTCAGCGCTTACACAGGGTTAATGGCTGCGTTACACCACGTTATGCCGCAGTGTAACGCAGTCCGTTAACGCTGCTATTAACCCTGTGTGACCAACTTTTTACTATTGATGCTGCCTATGCGCGGTCCCATTTGTGCTTCCCGCCTGGCGCGGTCCCATTTGTGCTGTTAATCTCTCAGCCATCCCGGCTTTCACATATGACACCAGACCAGCTGCAGCCCATTTGCAGGGCACTAGCAGCACAGGCTTTGTTAACTCCTTGCGGTCTCACTGTTTTTTCTGCAACAGTGCCTAGTACAGGCATTTGATGGGAGGTTTCATTTAAGTGGTCATACCATATTATTTGCACCATCCCTGTGTTTTGTCATCCTTTGAGCGCGGAATCAGCTGCATTATCACACAATATTAATATTACCATAAGTGTCATTATGTACAGGAGCTCTATACATAATATAATAATAATAATAATAATAATAATCTTTATTTTTATATAGCGCTAACATATTCCGCAGCGCTTTACAGTTTGCACACATTATCACATAATATACAGTGTATAGTGTAAGTGTATGGGTAATACAGTGACTCACCAGTGATATTATACATAGGAGCTCTGTATGTATTATACACTGTATACTGTAATTGTACAGGTAACACAGGGACTCATCAGTGACATTATACACAGGAGCTCTGTATAACCAACCGAGAAAAACAATGAAAAAAATTCCAAGAATAATTTAAATAACCAAAGAATAAATTAATTAAATAACCAGGTACAGACAGAAAAAAGAGGAGGGGGTTACACCCACTAGCACATACAAAAAGTAGGATGCTCAGGGGACATTATATGAACTATCAAACAGGCTGAAGGGTCATATCCAAAATTATAAAGTTATAAAATGTGATCATGCATATTGCACATTTCCCATATAGCCTAATCACACGATATCATAACTCCTGCAGCACCCTTGAGAAAGGCTGTATTGCCGAAAAGCGCATCGGGGAGGACGCTCATGGACCTACTCCTGGCGGATTAAAGGTAACGGCATCAGTTGATGTGCTTGCAACATTGATATATAATGCAGGAGTTATGATATCATATAATGTCCCCTGACCATCCTACTTTTTGTATATGCTAGTGCAGGGGTCCCCAACTCCAGTCCTCAAGGCCCACCAACAGGTCATGTTTTCAGGATTTCCTTTGCATTGCACAGGTGATGCAATTATTACCTGGGCAAGACTAAGGAAATCCTGAAAACATGACATGTTGGTGGGCCTTGAGGACTGGAGTTGGGGACCCCTGTGCTAGTGGGTGTAACTACGTCCTCTTTTTTCCGTCTGTACCTCATTTTTTAATAAATTTATTCTTTGGTTATTTAAATTATTCTTGGAATTTTTTGTCGTTGTTTTTCTCTGTTGGTTATTATGACTAATGCGACTTTTCCTTACAATGTCCATTAATATATGGTCACAGCATATAAATATTAGATCTATCGATATAATTACTGTGATGCATGTTGTTCTCATGAGGTGGTTTCACAGGAGCCCTGTATGTAGTGTATAGTGCACAGGTAATACAGTGATTACCAGTGACATTATACACAGGAGCTCTGTATATAGTATACTAGATGGTGGCCCGATTCTAAAGCATCGGGTATTCTGGAATATGTATGTAGTTTATTTATGAAGTTTTCAGAATAATGCAATTTATACACAGGATTCGGCCAGCCGTGACCAATTAGCGAAGCGTGGTTCAAATTCCGCGCCAATTCACAGGCGGACTGCACCTGTTGCTGATTGTTCACGGCCGGGCATGACCAATCAGTGAAGCCAGGGACAGCTCCAGGTTTTTGAGGGCCCCGGGCGAAAGAATCTTAGTGGGCCCCCCTCTTTAACACATACCACGATTCATGATGCACAGATACAGCAGAGAAATATAGCACAGCCAATTAGCGTATAACACAGCCCACGTAGTATATAACAGCCCACGTAGTATATAGCACAGCCCACATAGTATATAGCACAGCCACTTTGTATACAGCACAGCCACGTAGTATATAACACAGCCACGTAGTATATTGCCGAGCCCACGTAGTATATAGCACAGCCACGTAGTATATAGCACAGCCACATAGTATATACGGGCAGCACGGTGGCGCAGTGGATAGCACAGCAGCCTTGCAGCGCTGGAGTCCTGGGTTCAAGCCCCACTAAGGACAACATCTGCAAAAAGTTTGTATGTTCTCTCCGTGTTTGCGTGGGTTTCCTCCGGGTACTCCGGTTTCCTCCCACATTCCAAAAACATACTGATAGGGAATTTAGATAGTGAGCCCCAACAGGGACAGCGATAATAATGTGTACAAACTGTAAAGCGCTGCAGAATATGTTAGCGCTATATAAAAATAAAGATTATTATTATTATTAAACACAGTCACATAGTATATAACACAGCCATGTAGTATATTGCCCAGCCACGTAGTATATAGCACAGACCACATAGTAAATAGCACAGACACGTAGTATATTGCCCAGCCACGTAGTATATAGCACAGACACATAGTATATTGCCCAGCCACGTAGTATATAGCACAGACACGTAGTATATTGCCCAGCCACGTAGTATATTGCCCAGCCACGTAGTATACAGCACAAACGCATAGTATATAGCACAGACACGTAGTATATTGCCCAGCTATGTAATATATTGCACAGCCATGTAGTATATTGCCCAGCTATGTAATATATTGCACAGCCACGTAATATATTGCACAGCCACGTAGTATATAGCACAGCCACGTAGTATATAGCACAGAGACGTAGTATATAACACTGCCCATGCAGTATATAACACAGGCCACATAGTATAGAGCACAGCGATGTAGAATATTGCTCAGCCACGTAATATATACCACAGCCACATAGTATATAGCACAGCCAACGCAGTATATAACACAGCCACATAATATATACCAATCAGCGACTTGGGATTTCCGTGACAGACAGACAGAAGGACAGACAGAAAGACAGAAATGACCCTTAGACAATTATATAGTAGATGGTTAATTCAGGGATCACCAGTGTCATTATACAAAGGAAATGTGTATGTGGTATACAGGTAATACAGTGATCACCAGTGACATTATACACAGGAGCACTGTATATACCATCAGTGTACAGGTAGTACAGTGATTATCAGTGAGATTATACACAGGAGCTCTGTACATAGTATAGTGTCAGTGTACATGTCCCATATCCTGGCCTGTTCCTGTAATAATATTTCCCTTTCTGGCCCCATGTGTCTCGTTCCTGGCTCCATGAGTTCTCCCGTCCTGCCCCAGGTGTCTCCATCCTGTCCCAGATGTCTACATTCTGCCCCATGTGTCATTATCCTGCCCCATATGATCTTCCATCCTGCCCCATGTGTCTCCATTATGTTACCATATTTTGGTTTTCAGTAAAGAAAGAAAAAAAAAGTTTCACTTTACCTGTCCGCGGATCAGCGGCTTCCTCTTCCTCATCCACTTGAGGCAAATGCCTAGTTATCTCCTTCTGATGAAACAGTGATTTTATCAAACCTACAGCAAGCAGCCCAGTGACAAATTGCTGTAATCATGGTACTGTCTCTACTTTATGCTGCTCTCAGATTGGGTGGCAAAAAATAGGTGACAGATTCCCTTTAAAAAAGACCCGTCACCAGGTCAATAGTGGTCAGTTGGTGCTTTTGTTCTATTTCTGCCCCCTAGGACCCTCATTGGTAAACATCATAAGATAAATAATAAGGCCTATATCTCTGTAACCATATGGTATGTTTAATTTTTTTTAAAAAGACTTCCCGTCATATGTCTCTTTCTGTTTGGTTTAATCTCGACTTTGGCTCAAAAGATTGCCACAAAATCTGCCAAAATGTAAGTTCAGCTGTAGCTGTTTGAGATAAAAGCGAACATAGGGCATGAGAGGGTTAATAGCTGTATACCACAGACTCATGAGCACTGACAGAGTGATGAAGAGCTCCTGGATGATCCGTGTTTGTACAATAACATGTTCTCTTTAGCTGCAACTCATCGGCATCTGTAGCCACGTCTTTAAGTGGTATTGGATTCCATGTTCATGATTCTGTATTCTTAGAGCAATTATGACACCAGGGCGTTTAACAAACAGTCACATATTATATCACAATTACTCACACGTAATAAACGTCCTGTACAAGGTGGTGAAAGAAACATTTTACAGAGTCTTAAAATCTGTACTACTTTTCTATGTATACAGAATCCATGGTGACACTATTCCCCAAAAATGTTAAATATACGGTATGTATGATGGACTTTTTTTTTCTTCTTATCTTGCATTCAAATCCAGATAAATTCTCACCGGCGGCGGCATGTAATATTCTATAGGCGCCCATACGTCATTTTTATTTTTATTTCATAATTCAATAGTACACATGGAAATAAGGAACTTTGTAATATAAATTTGCTTCTTTCTCCCCCAGAATTATCAAAATTCTCAATTCTAAGGTAAAAATCTGTATTCAGTGAAGACCGACTTTCCCGTTACTGAGATAGGAGATGGCGGTTGTCACTGCTAAGATTCTATGTAGTGGGAAAGAGGGAGGAGCTAGAGGCAGAGCTCCTCCCTCCTCTCCCTATTCCGAATGCATGCACACTGTATGGTGAGTCGGGACGTATAGCTGGGGCTGAACATGCATTTAATTGACAATTATCTAACATTACTTTAACTTGGTATGTAAATGGCTCAATAATTTACTTATTTACGTCACCATATTCCACAGCGCTTTACATAAATCATCATCACTCACTGTCCCCATAGGGCAGTGTTTCTCAACTCCGGTCCTCAAGACCCACCAACAGGTCAAGTTTTCAGGATCTCTTAGTAGTTCACAGGTGATAATTTCATCACCTGCTTCAGCATTAACTCCATCACCTATGGAAATCCTGAAAACGTGGCCAGTTGGTGGGTCTTGAGGACTGGAGTTGAGAAACAATGCCATATGGGATCCTAATCAGAATGTCTTTGGAATTTTGGAGGAATCACAAGCAAACACGGGGAGAACATACAAACTCCTTGCAGATGTTGTCCTTGGTGGGACTTGAGCCCAGGACCCGAGCACTGCAAAGCAACAGCGCTAACCACTGAGCCACTGTGCTGCCCAATGACAGTGCTAACATGAAAAAAAAATCTTATGATAATAAAAATGGAAAGTGATTGGATACCCTGATACCCTTTAGTATTACACAGGAGAATTAATTAAAAAAATAATGTCTTTGTATTTAAATTTTGAAAAAAAAAAATTCTCCTGTAATTTTTTAATACTTTTACTGATTAATGTTTTTTTTCTTTTTACTTGTGTTATTTATATAGACCGTAAATCTTTTGCAAGGATTCAGCATGTAATTATTGTTTTATTTTCTAATTAGAATGTTTCCCTTTCGTGCATATTATTATATAAAATATAAAACTATGCACATTTATGAGAGAGAATTATTTATCCCAGCATTTGCTTTACCGCCGGCATATTTACTAGAGTGCATGATTTGGTAGCGTTAGTAGTGTGTTCTTTCCCTCTAAGTGCAGCAGGACACCTTTTAGCAGGATATGAAAATGGATAATATATAGTAGAGGCAATTTGTGATTATTTTATTTTGTAGGTAAAGGCTTGTATCAGGGTTTCATTTATTTTAATCATCACTCACAGTCTGCAGACAGCAATGCAAGATTCCAGTTTTCCCATAGGGAATCAGTCAGTATAGAAGTGCTGTGCAGCCTATGGGCAGCGTGGATAGAGCTCAACACATTGATAGATTGGTTTGGGGGAAAAGATTTAGTGTAACTTGTAATTTATTCATTGAAATCCCTGCTCCTTCTGGGTGTAGAAGCCAAAAGGGCAGTTTTATTAAGTGACAGCTCTGTGTGCACAATTGTACATAGCGGGCTGTCAAGTATTCACTGGGATCACCAATACTCCATCTAAGGCTGGAGTCACACACAACGTATCAAACATCTGTCCATTTTACAAGGCCTAGATACGCAGAAATATTCATGAACAGTGATCCGTATGTCATCCGTATTCAATGCAAGGATGCAATTTTTTTCTCCAAAAAGTGTCCGTGTGTCATCCGTATGGCGAGATTTTATCGCCTGCTTGCAAAATGGACATATAATGGATTCATGGGCTCAAATATTCGTGAAAACTTATATGCAGTCTATATATTTATATATGTCAGTGAGACACACATATATATATTTATATTTCATACAGAGCTAGATAGTAGAAAAGCCAATAATTCAATTGTCGGCTTTTGCTAAATCATTACCGAACCCGACAGGATATGAGATATGGTTTACATACTTTCATATCTGCGAGATTTTTTATATCCCTCCCTAATAATGTTAGAAGTGTCTGTGTGTAAAATGTGAGAGCTGTAGGTGTTAAATTAAAGGGTTAATTCACAGAAACAACTGGCGTGGGCTCCCGTGCAATTTTCTCCTCCAGAGAGAGAAAGCCAGTGACTGAGGGCAGATGTTAATAGCCTAGAGAGGGACCATGGTTATTACCCCCCCCCCGGCTAAAAACATCTGCCCCCAGCCATCCCAGAAAAGGGGCATCTGTATAAGATGCGCCTATTCTGGCACTTAGCCTCTCTCTTCTCATTGCCCTGTAGCATTGGCATATGGGGTTATAAGAGGTTAATGCCACCTTGCTATTGTAAAGTGACATTAAGCCTGGTTAATAATGGAGACGTGTCAATAAGACACCTATCCATTATTAATCCAATAGTCTGAAAGGGTTAAAAATACATACACATTTAAAATAAAGTATTTTAATGAAAGAATGAAACATACAGGTTTTAACATCTTTATTGTACGCTCAATCCAAGCGAAGCCCTCGTTCTTCTGTAAAAAAAAATCCAAAATAAAAAAAACAACAATATCCCATACCGGTCTGCCGTACAGACAAGTCCCACGTAGTAATTCATATCTGGGGGCATTTACATTTGCAACCGGGAGCGCTGATAATGCGACCGCTCCCGGCTGTAAACGACTGGGGAATGAATGAAAAGCAGGGAACGGAGCTTTGGTGACTAGCGGTACCATCACTGAAGCTGTGCCCCCTGGCGGCATGAACTCATATGAACTCTGTAGCGTGGGAAAATCTGGCCTTAAGCAGGCAATCCTGTTTATTTAAATTCATCATAAACCAGATAGAGTATAGTCCGTTTCATTACATCCACGAAACATTATAGGACATCAGTCAGTTCATATAGCAGATACACCTCTCTGCCTATCTTACAACTCCCTTGTCTGAGGTTACCTTCCAGGAGCTCCTGCTCCACACACTGACCTCCTGTCAGTCCCCTCTCCTGGGGAACTGCCTTATGGGGATCACTGTCTTTGTGACCAGGGCACTCACGACAGTCCAGGCCCACCGAAGGTCAGTAGCTCCCCAACACAGCACCATCGCTGACTCTGCACACAAACCACTCTGTAGTCTCCAGCCTGGACACATGGAAGTCTGTCCACACTGGCAGACTCCCACTCATGGACATCTGCCAAAACACACATGACATTACTGCAGGTCCTCAAACTTCTGCAAGGAAAAGGGGTACAGTGAGCACCCCCACTCAGAGGTGAGGTATGTGGGTAGCCAGACCCTCCCATCTCTCATAGCTACCCGCAACCTGGACCCAGGTGCACTAAATGATATCTTCAGTGCTCATGTGCACTAAAGACAAAATACTCCGGGTTGCATCGCAGGGAGCATCCATCCCTGTGACACATACCTCCCATTAACCACGCAACCACCAGTCACACCACAATATGTGTGTGTCAATGACATATATATATATACTAGCTATTGAACCCGTTCTACGCCCAGGTGGCTAGCATCTATATTGGTATATGGTCTCCATCCTGGTATGTGCTGCTCCATCCTGCGTCCCCATCCTGTCATGAGCTGCTCCATCCTGCGTCCCCATCCTGACATGTGCTGCACCCATCCTGCACCCCCATTCTGACATGTGCTGCTCCAATCCTGCACCCCCATTCTGACATGTGCTGCTCCATCCTGCGTCCCCATCCTGTCATGTGCTGCACCCATCCTGCGCCCCCATCCTGCCATGTGTTGCACCCATCTTGCGCCCCCATTCTGTCATGTGTTGCACCCATCCTGCGCCCCCATTCTGTCATGAGCTGCTCCATCCTGCGTCCCCATCCTGACATGTGCTGCACCCATCCTGCACCCCCATTCTGACATGTGCTGCTCCAATCCTGCACCCCCATTCTGACATGTGCTGCTCCATCCTGCGTCCCCATCCTGTCATGTGCTGCACCCATCCTGCGCCCCCATCCTGCCATGTGTTGCACCCATCTTGCGCCCCCATTCTGACATGTTCTGCACCCATCCTGCGCCTCCATTCTGTCATTTGCTGCTCCCATCCTGTCATGTGCTGCTCCCATCCTGTGCCCCCGTTCTGTCATGTGCGGCTCCCATCCTGTGCCCCCGTTCTTTCATGTGCTGCTCCCATCCTGCGCCCGTTCTGTCATGTGCTGCTGCCATCCTGCGCCCCTGTTCTGTCATGTGCTGATCCCATCCTGCGCCCCTGTTCTGTCATGTGCTGCTCCCATCCTGCGCCCGTTCTGTCATGTGTTGCTCCCATCCTGCGCCCCTGTTCTGTCATGTGCTGCTCCCATCCTGCGCCCCCGTTCTGTCATGTGCTGCTGCCATCCTGCGCCCCTGTTCTGTCATGTGCTGCTCCCATCCTGCGCCCCTGTTCTGTCATGTGCTGCTGCCATCCTGCGCCCCTGTTCTGTCATGTGCTGCTCCCATCCTGCGCCCCCGTTCTGTCATGTGCTGCTGCCATCCTGCGCCCCCGTTCTGTCATGTGCTGCTATCATCCTGCGCCCGTTCTGTCATGTGCTGCTCCCATCCTGCGCCCCTGTTCTGTCATGTGCTGCTCCCATCCTGCACCCGTTCTGTCATGTGCTGCTGCCATCCTGCGCCCGTTCTGTCATGTGCTGCTGCCATCCTGCGCCCGTTCTGTCATGTGCTGCTGCCATCCTGCGCCCGTTCTGTCATGTGCTGCTGCCATACTGTGCCCGTTCTGTCATGTGCTGCTGCCATCCTGCGCCCGTTCTGTCATGTGCTGCTGCCATCCTGCGCCCGTTCTGTCATGTGCTGCTGCCATCCTGCGCCCGTTCTGTCATGTGCTGCTGCCATCCTGCCCCCGTTCTGTCATGTGCTGCTGCCATCCTGCGCCACCATTGTATTATATGCCCCCCATAAGATGCTCCATTATATTTGCCCCGTATGCTGCTGCCATATATATAAAAAAAAAATACCATACTCACCTATCGTCGCTGGGCGCCGAGTGCTGGGGGCCTGAGCAGGCGGGGACACCGGCGCGCTGTGGGGGTCAGGTGCCAGAGTCACCGCTAGCTCAGGCCCCCAGCACTTGCTATACTCACCTGTCTGTCCCGTTCCAGCGCTGCACTCCGCCATCTTCCGGCTCCTCTGGCTGTGACTGTTCAGTCAGAGGGCGGCGCCGGCGCGCATTAAGCGTGTCATCGCGCCCTCTTAACTGGGAACGTCACAGCAGAGGACCCGGGAGACGGAGCCGCACGCAGCGCTGGAACGGGGGACAGGTGAATATACTTACCCTCCTGGCAGTCCCTGACTCTCCGGTGGAGATCTGTTGTGAATTCTGTTTTCGAACTCCCTATTGTGGTCATGAATGGTACTTCGGCGAGTTCTGTTCATGGACTCCCTCTGGTGGCTGAGTGGAGCTGCTGCTTCTGAGGTTCCTTTCACAGGTGACGTAGTTTATTCCTTGGCTGGCTGTTCTATTTAACTCCACTCAGATCGTTACTCCATGCCAGCTGACAATGTTCTTGTACTGGTTCAGTTCGCTCTTGGATCTTTCTGGTGACCTGTCTACTCCAGCAGAAGCTAAGTCCCTGCTAGTTATTATTTGTTTATTGTTTCCTTGTCCAGTTGGCTATCATGATTTTGTCTTGCTAGCTGGAAGCTCTGGGATGCAGAGTGGCACCTCCGCACCGTGAGTCGGTGCGGAGGTCTTTTTGCACACTCTGCGTGGTCTTTTGTAGTTTTTTGTGCTGACCGCAAAGATACCTTTCCTATCCTCAGTCTTTTTAGTAAGTCTGGCCTCCCTTTGCTGAAACCTGTTTCATTTCTGTGTTTGTGACTATCATCTTAACTCACAGACAATATATGTGGGGGGCTGCCTTTTCCTTTGGGGAATTTCTCTGAGGCAAGGTAGGCTTTATTTTCTATCTTCAGGTCTAGTTAGCTCTTAGGCTGTGAAGAGGCGTCTAGGTCATGTTAGGTACGCTCCACGGCTATTTCTAGTTGTGTGATAGGATTAGGGGTTGCGGTCAGCGGAGCTCCCACTTCCCAGAGCTTGTGCTGTGGTAGTTTAACCATCAGGTCATTCTGGGTGCTCCTAACCACCAGGTCCATAACAGTACAGCTGGCCCAAAGTATTAGTGCATCTCAATAGAGGGATAAGAGAAGTTCTGAGACCATTTTTTTTCTCTGCAGTGTTTTTTGTCTTTCTTTTCCCCTTAACCTCTGGGTGGTTCTGGACACAGGTGTAGATGTGGACATTCAAGGTCTGTCCTCTTGTGTGGATCATCTCACTGCAAGGGTACAAAACATTCAAGATTTTGTGGTTCAGAATCCGATGTTAGAGCCTAGAATTCCAATTCCTGATTTGTTTTCTGGGGATAGATCTAAATTCCTGAATTTCAAAAATAATTGTAAACTGTTTCTAGCTTTGAAATCCCGCTCCTCTGGTGACCCCGTTCAACAAGTAAAAATCATTATTTCTTTGTTGCGTGGTGACCCTCAAGACTGGGCATTTTCCCTTGCGCCAGGAGATCCTGCATTGCGTGATGTAGATGCGTTTTTTCTGGCGCTTGGATTGCTTTATGATGAACCAAATTCAGTGGATCAGGCTGAGAAAATCTTGCTGGCTTTGTGTCAGGGTCAGGATGAAGCGGAGGTGTACTGTCAGAAGTTTAGAAAGTGGTCTGTGCTTACTCAGTGGAATGAGTGTGCCCTGGCGGCTATTTTCAGAAAGGATCTTTCTGAAGCCCTTAAGGATGTCATGGTGGGATTTCCCACGCCTGCTGGTCTGAATGAGTCTATGTCCTTGGCCATTCAGATCGATCGGCGCTTGCGTGAGCGCAAAGCTGTGCACCATTTGGCGGTATTCTCTGAGCATAGGCCTGAGCCTATGCAATGTGATAGGACTTTAACCAGAGCTGAACGGCAAGAACACAGACGTCGGAATGGGCTGTGTTTTTACTGTGGTGATTCCACTCATGCTATCTCCGATTGTCCTAAGCGCACTAAGCGGTTCGCTAGGTCTGCCACCATTGGTACAGTACAGTCTAAATTTCTTTTGTCCGTTACTCTGATTTGCTCTCTGTCGTCCTATTCTGTTATGGCATTTGTGGATTCAGGCGCTGCCCTGAATTTGATGGACTTTGAGTTTGCCAGGCGCTGTGGTTTTTTCTTGGAGCCCTTGCAGTATCCTATTCCATTGAGAGGAATTGATGCTACGCCTTTGGCCAAGAATAAGCCTCAGTACTGGACTCAATTGACCATGTGCATGGCTCCTGCACATCAGGAGGATATTCGCTTTTTGGTGTTGCATAATCTGCATGATGTGGTCGTTTTGGGGTTGCCATGGCTACAGGTCCATAATCCAGTATTGGATTGGAAATCTATGTCTGTGTCCGGCTGGGGTTGTCAGGGGGTACATGGTGATGTTCCATTGCTGTCAATTTCGCCTTCCACTCCTTCTGAAGTCCCTGAGTTTTTGTCAGATTACCGGGATGTATTTGAAGAGCCCAAATCTGGTTCCTTACCTCCTCATAGGGATTGCGATTGTGCTATTAATTTGATTCCTGGTAGTAAGTTTCCTAAGGGCCGACTGTTTAATTTATCTGTGCCAGAGCACGCCGCTATGCGGAGTTATATAAAGGAATCCTTGGAGAAAGGTCATATTCGCCCGTCGTCATCACCGTTGGGAGCAGGGTTCTTTTTTGTGGCCAAGAAGGATGGCTCTTTGAGACCTTGTATTGATTACCGCCTTCTTAATAAGATCACAGTCAAATTTCAGTACCCTTTGCCGCTGCTGTCTGATTTGTTTGCTCGGATTACGGGGGCTAGTTGGTTCACCAAGATAGATCTTCGTGGTGCGTATAATCTTGTGCGAATTAAACAGGGCGATGAATGGAAAACAGCATTTAATACGCCCGAGGGCCATTTTGAGTACCTGGTTATGTCATTCGGGCTTTCTAATGCTCCATCTGTGTTTCAGTCCTTTATGCATGACATCTTCCGAGAGTACCTGGATAGATTCATGATTGTATGTTTGGATGATATTTTGGTCTTTTCAGATGATTGGGAGTCTCATGTGAAGCAGGTCAGAATGGTGTTCCAGGTCCTTCGTGCGAATTCCTTGTTTGTGAAGGGGTCGAAGTGTCTCTTTGGGGTTCAGAAGGTTTCATTTTTGGGTTTCATTTTTTCCCCTTCTACTATCGAGATGGACCCTGTTAAAGTTCAGGCCATTTATGATTGGACTCAGCCGACATCTGTGAAGAGCCTGCAGAAGTACCTGGGCTTTGCTAATTTTTACCGTCGCTTCATCGCTAATTTTTCTAGTGTTGCTAAACTGTTGACTGATTTGACCAAGAAAGGTGCTGATGTGGTCAATTGGTCCCCGGCGGCTGTAGAGGCTTTTCAGGAGTTGAAGCGTCGTTTTTCTTCTGCCCCTGTGTTGTGCCAGCCAGATGTTTCGCTCCCGTTTCAGGTTGAGGTTGATGCTTCTGAGATTGGAGCAGGGGCTGTTTTGTCGCAAAGAAGTTCTGATGGCTCGGTGATGAAACCATGTGCCTTCTTTTCTAGAAAATTCTCGCCTGCTGAGCGCAATTATGATGTTGGGAATCGAGAGTTGTTGGCCATGAAGTGGGCATTCGAGAAGTGGCGACATTGGCTTGAAGGAGCCAAGCATCGCGTGGTGGTCTTGACGGATCACAAGAATTTGACTTTTCTCGAGTCTGCCAAATGGTTGAATCCTAGACAGGCTCGATGGTCGCTGTTTTTCTCCCGTTTTGATTTTGTGGTTTCGTACCTTCCGGGCTCTAAGAATGTGAAGGCTGATGCCCTGTCAAGGAGTTTTGTGCCTGACTCTCCGGGTGTTCCTGAGCCGGCGGGTATTCTCAAAGAGGGGGTAATTTTGTCTGCCATCTCCCCTGATTTGCGGCGTGTGCTGCAGAAGTTTCAGGCTGATAGACCTGACCGTTGTCCAGCGGAGAAACTTTGTGTCCCTGATAGATGGACTAGTAGAATTATCTCTGAGGTTCATTGTTCGGTGTTGGCGGGTCATCCTGGAATCTTTGGTACCAGAGATTTGGTGGCTAGATCCTTTTGGTGGCCTTCTTTGTTCGGGATGTGCGTTCTTTTGTGCAGTCCTGTGGGACTTGTGCTCGGGCTAAGCCCTGCTGTTCTCGTGCCAGTGGGTTGCTTTTGCCCTTGCCGGTCCCGAAGAGGCCCTGGACGCATATTTCCATGGATTTTATTTCAGATCTCCCTGTCTCTCAAAGGATGTCGGTCATTTGGGTGGTTTGTGATCACTTCTCTAAGATGGTTCATTTGGTACCCTTGTCTAAATTGCCTTCCTCCTCTGATTTGGTGCCGTTGTTTTTCCAGCATGTGGTTCGTTTACATGGCATTCCGGAGAACATCGTCTCGGACAGAGGTTCCCAGTTTGTTTCGAGGTTTTGGCGGTCCTTTTGTGCTAAGATGGGCATTGATTTGTCTTTTTCCTCGGCTTTTTATCCTCAGACAAATGGCCAAACCGAACGAACTAATCAGACTTTGGAAACATATCTGAGATGCTTTGTTTCTGCTGATCAGGATGATTGGGTGTCCTTCTTGCCTTTGGCTGAGTTCGCCCTTAATAATCGGGCCAGCTCGGCTACTTTGGTTTTGCCTTTTTTCTGTAATTCTGGTTTCCATCCTCGTTTCTCTTCAGGGCAGGTTGAGCCTTCGGACTGTCCTGGTGTGGATACGGTGGTGGACAGGTTGCAGCAGATTTGGACTCATGTGGTGGACAATTTGACATTGTCCCAGGAGAAGGCTCAACGTTTCGCTAACCACCGGCGCTGTGTGGGTCCCCGACTTCGTGTTGGGGATTTGATTTGGTTGTCATCTCGTCATGTTCCTATGAAGGTTTCCTCTCCTAAGTTTAAGCCTCGTTTCATTGGTCCGTATAAGATTTCTGAGGTTCTCAATCCTGTGTCATTTCATTTGGCCCTTCCAGCTTCTTTTGCCATCCATAATGTGTTCCATAGGTCGTTATTGCGGAGATACGTGGCGCCTATGGTTCCCTCCGTTGATCCTCCTGCCCCGGTGTTGGTCGAGGGGGAGTTGGAGTATGTGGTGGAGAAGATTTTGGATTCTCGTATTTCGAGACGGAAACTCCAGTACCTGGTCAAGTGGAAGGGTTATGGTCAGGAAGATTATTCCTGGGTTTTTGCCTCTGATGTTCATGCTGCCGATCTAGTTCGTGCCTTTCATTTGGCTCATCCTGATCGGCCTGGGGGCTCTGGTGAGGGTTCGGTGACCCCTCCTCAAGGGGGGGAGGGGTACTGTTGTGAATTCTGTTTTCGAACTCCCTCTTGTGGTCATGAATGGTACTTCGGCGAGTTCTGTTCATGGACTCCCTCTGGTGGCTGTGAGTGGAGCTGCTGCTTCTGAGGTTCCTTCCACAGGTGACGTAGTTTATTCCTTGGCTGGCTGTTCTATTTAACTCCACTCAGATCGTTACTCCATGCCAGCTGACAATGTTCTTGTACTGGTTCAGTTCGCTCTTGGATCTTTCTGGTGACCTGTCTACTCCAGCAGAAGCTAAGTCCCTGCTAGTTATTATTTGTTTATTGTTTCCTTGTCCAGTTGGCTATCATGATTTTGTCTTGCTAGCTGGAAGCTCTGGGATGCAGAGTGGCACCTCCGCACCGTGAGTCGGTGCGGAGGTCTTTTTGCACACTCTGCGTGGTCTTTTGTAGTTTTTTGTGCTGACTGCAAAGATACCTTTCCTATCCTCAGTCTTTTTAGTAAGTCTGGCCTCCCTTTGCTGAAACCTGTTTCATTTCTGTGTTTGTGACTTTCATCTTAACTCACAGTCAATATATATGGGGGGCTGCCTTTTCCTTTGGGGAATTTCTCTGAGGCAAGGTAGGCTTTATTTTCTATCTTCAGGGCTAGTTAGCTCTTAGGCTGTGAAGAGGCGTCTAGGTCATCTTAGGTACGCTCCACGGCTATTTCTAGTTGTGTGATAGGATTAGGGGTTGCGGTCAGCAGAGCTCCCACTTCCCAGAGCTTGTCCTGTGGTAGTTTAACCATCAGGTCATTCCGGGTGCTCCTAACCACAAGGTCCATAACAGAGATCGCGGTGTGCGTTCAGTGTTTACGCATACCGCGATCTCCTGGGAGCGTCACTCTGTGAGGCCCAGACTGCGCCGGCGCTTGCACTTGCACAGTCTATAAAGGCTTCGGACAGAGTGACGCTCCCAGCGTTATATTATAGATATATTTATACAGTATATATATACATATATATATACTGTATATACACCTATACTATGTGTAGACATTTATTTTATCTATTCTATTCTAACCTGTCAGTGTGATTTTACTGTACACCGCACTGAATTGCTGGCTTTTCTAAAGGACACCGGTGCGTATTTCTCGCTAGTCACACTGATGGTCCGTGTGGTGTGCGAGTTTTTCTCGCAGCCATAGACTTTCATTGGCGATTCTCATACAGCCGAGAAAACAACGGATGATAGGAGCTGCCACATAGATTAACATTGGTCAGCACGGTGGCGCAGTGGATAGCACAGCAGCCTTGCAGTACTGGAGTCCTGGGTTCAAGCCCCACTAAGGACAACATCTGCAAAGAGTTTGTATGTTCTCTCCGTGTTTGCATGGGTTTCCTCCGGGTACTCCGGTTTCCTCCCACATTCCAAAGACGTACTGATAGGGAATTTAGATTGTGAGCCCCAACAGGGACAGCGATGATAATGTGTGCAAACTGTAAAGCGCTGTGGAAAATGTTAGCGCTATATAAAAACAAAAATTATTATAAGGATTATTATTATTGGTCCGAGTGCTATTCGATTTTTTATCGCATAGCACTTGTCCGTATTACGGTCTAGTGTGACTCAAGCCTAAGCCATAGTAGCTGATGAGACTGGTGGGGTCTGACACCAGGCACCCTCACGATTACTTGTTTCCAGCTCCGTCATTGACCGGATGTAAACTGCACTCGGAGCAGAATGTGTTATGATCTGGTGGCCTAGGAGCATCATGAGACATACTCTGGAGAAGGTGGTACCTGTACTGACCGCAGACCCTGAACTTAGCACCGCAACTAGAAGTAGCCGTGGGGAGTACCTAACACTCCCTAGACCCCTCGACACAGCCTAAGAACTAACTTCCCCTAAAGACAGAAATGGGAAAACTATCTTGCCTCAGAGAAAATCCCCAAAGGATAGACAGCCCCCCACAAATATTGACTGTGAGAGGAGAGGGAAATAACATACGCAGACTGAAATCAGGATTTAGCATAGGAGGCCATTCTAGCTAACAAGAAAGAATAGGACAGAGTACTATGCGGTCAGTATTAAAACACTAGAAAATATCCACCACAGAAAATACAAAACTCCACATCTGACTAAAGACATGGAGGGTATATCTGCATCTCCAGAGACACAGCTTGGCTGCAAAAAATCCTTCACAGACAAAGCTGGACAAGACAAAACATGAAAATGCACAGAAATATAAGGTCCACAGCAGGTGGACAGCAAAAACCAAGCCAGAACTTATCTTTGTTGAGATGAACAGCAAAACAGGAGAGACCAGGTATGGATGTGAATCCTCCAAAAACAATGGACAACTGGCACTGACTAAAGGATCAAGCAAGGCTAAATAGCCCAGTCCAAATTGCAAGAGGACACACCTGATAAATGCTGCGATCCAAAGACAGCAGCACTACCACTCATAACCACCGGAGGGAGCCCAAGAGCAGAATTCACAACAAGAATGCCACTGCTCCATGTCCTGGATACGTCTGTCGTGGTGGCTCTTGAAGCAATGACTCCAGCAGCAGTCCACTCCTTGTGATTCTCCCTCAAATTTTTGAATGGCCTTTTCTTAACAAACCTTTCAAGGCTGCGGTTATCCCGGTTGCTTGTGCACCTTTTTCTACCACACTTTTTCCTTCCACTCAACTTACCATTAATATGCTTGGATACAGCCCTCTGCGAACAGTCAGCTTCTTTAGCAATTACCTTTTGTGGCTTATCCTTCTTGTGGAGTGTGTCAAGGACTACTTTCTGGACATCTGTCAAGTCTGCAGTCTTCCCCATGATTGTGGAGCCTACTGAAACAGAATAAGGGACCTTTTTAAATGCTTAAGAAGCCTTTGCAGGTGTTTTTTGTTAATTATTCTAACTTACTGATATAATGACTTTTGGGTTTTCATTGGCTTTAAAGGGAACCTGTCACCCCGTTTTTTCAGTATGAGATAAAAATACTGTTAAATAGGGCCTGAGCTGTGCGTTACTATTGTGTACCCTGATTCCCCACCTATGCTGCCGAAATAACTTACCAAAGTCGCCGTTTTCGCCTGTCAATCAGGCTGGTCAGGTCATATGGGCGTGGCGACATCGCTGTTTCTTCCCCCAGATCTTGCATATATTTCCGTTGGTGGCGTAGTGGTTTGCGCATGCCCATCTTCTGAATCCACTGGGCAGGAGAAGAAAAAACGCGCGATTGGCGCTATTTCCCTGGTGATCTGTGGCTGGTGAACTCGGCTTCAGGAAAATGGCCGCCGCGATCTCCATCTGCGCACGAGCGGCATCCAGCGGCCATTTTCCTGAAGCCCCGGGCAGCAGAGGACTACATATGCGCACGCGCGGCCTCAGGAAGATGGCCGCCCCCACAGATCACCAGGGAAATGGCGCCTATCGCGCGTTTTTTCTTCTCCTGCCCAGTGGATTCAGAAGATGGGCATGCGCAAACCACTACTGCTATGACCTGGTGATCAGGACAATAATGGACCTGGTGGTTAAGAGCACACGGAATGACCTGATAGTTACTGATAATATAGGACGAGCTCTGAGACGTGGGAACTCTGCTGACCGCAATCCCTAATCCTATCACACACACTAGAAATAGCCGTGGATTGCTCCTAACGCTCCCTATGCAACTCGACACAGCCTAAGGAACTAGCTAGCCCTAAAGATAGAAAAATAAAGCCTACCTTGCCTCAGAGAAATTCCCCAAATGAAAAGGCAGCCCCCCACATATAATGACTGTGAGTAAAGATGAAAATTACAAACACAGAGATGAAATAGATTTAGCAAAGTGAGGCCCGACTTACTGAACAGACAGGATAGGAAAGGTAGCTTTGCGGTCAGCACAAAAAACTACAAAAAGACCACGCAGAGGGCGCAAAAAGACCCTCCGCACCGACTCACGGTGCGGAGGCGCTCCCTCTGCGTCCCAGAGCTTCCAGCAAGCAAGACAACAATCAAAATAGCAAGCTGGACAGAAAAATAGCAAACCAGAGAAAAACAAGCAATAACAGCTTCTGCTGGGAAGACAGGTCAAAAGAACGATCCAGGAGTGAACTAGATCAATACTGGAACATTGACAGGTGGCATGGAGCAATGATCTAGGTGGAGTTAAATAGAGCAGCCAGCTAACGAATTAACCTCGTCAACTGTGGAAGGAACCTCAGAAGCCGCAGCCCCACTCACCACCACCAGAGGAAGCCCATGGACAGAACCAGCCGAAGTACCATTCATGACCACAGGAGGGAGCTTGACAACAGAATTCACAACAGTACCCCCCCTTGAGGAGGGGTCACCGAACCCTCACCAGAGCCCCCAGGCCGACCAGGACGAGCCAAATGAAAGGCTCGAGCCAGATCGGCAGCATGAACATCGGAGGCAAAGACCCAGGAATTATCTTCCTGACCATAACCCTTCCATTTGACCAGGTACTGGAGTTTCCGTCTCGAAATACGAGAATCCAAAATCTTCTCCACCACATACTCCAACTCCCCCTCAACCAACACCGGGGCAGGAGGATCAACGGATGGAACCAGAGGCGCCACGTATCTCCGCAACAATGACCTATGGAATACATTATGGATGGCAAAAGAAGCTGGAAGGGTCAAACGAAACGACACAGGATTGAGAACCTCAGAAATCTTATACGGACCAATGAAACGAGGCTTAAACTTAGGAGAGGAAACCTTCATAGGAACATAACGAGATGACAACCAAACCAAATCCCCAACACAAAGTCGGGGACCCACACAGCGCAGGCGGTTAGCGAAACGTTGAGCCTTCTCCTGGGACAATGTCAAATTGTCCACCACATAAGTCCAAATCTGCTGCAACCTATCCACCACAGTATGTACACCTGGACAATCCGAAGACTCAACCTGCCCTGAAGAGAAACGAGGATGGAAACCAGAATTGCAGAAAAACGGCAAAACCAAAGTAGCCGAGCTGGCCCGATTATTAAGGGCGAACTCAGCCAAAGGCAAAATGGACACCCAATCATCCTGATCAGCAGAAACAAAGCATCTCAGATATGTTTCCAAAGTCTGATTAGTTCGTTCGGTTTGGCCATTTGTCTGAGGATGGATAGCCGAGGAAAAAGAAAAATCAATGCCCATCCTAGCACAAAAGGCTCGCCAAAACCTCGAAACAAACTGGGAACCTCTGTCCGAAACGATGTTCTCCGGAATGCCATGTAAACGAACCACATGCTGGAAAAAGAATGGCACCAAATCAGAGGAGGAAGGCAATTTAGACAAGGGTACCAAATGGACCATCTTAGAGAAGCGATCACAAACCACCCAAATGACCGACATCTTTTGAGAGACAGGGAGATCCGAAAAAAAATCCATAGAGATATGCATCCAGGGCCTCTTCGGGACCGGCAAGGGCAAAAGCAACCCACTGGCACGAGAACAGCAGGGCTTAGCCCGAGCACAAGTCCCACAGGACTGTACAAAAGAACGCACATCCCGCGACAAAGACGGCCACCAAAAGGATCTAGCCACCAAATCTCTGGTACCAAAGATTCCCGGATGACAGGCCAACACCGAACAATGAACCTCAGAGATAACTCTACTAGTCCATTTATCAGGGACAAACAGTTTCTCTGCTGGGCAACGGTCAGGTCTATCAGCCTGAAATTTTTGCAGCACCCGCCGCAAATCAGGGGAGATTGCAGACAAAAATTCCCCCTTCTTTGAGAATACCCGCCGGCTCAGGAACACCCGGAGAGTCGGGCACAAAACTCCTTGACAGGGCATCAGCCTTCACATTCTTAGAGCCCGGAAGGTACGAAACCACAAAATCAAAACGGGAGAAAAATAGCAACCAACGAGCCTGTCTAGGATTCAACCGTTTGGCAGATTCGAGATAAGTCAAATTCTTGTGATCTGTCAAGACCACCACGCGATGCTTGGCTTCTTCAAGCCAATGACGCCACTCTTCGAATGCCCACTTCATGGCCAACAACTCTCGATTGCCAACATCATAATTGCGCTCAGCAGGCGAAAACTTTCTAGAAAAGAAGGCACATGGTTTCATCACCGAGCCATCAGAACTTCTTTGCGACAAAACAGCCCCTGCTCCAATCTCAGAAGCATCAACCTCGACCTGAAACGGAAGCAAAACATCTGGCTGGCACAACACAGGGGCAGAAGAAAAACGACGCTTCAACTCCTGAAAAGCTTCCACAGCCGCAGAAGACCAAATGAGCACATCAGCACCCTTCTTGGTCAAATCAGTCAACGGTTTAACAACACTAGAAAAATTACTGATGAAGCGACGATGAAAATTAGCAAAGCCCAGGAACTTTTGCAGACTCATCACAAATGTCGGCTGAGTTCAATCATAAATGGCCTGGAATTTAACAGGGTCCATCTCGATAGTAGAAGGGGAAAAAATGAAACCCAAAAATGAAACCTTCTGAACTCCAAAGAGACACTTTGACCCCTTCACAAACAAAGAATTTGCACGAAGGACCTGGAACACCATTCTGACCTGCTTCACGTGAGACTCCCAATCATCCGAGAAGACCAAAATATCATCCAAATATACAATCAGGAATTTATCTAGGTACTCTCGGAAGATGTCATGCATAAAGGACTGAAATACTGATGGAGCATTGGAAAGCCCAAATGGCATAACCAGGTACTCAAAATGGCCCTCGGGCATATTAAATGCTGTTTTCCATTCATCGCCCTGTTTAATACGCACAAGATTATACGCACCACAAAGATCTATCTTGGTGAACCAACTAGCCCCCTTAATCCGAGCAAATAAATCAGACAGCAGCGGCAAAGGGTACTGAAATTTGTCTGTGATCTTATTAAGAAGGCGGTAATCAATACAAGGTCTCAAAGAACCATCCTTCTTGGCCACAAAAAAGAACCCTGCTCCCAATGGTGACGACGACGGGCGAATATGACCCTTCTCCAAGGATTTCTTTGCATAACTCCGCATAGCGGCGTGCTCTGGCACAGATAAATTGAACAGTCGGCCCTTAGGAAACTTACTACCAGGAATCAAATTGATAGCACAATCGCAATCCCTATGAGGAGGTAGGGCACTGGATTTGGGCTCATCAAATACATCTCGGTAATCCGACTAAAACTCCGGGACTTCAGAAGGGGTGGATGACGAAATAGACAAAAATGGAACATCACCATGTACTCCCTGACAACCCCAGCTGGACACAGACATAGATTTCCAATCCAATACTGGATTATGGACCTGTAGCCATGGCAACCCCAAAACGACCACATCATGCAGATTATGCAACACCAAAAAGCGAATATCCTCCTGATGTGCAGGAGCCATGCACATGGTCAATTGGGTCCAGTACTGAGGCTTATTCTTGGCCAAAGGCGTAGCATCAATTCCTCTCAATGGAATAGGATACTGCAAGGGCTCCAAGAAAAAACCACAGCGCCTGGCAAACTCCAAGTCCATCAAATTCAGGGCAGCGCCTGAATCCACAAATGCCATAACAGAATAGGATGACAAAGAGCAGATCAGAGTAACGGACAAAAGAAATTTCGACTGTACCGTACCAATGGTGGCAGACCTAGCGAAACGCTTAGTGCGCTTAGGACAATCGGAGATAGCATGAGTGGAATCACCACAGTAAAAACACAGCCCATTCCGATGTCTGTGTTCTTGCCGTTCAGCTCTGGTTAAAGTCCTATCACATTGCATAGGCTCTGGTCTATGCTCAGATAATACCGCCAAATGGTGCACAGCTTTACGCTCACGTAAGCGTCGATCGATCTGAATGGCCACAGACATAAACTCATTCAGACCAGCAGGCATGGGAAATCCCACCATGACATCCTTAAGGGCTTCAGAGAGACCCTTTCTGAAAATTGCTGCCAGGGCACATTCATTCCACTGAGTGAGTACAGACCACTTCCTAAACTTCTGACAATATATCTCTACCTCATCCTGACCTTGACACAGAGCCAGCAAGATTTTCTCTGCCTGATCCACTGAATTAGGTTCATCATAAAGCAATCCGAGCGCCAGAAAAAACGCATCAACATCACGCAATGCCGGATCTCCTGGCGCAAGGGAAAATGCCCAGTCTTGAGGGTCACCACGCAACAAAGAAATAATGATTTTCACTTGTTGAACAGGGTCACCTGAGGAGCGAGGTTTCAAAGCAAGAAACAATTTACAATTATTTTTGAAATTCAGAAACTTAGATCTATGCCTAAAAAACAATTCAGGAATTGGAATCCTAGGCTCTAACATTGGATTCTGAACCACAAAATCTTGAATGTTTTGTACCCTTGCCGTGAGATTATCCATACAAGAGGACAGACCTTGAATGTCAATATCTACACCTGTATCCTGAACCACCCAGAGGTAAAGGGGAAAAGAGAGACAAAACACACTGCAAAGAAAAAAAAATGGTCTCAGAACTTCTCTTATCCCTCTATTGAGATGAATTAGTACTTTGGGCCACCTGTACTGTTATGACCTGGTGGTCAGGACAATAATGGACCTGGTGGTTAAGAGCACACGGAATGACCTGATAGTTACTGATAATATAGGACGAGCTCTGAGACGTGGGAACTCTGCTGACCGCAATCCCTAATCCTATCACACACACTAGAAATAGCCGTGGATTGCTCCTAACGCTCCCTATGCAACTCGACACAGCCTAAGGAACTAGCTAGCCCTAAAGATAGAAAAATAAAGCCTACCTTGCCTCAGAGAAATTCCCCAAATGAAAAGGCAGCCCCCCACATATAATGACTGTGAGTAAAGATGAAAATTACAAACACAGAGATGAAATAGATTTAGCAAAGTGAGGCCCGACTTACTGAACAGACAGGATAGGAAAGGTAGCTTTGCGGTCAGCACAAAAAACTACAAAAAGACCACGCAGAGGGCGCAAAAAGACCCTCCGCACCGACTCACGGTGCGGAGGCGCTCCCTCTGCGTCCCAGAGCTTCCAGCAAGCAAGACAACAATCAAAATAGCAAGCTGGACAGAAAAATAGCAAACCAGAGAAAAACAAGCATGAACTTAGCTTCTGCTGGGAAGACAGGTCACAAGAACGATCCAGGAGTGAACTAGACCAATACTGGAACATTAACAGGTGGCATGGAGCAATGATCTAGGTGGAGTTAAATAGAGCAGCCAGCTAACGAATTAACCTCGTCACCTGTGGAAGGAACCTCAGAAGCCGCAGCCCCACTCACCACCACCAGAGGAAGCCCATGGACAGAACCAGCCGAAGTACCATTCATGACCACAGGAGGGAGCTTGACAACAGAATTCACAACACACTATGCCACCAACGGAAATATATGCAAGATCTGGGGGAAGAAACAGCGATGTCGCCACGCCCATATGACCTGACCAGCCTGATTGACAGGCGAAAACGGCGACTTTGGTAAGTTATTTCGGCAGCATAGGTGAGGAATCAGGGTATACAAAATACACTATAGTAACGCACAGCTCAGGCCC
This sequence comes from Ranitomeya imitator, assembly GCF_032444005.1. NCBI lineage: Eukaryota > Metazoa > Chordata > Amphibia > Anura > Dendrobatidae > Ranitomeya > Ranitomeya imitator. The sequence continues at coordinate 722,978,799 of NC_091284.1, forward strand.
TATTTAACAGTATTTTTATCTCGTACTGAAAAAACGGGGTGACAGGTTGCCTTTAAGCCATAATCATCAACATTAACAGAAATAAACACTTGAAATAGATCAATCTGTTTGTAATGACTATATATAATATATGAGATCCCCTTTTTGTATTGAAGAACTGAAATAAATTACATTTTTGATGATATTCTAATTTTGTGAGAAGCACCTGTATAATACATTTTATTACAAAATTAAACATGTCCACATGACTGTAGGATCCTGGACAATTTATTCACAATGTTAATTGGTTTGAAACATGAACAATAAAAATTTAAACAAAAGAAATTAAACAAAAATGCTATTTTTCTATGTTTGCACTGCAAAGAAAAATTATACAAATTATTAAACAATTTATATCTATCCCAAACTGGTGCTACAAATATACCATCTATACTTGTGTATAAGCCGAGATTTTCAGCACATTTTTTTAGTGCTGAAAATGACCCCCTCAGCTTATACATGAGTCATTGTCTAGGAAGCTGGAGGGGGAGGGGGAGTGGAGCAGCGGCAGGAGTTGGTGGCTGTGGGTCATACTCACCCTCCTCGCGCCGTCGCTGCGATGGTCTTGGTGACGGCAGCTCTTCCTGTGCAGAGCGGTCACGTGGTACTGCTCATTAAGGTAATGAATATGCACGCGTCTCCACTCCCATAGGCATGGAGCGCCTATTCATTACATTAATGAGCGGCACCGTGTGACCACTCAGCACAGGAAGAGCTGCTGCAGCGGGACAAGTAAGATGCATCGATGGCGCGAGGAGGGTGAGTAGGACGTGGATGGGGTGAGCCATGCGTACAACAATGGGATGGGACTGGGGGAGCCATGCATACAACGATGGGACCTGGGGAGCCCTGTGTCGGGATCACACTCAGTCGGAGCAGCCTTTGGAAGTGTGGAATCACCAGAAATAATACACAAGACACGTCTTGTATAGTGTATCACTGGGAAGTCTCTGATGCACGCCTGCCTTCAAAGTGCTATCCCTTCTTTATATAGCTGTTTCAGTAGGTTTAGTGGTTATACAAGTTTTGCATGTTTAAACAAAGAGACAAAACAGGAAAGAAAGAAAAGAAAAGAAAACAGTTTCGTGGGCGGCAGTTTCACAACAAACAGTACAAAGGCAAATTCCACAGACAAGAAAAACAGGATTTCATACTATAGCTAAAATGTCCTTGAATGGACAGGTCAATATTTATCACAAAGTGAGGTAATCATTTTTGTTCTGCTCTTCACAATCCCCCCTTTGACATATTCCATTCAAAACCTTGTCGATCATTTTAGTCATTCTTTTTGTGATATTACAAAAAAAAACTTTATATTCTCGCATCCATTACACAAAATTCATTTGTGCATACCGAGATACCCTTGAGTACAACCTTGAACAATACATATATAATTACAATAACCATAACTGTATGTATTAGGCTTTGCATAATCCCGGTAACACACCCACCGATCCCTCTGAACCAATTGGCCGGGTTAAGAAAAGAAAAGGTATACTTGTGGCTGATACTGGTGAATGGGTACAGATCCAACAATCTGCCAGGGGTTGCATATTATTTAACAAGTCATGCACTAATTTTCTATGATGTTGTACGAATCTATTGTTCAAAGGGGCTAGAGAATTCAGTCTTTCCCATGCCTCCGTTGAGGTTAACATTATTAACATCAATATCATGAGTCTTATACTGCTTTTTTGCAATGGCTTGCATGTATCCATGATGCCTTTCCTTCAAGCTTGACTGCTGTTGGAGTTGTTAACAGGACTTGGAAAGGTCCGTCAAATCTCGGTTCCAGAGTCTTTCTGGTGTGTCTTTTCATGTAGACTTGATCACCAGGTTCCAACTTGTGGCCTCCTTCGAGATTTTCTGGATCTGGAAGGGAAGCAAAAACTTGCGAATGCACTTTAGTTAAACGTTTTTGTATTTCTTGTACATAAGCAGTTAAAGTCTCAGTATTCAACATCAGTTGTTGTGGAAAATAACAACTCAAATTTGCTGCTCTACCAAAAAGAATCTCATGTGGTGACAGCTTAGCCTTCCCCCTTGGGGTGTTTCGGATGGAATACAGGGCAAGTGGTAGACACTCGGTCCAAGGCTTTCCTGTTTCTGCCATGGCCTTCTGGATTTTTAATTTTATTGTCCCATTTAATCTTTCCACTTTACCTGAACTCTGTGGATGATATGGAGTGTGAAACTGGTTTTCTACTCCCAACATTTTCATAACATTCTGGAATATTTCCCCAGTAAAATGGGTACCCCTATCTGACTCGATCACCTCAGGCATGCCGTAACGGGGTATCAGTTCATATGCTATTTTAATGGCAGTAGTTTTTGCTGAGGCTTTACGAACTGGATAAGCCTCTGGCCACCCTGAGAACATGTCCACACACACAAGCACATATTCGTATCCATTGTACCTAGGAAGTTGGATGTAGTCGATCTGGAGTCTTTGAAAGGGATACAGTGGTCTTACATGATGCTTGGTTGGGGTTTTAATGGCCTGACCTGGATTGTGTGCCAGGCATATAGCGCATGCAGCACACATGTTCCGAGCAAAATTACCAAAGCCTGGAGCCAACCACCTTTCTTTTACCTTGAGCGTCATACCATTTGCCGACACATGCGTGGGTAGGTGGAGGTCACTTGCCACTGCGGGATACCAGGCTCTGGGTAAACACAACAAAGTTCCTTTTTTCCATAATCCTTGCTGATCTTCTGCCCCTTTTTTCTGCCACTGCCCTCGTTCTTCGTCGTCTACCTGTTTCTGAGCTTCCTTCAATCTTTCCTCATCATCTTCAGAGCTATCTAGTGTGTGGGCATGATGTAAGGGTTTACGTGCTGCCTGTTTTGCTGCCTTATCGGCTTTATCGTTACCCCTGGCTTCCTCGGTGTCGAGTCTCACATGTGCAGCTACCTTTATCACCGCTATTTCTTTAGTTTCTTGTGCTGCCTCCAGAATCTGTCTAATGAGGGAGGCATGTTTAACAGGTTGGCCTGAAGCAGTCATATAACCTCTGGCTCTCCATATTACGCCAAAATCGAAAATAATGCCATGTGCATATCTAGAATCAGTGTATATGTTTGCTGTCTGATCTTTGGCTATTTTTAGAGCTTCAACTAATGCCGTAAGTTCTGCTTCTTGTGCAGACCAATTAGCAGGGAGAGGTTCTGCTTTCAGCACTTCATGCTGAGTTACTACCGCATAACCTGTATGAAATTGTCCATTCATATCTGCATATCTACTGCCATCTATGAAAAGTTCAAATGTAGCATTACAGAGTGGCTTGTCACGTACATTACATAAGCCCTGAGTCTCTTGTTCCATTAATTGTACACAATCATGCATTGACTTTGATGGGTCAAAGGAGTTGGAGAGTGCAGTTGCAGTTTCAAAAGAGTTGGAGAGTGCAGTTTCCTCAGGTATGGTACCCCCCTCAGACTCTAAAGGGAGCAAAGACGCGAGATTAAGAGTCTGAATCCTGGCAAAGGAAATGTTGGGCGGCAGTAGTAGGGAACATTGGAGACGGAGGTGTCTGGCCATTGAAATATGTTTAGGTTGGACCTGGTTAAGAATGCCATGTACATCATGAGTGGTCTGAACTAGAAGTGGGTGATCAAGAACAATCTCAGAAGCTTTATCTAATAACAGTGAAATTGCGGCTACTACTCTTACACAAGAAGGTGCGGCTCTAGCTACAGGGTCCAGATGAGCTGATATGTATGCCACAGGTCTCTGTTTGTTTCCATGTTTTTGTGTGAGCACCCCTGTAGCATGTGAGGATATCTCAGCTGCCATCAATTGAAAAGGTTTAGTGTAGTCTGGGAGTCCCAAAGCCGGAGCTGATACCAGTGCTGTTTTCAAAGAGGAAAATGACTGTTTAGCCTCTTCACTGAGTGAATATGGTGTGTTGGCAATACAGTCATATAAAGGCTGCATGAGTTGACTTGCATGTATGATCCACTGTCTACAGTGTGAAACAATACCTAGGAAAGCACGCAGCTGTTTGTGATTCCTAGGTTCAAGCATGTTACGTATGGCTTCCGTACGTTGAGGTGTGAGGTGTCTGATGCCCTGTGATATGCAGTGACCTAAAAACACGACTGTTTGTTGACAAGCCTGGAGTTTCTGTCTATTTACTTTACAGCCTTCTTGCGCTAGGAAAATTAAGAAATTAACAGTTGAGGTAACTGCCGTCTGCTCATCAGGGCAACAAATAAGTAAGTCATCTACATACTGTAGAATGACTACTCCTGGTTCTGGGATGAAATTTTTTTAGCACGGTCTGCATTGCTTCAGAGTACAAAGTTGGTGAGTGTACCATACCTTGTGGCAATCTTGTCCATGCTAATTGTTTACCCTTGAATGTAAAGGCAAACAAATGCCAACAGTTCTTATGTAGTGGCACAGAAAAAAATGCGTTTGATAAGTCAATTACCGTAAAATATGCAGCAGTGCTGGGAATTTGAGACAGTAAGGTATGAGGATTCGGTACCACAGGGGTGACCGGTGCCAAAACCTTATTGATTTCCCGTAAGTCGTGCACCATGCGATATTTCACCATAGTTTCTTTGGAGGACACTTTCTTTTTAACAGGATATAAGGGTGTATTGGCGGGTGACCTGATTTCTACCAAAACACCTTGTAACACATAATCCTGAATTTGTTGAGAAATCGCCTGTTCTTGCTGGGCGCTGATGGGGTATTGCCTCAGCTGAGGTAATATGGTTCCCGGGGCAGTTTCTAACAGTATAGGAGCTACTGATAAAAATCCTACATCAGTGTCTCCTTTTGCCCATAGGCTGTCAGGAACCCGAGACAAGTCAATTTTTGCTTGTTGAGTGTAAATTTCGGGAAAATCCTCCATTGCCTGTATTCTAACATATGGTTCCAGAGTTTCTGCATCTTCAGGGATGGTCAGCATAACTGTGCCATCTTCTCTAAAATGGATGTTTGCATGCATTTTACTTAAGACATCAGTACCCAACAAGCAGGTAGGTGCACCTTTAGCAAATAAAAATTTGGATACAAAAGTTTTAGGGCCAAAGCTCACATTTAAAGGTTTTGTAAAGGGCAACGCCTGAATTTTACCATCATACCCTTCTGCATATGTAACCTTTGAGGATATATTGTCAGGATATGGTAAAAAGTCCTGATTTAAAATGGAGGATGTTGCTCCCGTATCTATCAGAAAAGGTACATTTTTACCCTCAACTTCAACTTGTATTATTGGTCTTCTAGAAGGAAGAGAGACCTGCATAACTTTCAGTCATTCTGAGCTGTCTGTTTGATCAGGCACTGGGTTATTTATCCTATTTTTGGGTACAAAGGTTCCTGAATCTATATCTGCTTTTCTCTTCCTACATTCCCTTTGGAAATGTCCTGGCTTCTTACAGTAATGACAAGTAAACTTTTGATTACCAGAGCCAGTATTAGCCTGTGCAATTCTTACTGGCTTAGAATTTTCTCTTAAGTCCATTTCTATCCCTACAGCTTTCTGTCTAGCCAGGTGTGGGTCTTCCAAGGTTCTCCAATCAGGGGTTGCGGCCTTAAGCTTTTCCTTCACTTTTGGAGACAATCCATCTATAAAGGTTTTTGTAGCTAACCTCATCATTCCTGGAGCGGTTAGATCCATGCCTTCATCTCTGAAATTATTTTCTACACTTAGATAATATTCGTCTACTGATTGTCCAGATTTCTGAGCCACCACTCCCGTTGTTCCTCTCTGCCTCTGTCTCTCCCTCATGAAAACCATTAAGTGATCTACAAATTGTGTACCTGATTCTATCGTTTGTAAGGCACCATCTCCTGCTTGGGGCCTATGTACCTGTAGATTCGCTAATAGCTCCTGGAAGAGTCCAGGAGTCATTTTCATTCTACATAATTCTTCTCCATCTGCCCAAACTCCAGCGTGAGTCTGCATAATTTGCTGTATATATTGTGCAAATCTAACTGGACACTGGGTGGGATCTGGTGCGTTATGCAAGAGAGACATGCCTTCAGCGGGGGACCAAGGGAAATATTGTCGAGTTTGGTGATATCTAGTTCCCATTACTCCGTCAGCACCAGGTTCCCTAAAGGGTCTTGGTACTACCCTAACAGGGGCAAGTACAGCACCATGTCTAGGTGTACCACAGGCTAGGCAATCATTTCTCCAGTCTGGATTTTGTTGTCCACAGTGCGGACATACCCATCCTCCTGGTCCGGCTAAACTTTGAGGTGGTGTTTGGAGAAAAGATGGGGCATGTGGGTTAAGGTATGGGGGTGGGGTATTTTTAGATTTCACATTTTGTTTTTCTCCACAGCCTGTGGGTCTAATACACCACTTTTTACTCTGTTGATTATATGTCCATCCCTCATTTTCTGCTACCCTAGAGACATCAATCAATGCTTGGATCTGATCTATCCATTTCTTGTCTCTGATTATGCATTTTTTCCTTTCCTGAATTCCTTCCCATAGTTTTCTACTAAAAGCTTCTGCCCTAGTAACTCCAAACTTACTAAAAATCTTTTTCAGCCCCTTAGTGGCATCTTCACCACTTCTCTCCTTTATGATAGTATAGATATCTAATTCTTCTGGTTCCGACTTTGTTTGCTTATTCCCCATTTTCTTATCCTGAGCTTTCTTGCCCTAGGTGGCGTTTGGGTATGAGAATACCTCGTTACCTTCTTCCTAAGGAGCTAGGATGTCTTTTTCTTGCCCTAGGTGGCGTTTGGGTATGAGAATACCTCGTTACCTTCTTCCTAAGGAGCTAGGATGTTTAAACTGTGTTGATGTAAGAAAATCCTGATTCCTACACCTATAGCAAACAACACAAATGCAACCAGACAGAAAAAGAACATACAACGTATCTTGTCCCAGGCTAATTTATCTGTCCTGGGCTTATACTATCACATACAACGTATTCTTGTCCCAGGCTAATTTATCTGTCCTGGGCTCATACTATCATACACTTATCCGTCACCAGGTTTTTGTCAAAGACAGGATCAGAGATTGAACATAGGCGCGGAGGTCTCCCCGAAAGGACGCAACCACGTTGCCCAGTGGGACAGTCACTTCTTCTGTTTCAACCCCCTGGGCGGCTTATAGGGCTATTCCCAACTTCCACACACCTTCTATTCACATTCACTCTCATTCAATGCCGTACTCCGTGAGGTGATCAATTCCTAAATAGTTCAAGAACCCGAGCTATAGGTATCCTCCTCTACTAGAACTACCCGCTAAAGAACACGACACAGAAAATCTTACGGACAGTGCAGGACAGATATAAGAGATCTAACAGTGTCTCTTACCTGGCCAGGTTTTTGTTCATCTGCCGTCCATTATCCCAGATTCTCTTTTCGTTCGTATTCTGCCGGTGTTCTTGAAGGAATACACAGACCTCGGGTCCCTGTTCAGGCGCCACGAAATGTCGGGATCACACTCAGTCGGAGCAGCCTTTGGAAGTGTGGAATCACCAGAAATAATACACAAGACACGTCTTGTATAGTGTATCACTGGGAAGTCTCTGATGCACGCCTGCCTTCAAAGTGCTATCCCTTCTTTATATAGCTGTTTCAGTAGGTTTAGTGGTTATACAAGTTTTGCATGTTTAAACAAAGAGACAAAACAGGAAAGAAAGAAAAGAAAAGAAAACAGTTTCGTAGGCGGCAGTTTCACAACAAACAGTACAAAGGCAATTCCACAGACAAGAAAAACAGGATTTCATACTATAGCTAAAATGTCCTTGAATGGACAGGTCAATATTTATCACAAATTCTTTTTTTTAATTTTTGTTCATTGAGGTAATCATTTTTGTTCTGCTCTTCACACCTGCATACAGCGATGGGACCGGGGGAGCCATGCATACAGCGATGGGACTGGGGGAGCCATGCCCACAGCGATGGGACCAGGGGAGCCATGCATAGCAGGACAGGGATGAGGGGACAATGCATACCCGTCTTATACTTGAGTCAATAAGCTTACCCAGTTTTCCGTGGTAAAATTTGGTGCCTTGGCTTATACTTGGGTCTGCTTATACTCAAGTAAATACGGTAATAATTTAACCCTCATAAAACAAAGTGTTATGCAGACAAGTTAATAAAAAAATTTAAATGTTTTTGCTGCTGAAAAGAGGAGAGGCAAAAACTAAGAAAAATTGTCCAATCATTAGAGGGAATCTCTCAGCAGGTTTTTGCTACCTCATCTACGAGTAGCACAATGCAGGGGCATAGATCCTGATTCGAGAGACATGACGCTTACTGGGCTGCTTGCTGTGGTTTTGATAAGGCCACATTTTTATCAGAAGGAGTTGTCATTAAAGCACTAGTTGGCTTGCAGCTAAGTACACCTGCATATTCATGAGTGCTGTATAACCCTATCCCCATCACTGACAGGTTTTTGCCTATGCACAGTGTACACAGAAAGTGACCAATCAGTGATGTGGGCAGGGTTAAACAGAGCTCATCATTCAAGGAACAGGTAGATCTGCAGCAGATTGTGTTAAACCTTCAGCACCCAACAAAGAAATCAGAAATCAACTTTTTGTTACCGACTTAGGAAACTAAGTGACTTTCATGAGAATGTCATCAGATTTTCGTCAAAGTTTGATCATTTTTTTAACTGATGAGAACGAAAATATTCTTTGCCTTCTATCTATACGTCAGTAAAAAAACAGACAGTACACAGATGGCATCTGAATACTGTCAGATTTTTTCACAGACTCATAGACTTACATTGCTGACTTTGATCCGACACTCAGACCAATGTCGGACATGTCTCCGCAATTTGCCAGGATCTACGAATCTCATACAATTTGGCACAAATTAGATTTTCATCACATTGATTCGCTCATCTCTCTACTTTACTTCTTAATATATACGATATTGTAAATAAATGGATGTTTTGTGCTCTTTTGTGTGAGCAAATTATATTCAAGTTGCCAGCGTTCCCACCCGTTACACCCCGTCCATTTTTTGTAAGAAAGTGCCAGGGTTGGTGCCAACTAAATGCTACGTTTTCTCCATACTCTTGTGGTGTTTTGTACACAGAACAGAAGTTTTGATCCAGAGTCTTAACTATAGTGGTCTGGAGATTACACAAAACATAAGTAGAGACCAGTATTATAAATGGGACATGGCGTATGAGGGCCAGGTCACAGATCCGATAGGGGAGACGATATTCTTCTGTGTCCATAGATCACATCTGGCTGGTGGGGCTGTGAATACGGAATAATGTACTATCGGGCTGCACAGACAGTGTTAGCAGCAAGACCTTGACCTTTATAGAACAGCTTTGCACGTAAGGTGATACAGAGAAATATAATGTGTTATTTTACATGTATCTCACAGACGAAATATATAATAATTACATGTTATACATATAATTATAACAGCAGTCACAGACGTGCCAGGACATAGATCCCTGAGCTCCATAAGGTGTGTATTTGAGGACAGAACTCTTACCCCCGCTCGGTATTACATAGGTAATATACTTTGAATTTTAAAGGGAGCTAACATCCAGTACACATCACTAATGGCCAGCACACGTCTAATAAATACTTTAAAGCTCTTTATTGTTTGCATATGTATTCACACATCAATAACAGCTTTAAAGGAATTTGTAAAGCATGGGTAGAGCTAGCAAATCCATTCTGCTTAATAGATGTTGAAAATCGCTTTGATGATTTTAACGACTTTACTCAAATGTGAAGTAAGCATGACATATCAGTGTCCTGTGCTCTCAGCATGTTTGTAGAAGCCAAGCCTCGGCCATGATCTGCAGGGCAGTGTCATACTCGGACCTGTCAGAGGAGTGACTGGGATAAGATGGCTCATAAAAAGCATATGCACTTCATTACTGTGGTCAGAATTGTCTCTGGATATGGGAGTTGTGGGTCAGGGACATATTTAAGGTGGGTGCAACGTATTGTGCTTATCACAAATATGATCAACAGAGAAATATGTAGTTTGGTGCCTGCAAGGTCAAAACTACCTTGAGGGTCAATTTTATTTTTATGGCACAAGAACAGGCAAGAAAGAATTCTGTTCATGCATGTACTGAACATAAGGGCATATCACGGTGGCTCAGTGGTTAGCACTGCAGCCTTGCAGCACTGGGGTCCTGGGTTCAAATCCCCACAACATCTGCAAGAAGTTTGTATGTTCTCCCCGTGTTTGTGTGGGTTTCCTCTGAGTTGTCCAGTTTCCTCCCAGACTTCAAAGACATACAGATAGAGAATTTAGATTGTGAGCCCCATTGGGGACAGTGCCAATAATGTCTGTAAAGCAATGTGGAATTAATGGTGCTATATAAATGAGAAAAATAAATATCAGGGGTGAATGATGTGAACTCCACTAACAAAATGGCATCAAGCCACCGGTATTCACGGTGGAAAATGAAATGCTAGGTGAAATCCCAAGAAACAATGAAAACCCTATATTAAGGGTCACCAATCTAACCCAAGAAGAGGTGCGAAACCGGCTAAATAAGATTAAAATAGATAAATCTCCGGGTCCGGATGGCATACACCCACGAGTACTAAGAGAACTAAGTAATGTAATAGATAAACCATTATTTCTTATTTTTAGGGACTCTATAGCGACAGGGTCTGTTCCGCAGGACTGGCGCATAGCAAATGTGGTGCCAATATTCAAAAAGGGCTCTAAAAGTGAACCTGGAAATTATAGGCCAGTAAGTCTAACCTCTATTGTTGGTAAAATATTTGAAGGGTTTCTGAGGGATGTTATTCTGGATTATCTCAATGAGAATAACTGTTTAACTCCATATCAGCATGGGTTTATGAGAAATCGCTCCTGTCAAACCAATCTAATCAGTTTTTATGAAGAGGTAAGCTATAGACTGGACCACGGTGAGTCATTGGACGTGGTATATCTCGATTTTTCCAAAGCGTTTGATACCGTGCCGCACAAGAGGTTGGTACACAAAATGAGAATGCTTGGTCTGGGGGAAAATGTGTGTAAGTGGCTTAGTGATAGAAAGCAGAGGGTGGTTATAAATGGTATAGTCTCTAACTGGGTCGCTGTGACCAGTGGGGTACCGCAGGGGTCAGTATTGGGACCTGTTCTCTTCAACATATTCATTAATGATCTGGTAGAAGGTTTACACAGTAAAATATCGATATTTGCAGATGATACAAAACTATGTAAAGCAGTTAATACAAGAGAAGATAGTATTCTGCTACAGATGGATCTGGATAAGTTGGAAACTTGGGCTGAAAGGTGGCAGATGAGGTTTAACAATGATAAATGTAAGGTTATACACATGGGAAGAGGGAATCAATATCACCATTACACACTGAACGGGAAACCACTGGGTAAATCTGACAGGGAGAAGGACTTGGGGATCCTAGTTAATGATAAACTTACCTGGAGCAGCCAGTGCCAGGCAGCAGCTGCCAAGGCAAACAGGATCATGGGGTGCATTAAAAGAGGTCTGGATACACATGATGAGAGCATTATACTGCCTCTGTACAAATCCCTAGTTAGACCGCACATGGAGTACTGTGTCCAGTTTTGGGCACCGGTGCTCAGGAAGGATATAATGGAACTAGAGAGAGTACAAAGGAGGGCAACAAAATTAATAAAGGGGATGGGAGAACTACAATACCCAGATAGATTAGCGAAATTAGGATTATTTAGTCTAGAAAAAAGACGACTGAGGGGCGATCTAATAACCATGTATAAGTATATAAGGGGACAATACAAATATCTCGCTGAGGATCTGTTTATACCAAGGAAGGTGACGGGCACAAGGGGGCATTCTTTGCGTCTGGAGGAGAGAAGGTTTTTCCACCAACATAGAAGAGGATTCTTTACTGTTAGGGCAGTGAGAATCTGGAATTGCTTGCCTGAGGAGGTGGTGATGGCGAACTCAGTCGAGGGGTTCAAGAGAGGCCTGGATGTCTTCCTGGAGCAGAACAATATTGTATCATACAATTATTAGGTTCTGTAGAAGGACGTAGATCTGGGTATTTATTATGATGGAATATAGGCTGAACTGGATGGACAAATGTCTTTTTTCGGCCTTACTAACTATGTTACTATGTTACAAGCTTCTGTTAGTCCATCACACTTAGAATCGGTGCTTGGTGGGATTCTTGTGTTTTCTGAAATCAATTCATGTACATGAATGGGAACCTAAATCATTGCTCAGTCCACAAAGAGCAAGTGCAGTACCCAAAGTTATGATTTGCGGGGGCTCCACACTTCTTGAAGTCGAAGTCTATTCTTCAGATCCCTTTCCTTTTTCCTTTGATTTCATTGATCTTGGTTGACAAAAAATGTACCTCTCATGACCTTTCACATAAATTTACGTCAAAGGTTGTGTCCCTGTCTTTGATACAGGCTTGCACACTAAACCCACATCGTTCCCACACATAGTGACTGATTTAAAAAGACATCATGTGCCTTTAACAGTCACCGGTGGAGCTACTGGGTTTGCTGTGGGCTTGTATTTTTAGGCTGAGATGGGCTGAGATGGGCCCAGTAACGAGGGACCTTCGCAGCCTAATAATATAGGCCCGCACTTGTCTGCGTTACCTGGGCTGGTTATCAAAAATAGGAAGGAGCCCATGCAGTTTTTTAAAATTATTTATTAGGTTAAAGCCAGATACACACTAATGTATCACATCTGATGTGAGAGCATCGATGTGACATGGTAATGAAAATATGCTCCAGGACTGCTGCCAGCGGGAGCCGAGTGTCAGTGCTCTGTGCTCCTCTCACATTAGAGAATCGCAACACAGCTGCGGAGGAGATGGAAAAATTAATTTCTCCATCTCCTCCATTGCTGGCATCCAAGGGAATCGCCCGATCAGTGAAAAACATGGGTATAACATGGGTTCTATCAGTGACAAACATGGGTATAACAAGTACTATATGTAAAAAACAGACATCTGAATGAGGCCTTACAAAGATTTTTGCCAAAAACAAGTCTCCTGAAGGCTCTGTTGCTTGGCCAATACCTGTTAGGCCCCTAAACGCTATTAACTTGCAGATATATGTTCAATATGGACGGTAAGGCTGTAGGCACACGTTCAGGATTTTTCGCGTTTTTTTCATGCTTTTCACTATAAAAAAGCTTAAAAAACACATACATATGCATCCCATCATTTATAATGCATTCTGCAATTTTTGTGCATATATTGCATTTTTTTTCGTGAAAAAAATGCATCGCGGTAAAAAACGCAGCATGTTCATTAATTTTGCAGATTTTTTTGCTGATTCCCCACTATATTATTGCATTGGGAACCTCTGGAAAAAAAACGCAAAAAAATCTGCCAAAAAAAGTGCAAAAAACCACGAGAAAAACGCGAAAAAAACCGCATGTGGATTTCTTCAGGAAATTTCGGCAAGAAATCCTGACGTGTGCACATAGCCTAAGGCTGTGTTCACACGTTGCGTTTTTTTCGCGGTTTTTTCGTGGTTTTTCCCGATAAAAACGCTATAAAACCGCAAAAAAAACGCATACAATAAGCATCCCATCATTTAGAATGAATTCCGGATGTTTTGTGCACATGATGCGTTTTTTTCCGCAAAAAAAACGCATACCGCACAAAATCCGGACATGCTCTATCTTTTTGCGGTTTTTTTGCGGATTTCCCACTCCAAAATGCATTGGGAAGTGTCCGGAAAAAACCGCGGCAAAACCGCGTCAAAACCGCGGCAAAAACGCGTCAAAACCGCGGCAAAATCGCGGCAAAAACGCATGCGGTTTTCTTGCGGATTTCATGCAGAAAATGTCCGGAATTCTCAGGAATTTTCTGCATGAATTCCTGAACGTGTGCACATAGCCTAATAGTATTCTAATGCTGTCTGGCCACCTTTCTGAAAGCGTGGCTAACAAGAGAAAATTAAGTTTATTTCTCCCTGGCTTTCAGTCATAGATGTATGTGTAGTGGAGTGGCTGCAGTCACCACTCACAGAATTGCTGAATAAAGTTAGAAAAAAAGGGTATTCCATAGATTTGAAGTGTTCCTTACATTATATATTACAACCCCTGGCAAAAAATATGGAATCACCGGCCTTGGAGGATGTTCATTCAGTTGTTTAATTTTGTAGAAAAAAAGCAGATCAGACATGGCACAAAACTAAAATAATTTCAAATGGCAACTTTCTGGCTTTAAGAAAGACTAAAAGAAATCAAGAACAAAATATGTGGCAGCCAGTAATGGTTAATTTTTTAACCAAGCATAGGGGAAAAAATTATGGAATCACTCAATTCTGAGGAAAAAATATGGAATCATGAAAAACAAACAAACAAAAAAACACTCCAAAACATCACTAGTATTTTGTTGCACCACCTCTGGCTTTTATAACAGCTTGCAGTCTCTGAGGCATGGACTTAATGAGTGTCAGACAGTATCTTCATTAATCTGGCTCCAACTTTCTCTGACTGCTGTTGCCAGATCAGCTTTGCAGGTTGGAGCCTTGTCATGGACCATTTTCTTCAACTTCCACCTAAGATTTTCAATTGGATTGAGATCCAGACTATTTGCAGGCCATGACATTGACCTTATGTGTCTTTTTTCAAGGAATGTTTGCAGTTTTTGCTCTAATGCAGGATGCATTATCATCTTGAAAAATGATTTCATCATCCCCAAACATCCTTTCAATTGATGGGATAAGAAAAGTGTCCAAAATATCAACATAAACTTGTGCATTTATTGAAGATGTAATGGCAGCCATCTCCTCAGGGCCTTTAGCTGACATGCAGCCCCATATCATCAATGACTGTGGAAATTTGCATGTTCTCTTCAGGCAGTCATCTTTATAAATCTCATTGGAACGGCATCAAACAAAAGTACCATCATCATCACCGTGCCCAATGCAGATTCGTAATTCATCACTGAATATGACTTTCATCCAGTCATCCACAGTCCACGATTGCTTTTCCTTAGCCCATTGTAACCTTGTTTTTTTCTGTTTAGATGTTAATGATGGTTTTCGTTTAGCTTTCTATATGTAAAACCCATTTCCCTTTGGCGGTTTCTTACAGTTCGCTCACAGACGGTGACTCCATTCGTTCCTCATTTGTTTCGTTGTGCATTTCCTGTTTTGGAAACATATTGCTTTAAGTTTCCGGTCTTGACGCTTTGATGTCTTCCTTGGTCTACCAGTATGTTTGCCTTTTACAACCTTCCCATGTTGTTTGTATTTGGTCCAGATTTTAGACAGCTGACTGAACAACCAACATCTTTTGCAACATTGTGTGATGATTTACCCTCTTTTAAGAGTTTGATAATCCTCTCCTTTGTTTCAATTGACATCTCTCATGTTGGAGCCATGATTCATGTCAGTCCACTTGGTGCAACAGCTCTCCAAGGTGTGATCACTCCTTTTTAGATGCAGACTAATGAGCAGATCTAATTTGATGCAGGTGTTATTTTTGGGTATGAAAATTCACAGGATGATTCCATAATTTTTTCCTCAGAATTGAGTGATTCCATAATTTTTCCCTATGCTTGGTTAAAAAAGTAACAATTACTGACTGCCACATATTTTGTTCTTGATTTCTTTTAGTGTTTCTTAAAGCCAGGAAGTTGCCATTTGAAATGACTTTAGTTTTGTGCCATGTCTGTGATCTGCTTTTTTGTCTACAAAATTAAACAACTGAATGAACATCCTCCAAGGCCGGTGATTCCATAATTTTTTTCAGGGGTTGTATATTATACTCATTCAGTTACCTATAATGGGGAGCAGCAGATACTAGATAAATAACTCTGCTTTGTCATAGATTGGTGTACCACAGAGCAAGCTGTCAATCAAAGTGATGGGGCATGTTTACAGCTGCTGCTCACTGTGCACTGATTGGCAATTGCTGCCATTCTGTGCATGTCTCCATGACTGAAAGCCGGCAGCATCTGGAAGGAATAAAGATCATTTTCTACCAGTAGCCATGCTTTCAGCATACCTCCTAACCTTTGAACAACAGAGAGAGGGACAAATTATGTGGCTCCAAATCCACTCCCATTTACCATTTCTTTCTCTCCCGGCAGGAGGAGATATCACAGGGGCTCTGGTAGTGAGAGAAATTCAGTCGCCTGAGACTACAGTGCGTAGACCCAAATTTGTGATGGACCGCTGTATCCAGGACATTTGGAACTAAAGATGAGCAGATCGATTCACGGATCCCTGGTCCAGCGTCCAGGTCAGTGGAGTCTGGTGGCTGGACAATAGGCCTGATGCTTTTGGTGCTTTTATTCTCTATACACTTGTATGTGGAGCATGAAAAAAGCATTTTTGCATTTTTAAGTGCAGAATCAAAGCATTTCTGTAGTATTATAAAGCATTAAAATCTGCACCAAAAATGCATCAGATAAGGGGGAACACACATAAAAGAAATGCAGCAAAAATGCAACAATCAGAGAAGATTGTTATTGCATCGTGTGCTATGGATGCCTGCAGAAATGTGCAGAAAAAAAAGCAGTAGAAAAAAACCCACCATTAATTCTGCATGTGAACGCGGCCTCAGCATTACATTTTTATTACATTTTTTATGGGTTTAATCCTTTCAAGCCACATAGCCCGGTTCACTATGTAATTTCGCCGGAATTTTCTGGAGAGTTTCAAATATGTACATTTTTGGAAAGGCTATGGTATAAGCAATAAGAAAAACAATGTTTCCATTTGCCCCGAGTCCTAAGTGGCCGCCATCTTGGATTTTACAAAATGGCTGATTTACATCGATTTTTGTTAATATCTCAGCTTGTAAGTAACGTAAAACTTAAATTTTGACAGCTAAACATACATTTTGAGTACTAAGAAATGCAGTGGTATCCAAATAAATACTCTATATACGACTACAAATTGTATCGGTTTATATTTGAACAAATTTTCGAACTCGAAAAGCAGAGAGTTAATGTTTTTAACTTTTGAACAACCAGAGTGTCTTTACATATCGCCACCATCACTGTCATCATCAGTTTCATATTTGGTCTGAGTGTCCTCGTCATTCATACACTCGCTGTCACACTGACAAAGATCGGTACAGGATAAGTTATTTTTTCGGCACGAACACCTTGAAGAAGAACAGTCATGTTTGCATTGACAACTAATCATCTCGATTATTGCTTTTGGAGCTGGAAGAACATCTGTCATGGTTGGTTTCAACTGTCCATCCAACCCTTTGTGATAGCCATTCTTCTCGGGATCCAGCTGAGAATCCTGCAAAGCAATGTTAGCTTGTCCCCACACTCTGGCTTGGATATGGACTCTGAGGACATGTTGTTTTAGAGCTCCGAGTGTAGGAGGTAACCTGTCACTTTCTGCCATATGCTTGCAAAATAGATGCCATCGCAGTTCGGGAATATTCTTAATAAAAATGCCTTTTGGAGAGTAAGCAAAACATATGAAGGTAGCAAGAGTTGACAACATAGTTTTGCTCACTTCTTTTTCAGTCGAAAGCATCTGCAGAGAACTGATTACATCTGGTGTTGCGTTCATGTAAGTTTGCAGCCAGATTGCTTTGCCAATTCGAGAGAACCTTCCAGTTGTGTCAGCACCAGTGAATGCATGGAAGGCTGTCAAAGCCTTTGCTCTGTCTGCCCCTATGACTCTCCTTATTGGCTCTATCTCGATCATCCCAGAGACCATTGAAATCGATGTATTCTTCAGCATGAGGTCATAGTTAGCTATGACCAACACCAGTACATCGGTATCAGGGGAGAAGAAAACCATCCTTGCATCCGGTGGGTTTCGTTGTGTTGCCAAGACAGCTTGGTAGATCAACAGTGTGTCTGCTTCTTCGTGATTTGAATTCATACATGATGTTCTGACTCATAGTGAGTGCTGCTCGGTCAACAATTTTGGTCCTTCTTTGAGTTTCAAGGCTGTCAATCGGCCCTGTTATGATCCAACGGATAGCGGAATATAATTCTGCTGGAACGTCGTTTATGTCACTAGTGACCGTTATGGTGTTTTTATCATTGACTTCCGTTGTAAAATTAGCAATGCTTTTCCTAATTAACTGTGCTGCTTTGTAGATTGTCTGCATGTTGTCTGCATCATCACTACGACATTCCATTGCAGAATTAACCATGATTTCCTCACAGGCTTCTGCTGAATAAAGAACTGCTGATTCCCTTCTGTTTTTTGAAAGACAGGATTTCAGATGTGGCAAGGCATTCATTATAATTTCTTTGAGCCACTTTCTAGTGAATGTAGGTTTGTGATTTTCCACACCTTCTATACCAAGCATATTCAAATAAGTGGTTTCGATATCTTGTATAGATAGATATGATTGGTTCTGTGTTTGAATATCCACTAGGTTTATCAACTCTAACAGACTTGCACGTTGTAATAAGGGTTCTTTGTGGTCTGTTATGTTGGTACTACGTTCTCGTTGTCCATGAAAAACATGCTTTGTCCAACAGCTTTTGTGGTACCGGACGTCAATAGAATGTGCATCCCCTGGTGCAATGCATGTGTTCAGTCTTGTTTTCAGTGTTAAATTATCTGATGTTTCAATAGCTTGTTTCAACGATTTCCCTGCGTTGACTGTCCTCACATTATAAAGCTTCTCATTCTCATCGTTCTGACAAAAGAAACATTTTTCCTTATCCAGTGGCCATGTATGTGACCTCGTGAATGGTGATGAAGAGTCAGATGTTAATGAACCTGATTCGTCCATTTCAGCACGTCCTCTTTTTAATCCTCGTTTCTTGGTAATGTGGCTACCAGTAGCTAATGCATGTGCATAACGGTCCCGGGCTCGTTGTATTTGGTCGTTGTTAATTGCATTTGTGTAACAACTTCGATGGTAGACTGCCTGATGTGTAGCGATTGTGTCTTTCCTGTTGCTAATCCGTCGATGGATATCAACATAGTTGCCATCTTGTAAACTTGCCCTCTCTGCTACTATGTCCAAAACGCGCTGGTAAGACTGTATCCGAGGATTTTGCACCAACTTCTCATTGCCATTGGAAGACTGACAGAGCATACATAGCTTCCAGTTGATAGGTGCCTCACCTTCACAAGTGACTTCAGTAGCTTGTGGTTTGTCTGTCATGTTCAACTCCTGTAATAAAAGAAAAAAAAAACATGTGATTCCTGTCATTATGTATTATTATGTCAATACTAATTAATTATAAAAAACTGCTGTAGTAAATATCTAAAACACATCTGCAACTAGTAATATTGCATTTCTTAGCCCTAAAATGTATGTTTAGCTGTCAAATTTTATTTTTATGTTATTTATAAGCTGAGATATTAACGAAAATTGGTTTTACGTCAGCCATTTTGTCAAATCCAATATGGCGGTCACGTGGGACTCGGGGCAAATGGAAACATTGTTTTTCGTATTGCTTATACTATAACCTTTCCAAAAATGTATAGTTTTCAGACTCTCCAAAAAAATCCGGCGAAGGCCTAAATCAATACATAGTGAACCGGACTAATTTCCATTTTGTGTTTCAGTTTTGTCCTCCCCTTCTTCCAAGAGCAATTAAGCTTTTACTTTTTTGTCTTCATAGACATATGAGGGCTTGTTTTTTGCAGGACGAGTTGTACTTTTGAATGACACCATTCATTTTACCACACAGTGTAATTAAAAATGGGAAAAATATCCAAGTGTGGGAAAATTGTGAAAAAAAGACAATTCTTACTCTTTTGGGGGGAATGTTTTTTACTGTGTACATTTTGTGGTAAAAATGACCATGCAATTTGATTCTCCTCATCAATCTGATAACGGCAATACGAAACACGTTCAGTTTTTTAATTATATTAGTAGTGGAAAGATCTGAAGTTTAATCCAAAATAATTTTGATGTTGTGTTGCCATTTTCCGAGACCCTTAACATTTTTATTTTTCAGATTGAGCTGCATGATAACATATTTTTTGTGGGGTTAGACAATGTTTTTATTAGTACCATTTTGGGATAGATGTGACTTTTTGATCGCCTGTTACAACCTGTTACAAAATTTTTTCCATTTACAGTGTTTACTTATCGGTTTAATTGTTTTTTTCATTTTGATAGACTTTTCTGAACTTGGTGATACCGCATATGCATATATATTTTGTTTTTTAATATCTTTATTTTCAATGGGAGGAAAGGGGGTTAATTTGATCTTTTATTTATTTTTTACTTTTTTTTACTTTTTTATGCTATCACGTCACATGCGTATTAAATGCCTCTGTCAGAGATTGACAGCGGCATTTAACAAGTTAACAATTGCAGGCGGAGCACTACTTCACCTCTATTATTAGGGCAGGTCCTAGCTCTAAGGCCGGGATCACGCATGCGAGAAATACGGCCGAGTTTCGCATGTTAATACCCGGCATTGCCGCCATCAGTTAGGAGCGGGAGCGTGAGGCTGCATGTATTGCATATAACATATTTTCAACCATGGCCTTCTGGTATAACAACATTTTAGAAAACCTCTCCGCCTCAGGAAGTAGAGATGCAAAGTTTTCCTTGTAGCATGGGTCAAGCAGGGTGAACAGCCAGTGCTCTTTTTGGCCAAGGTAATTATAACACGAGGGTCACGGGAAAGGCAGCAGTTCATAAAGTCAGCCATATGTGCCAAGCTCGCTATAGCCAACATTTCCCTGTCTCCACCATGATGACGACTTTCTATCTCCTCCTCATTACCCTCTTCAGCCCATCCACGTAGGAGAGACCAGATGAAGGTTGTGTGGGTACTAGCCTCTGTTGCGCTAACCAACAGCTGTTCCTCCTCCTCAGCCTCCACCTTCTCATTTTTACCCAATCCATGCTGAGCAGATGAGATGAGGCTGGGCTGGGTAGAGTCTCCCAGTCTCATGTCTTCCTCCATCTCCACCTCGTCCGCATGCATAGCTTCATTTTTAATTGTGAGCAGTGACTGTTTAAGTATGCACAGAAATGGGATCATTGAGCTGACTATAGCTTCATCAACGCTCACCATCTTTGTGGAGTCCGCAAAGCCTTGAAGAACTGCACAAATGTCAGACATCCATGCCCCCTCTTCAGTTGTTATGTGCAGAGGCTAACCAGAATACTGACGAGCATCTTGGAGCTGATACTTAAGCGTACCCTAACCAGAAGCTCTGGCAAATCTGGGACCACTGAACTACCAATTTGAGCACGTGTGCCAAGGCAAGCATGCTACTTGTGTGAGCTTGCCAAGCTTCACAGCTGCAACCAGGTTACAGCCATTGTCACACACGGCCATGCCTGGTTGAAGGTTCAGCGGCAAAAAACACAGATGTGTCTGGTCTGTTATTTTTCTTTAAATAACTTTGCCGTGGAGTTTGCTTTGTCTCCTAGATAAATCAGCTATAGCAGAGCCTGTTGCTGCTTCGCTGGGGCTGTGCTGCAAAGCTTCCAGCTTGCGGCTGATGTGGATGACATACTCTGAGATAAAACATCGGAGATGGAGGATAAGGAAGAGCAAAACAGGGTGCAGGAGCTGATGTATGAGGTGGAGGAAGTTGCACGCCTTGTCCCTCTGGTTACATCAGTGTTTCTTCCTGCCTGTTTTGGTGCTGCTGATCCCTCCTCCTCAGCACTGCTGGCCTCGCTCTGCAAGCCCGATTCCCAGGTTGGGTCTGTTATTTTGTCACCCACCACCTCATCTTTCACCGCTGCACCCTGGTCCTTCTGACTTGTGGACTTTACAACAAGAATCTGACTTATTGGCAACTGTGTTTCATAATCATAGAAATTTGTTTTCACTCCCCACCGTCATCTTCTTGTGGCCATGGCTTCTCTAAGTTTTGTGCATCACTAAACAGCATGTCCTCCTGTCCCTCTTGGAGCATGCAGGGTGAGGGGCCACAATCAAGAAATTATGTTTTAAAGATCTTCTCAGAGTTTCCTAGTGTGGGATCACTAGTTTCTTGTGACTCAGCATGGCAGAAGGAATCAGGGTGATGATGAACCGATCCAAACTGTTGGCTGGTGAGAAGTGACTTGGTGGTGATGCCAAGCATTATCTGCTATACAACCAACCACCTGTTTGCACTGTCCTTGCTTCAGAAGTGGTGTACCATGCCTCCCTGTAAAGTGGGACAGGAAACTGTGTGTTATTGATGGGCTTGTTTCTTGTGCTCCAGTAACAGGTATAGTCGCACCTGCCCCACATCCTCAGTGTCTGCGTGCACCATCATCAGTACCTCCATTTCCCTGTCCCTTACCGCACACTTTACGCATTTTTTAATTGCTATGCTTTTTAAAACCAAGTTTTTTTATATAATTAAAAAATTTGGTTACCTGCTGCAGTCAAAGCAGTTTTTCTTTTAGTTTAATACCACTGTTATATACCACAGAAAGCATAACACTGAACGGATGAGTAATTCAACCTAGAATAATTTTACAACGCTTTTTGTGAGTGTTATATATCACCATAATATACCACAGACCATGCAATGCTTCATGGATGAGGAATTGAATCCAGGACAATTTTTCAAAGCTTTTTGAAAGTGTTATATAACACAAAAATGTACTACAGACCATGTAATACTGTATAGATGAGGGATTGAAGCACGAAAAACTTTTTGAATGCTTTTTTGTAGTGGTAGATATCACAGAAATGTTCCCCACACCATAGAATACTGTATGGGTGAGTAATTGAACCCAGGAAAAAAATGTTTGGAAGTGTTTTATAACACAGAAATGTACAACAGACCATGTAATACTGTATGAATGAAGAATTGAAGCCAGATCAAAAACACTTTTTATAGTGTTAAATATCGCAGAAATGTACTCCACACCATGGAATAAAATATGGGTGAGTAATTGAACCCAGAACATTTTTTAAACACTTTTGTTGTAGTGTTAGATATCACAGAAATGTACCACACACCACAATATACTGTATCGGTGAGTAACTGAACCCCGAAAAAAATGTAAACGCTTTTTGTAGTGTTAGGTATTACAGATATGTGCCCCACAGCATGGAATACTGTATGGGTGAGCAATTTAAATTAAAAAAATCTTAAATGCTTTTTTGTAGTGTTAGATATCACAGAAATGTAACCATCATTACAAAATAATGTATAGGTGAGCAACTGAACCCTGAAAAATTTGAAACACCTTTTGGAAGTGTTTTGTAACACCGAAATGTACAACAAGCCAGGCCACGTAATACTGTATAGATGAGGAATTGAAAATAGAAAAATTTGTAAATGCTTTTTGTAGTATTAGATATCATAGAAATGTACCCCGTACTATGTAATAGAGTATGGATGAGCAATTGAACCCAAAACTTTTTTTAACCCCTTTCTGACATCAGATGTAATATACCATCCATGTGCCCTCGGTCTATTTGACCATAGACAGAATATTACATCTGAGCAATTGTCCAGACAAATGAGGGGTGTGTTGTCATGACAACATCCAGGTCACCAGATTTAGCAAACTTGCTGACCATGCCCAGTGCATGATGAGCAAGTTTGTCTGTTAGTGCATAGCTGGAATTGGAAAATTGCAAATTTTTCACCAAATTTCTGTTTTTTTCACAAATAAATGCAAATCATATCAAAGAAATTTTACTACTATCATGAAGTACAATATGTCATGAGAAAATAGTCTCATAATCACCAGGATCCATTGAAGTATTCCAGAGTTATTACCTCATAAAGGGACAGTGGTCAGAATTGTAAAAATTGGCCTGGTCATTAACGAGCAAACCACCCTCGGGGGTAAGGGGGTTAGATGCTTTTTTGTAGTGATAGATATCACAAAAATATAACCAACATCACGGACTACTGTATGGGTGAATAATTGAACACAGAAAAATTTGTAGACACTTTTTGGAAGTGTTTTATAACACCAAAATGTACAACAGACCATGTAATACTGTATGGAAGAGCAATTGAAGCTATAACATAATTTAAATGCTTTTTGGAAATGTTTTATAACCCTGAAATGTACAAAAGACCACATAATACTGTATGGGTAAGGCATTGAAGCCAGAACATTTTTAAACTTTTTTTTTGTAGTGTTAGATATCACAGCACCATGGAATACTGTATGGGTGAGTAACTTAACCCAGAAAAATGTGTTAACTCTTTTTGGAAGTGTTTCGTAACACCAAAATGTATCACAGAGCATGTGATACTATATGGGTGATTAATTGAATCCATAGAAAATATTAAAAGCTTTTTGGAACTGTTTTTTAACACCTAAATATACCAGAGATCACATAATACTATATGGGTGAGTAATTGAATCCAGAAAAAATGTTCTATGCTTTTTGGAAGTGTTATGTGCCACAGAAATGCACCACAAAGCACATAATACTCTATTGATAACAATATAGTAAATTTTTGCACCCCCCAAAAAAATCTTGTCAGATGCAGCACTTATATATTTAGCAATGAACTGTGAAGCACTGAGCCCTGCTTTGAGACTTTATTCTACCACCCTCCCTGCTCCTGTAACTGTCGCTAGGCTAAATGCACAAAGTATCTGATCCAAACAGCAGAGTACAATATTAGCCCTTAGAAGGGCTGTTAGTATGATCATTCAGCATCAGCACCAGTATCAATGCTAGAGGACTGTGCACATACAGGTATGGAAAAGCACTCTCTCTCTCCAATATGAACTGAAGTGTGCAATGGCGTCAGTGAGCTAAGTGTGGCAGCACCTGTCCTTTTATACCCCTGATAAACACAGCCCTAATCCCTGTCTACAAACTGTATTAGCTCTTACAAGGACTGTTAGTATGATGGCTCAGCTTCAGCACCAGTATCAATACTACAGGACTCTAATTTGTTATACTGTGCACACACATGCTTGGACAAGCATTCATTCCTTCCAATACATACTGTCACAGAGCAGAGTAGTGTCTGGTCTTTTATAACCCCTGATGATGTCACACGCCAGCCAACCATCCGTAATGCCACAACCAAGAAGGCTACAGCATTACAGTGATGCGCAGGTAAACCCCGCATGCGTAGTGGTTAGCACATCAATGTCTGAGCACTAGGGGGATGCGATATCCAACACCTTCACTGATCGGCTGTTCCCGGTGTCAGTGGTGGACGGATCTTCTGAGTTGCGGAGTTGCACAACACATCTTCATTGAAGGAAGAATGGCTGCAGCCCATCCACCTAAGGCTACTTTCACACTAGCGTCGGTACGGGGCCGTCTCCATGCGTCGGCCCAACGTACCGACGCACGCTGTGAAATAAATGAACAACGGGGCAGCGGATGCAGTTTTTCAACACATCCGCTGCCCACTGTAATGTCCGGGGAGGAGGGGGCGGAGTTTCGGCGGCACATGCGCGGTCGAAAACGTTTTTTGTGCCGACGGTCCGCCAAAACACGACGAATGCGACGTGTGGCCATACGTCGCAATGCGTCGCTAATGCAAGTCTATGAAGAAAAAACGCATCCTGTGGGCAACTTTTTCTCCAAAACGATGCTTTGCGACGGACGTCACATGATGCTAGTGTGAAAGTAGCCTAATACTGATTTGAATATGGGGTGAATTTGTAGTACCTGGCTGCAACCACTATACAGTCGACAGAGGTGTATATCCTAAGGACCATATTAATGGCAATAAATATTTTTTTATCTACTTTTTACAAAACATTTAAATCAAGAGTGCACAAATTTTTCGATCCAAGGGCCACATTTTCATGCTGAACCAATCCCAAGGGTGGCAATAAAATCTAAAGGGTTACTTAAATGAATACATCACCATTATTTACCCCATCGCCCCAAAATGTACCCTCACGGTAACAGTAACACCACCACACCTCCTATAACAGTCAAGATTAGTGATGAGCGAGTGTACTCGTTGCTCGGGTTTTCCCGAGCACGCTCGGGTGACCTCCAAATACTTATGACGGCTCGGAGATTTACTTTTTATCGCGGAAGCTGAATGATTTACAGCTATTAGCTAGGCTGAGTACATGTGGGGGTTGCCTGGTTGCTAGGGAATCCCCACATGTAATCAAACAGGCTAGTAGCTGGAAATCATTCAGCTGCCGTGATGAAAACTAAATCTTCGAGCAGTGATAAATACTCGGAGGTCACACGAGCGTACTCGGGAAAACCCGAGCAACGAGTACACTCGCTCATCACTAGTCAGGATATTTAATATTCCATTCCTTCATGGAACTCTTACCATTTCCTGCTTCATCCTCACAATCCTTGTAGTGCTGGTGACAGCTGCATTGTGATGATGTCAGCAGCGTTATGAACTCATCATCTCGGCGGAGGCAGACGAGCGCTGCATGCTCCTGGCCTGGCATCAATGTGTTCAAACGTATTCGCATCTCTCAGACTCAAATGCATTTGAATGTAGAATGATGAGAATTGGCATCTCCAGGTTCACCGTAGGCCAAAAACATTTTTTGTCTGGCTACACGGGCCCACGGGCTGTATGTCATGCACGCCTAATTTTAATAAACATAATTTCTATATTAGTGATTCAGTGTTTTTTTAATGGTTGCAAGTGATCTGGTGATAGTTAGTAATGATTCTTCGACATACTATAAATGTAAGTTGTAGCTCTTGAAGAACATTGTATTCAGTAAAATAGTGACTTCCTGCATTAAGAAATAGAAAAATAGACCAGAATAACATAGGACTCAGGGCCGGCTTCAGCACCCGGCGCACCCGGGCAAGTGCCGGGGCCCTGAGCAGGCAGGAGGCCCACTCGCCGTCGCGGACACTGGCAAGCTGTAGTGCCGGCCCCCGCGAGTGGACCCCCCACCTGTTTCGGGCCCCAGCACTTGCGATACTTACCTCTCCTGGTTCCAGCGCTGCAGCGTCTTCCATCCTCTGACTGTGACGTTCAGGTCAGAGGGCGAGATGACGTTACCAGTGCGTGTCCTCTGCCTGAGCAGTCGCAGCACAGAGAGCAGGAAGATGCCGACGGTGAGGAGTCCAGAGCAGCGTCAAGCAATGAGAGGTTAGTATTTCATTTTTTTTAACCCCTTAAGTCCCGAGGGTGGTTTGCACGTTAATGACTGGGCCAATTTTTACAATTCTGACCACTGTCCCTTTATGAGGTTATAACTCTGGAACGCTTCAACAGATCCCAGTGATTCTGACAGTGTTTTCTCGGGACATATTGTACTTCATGATAGTGGTAAAAATTCTTTGATAGTACCTGCGTTTGTTTGTGAAAAAAATGGAAATTTGGCGAAAATTATGAAAATTTCGCAATTTTCCAACTTTGAATTTTTATGCAATTAAATCACAGAGATATGTCACACAAAATACTTAATAAGTAACATTTCCCACATGTCTACTTTACATCAGCACAATTTAGGAACCAAATTTTTTTTTTGTTAGGGAGTTATAAGGGTTAAAAGTTGACCAGCAATTTCTCATTTTTACAACACCATTTTTTTATTAGGGACCACATCTCATTTGAAGTCATTTTGAGGGGTCTATATGATAGAAAATTCCCAAGTGTGACACAATTCTAAAAACTGCACCCCTCAAGGTGCTCAAAACCATATTCAAGAAGTTTATTAACCCTTCTGGTGCTTCACAGGAATGTTTAAATAAAAATGAACATTTAACTTTTTTTCACAAAAAATTTAATTCAGCTCCAATTTGTTTTATTTTACCAAGGGTAACAGGAGAAAATGGACCCCAAAAGTTGTTGTACAATTTGTCCTGAGTACACCGATACCCAATATGTTAATAAACCACTGTTTGGGCGCATGACAGAGCTCGGAAGCGAAGGAGCGCCATTTGACTTTTCAATGCAAAATTGACAGGAATTGAGATGGGACGCCATGTTGCGTTTGGAAAGCCACTGATGTGCCTAAACATTGAAACCCCCCCACAAGTGACACCATTTTGGAAAGTAGACCCCCTAAGGAACTTATCTAGAGGTGTGGTGAGCACTTTGACCCACCAAGTCTTTCACAGAAGTTTATAATGCAGAACCGTAAAAATAAAAAATCATATTTTTTCACAAAAATTATCTTTTCGCCCCAAATTTTTTATTTTCCCAAGGGTAAGAGAAGAAATTGGACACCAAAAGTTGTTGTACAATTTGTCCTGAGTACGCTGATACCCCATATGTGGGGGTAAACCACTGTTTGGGCGCATGGGAGAGCTCAGAAGGAAAGGAGCGCCGTTTGACTTTTCAATGCAAAATTGACAGGAATTGAGATGGGACGCCATGTTGCGTTTGGAGAGCCACTGATGTGCCTAAACACTGAAACCCCCCACAAATGACACCATTTTGGAAAGTAGACCCCCTAAGGAATTTATCTAGATGTGTTTTGAGCGCTTTGACCCACCAAGGGCTTCACAGAAGTTTATAATGCAGAGCCGTAAAAATAAAACAAAAATTTTTTCCCACAAAAATTATTTTTTAGCCCCCAGTTTTGTATTTTCCCGAGGGTAAGAAGAGAAATTCGACCCCAAAAGTTGTTGTCCAATTTGTCCTGAGTGTGCTGATACCCCATATGTGGGGGGGGGGACCACTGCTTGGCCGCATGGGAGGGCTCGGAAGGGAAGGTACGCCATTTGGAATGCAGACTTAGATGGAATGGTCTGCAGGTGTCACATTGCGTTTGCAGAGCCCCTAATGTACCTAAACAGTAGAAACCCCCCACAAGTGACACCATTTTGGAAAGTAGACCCCCTAAGGAACTCATCTAGATGTGTTGTGAGAGCTTTGAACCCCCAAGTGTTTCACTACAGTTTGTAACGCAGAGCCGTGAAAATAATAAAAAAAAAATTTTCCCCCCAAAATTATTTTTTAGCCCCCAGTTTTGTATCTTCCCGAGTGTAAGAGGAGAAATTCGACCCCAAAAGTTGTTGTCCAATTTGTCCTGAGTGCGCTGATACCCCATATGTGGGGGGGAACCACTGTTTGGCCGCATGGGAGGGCTCGGAAGGGAAGGAGCGCCATTTGGAATGCAGACTTAGATGGAATGGTCTGCAGGTGTCACATTACGTTTGCAGAGCCCCTAATGTACCTAAACAGTAGAAACCCCCCACAAGTGACCCCATATTGGAAACTAGACCCCCCAGGGAACTCATCTAGATGTGTTATGAGAACTTTGAACCCCCAAGTGTTTCACTACAGTTTATAACGCAGAGCCTTGAAAATAAAAAATATTTTTTTTCCCACAAAAAATATTTTTTAGCCCCCAGTTTTGTATTTTCCCAAGGGTAACAGGAGAAATTGGATCCCAAAAGTTGTTGTCCTATTTGTCCTGAATACGCTGATACCCCATATGTTGGGGTAAACCCCTGTTTGGGCACACGGGAGAGCTCAGAAGGGAAGGAGCACTGTTTTACTTTTTCAATGCAGAATTGGCTTGGAATTGAGATCGGACGCCATGTCGCGTTTGGAGAGCCCCTGATGTGCCTAAACAGTGGAAACCCCTCAATTATAACTGAAACCCTAATCCAAACACACCCCTAACCCTAATCCCAACAGTAACCCTAACCACACCTCTAACCCTGACACACCCCTAACCCTAATCCCAACCCTATTCCCAACTGTAAATGTAATCTAAACCCTAACCGTAACTTTAGCCCCAACCCTAACCCTAACTTTAGCCCCAACCCTAACTGTGGCCCCAACCCTAACCCTAACCCTAACCCTAGCCCTAGCCCTAACAATAACCCTAGCCCTAGCCCTAACCCTAATCCTTACCCTAGCCCTAACCCTAGCCCTAACCCTAACCCTAGCCCTAACCCTAGCCCTAATGGGAAAAGGGAAATAAATTCATTTTTTTAATTTTTCCCTAACTAAGGGGGTGATGAAGGGGGGTTTGATTTACTTTTATAGCGGGTTTTTTAGCGGATTTTTTTGATTGGCAGCCGTCACACACTGAAAGACGCTTTTCATTGCAAAAAATATTTTTTGCGTTACCACATTTTGAGAGCTATAATTTTTCCATATTTTGGTCCACAGAGTCATGTGAGGTCTTGTTTTTTGTGGGACGAGTTGTCGTTTTTATTGGTAACATTTTCGGGCATGTGACATTTTTAGATCGCTTTTTATTACGATTTTTGTGAGGCAGAATGACCAAAAACCAGCTATTCATGAATTTCTTTTGGGGGAGGCACTTATACCGTTCCGCGTTTGGTAAAATTGATAAAGCAGTTTTATTCTTCGGGTCAGTACGATTACAGCGATACCTCATTTAAATCATTTTTTTATGTTTTGGCACTTTTATACGATAATAACTATTTTATAGAAAAAATAATTATTTTTGCATCGCTTTATTCTCAGGACTATAACTTTTTTATTTTTTTGCTGATTATGCTGTATGGCAGCTCATTTTTTGCAGGACAAGATGATGCTTTCAGCGGTACCATGGTTATTTATATCTGTCTTCGCGTGTTATTTCACTTTTTGTTCGGCGGTATGATAATAAAGCGTTGTTGTTTGCCTTGTTTTTTTTTCTTTCTTACAGTGTTTACTGAAGGGGTTAACTAGTGGGCCAGTTTTATAGGTCGGGTCGTTACGGACGCGGCGATATTAAATATGTGTACTTTTATTGTTTTTATTTATTATTTAGATAAAGAAATGTATTATGGGAATAATATATAGATTTTTTTTTCATTATTTAGGAATATTTTTTTTAATTTTTTTTACACATTTGGAAATTTTTTTTTTTACTTTTTTTACTTTGTCCCAGGGGGGGGACAGTACAGATCGGTGATCTGCCAGTTTGCACAGCACTCTGACAGATCACCGATCTGTCTGAGAGCAGTGCAGCGTTATCAAGTGCCTGTTATGAGCAGGCACTTGTTAAGCCACCTCCCTCCCTGCAGGACCCGGATGCCGCGGCCATCTTGGATCCGGGTCCAGCAAGGAGGAAGGAGGTAGGAGACCCTCGCAGCAACGCGATCACATCGCGTTGCTGCGGGGGGCTCAGGGAAACCCGCAGGGAGCCCCCTCCCTGCGCGATGCTTCCCTATACCGCCGGCACATCGCGATCATGTTTGATCGCGGTGTGCCGGAGGTTAATGTGCCGGTGGCGGTCCGTGACCGCTCCTGGCACATAGTGCCGGTTGTCAGCTGCGATAGGCAGTTGACACCCGGCCATGATCGGCCGCGCTCCCCCCGTGAGCGCGGCCGATCGCCTATGACGTACTATACCATCGGTGGGAATTAAAGCCCACCCCACCTCGACGGTATAGTACGTCATATGGGATTAAGGGGTTAATATTTGGAGCAATATATGGGGACCATCAGAAGGGGCCCATATATGGAGCATTATATGGGGCTAATTCTATATGGAGTATCTTATGGGGCCAATAATATAAGGAGCATCTTATAAAACCAATTCTATAGGGAGCATTATATGGGGCCAATTTAATATGGAACATCTTATGTGGCCAATTCAATACGGAGCAGTATATGGGACCAATAATATATGAAGCATCTTATGGGACTAATTATATATGGAGCATTTTATATGGCCAATTATATATGGGGCATTTTATATTGCCAATTATATATGGAGCATTTTATGGGGCCCATTATACATGGAGCATCCTATGGGGCCAATTATTTTTGGAGCATTATATGGGACCCATTCTGTAAGGAGTATTATATGGGGCCCATTCTGTATGGAGCAATATATGGGACTCAGTATACTGTATGGGGCCGATCATATACTGTATGGAGCATTATATGAGGCCCATTATATATGGAGCAATAGATGGGGCCCATCATATACTGTATGGAGAATTATATGTGGCTCACTATACTGTTTGGAGCATTATATGGGGTCAGTACCGTATGGAGCAATATATGCGGCTCATTCTGTATGGAGCACTCTGTTGTGCCCATTATACTGTATGCAGCATTATATGAGGCTCATTATTCTGTATGGAGCATAATATTGGGCTCATTATTCTGTTTGGAGCAATATATGGGGCTCATTATTCTGTATAAAGGACTATGTGCTGCCAATTATACTGTATGGAGCACTATATGGGGCCATTATACTGTATGGGGCAATATATGGGGCTCATTATTCTGTATGGAGCATAATATTGGGCTTATTATTCTGTTTGGAGCAATAGATGGGGCTCATTATTCTGTATAGAGGACCATACTGTCCGGTTTCTGAGCTAATGTAGAATGCACAATAGATATCACTCATGTAATGTAAGAAGTATGTGAAATCTTTGGCACTGTACTACACCTATATTTCTCTGCCGTATCAGTGCATTATGAATTGTGGTATGTGTTAAAGGGGCCCACCGGGACTCTTTCGCCCAGGGCCCATGAAAACCTGGAACCGGCCCTGATAGGACTTGCACGTCCAATTGTAGATTCATATTCACCATTGACCATACTTGTGCTTAGCTCAGCAAGGCCTCCCACCAGGTCCAAAAACAACGTAGACAATTCAAAGTAGGAAATTTTAAACATAGGACCTGCAGTAAACATATACAGTGCCTTGCGAAAGTATTCAGCTTTTCAACCTTTTCCCGCATATCATGCTTCAAGCATAAAGATACCAAATGTAAATTTTTTGGTGCAGAATCAACAATAAGTGGAACACAATTGTGAAGTTGAACAAAATGTATTGGTCATTTTAAATTTTTGTGGAAATTCAAAAACTGAAAAGTGGGGCGTGCAATATTATTAGGCCCCTTTACTTTCAGTGCAGCAATCTCACTCCTGAAGTTCATTGGGATCTCTGAATGATCCAATGTTGTCGTAAATGCCTAATGGTGATAAATATAATCCACCTGTGTGTAATCAAGTCTCCGTATAAATGCACCTGCTCTGTGATAGTGTCAAGGTTCTGTTTGAAGCACAGAGAGCATCATGAAGACCAAGGAACACAAAAGGGAGGTCCGTGATACTGTAGTGGAGAAGTTTAAAGCCGGATTTGGATACAAAATGATTTCCAAAACTTTAAACATCCTAAGGAGCACTGTGCAAGCGATCATATTGAAATGGAGTATCATACCACTGCAAATTTACCAAGACCCGGCCGTCCCTCTAAACATTCATCTCAAACAAGGAGAAGACTGATTAGAGATGCAGCCAAGAGGCCCATGATCACTCTGGATGAACTGCAGAGATTTACAGCTGAGGTGGGACACTCTGTCCATAGGACAATAATCAGTCGTACACTGCACAAATCTGGCCTTTATGGAAGAGTGGCAAGAAGAAAGCCATTTCTCAAAGATATTTATAAAAAGTGTTGTTTAAAGTTTGCAGCAAGCCATCTGGCAGACACACCAAACATGTGGAAGAAGGTGCTCTGGTCAGATGAAACCAAAATCGAACTTTTTGGCAACAATGCCAAACGATATGTTTGGTGTAAAGGCAACACAGCTCATCACCCTGAACACACCATCCCCACTGTCAAACATGGTGGTGGCAGCATCATGGTTTGGGCCTGCTTTTCTTCAGCAGGGACAGGTAACATGGTTAAAATTGATGGGAAGATGGATGGAGCCAAATACAGGACCATTCTTGAAGAAAACCTGTTGGAGTCTGCAAAAGACCTGAGACTGGGACGTAGATTTGTCTTCCAATAAGACAATGATCCCAAACATAAAGCAAAATCTACAATGGAATGGTTCACAAATGAATGTATCCAGGTGTTAGAATGGCCAAGTCAAAGTCCACAATTCAATCCAATCAAGAATCTGTGGAAAGAGCTGAAAACTGCTGTTCACAAACGATCTCCATCAAACCTCACTGAGCTCGAGCTGTTTGCCAAGGAAGAATGGGCAAGAATATCAGTCTCTCGATGAACAAAACTGATAGAGACATACCCCAAGCGACTTGCAGCTGTAATTGCAGCAAAAGGTGGCGCAACAAAGTATTAAGTTAAAGGGGTCGAATAATATTGCACGCCCCACTTTTCAGTTTTGGATTTTCCACAAAAATTTAAAATAACCAATAAATTTCGTTCAACTTCACAATTGTGTTCCACTTATTGCTGATTCTTCACCAAAAATTTACATTTGGTATTTTTGTGTTTGAAGCAGGATATGTGGGAAAAGGTTGAAAAGTTCCAGGGAGCCGAATACTTTCGCAAGGCACTGTACATTGTGGTGTTAATGGAGGGTGCACTCACTACATTGAACCAGCACCTATTTTATGTCAGAGCCAATCAAGATGGCATTGCTGCCGAGTTGTTAGAATGGGATACCTCTGTCAAGTAGAAACATTCCTGAGTCTTGACACAGCTGTGCCACATACTGTATCTGCCTTACATTCCTTAGCGACAAAGAGAAAGAAAGCCGTTATGGTCCTTTATATTGCAGGATGGAGTCTCAGACATAAGGAAATTAGTGGTTTATAACACAACAAAACAAGTATTGTGACCCAAAGTGAAAATGTGATAGTTAGAGCTTGTAAAGTCTCAACAAGCATTATGTCTGAAAGTGTCAGAAATGTTTCAAGCTGACAATACATAATAAAAGAAGGTGACAACCCACAAATTTAATTCTTTAATTATCCAATAATTTACAAAATCTTTCCTTAAAGGAAAACAGAAAAAAGTACTTAGTATTTTTATCCACATCTAAGGGTGATAACAACATATAAAAAGCATATTTAGATTATCACTAAATTTATCACTGTGTTTGAACTATCTTTTCAGGTCTAAGAGGCTTCAACATCATGAAAGTGATGGAGAAGTAAAGTTTGATTATTTGTTTGTTTTACTTACACAGAGATAATAATTTTTTTCATTTTATTTCTTTTCATTCGTGATAAATATTGGTGCCAACATATCAGCTAGTGTAGTCAGATTGTGTGTCACTCTCAAATAAGGTTCCTATATACAATTAATCCTGGAGAAAAAAAACAGATGCTTTTACCATTTTAGTTGGAATGGTGTTGGGCCTGTTTGAGATATTCTCCCTAGTCCCTACAAACTGATGAAAGATCTTTCTTCCAAGGACAATCTTTCTTTGAAAGAACATTTCCAGAAACATCGCTTTTCTGGCTCCCAGTGTCATTAAACATGTTTAGGGAGTTGGAACAATTATAAGAGTTAATACTGTATAAACTAAAATGCAAATGGCTGCACAGTGAAAAGATCGTTAACCACTGGATTGCACTATTTGTCAGTGTCGCAAAATGTTTTCTGCGGCATTAGAAGTGGAGCCCATTAGTAAGCTTATCTCAACAGTTGCTGTAATTTGACCACAGATACTTTTGGAGACAAGCTCTACAAGCTAGCTGTTCAGCACAAGAGGAATGGCTAGATGATTATTAGAAATTTTGTGACAATAATCATTTTCTACAAAGAGCACAGACAATTCAATAAAACCTGTGAACAATTTAAAGACTATTTATCTACTGAAAATCTATGTCTCTGTGCATTAACGTGATTAACATTGAACTTTCATTACTGAAAATTACCAGTTGTATCATAGTTAACAAAAGTCTGAAAAATGAAACAACCAATAAAGTGTGACATTTATAAAACCATAAAATATGTAAATGTCATAAAAATGACATTACATTAACTCGCTAAATTACTATTTATACCATTTATAGGCAAACATTAGTGGCTTGTATATAAAAACCGTTTGGACAGAAAAGTATTGTGATATCTAAACATTACACCTACAGAAGCTTCTATGAATTACATAGTCACATAGGTTGAAAAAAGACTTAGGTCCATCAAGTTCAACCTTTCTTTAGACTGCCTGATAGAGAAGCGTGACTCGTCACTCAACAGAACATGTTTCCACTTCTCTCGAGTCCATTGGCAGCATGCTTTATACCACCCCATCTAACATTTGGCATTGTTCTTTGTGATGTAAGGCCTTTATGCAGCTGGTCAGCTGCGGACACTCATGCTGTGTAGCTCCTGGCACAAAGGATGTTAATATCAGAGGACTTTTGGAACCCTTCACTTACTGAGTCAGCACAGATATGATGAAATTTCTGCACCAGGTGCTTCAGCACACAGTGATCCTGCTGTGTAACTTCCCATGGTCTGCCACTATGTGGCTGAGATGTACTTTCTAAATGCTTCCACCTTTCGACAGTACCACTCAAGTGTAATGGTGCACTATGTAGGAGCAAATAAAATCCATGAACTGACAGTTCAGTTACAGTCATGACATCCTATTACAGGACCACGCTCAAATTCAGTGAGCTCTTCGGAATGACCCATTCTTTCACAAATGTTCATAAAGCAGACAGCATCGTTAGAGGTTGGATTTTATACACCTGCGGCAATGGGACTGAATGAAAAACTTAAATTCAGTTATTAAGAAGTCTGTCCAAATACTTTTGATCATATAAT
Organism: Ranitomeya imitator; assembly: GCF_032444005.1. Classification (NCBI taxonomy): domain Eukaryota; kingdom Metazoa; phylum Chordata; class Amphibia; order Anura; family Dendrobatidae; genus Ranitomeya; species Ranitomeya imitator. The sequence continues at coordinate 723,015,002 of NC_091284.1, forward strand.
GACGTTAATATGTACATGGTCTGTTGCAAAATAAAAATCGAGCTTTGAAGCCAATTCTGATGACTGATGGCCTCCAAGATTACACATTTCTCAGTTGCTACATTTTGCATGAATGGAAGATGGTTGGGTACACAAGAGTCTGGTGTTAGTTTATCTTACTTTTATTTTGTTATCTGCTTGGTTGCAATTTTCAGTTTTTATCTGTATATCCGCTGAAGAATTAGGCCAATTGCAAAACCTGTAATACCAGTTAGTTTTATAAAATATGTAGTTGCACAGAATACCTCAATATGTTTGTTATGTCTATTGTTGTCTCTTTGATTTGTTCAGTGAAGGTTTTCACCTGTTAAGTTTACAATGGTTCCACCATAGGTATAGGTAAAGTGCTACTTGAACGTTTGTGAACCCTACCTTTAGAATTTTCTATATTTCTACATAAATCTGACTTAAAACTATGAGAGATTTTTACATAGAGGAATGCGTGAAGTTGGTGGGATTTCACCAACTTCACACATTTATCATTTCACAACATTTATATAGCATTAAGGTCAGGACTTTGACTTGGCCATTCCAAAACTTTAACTTTATTCATCTTCACCCATTCATTTGTAGAACGACTTGTGTGCTTTGGCTGATTGTCTTGCTGCATGACCCACGTTCTCTTAAGATTCAACTCATGGACTGATGCTCTGACAATTCCCTTTGACTTTGCTGGTATAGTTCAAATCTAGTTGTTCTATCAATGGTGGCAAGTTGCCTTGGACCAGATGGAGAAAAATTGGTCAGCAGACATTTCTTCTGCTGAAGCTTAACCCACGTGTGAGCTCAGAGTTTATCCACCATTACTTTGCAGCAGATATCTCTGCATGGTGGACCCCGGGCTGCGAACTCACCTTGTTGCTTCCTACCTATACTCGGTGCGTTCTGCTAGCCTTAACAGTTCTTACAGACTTTATGCATTTGATAGCCCTCTGTGTATGTACTTTTACACATTCTGGTTGGTAACCGCTTCATGCAGCATTACATGAACACCCGATTTATTATATTATGGCTGGTTAGAACAATGAAAGCAATTGTTACCATCCACTTTTCGTGTCTCCTCTATTGTAAGCTTGCGAGCCTCACTCCCCTTGGTATCTGTTGTTTTATGTGGTTATTGTTATTCTGTAATGTCTTGTATTGTCTGTACAAGTCCTCTCTAAAATGTACAGTGCTGTGAGAATATGTTGGCGTTATAGAAATAAAATTATTATTATTATTAAAAAGTTTGTGTGGGGTCCATTATACTGTGTGGAGGCTATTTTAGTGTTTTGAGGGCCACTGGGGGCCATTATTATTATGCTTTTGCTTATATAGCGCTATCTTATTCTTCAGTGCTTTACATATATTACCATTACTGTCTCCAATGGGGCTCACCATCTAAATCCCCTATCAGTATGTCTTTGAAGTGTGGGAGGAAACCGGAGAACCCCGAGGAAACCCACACAAACACGGGGAGAACATACAAACTTCTTGAAGATATTGTCCTTGCCGAGATGTGAACCCAGGACCCCAGTGCTGCAATGCTGCAGTGCTAACCACTGTGCCACCGTGCTGCCCTGCAGTGTGGTGAGATGTGGGGCTGCATTGAGGGTTTTGTGGGGTTCATATTTGGGGATCATACTGTGTTGATGTCACTATACGTTGCTGGGAAGTTGAGGTGGGGTACAGTAGAGTCATCATACTGTGCGTGTGGAGGAGTTAACTGTGGGGGCGTCATGCTGGTTTTGTTCTAATCATACTTTATCTGTGTAATGAAAAGGGAATCTAGGGCTTCCATAGAAGGAAAAGTACTTTGTGAGGACTGAAAAGTTGTGAGATATGCTCTTCTGTGTGCCTGCTGAATATTAATTATTTCTTTTTTTTGTTTAGGAAGGGGGTTATTTAAATCTTCTGCTGTGGGGCTCCATGATTTTTATGTATGCCCCTGAGTGAATGCAAAATATGTTTATTATATTTAAAAAAAAAATACATTAACTTTATATATTTTCTGGCTTTTAGCCTTATATGCAGGCTCAGACTGGCCCACCGGGGAACCGGAGGATCCTCCGGTGGGCCCTGACACTGGCATCTGCTGGCAGGGCCTCCCCCCGCTCCAGGGCCCTCCCCCCGCTCCAGGGCCCCCCCCACCGCCGCCCGCCTGCTCGCTCGCTCGCCTGCTCGCCTTGAATACTCACCCTGCCTGCTCCAGCGATGGTCTCGGCGTCTGCACTGCACGAGCGGTCACGTGACACCGCTCATTAAGATCATGAATATGCGCATATTCATGATCTTAATGAACAGTGTCACATGACCGCTCAAGCAGGAAGAAGGTGCTGCGCCGGCGCCGCCGCCTGGAGTCGGGACAGAGCGCGAGGGATGTCGGCACGGCCGTGCAGTGGGACAGGTGAGTATGAGGGACGGGGGAACGGGGGGGGATGAAGGAGGACATAAGCCGGCCGAGCAGGAGCAGGAGCGGAGAGATAAGCCTGCATATAGGGGGGAATATGAGCCATGCAGGGGGGGATATAAGCCATGCAGGGGGGAATATGAGCCATGCAGGGGGAGATATAAGCCATGCAGGGGGGAATATGAGCCATGCAGGGGGGGATATAAGCCATGCAGGGGGGAATATGAGCCATGCAGGCGGGGATATAAGCCATGCAGGGGGGAATATGAGCCATGCAGGGGGGGATATGAGACATGCAGGGGGGAATATGAGCCATGCAGGGGGGAATATATCCCCCCCTGCATGGCTCATATTCCTCCCTGCATGGCTCATATTCCCCCCTGCATGGCTCATATTCCCCCCTGCATGGCTCATATCCCCCCCTGCATGGCTCATATTCCCCCCTGCATGGCTCATATTCCCCCCTGCATGGCTCATATTCCCCCCTGCATGGCTCATATCCCCCCCTGCATGGCTCATATTCCCCCCTGCATGGCTTATATCCCCCCTGCATGGCTCATATTCCCCCCTGCATGGCTTATATCCCTGTTGTGAGTTCTGTTTTTGGGCTCCCTCTGGTGGTTACTGATGGTACTGGGTGATTTGTGTTCTGCTGTCTCTGGTGTCCACCTGTTCTATTAGGATTTGGGAGTTTCCTATTTAACCGGGCTTTCTTGTCATTTCCCCGCCGGCTATCAAGGTTATCAGAGTGTTTTGTTACCTCAGCTTCTGGCTTCAGTAATCTTCAGGACAAGCTAAGTTTTTGATTTTCTTGTTCCACGTTTTGATTTATTTTTGTCTTGTCCAGCTTGCATATAATTGTTTCTTTGCTGCTGGTTGCTCTAGCGGGCTGTAATTGCTCCTCAGGTTCCATGAGTTGGAACATGAGTTCAAGTAATTACAGGATGGTTTTTTGAAGGGTTTTTTGCTGACCGCGCAGTTTACTTTTGTATCCTCTGCTATCTAGTTTTAGCGGGCCTCATTTTGCTGAATCTGATTTCATACTGTGTATGTGCCTTCCTCTCATTTCACCGTCATTATATGTGGGGGGCTGCTATTTCTGTGGGGTATTTCTCTGGAGGCAAGAGAGGTCTGTGTTTCTTCTAATAGGGGAAGTTAGATCTTCGGCTGGTGCGAGACGTCTAGGATCAACGTAGGCACGTTCCCCGTCTATTGTTATTTGTGTGTTCAGGTTTAGGGTCGCGGTCAGCTCAGGTTCCATCACCCTAGAGCTCGTTGGTGCTTGTCCTTTTGTGATTCCCTGCCATTGGAATCATGACAGTATAGCCGGCCACAAAATGTTTGGGCTGAAGTAGGAGGAAAAGTAGTCTGAGGAAGTTTTTTTTTTTTTTTTTTCTCCTCTGAGGTTGCTGCCTAGCCCTAATTGCAGCCTGGCTGATTTTTTTTTTCCTCCTCTTAATCCTTGAATGGCTCTGAACTTAGCTGTTTATCATGGACGTCCAGAGTTTAGCTTCCAGCTTGAATAATCTTGCTGCTAAGGTTCAAAATATACAAGATTTTGTTGTACATGCTCCTATGTCTGAACCTAGAATTCCTATTCCAGAGTTCTTTGCTGGAGATAGATCTAGTTTTCTGAATTTTAGGAACAATTGCAAGCTGTTCCTTTCTTTGAAATCTCGCTCTTCTGGAGACCCTGCTCAGCAGGTTAAGATTATTATATCTTTCCTGCGGGGTGACCCTCAAAATTGGGCATTTGCATTGGCACCAGGGGATCCTGCGTTGCTTAATGTGGATGCGTTTTTTCTGGCATTGGGTTTGCTCTATGAGGAACCTAACCAAGAGATTCAGGCTGAAAAAGCTTTATTAGCTCTCTCTCAGGGGCAAGATGAAGCAGAAATATATTGTCAAAAATTTCGGAAATGGTCAGTGCTTACTCAGTGGAATGAGTGCGCCCTGGCTGCAAAGTTCAGAGATGGCCTTTCTGAGGCCATTAAAGATGTTATGGTGGGGTTCCCTGCGCCTACGGGTCTGAATGAGTCTATGACTATGGCTATTCAGATTGATCGGCGTTTACGGGAGCGCAAACCTGTGCACCATTTGGCGGTGTCTTCTGAACAGGCACTTGAGACAATGCAATGTGATAGAGTTCAGTCTAGAAGTGAACGGCAAAACTATAGGCGGAAAAATGGGTTGTGCTTTTATTGTGGTGATTCAGCTCATGTTATATCAGCATGCTCTAAACGCACAAAAAAGGTTGATAAGTCTGTTGCCATTAGTACGTTACAGTCTAAGTTCATTCTGTCTGTGACTCTGATTTGCTCATTATCATCCATTTCCGTCGATGCCTATGTAGATTCAGGCGCTGCCCTGAGTCTTATGGATTGGTCATTTGCCAAGCGATGTGGGTTTAGTCTTGAGCCTCTGGAAGTCCCTATTCCTTTGAAGGGAATTGACTCTACACCTTTAGATATGAATAAACCTCAGTACTGGACACAAGTGACCATGCGTATGACTCCCGTTCATCAGGAGGTGATTCGCTTCCTGGTGTTGTATAATTTACATGATGTTCTAGTGCTTGGTCTGCCATGGTTACAAACTCATAATCCAGTCCTTGACTGGAAAACAATGTCTGTGTTAAGCTGGGGATGTCAGGGGGTTCATGATGATGCACCTCCGATTTCTATCGCTTCATCTACTCCTTCTGAGGTTCCTGTATTTTTGTCGGATTATCGGGATGTTTTTGAGGAGCCTAAGCTCAGTTCGCTTCCTCCTCACAGGGATTGCGATTGTGCTATAGATTTAATTCCTGGTAGTAAATTTCCTAAAGGTCGTTTGTTCAATCTGTCAGTGCCAGAGCATACTGCTATGCGGGATTATGTTAACGAGTCCTTGGAAAAGGGACATATCTGTCCATCTTCGTCCCCTTTGGGAGCAGGTTTTTTTTTCGTGGCCAAGAAAGATGGGTCCTTGAGACCTTGTATAGATTATCGTCTTTTGAATAAGATTACCATAAAATATCAGTATCCTTTGCCTTTGTTGACTGATTTGTTTGCTCGCATTAAGGGGGCTAAATGGTTCACTAAAATTGATCTCCGGGGTGCGTATAATCTTATACGAATAAAGCAAGGTGATGAGTGGAAAACCGCATTTAATACACCTGAGGGCCATTTTGAGTATTTGGTAATGCCTTTCGGACTTTCTAATGCTCCTTCAGTCTTCCAGTCCTTTATGCACGATATTTTCCGTGAATATCTGGATAAATTTATGATTGTGTATTTGGATGATATTTTGGTTTTTTCTGATGACTGGGAGTCTCATGTTCAGCAGGTCAGGAAGGTGTTTCAGGTCCTGCGGGCTAATTCCTTGTTTGTAAAGGGCTCAAAGTGTCTCTTTGGAGTCCAGAAGATTTCTTTCTTGGGGTATATTTTTTCCCCTTCTACTATTGAGATGGATCCCATCAAGGTTCGGGCTATTTGTGACTGGACGCAGCCTGCATCTCTTAAGAGTTTGCAGAAGTTCTTGGGCTTTGCTAATTTCTATCGTCGTTTTATAACTAATTTTTCTAGTGTTGTTAACCCTTTGACGGATTTGACTAAGAAGGGTGCTGATGTTGCTGATTGGTCTCCTGCGGCTGTGGAGGCCTTTTAGGAACTTAAACGCCGGTTTTCTTCTGCTCCTGTGTTGCGTCAGCCTGGTGTTTCGCTTCCTTTCCAAGTTGAGGTTGATGCTTCCGAGATTGGAGCGGGGGCGGTTTTGTCACAGAGAAGCTCCGATTGCTCGGTGATGAAGCCATGTGCGTTCTTTTCTAGAAAATTTTCGCCCGCTGAGCGGAATTATGATGTGGGTAATCGGGAACTTTTGGCCATGAAGTGGGCATTTGAGGAGTGGCGTCATTGGCTGGAGGGTGCTAGACATCGTGTGGTGGTCTTGACTGATCACAAAAATCTGATTTACCTTGAGTTTGCCAGGCGTCTGAATCCTAGACAGGCTCGTTGGTCACTGTTTTTCTCTCGTTTCAATTTTGTGGTTTCATACCTGCCAGGTTCAAAGAATGTGAAGGCGGATGCTCTTTCTAGGAGTTTTGTGCCTGACTCCCCTGGAAATTCTGAGCCCACTGGTATCCTTAGGGATGGGGTGATTTTGTCGGCCGTATTCCCAGACTTGCGACGTGCTTTGCAGGAGTTTCAGGCGGGTAAACCTGATCGTTGTCCGCCTGAGAGACTGTTTGTTCCGGATAGCTGGACCAGTAGAGTCATCTCTGAGGTCCATTCTTCTGCGTTGGCAGGTCATCCTGGAATATTTGGTACTAGAGACTTGGTGGCCAGGTCTTTTTGGTGGCCTTCCTTGTCTAGGGATGTGCGTTCTTTTGTGCAGTCTTGTGAGGTTTGTGCTCGGGCTAAGCCTTGCTGTTCTCGAGCCAGTGGATTGTTGTCACCTTTGCCTATCCCGAAGAGGCCTTGGACGCACATTTCCATGGACTTTATTTCGGATCTCCCTGTCTCTCAAAAAATGTCCGTCATCTGGGTTGTGTGTGACCGCTTTTCTAAAATGGTTCATCTTGTACCCTTGCCTAAGTTGCCTTCCTCCTCTGAGTTGGTCCCTCTGTTTTTCCAGAACGTGGTTCGTTTGCATGGGATTCCGGAGAACATCGTTTCTGACAGGGGATCCCAGTTTGTGTCTAGATTTTGGCGGACGTTCTGTGCTAAGATGGGCATTGATTTGTCTTTTCGTCTGCATTCCACCCTCAGACGAATGGCCAGACGGAGCGAACTAATCAGACCTTGGAAACTTATTTGAGGTGTTTTGTTTCTGCTGATCAGGATGACTGGGTTACCTTTTTGCCGCTGGCCGAGTTTGCCCTTAATAATCGGGCTAGTTCTGCTACCTTGGTTTCTCCTTTCTTTTGTAATTCGGGGTTTCATCCTCGTTTTTCCTCTGGTCAGGTGGAGCCTTCTGATTGTCCTGGAGTGGACATGGTGGTGGATAGGTTGCATCAGATTTGGAGTCATGTGGTGGACAATTTGAAGTTGTCCCAGGAGAAGGCTCAGCAGTTTGCTAATCGCCGTCGCCGCGTGGGTCCTCGACTTCGTGTTGGGGACTTGGTGTGGTTGTCTTCTTGTTTTGTTCCTATGAAGGTCTCTTCTCCTAAGTTCAAGCCTCGGTTCATCGGTCCTTATAGGATCTTGGAAATTCTTAACCCTGTGTCGTTTCGTTTGGATCTCCCGGCATCGTTTGCTATTCATAATGTGTTCCATCGGTCGTTGTTGCGGAGGTATGAGGTACCTGTTGTTCCTTCGCCTGAGCCTCCTGCTCCGGTGCTGGTGGAGGGAGAATTGGAGTATGTTGTGGAGAAGATCTTGGATTCTCGTGTTTCCAGACGGAAACTCCAATATTTGGTCAAGTGGAAGGGTTATGGTCAGGAGGATAATTCTTGGGTGGTTGCCTCTGATGTTCATGCTGATGATTTGGTCCACGCTTTTCATAGGGCTCATCCTGGTCGCCCTGGTGGTTCTCGTGAGGGTTCGGTGACCCCTCCTCAAGGGGGGGGTACTGTTGTGAGTTCTGTTTTTGGGCTCCCTCTGGTGGTTACTGATGGTACTGGGTGATTTGTGTTCTGCTGTCTCTGGTGTCCACCTGTTCTATTAGGATTTGGGAGTTTCCTATTTAACCGGGCTTTCTTGTCATTTCCCCGCCGGCTATCAAGGTTATCAGAGTGTTTTGTTACCTCAGCTTCTGGCTTCAATAATCTTCAGGACAAGCTAAGTTTTTGATTTTCTTGTTCCACGTTTTGATTTATTTTTGTCTTGTCCAGCTTGCATATAATTGTTTCTTTGCTGCTGGTTGCTCTAGCGGGCTGTAATTGCTCCTCATGTTCCATGAGTTGGAACATGAGTTCAAGTAATTACAGGATGGGTTTTTGAAGGGTTTTTTGCTGACCGCGCAGTTTACTTTTGTATCCTCTGCTATCTAGTTTTAGCGGGCCTCATTTTGCTGAATCTGATTTCATACTGTGTATGTGCCTTCCTCTCATTTCACCGTCATTATATGTGGGGGGCTGCTATTTCTGTGGGGTATTTCTCTGGAGGCAAGAGAGGTCTGTGTTTCTTCTAATAGGGGAAGTTAGATCTTCGGCTGGTGCGAGACGTCTAGGATCAACGTAGGCACGTTCCCCGTCTATTGTTATTTGTGTGTTCAGGTTTAGGGTCGCGGTCAGCTCAGGTTCCATCACCCTAGAGCTCGTTGGTGCTTGTCCTTTTGTGATTCCCTGCCATTGGAATCATGACATATCCCCCCCTGCATGGCTCATATTCCCCCCTGCATGGCTCATATCCCCCCCTGCATGGCTCATATTCCCCCCTGCATGGCTTATATCCCCCCCTGCATGGCTTATATCCCCCCCTGCATGGCTCATATTCCCCCCTGCATGGCTCATAAGCCATGCAGGGGGGAATATGAGCCATGCAGGGGGGGATATGAGCCATGCAGGGGGGGATATGAGCCATGCAGGGGGGATATAAGCCATGCAGGGGGGAATATGAGCCATGCAGGGGGGGATATAAGCCATGCAGGGGGGAATATGAGCCATGCAGGGGGGAATATGAGCCATACAGGGGGGAATATGAGCCATGCATACAGGAGGGGTAATATGAGCTATGTATATGGGATAGGAGGGAGATGAACCATGCATACAGGAGGGGGGTCATTATACAGTATGGAGCATCATGTGTGGCCGTTATACAGTATGGAGCATCATGTGTGGCCGTTATACAGTATGGAGCATCATGTGTGGCCGTTATACAGTATGGAGCATCATTTGTGGTCATTATACAGTATGGAGCATCATGTGTGGCCGTTATACAGTATGGAGCATCATTTGTGGTCATTATACAGTATTGAGCATTATGTGTGGCCATTATACAGTATTGAGCATTACGTGGAATCATTATACAGTATGGAGCATCATGTGCGCCGTTATACAGTATGGAGCATCATGTGTGGTCATTATACAGTATGGAGCATTATGTGGGATCATTATACAGTATGGAGCATCATGTGCGGCCGTTATACAGTATGGAGCATCATTTGTGGTCATTATACAGTATTGAGCATCATGTGTGGTCATTATACAGTATTGAGCATCATGTGTGGTCATTATACAGTATGGAGAACTGTGTGGCCGTTATACACTATGGAGCATCATGTGTGGTGGCCGTTATACAGTATTGAACATCATGTGCGGTCATTATACAGTATGGAGCACTGTGTGGCCATATTTTTTTGTTTATAATTATTGTATATAAAACAGTGTGATCAGCAGTGCTAAATGGCTGCGGTTGGGACGTGGATATGGGTGTGACTAGTTGTGAAATGGGTCTAGTCAGAGGCGTGGCCTAAAATTTGCCGTGGCGCACTACGCGCGCTGCAAACTTTATACCTCCTTCCCTTCTTCAAAAGTTGGGAGGTATGGTACCACATTTGCCAGATCACGGCAAGTGCCGCAAATCCCATAGAGAATGACTGAGGCCGAACGCAGTGTTGCCATAAGTGATCCGTTACGCGGCAGATGCAGAAAAACTGCCGGATCTGCTGCAAAAGGCGACTTTCACATCAGCGATTTTTGCCAAAGTCACTGCCGATAGTGTCATACTCACCAAAAGGGGAGGCAGCGCTAAAAGTGCCTAGGGCAGCAGAAACTCTAAATACGGCCCTGGGGGGCTACATTATATTCTGTGGGGGGACTGCATTATACTCAAGGTACTACATTATATTATGGGGGCTACATCATACTATATGAGGGGTTACAGTATACTCTATGGGGGGCTGCATTATATTCTGTGGTGGGGCTGCATTATTCTCTCAGGGGACTACATAATATTATGGGGGCTACATCCTACTATATGAGGGGGCTACAGTATACTCTATGGGGGGGCTGCATTATATTCTGTGGTGGAACTGCATTCTCTCAGGGGACTACATTATATTCTGTGCTGGGTGGCATTATACTATATGAGGGGGGCTGCATTATACCCTATGGGGGTGCTACATTATATTCTATGGTGGGGACTGTGTCATACCTGAGAGGGTTGCATTATATTTTGTGGGGTGCTGCATTATATTCTATGAGAGGGGACTGCATTATATTTTATGAGGGGGCTACATTATATTCTGTGAGGGGGCTACCCCAACCCTTGCTACATTATTAAGACGTGAACTACCTTATATTATACCCTGATATTAGCGCTTTTTACCGCACAATTGGTGGTCTTGTATCTATTTCTATGTAGCTACATAGTGGGCCCCAAGAATGATATTCTCTGGTGGGCCCAAGGTGCTCCAGTCCGACGTTGCTTATATGTATGCTTTTTTGTAATTTAAGAGTCACATAGGCAAAGCCAGCAAGATTACATGCAACTGTTAATTTCAGAATGTACAAGAACAGCACATAATTACAGGTAAGCACAGTAGCAGAATGAAATAGAAATGAAAAATTTGAAGATTTTATGGGTTATAATAAGGGCAAGGTAGGACCTGATATATTATTTTTAATTAGTGCGTTGTAACCATAGCTGTATTTAGAGCTCATGCTGCCCTAGGCGCGGTGATATAATTTGTCTCCTCTAAAGTATACATTCACATACAAAATGATCAAGGCAGGACCTCAAAGAGAATCTATCACCATAGAACCTGCACAAACTACTGGATAAAGCTAAAGACTGTGGGGAAGATTTATCGCAACGAAAAATTGTCCTTGTTGTCCATAGCAACCAATATGCAGCTTTCATTTTGCCAGAGTGGTTTTAAAAAAATGAAAGTTGAGCTCGGATTGGTTGCTATGAGAACAAAAGCAATTTTCTCTTAGACATTATTGATATATGAGGCCTTATGATTCCAAATCTGTACTTTATATCTTTGCACTCACATTCCTCCGCAGTTTCACAAAATGTCCATGTGCTGCGTGCAAATTCATAGCTGGTCTATTCTAATAGGGAAAGTACAGTATAGTAACATCCATGGTTAATACTCTGCCTTTGCACCCACCACCTACTCCTCAATGCAATGCTCTCTGGGCCAGTGACACTAAATAACGATGATGGTAACGATGTTTGTGTATACTGTGTGCAGGGAGGCAGAGAGCAGGTCGGGTGCACAGAGGAATCATGGTGTGTTTTATATAGTGAGCAAATTCAGAATAGATAAGGTAAATGCTGCAAACCTACTCTAGATCCCAGGATGTGTCTGCAAATACTAAATTAAAGGACTAAATTAAGGCCTCAGGTGCCACCACTTAAACATTGCTACTCATTTATGAAGAAGTCCAGTGGGTGCTTATGCTTATGAGTCCAGTGGATGTTTCTTTTCAGTGAGTGACTGCTTTCCTTGTACAGTATGAATGTACTAATGATAACTAATAATTATTACATAGGGACACTCACGGGACTTATTAGCATAGAATTCATATTTTCCCTTAAAAATATATCAATAAGCTAAGTTCCTTCTGCTCTATATAGTGCAGCCAACAGTTAGGACTACATGTGTAACGTAGCGCAGGGAGGTAGCTGTGGGCTAGGTACTCGCCTTTTACGCTCCGATACGATACTCTTCATGAAGATGAGGATTCTGGCTGTGTGTGTGGACTTTGTTTACAGGAGCGCTACACCCTTGCAGGTCACATGATGACAGTGATTTTGGCTGGCCAGGATCAAATGTTGAAAATTTCAATGAGGGAGAACACAGCCAACAAGAAACAGTCTTTTACTGAACAGTAACTTGATGACTGAGTGCATACTTTCACGAACTTTTCCTTTTCAACATGGAGCATCTTCACACATGGTCTCTCTCCCTTTTTCAGACTTCCTTGTTTCTGTCCCCAAATTCTTCCCTTTTCACCACAACCCAGCACAGTACTACAATCCAGTAAGTGAGAGTCCTGTCCTCAACCCACGGTTCTGCATCCATTTTTCTCTTAGGGGAGCTAGTTTGCCACTAAGCTTCTTATTTAGCTTCTCTGTTTATTGATGCTTTAGAACTCCTGCCCAGGGCACTCTCTTCTTCTCACATTCCCTGTTCTATCCTAGCACATTACCTCTCTCAGCTGCAAACTCTAGGCTGTACTGCTAGGCGTCCTGTGCCAGGATTCGTATCCAGTGTATCACTCTGTCTTTCTGTTGCTTTTCCTCATCTCTACTTTGGATCTCTCTATTCACTGCTTCAATCTCCACTCATGTCAGGGACACCCATGTCATGCGGCTCTACTAACTAGCTAGACCTTAGGTCTGCTACCATGCCAGGTTCTGCCCTATCTGTCATTCTACAACATCCAAAAATATCCAATTTATTAAAGTTAAAATCCAAGGTCCAAAAACATGGTTCACAGGAGAGGAGATAGCTGGATTTTCTCTCCGGCGGCCCCTGGACATCACGCTGGTAACCGGCCGGCTTCTTTGTTTAAAATGAGCGCCTTTAGGACCTGAGAATGACGTTGCGGCTTCTGATTGGTCGCGTGCCGCCCATGTGACCGCCACGTGACCAATCAGAAGCAGCGACGTCATTCTCATTCACTAAACTCCTAATTCTAGGAATTGAGGACCTGCAATTGACGTTGCGGCTTCTGATTGGTCACGTGGCGGTCACATGAGCGGCACGCGACCAATCAGAAGCCGCGACGTCATTCGCAGGTCCTAAAGGCGCTCATTTTAAACAAAGAAGCTGGCCGGTTACCAGTGTGATGTCCAGGGGCCGCCGGAGAGGTGAGCATATCAATATTTTTTATTTTAATTCTTTATTTTACACCTCACTATGGATCCCAGGGCCTGAAGGAGAGTTTCCTCTCCTTCAGACCCTGGGAACCATCAGGATACATTCCGATACTTGATGTCCCATTCACTTGTATTGGTATCGGATATCGGTATCGGCGATATCCGATATTTTTCGGGTATCGGCCGATACTATCCGATACCGATACTTTCAAGTATCGGACGGTATCGCTCAACACTAGCAGCGACTAATAGAATGGTATTTAACAGAGAGAAATGCAAGATTCTACATCTGGGTAAGAAAAACTAAAATGACATCTACAGTATGGGAAGAATAGAAATAAGCAACCACACTTGTGAAAAAGACTTGGGTATACTAATAGATCACAGACTGCACATGGGTCAACAGTGTGATGCAGCAGCAAAAAAGCAAACACAGTGCTAGGACGTATTAAGGAAAACATAGAGTCTAGATCATGCACAGTAATTATCCCCCTCTACTCCTTCTTGGTCAGGCCTAATCTGGAATACTGTGTCCTGTTCTGGGCACCACATTTTAAAAAAGGCATTAAAAAACTGGAGCAAGTTCAGAGAAGCGCTATCAGAATGGTAAGAACACTGCAAAGTATGTCCGATGAAGAACGGTTAAATGATCTGGGAATGTTTAGTTTGCTAAAAAGAAGGATAAGAGGAGACTTAATAGCTGTCTACAAATATCTGAAGGGATGTCACACTGTAGAGGGATCATCATTATTCTCATTTACACATGGAAACACAATAAGTAGTTGAATGAAAATGAAAGGGAGAAGATACAGATTAGATATTAGAAAAACTTTTTGACAGTGAGGGTGATCAATGAGTGGAACAAGCAGCCATGAGAGGTGGTGACTGAGTTCTCCTTCATTGGAAGTCTTCAAACAAAGGCTGGACAGACATGTGTCTGAGATGGTTTAGTGAATCCTGCATTGAGTAGGGGGTTGGACATGATGACCCTTGAGGTCCCTTCCAACTCTAGCATATTATGATTCTATGAAACTGTTTCTGTCCCATCACTTTAGCCTCTCCCACTCTGAGCTACTCCCAGATATTAATTCTAATTCTCCATACTGTCGAACAGAATGCAACACTATCACCAATGTCACAATACACTTCACAAATTACAACAATACGCATGTCTCCAATTGGGAACGGGGGCAATATGTTCTTCTCCTTACATATGTATAATATGACAGGCTCCCTTTAAAGGTTAACCTTTTCAGAAACCTGTATAAAAATGCCTGCTTTTTGCCTTGTATAAAACACATGTTACATTGATTCTTTCTGGATAAAAGTTTCCAAGAAGTATCATTTCTCCTTGCGGAGAGTAATATGTTAAGCATGTCGAGGTGAGGAGACTTAAAGCCACAATGCTCATCTGGGAAATATGCAAATTGTCTCTTCAGAGAGGAAGAGGACTAGAACTCTAGTGCCACCTATTGGAAGTAGCAATCCTAACAGTCAATGTTGACCCTTTAACGAGCCTTGTCACATGACTTAGGATAAAATCCAAACCAATCCTAAGTCATGTGACAAGGCTCGCTAAAGTGTCGACATTGACTGTCAGGATTGCTACTTCCAATAGGTGGCACTAGAGTTCTAGTCCTCTTCCTCTCTGAAGAGACAATTTGCATATTTCCCAGAGGGGCATTGCAGCTTTAAGCCTCCTCACCTCGACATGCTTAACATATTACTCTCCGCAAGGAGAAATGATACTTCTTGGAAACTTTTATCCAGAAAGAATCAATGTAACATGTGTTTTATACAAGGCAAAAAGCAGGCATGCTTAACATGTCACTCTCCGCAAGGAGAAACGATACTTCGTGGATCCCGGTCAGACGCTTCTCAATCAGCCAAACCAGAGCTCTATTTTGCATTGACGAGGGGCAGTAGCCTGAAACAGTGTCTGCAAATTGAGATTCTGGTTTGGTTTTTATCTTAAGTCATGTGACAAGGCTTGTTAAAGGGTCAACATTGACTGTTAGGATTGCTCTCTCTGAAGAGACAATTTGGATAAAAGGTTGCAACTCTTGCATTAGATATTGCGTACTGTACATACCCTTTGATGTCAATGTTGCATGTTCTTTGGAACTTTCTCATGGCATTCATTTTAAATACCACATGTGTAATTAGCTCAAGCTGTGAGTTGATAATTTTGTTATTTCATAAAATTAATTCATTTAGTAGTAAATTAAAAACTTTTTTTTAGTTTTTTACTTAGGTGTCCTCTAGCTATTACTACCTTTAAAAAGGTATAGCTCTACTTTGTGTTAAATATGAAGCCATGTGGAACAGCTTAATGGTTAAATAACTTTTTACAGTAATGTATTTTCATATGTGGCTTCCAGTGAGCAGACAGTAAAATATGCGTAGTAACTTGCTGACCAAACCTTGGCCAGATAGACATTAGTTTAAGGCTGGGGTGCACAACCTGAGCTGTCAATGGTCTCTTACTTCAGAGTCGAACACAAACAGAAAAGGGCACCTGTGCAAGAACAGTATAGAGGCCCTTTTCAGCTCATTAGTACATCATAATGCACAATTCCACCTGGTTTGGAGGTAGAAATAGTCTTCCTTACTTCTTGGACTTTTGTGCAGCTGCATAGGTTGTACAAATGATATGTCCACTCCTGTGTTACTTGTTTGCATTCAGTAACCCTCATAAACTATGGCAGTAACTACATTCACTGTATCATCATATTGACTATTTTTTTCTGGAGTGCTAAATTGGAGAGCAAAGGGCTTTCCTTGTCTACGATAGTGGAACTTCCAAAAATGGAAACCTCACTTATTAGGTTACGGCATATACGGTGCTGTCAATATATAATGTGGATCAGAATATTCCTTGAAATTTATTCAGCCTTTGGGAATAGTACAATCACAAAATTTGGCACTCAGACCAAAAAGGATTGTGTACCTCTGGTTTAAGGTGTTCATAGTAAAATGATAATATTGGCCTTTCAAATCCAGGAAATCTATAAAAAAATTTCAAAGTGTTTTCAATGAGCATCATTATATTGTACTTTACAATATAAGTTTAGCTAAAAGCCAGACTTGTCAATCAACTTTAAAGTTAAAGTGAACCTATTATTACTTTTGCTAATCCATGTACTTGATCTTAAAACCATACAGCAGTTTCATTTTTTTCTGTAAATGTAATGTCAATTTTTATCAAAGTATGCGGTGAATCCCAAACAGATGCCACTAGACAGGAAAAACATAAATGACATTAAGAGATGACTAGCACATTGGAAGAGATGAAAATGCAGATAGAAATGATCTAAAAATGAGATCGTTAAATAAAGTCTTGATTTTCTTAGTTGTCAATTTACCCGATGACTTGATAAAGATGGTTTGAAGTCCAGCATATGGGGTTTAAAATCCCATAATCTTTATTGTAAATCCATTAAAATATAGAAGGTAAAATATAATTTTCTATTTCGTTTCGAGTCAATCTAACTCTTAATCATAGATATAAAAAACTGACAAATAAATATTTCAAAGCCTTCAACATGGTTATGAAACATATATGACGTATAAATGAATCTTTTACTCATTAATGTACTGGGTAATTTCGGTTTTAACCCATTAGAATGCCATATGTGTTTTTGGGTACTTGTATATGGCAATTCACATTCTAAAAATATTACATGCATTTGATTACAAAAAAGTGGCATATGTTGGATTGTATAGAGTGGAATAGGAGAGAATTAATATTAAATATGTATATATTTTTATGGTCTATATCAAAATAAGACATGACTGAGTTTGTCAATTATTTAAATAATTAAATTTGCACAAATAAACTGCATCATTTGAATAAGTACAAACTATGTTCAAAGTAATCTTTGTGTGGAGTTATTAGAAATGGAAACATTAGGTTTGTTCAGACAAACTACATCATGTGAACAGATACAAAAGACGTTCAAAGCAATCTTTACATCGATGAGGCAAAGCACTCCATTCGTAATCAAAATAAGACATACGGTATCTAAGTTTGTCATTAAATTGAGGCATTTGGTTTGCACAAAAAAACTTCATCATGTGAATAGGTATAAAGCATTTTCAAAGTAATCGTTGTATGGGGTTGATAGAACATTCCATTCTGTGATGAAATAAGACACAAGTACGTAGGTTTGACATTAATTTCCTTCACTGGGTATACTGGTTTCATAACCATGTTGAAGGCTTTTAAAGATGTCAGTTGTTTAAATCTATATATGATAAAGAGTCAGTACAACCAAAAGAATGAAAAAAACAAACAACTAGATAATGGTCAAAGGATACAATAAAATGATTTTATTAGAAAACAGTATGATCAAGAGATTGACTCCATGACAAAGGTACACCAAAATGTGCGTCGGGGTGGGTGCAGATCAAGGATACCTGGTCACATTTCATAATCTATTGTATGATCCATGGCATCACATTGATACCTATATGAAATTGGCACATTGGACTCAAACACATCTGCACTTTATTTATCTAGTATAAGATCTACGGCATCACACTTACACTTATATAGAATCGGCACATTGGATCCAGATGCACTTGCACTTTATTATTTTGTGATGTACTTAATTGGGACCTATTGATCCTATAGATCAGTGTACACATTTTATGCTTTGATTCATGTCGGTGATCCAATAATTTTATATACGTGTGATATCTAAATACATTGCATAATTGGATTACACATTTACTATTAGAGAATAGACATGCATTATATATGATAATAATTATGCAAATATATTTGTGCCATTTATACAGCAGCCCATTTCTTGGATTTTTTCATTTTCCTTTTTATTAACTTCCATACGTTATTCGCCTCCTTTATGTTACAAACTCACTGCATATCAGTGATGCAGTGATTTTTTATTATATGCTGTGACCATTATCTCATTTTTTGTTGATTTGGTTATAATGTCATATTCTGACCGAGAGTCATGCCCATTTCTTAGTCCATTGATTGTATGCACACATACTTCAGACTGGAAGTTACACATTTTATTTACATTGGTATTTTGTGTTCACATATATGTATGCTATTCAGTGTCTTTGGTTTCCTCCATTTTGTTTAAATTATGAGTCAGATTGACTCAAAAATTGCAAGAAAAACTCTTCTGTACCTTCTATATTTTAATGGATCTACAATAAAAATTTGTGGATTTTAAACCATTGTGTCGTGGACTTTAAACTATCATTGGACTCTATCAAGTATGCCTGGAGCATCTCCAGCTTTGTCCGTCACATGCAGGCTGGATCAACACATGCACATCAAGCAGGGGTGAGCGGTATCTAACAATACTATTCATTTACTATACCAGATGACTGTAGAAGTTTACTATTCAACTACTTTATTTTCTTTGGCATCTTGTACATTATCAACATATATCGACATCTACGTAAGACCTAAGAAATCAGTTTCTTAAAAGTCAAGTTGTTTAACTTTTTGAAAGATTTTAATGTATGTTTCACAGACTGTATTTTTGAGCAAACATGTCTATACCATGGAAAATTTCACAATTCATAGGTTCTAAAAATTAAACTCTTCACAAATCCGTAAGTTCAAGAAGATCTCTGTGCCTCACTCTCTCTCACTGATTCTCATGCTCACATCTCTATGACACAGTTACCCATGCCCTATCTCTCACACATGGTTCTCCAGTTCTTCCCTCTCACATACAGAGCATTTATCATATACAGTTAGGTCCATATATATTTGGACAGAGACAACATTTTTCTAATTTTGGTTATAGACATTACCACAATGAATTTTAAACAAAACAATTCAGATGCAGTTGAAGTTCAGACTTTCAGCTTTCATTTGAGGGTATCCACATTAAAATTGGATGAAGGCTTTAGGAGTTACAGCTCCTTAACCTGTGCCACCCTGTTTTTAAAGGGACCGAAAGTAATTGGACAATTGACTCCAAGGCTATTTCATGGACAGGTGTGGGCAATCCCTTCGTTATGTCATTCTCAATTAAGCAGATAAAAGGCCTGGAGTTGATTTGAGGTGTGGTGCTTGCATTTGGAAGGTTTTGTGTGAAGTAAACATGCGGTCAAAGGAGCTCTCCATGCAGGTGAAACAAGCCATCCTTAAGCTGCAAAAACAGAAAAAACCCATCCGAGAAATTGCTACAATATTAGGAGTGGCAAAATCAGTTTGGTGCATCCTGAGAAAGAAAGCAAACACTGGTGAACTCATCAATGCAAAAAGACCTTGGCGCCCACAGAAGACAACAGTGGGGGATGATCGCAGAATAATCTCCATGGTGAAGAGAAACCCTTTCACAACAGCCAACCAAGTGACCAACAGTTTCCAGGAGGTCGGCGTATCAATATCCAAATCTACCATAAAGAGAAGACTGCATGAAAGTAAATACAGAGGGTTCACTGCAGGGTGCAAGCCACTCATAAGCATAAAGAATAAAAATGGGTAGACTGGACTTTGCTAAAAAACATCTAAAAAAGCCAGCACAGTTCTGGAAGAATATTCTTTGGACAGATGAAACCAAGATCAACCTCTACCAGAATGATGGAAAGAGAAAAGTATGGCGAAGGTGTGGTACAGCTCATGATCCAAAGCATACCACATCATCGTGAAAACATGGCGGAGGCAGTGTGATGGCTTGGGCATGCATGGCTGCCAGTGGCACAGGGTCACTAGTGTTTATTGATGATGTGACACAGGACAGAAGCAGCCGAATGAATTCTGAGGTATTCAGAGCCATACTGTGTGCTCAGATCCAGCCAAATGCAGCCAAACTGATTGGTCGTCGTTTCATACTACAGATGGACAATGACCCAAAACATAAAGCCAAAGCAACCCAGGAGTTTATTAAAGCAAAGAAGTGGAATATTCTTGAATGGCCAAGTCAGTCACCTTATCTCAACCCAATTGGGCATGCAGTTCACTTGTTAAAGCCTAAACTTCAGACAGAAAGGCCCACAAACAAACAGCAACTGAAAACCACCGCAGTGGAGGCCTGGCAGAGCATCAAAAAGGAGGAAACACAGCGTCTGGTGATGTCCATGAGTTCAAAACTTCAGGCAGTCATTGCCAACATAGGGTTTTCAACCAAGTACTAAAAATGAACATTTTATTTAAAATGATTGAATCTGTCCAATTATTTTTGGTCCCTTTAAAAACAGGGTGGCACATGTTAAGGAGCTGAAACTCCTCAACCCTTCATCCAATTTTAATGTGGATACCCTCAAATGAAAGCTGAAAGTCTGAACTTCACCTGCATCTGAATTGTTTTGTTTAAAATTCATTGTGGTAATGTCTATAACCAAATTAGAAAAATGTTGTGTCTGTCCAAGTATATATGGACCTAACTGTATGTATCTAGTATTCCCTAATAACCCGACTTATGCCAAAAGAGTGTGTTTTAATGTATTGCATATGATGGATGTGGAGGTTTCACTTAATAAACTGTTTCCATTTTAACTGTATAGAAATGTATAGTGCGCTACTATGTAGAACCCTACTCTAATCTATACAGAAATATCCTGTAAAAAGTATATTGAACAGTATATAACTTTTTATAAATGAAGCCAAAGAGCGTCATGCCACTACATGTCCATCTAGTGGCATATATCAGAAGATTCCTAATTTTTACAGTACCTCCTACAAATACTGAAAAAGTAGCATGAAAAACCCTAAATACTTGTCAACCAACTACTGAACTCCTTATGGGATATATACATTATTTTAAAAATTCTTAGAGTTGTATTGTCATTACACATATTTATAGCATATCCATGGGATGAGCCATAAATATGTGATAGATATGAGCTCTGCTGTTAGAATCAGCATCTATCTTGAGAAATGGTTTTCCTTGTACATCAATGTCAATGGAGAGGTGGCTGCACATGCGCGTCTCTCTGGAGATATGCAATATATGCACAAATGGGAATATCCTTTTCAAAGAATGACATTCAAGACATTTTATAAAACAATAGTGACCTTTAAGGTTACTGACACTGTTTTGGGGGAAGAATCCCCAAATTAATTGATCTGGCCCAAGGCTAATTAATATTTTCTAAAGTATATAAGCTCCTATGTTTCTGGCGTTAAGCTTTCTCCAGTCTATACAGCAGATATTGTCCTCATAATTGTCCGAAATAAGCTCTCCTAAATTACTTCTAACCATTATTACCTGTTTTATTGCTATTTTGATTGTTTCCTCCTGTCATCTGACCTAGGATTTTTACGTGGATTACAAATGTGCTCTGTATCCTGAGTCTTGTACTTTCTGTGACTGTATTTATGTCTCATCCTTTGACTGAGCTTTGCTCATAACTGTCTTTGAAACCTCCCACGTTAACACCCAAGTAGGCATTTCTCTAAAGGCAATATCATTTCAAGCAATCATTTCAAAGAATAAAGAATACAAGCTTATTCCCTTCATGTGGAAGTGGTGGGTCTCTATTAAGACAGACCGTATACTCCCCCACCCTGTTGTTCTCTGTTCTAAGTTATAGCTTAACCTCCTCATCGCTGAAGATCTCCAGCCAGATTAGTGATGATTGACACTTTATACCTCACCTGTCACATCACAATAGAGAATAACATTGATGAGGAAATCCTTCTTATTATGGAGACACACCTCCCAGAATGTGTCATGGCAGACGTTTTCTCTTTGGGATTTTATGAGTGATACAAAAAGGCATTTAGGAGGCTGAAAAACAGACACAAAACCTTTATATACTCAAAGTAATCTCTGTTAATTATTTGGCAATATGGTGCCATGATTTTGGCTCTGTCTAGATGAGCTCTAGAAAGTATGTTCAGGAAATTACTCAAGAAAAGCAACAATTTATAGAATCCTAACTGTCAGGATACTGTTGAACATCTTTGTCATGCGAATATATTCATATATATAATACAAGGTACATACTCAATGATTTTGACATATCGGTAAGTAAAAAGGGCTGTATTACGTATCATAGCAAAATCTAAAAATGCATATACGCCTCAAAGCATATTCAATGGAAACCACTGAAATATTGCACGGATCTCACTCCACTGGGAGATGCTGATCTCTGATTACCCAAGTACCCACCACCACTGTACAAGGTACGATCTGCTACATGTCATGGCTGTGTGACATTATTGGGAGGTCCGCACAACAATGCAAAATTATCTTAGCCTTTTCTGCGGCTTCAGCAGCGTGGAAAATTGTGTCGGATCTTTTTTTCCCCGAAAACCGTAAAAAGAATCTCAAAATGTGAAATCGCAAATTTCAGGTAATTTGATTCGGGCTCGATCCTCCATGGATTGATCCACTCATCTAACAGTGACCTTCTTAAAAGATGCTGCTTTGAATATTGCATGTCACTCTATTTAGCTTATGATGTGCATCAAAGATTAATGTTAGGTGAAATTAGTTGTAAACTACATATGAAATATATAAAACTATTACAGCTTATTTCATGGTATAATGATCATCACATATCAAGTGAACACCTATTAATGATGCATAAAAGTTTTTGTAGTGTAACAAAGAATTTGAGACACACGTGTGATGTACGCCAAGTTAAACAAAGCAAGATCAAACAACAGATGTTGCTGGTAAAAAAAAAAAAATCTTCCCCAGAAATTTGTATTGGGTTTATATTTGCATTGCCCCATTTTGATTTATGTCCTCTACAAAGTTTCACAACCATTTCCTCAAATACCCTCACTAGACATGCAACAGACTTATTCAGCCTAAGAAAATAAAGCTTGACTCACTAGGGAAGACTTTGTCAACACCTTTTCCAATTGCTCTCCTGGATCTGCATATGATGACTGCTCATCTTCTGTCAGTGATATTTTCATGTAAAACACTGACTTTTTTAGCTATGTCTTCCAATATCTATAATATTTTAGGATATATATACAAATAAAATCAGAAAACAGTAACAATCAATCAACCAATTTAGACAAGAGGAGTGAGACCTCTGCTAATCTATGAAGAAACAGGAATGACACAAAAGGTGACAACTGCTTGTTTTGTATCCATTTACCAGCTATTATTTGTTAATGTACAGATTACAAATGATATTAAGTGTATGGTAATGAAAGAGAGGATGCATTTGGAAAAAAGAAGACTTTCTGTTGAGAAATGTAGAAAGATAGAAACAGAAAAGAGATAGATTAGTGAATGTGATTAGTAAGCAGTGGATATAGAGAATTAACACTTATTGTCTGTGGTGGTGCATTCCAGAGATCTGGTACAGCTTCAGAAAAATCTTGGAGACCAGAGTGAGAGGTTCAAATTATGAAAGATGTTAATCTGAAATCATTAGCAGAATGGAGGACCACAGGTGCATTGGTAGGATTGCATTCAGGATAGATAAAAAAAAGAGAGTCCAAGGCTAAGTTCACATTTGCGTTGCGGGGTTTTGTGGAAGGCTGCGTACATCCTCCGTTAAGCCTCCCCTACTTCCGCATACTTCTTCATGCATCCTTTGTTCTTATCTTTAACATTGGGTAAGCAGGACATGCAAATGTATGCGGATATATATGAATGCATTGTTTTGACATGCCCGCCGACCGTACGGGAGCGCAACAAGTTGCATTTTGTGTGGATGGTGGGCGCAGCAAAACAACGCATCCACATACATCGGCGTACATCGGCATGTCCTGCATGCCCTATGTTAAAGATAGGTATGCAGGACGCATGCAGAAGTATGCGGAAGTAGGTGAGGCTTAATGGAGGACTTACGCAGCCCTCCGCAAAGCCCCCGAACACAAATGTGAACCCGGCCTAAGAAGGACAAGCCGGAAGAGTAAGGATTTTGTCATGTACATAAAGCCCACTCTGTTTTTATCTCAAAAGTAGGGCACTGTGGTCCTTTCTCAAGCTGGCCTGCAAGAAAGATATTTACAATGATGTCCAAATAAAATCCCAGCAGCCTTTAGTCCTTAGAAGTGAATTCTCAGCTCATACAATTATCGCATTTCTACATGACATACAATAAATGCATAGCAGATGCAGGTCCCGACAATTGGATCTGCCTCAATATTTTTTTCCTTTCTATTTGTTTATTTTTACTTCATTTAAAATTTTAACAGGGGAAAGCAAATAATAACATATCAATTAGTAGCTAAGGAAGGGAAGGGAAGGTGAATGCAAGGGAAGAATTTAGGGAAGAAATCTTAACTAAAACCAAACGTTGTTAAAGTTGAAGGGCCACGGAGAAAAGGATAAATAGAACAAAGGGGAAATGGAAAAAAATAAATAAAAAAGCACACAAAACAAAACAAATGAGTCTGTGAGTACACAGTATGTGGTCAAGAATTGAGTAAAGGTACCGTCACATTTAGCGACGCTGCAGCGATATAGACAACGATGCCGATCGCTGCAGCAACGCTGTTTAGGTCATTGTGTGGTCGCTAGAGAGCTGTCACACAGACAGCTCTCCAGCGACCAACGATGCCGAAGTCCCCGGGTAACCAGGGTAAACATCGGGTTACTAAGTGCAGGGCTGCGCTTAGTAACCCGATGTTTACCCTGGTTACCATTGTAAAAGTTAAAAAAAACAAACAGTACATACTTACATACCAGTGTCTGTCCCCCGGCGTCAGATTCCCTGCACTGTGTCAGAGCCGGCCGGCCGTAAAGCAGAGCACAGCGGTGACGTCACCGCTGTGCTCTGCTTTACGGCCGGCCGGCGCTGACACAGTCAGTGCGGGAAGCTGACGACGGGGGACAGACACCGGAATGTAAGTATGTAGTGTTTATTTTTTTAACTTTTACAATGGTAACCAGGGTAAACATCGGGTTACTATGCGCGGCCCTGCTCTTAGTAACTCGATATTTACCCTGGTTACCAGTGAACACATCGCTGGATCGGCGTCACACACGCCGATCCAGCGATGACAGCGGGTGATCAGCGATTAAAAAAAGGTCCTGATCAATCCCAGTGACCAACGATCTCCCAGCAGGGGCCTGATCGTTGGTCGCTGTCACGCATAACGATTTCGTTAACGATATCGTTGCTACGTCACTAAAAGCAACAATATCGTTAACGAAATCGTTATGTGTGAAGGTACCTTAATGTATACACAGTAAACTTAGTTTTAATTGAATTTGAAAATGAGTGTGCTTAACATCTGTTAAATTGAGTTACTTTCTGCTTGAGAGGAGAGACAGATAAATGCCTAATGTAAAGAATTTAAGACAAAGAAGTTGCAAATTTCTTTTTCCAAAGACACAAAGCTTTCTCATATTTTAAAATTTTGCATTTTTTTAAGAGTATGATTATGCTCAATTACGTCATGTGTTCCTACTCGTTCAATGATATCTTCGAAAGAAGGAGTGTTGTTATGTCTCCAGAATGTAGATATTAAATGATTAATAGTAATTAGTATATGGGAGACAATATATTGGGGCTCTTTTAACAGCTTATCAATTCCAAAGAAAATAATTGCTAGGGGAGGGGTGAGTGTGAGTGAGAATTGGTTACCTATGACTTCAGTAATACGAGATTCAACTTTTTCCAAAGTACACAGATACTACTGCAATCCCAGAACAAGTGTTTTAAATGACCTCTGTGTCCACATTCTCTCCAGTACAGGGGAGATTGGGATGGAGAGATCTTATTTAATCTTTGAGGGGTGAGATACCATTTAGCAAGTAACTTATAATTGGTTTCATGTACGGTGATGCAAGTGATGATTTGTACACGATTTTCAGAGCTCTCTCCCATGCGTCCAATTCGAGCTTCTTATTAAAATCTTTTTGTTAATGCTAGTGGAGTTAATAAAGTTAATGTCGCTATTGAAATGCTTATAGAGAGTTTTTAGTGCTCCAAATAGATGAGTTGTGGGGCTCCTTGAGTAAAGTGGAGATCATTGTTGGTAAAGGGATTCTTTGGAAATTTTTTCTTTTGTTAAAATTATTAAGGTATCTTTTTATATCTAGGTATGGGACAAAGTCAATGTCTGAATTTTTCTTGCAAGAGCTAAAATGGAGAAAGGGTTTGCCATTATCTACAAATAAATCTGAAATTAATTTGATGCCTTTCTTTTTCTAGTTTTTCAGATTTAAATGGGATATGATTACCTATAAATTTTAATTGATATTTCAGTTTTAAATCCTACCGGAGTCAATTTCAATGATTTATATAGGGATTTCCAAGCGTAAATAGTCACCAACATTGTCGGAGATCTTGGGCTGGATAAATTATTGATAAGAGTAAAGGGCATGGTTTTTAACAAGATATTCTTATTAAACAATTTTTCGAATAATGACCAATTGGACAAATTATTAGGCATTATCCATTTAAAGCTCTGTTTAATCTGGGATGTTGAAAAATAGAAAACATTCATTTTTATTTCTCCACACAAATCATGATAACTGAGCTTGAAACTTAGAGACCCATTCCTTACTAATTAGAAGGGGAATCACTCTGAAGACGTGCAGTAATTTGGGTAGTACAAACATTTTGTGAGTTATGATTCTCCTCAGCCATGAGAATTCATGTTTAGATATTTTCAATAAATGTAAAATTTTCAAAAGAATGACTTCATCCGCAAATAAATTTATTTTATAATTGCTTAATTCAGTAAGCACGCCATTAATAATGCCATTATTTCTTATTCTTTCAGCCAATGGCTCCATAATAAAGTGCAGTAAGAATAGTGCATAATGTCTGGTGCTATATTTTTAAATTTTTAAAGAATCTGATGCGTGATTATTGGAAAATACTCCAGCAGATAGATTATTATATAGAGCCAAGATTCCTTTCAAAATTGGGCTGCTAGAGACAAATTTTACTAGAATTTCTTGTAAAAAAAACCCAGTGGATTCTGTCAAAGTCCTTCTCTGCAGCTAATGAAAGGAGCAGGGTAGGTACTTTGCCAGAATCAATAACTTTTAAAAGATTAATTAATCTACCGGGGGCAACTGAAGCTTGCCTGTTCTTTTTGAAACCCACTTGAACCTGGTGGATCAAATCGGAGATTATTAATTTTAATCTATTAAATTTTTAATCTATTAGCAATGGCATTTGCGTAGATTGTCAGATTGGAAAGAAAGAAGGAAATTTACCGATAGGTTTTGGTACATGTTGGATCACCATTGCCTTTTGAGATGACTTTAATGTTGGCTTGTGTCTTGAGAACAGGGTCTGGACACACACTGTGGTAATTGGAGAGGTGGTCAGGAATTTCATTAATTTGTATACATATATGCTAGCCACCTTAGGGAGAGACCCTAGTTGGGCTAAATGTAGCGGGACGAAAGAGACCGAAAAGCCCTCTACTTAAAGGAAATACATAGTGGATGCTTTCCTGAAATGGAAAGTACTTGCAAGCAGCATAATACAAAGAATAGCAGGTTTACCCAGAATCCTTTGCAGTAGGCGGAGCTATGCAAATCATCAGGGGTGGAAAGAGATGATTTGCATAGCTCCACCTGCTGCAAAGGCTTCTGGGTAAACCTGCTATTCTTTGTATTATGCTGCTTGCAAGTACTTTCCGTTTCAGGAAAGCATCCACTATTAATTTGTATAGGAATTCCGACCACCTATCCACTGAGAACAATGCAAAATAGGGGCCCTGTTATCAACACAGATGTGGGTCCCTTTGAATGACTGCATTTGCTATACATTTTTAGCATATCCCATGGTCATCATAAATATACAAAAAGGGAATACCTTATAAAAAATAACATGCAGCTAAAGGGATACACAGCAGTCCATAATCTGCAACACATAAAAACGAAAAAATGAGAAGCGCACCTTGTGCAGATCAAACAGGACAAGAAGAGACTCAGCGGTGGTATTGCATGTTGTGCATCTCAGACACAATGCTGAGCTAGGTAGAATATTGACTGTGGTTGGCTGCTGCTTCACCCGCTGGATCCCTCTCGGAATCCAGACATAAATTCAGCAAAGGGAGGATGAGGGTGGTTGAGGTAGCGCTGACGAGGATCTGATACATGGAATACCACTGAGGTAATGACTAATTTAAAAGTCAACCAGAGAACATTTTCTAGGAATCATTTGCAACTTGAAAATCACATACCCTTCTTCCACTAACTGCAAAGGGAAAATATCATAAGGTTTGATAAATATGGCACCCAGCATGGCATCAGCTATAACATTGCGCATGCCATGATATGTAGTAATAGGGTTTAAGCATCTGCTGTGGACTTTTGGATATTACTAATCATAGATGACTGATTGTGGAGGACCAATCTCCATCCCTATATTTTATAACGTGATTATGACCTATTTCCAAATCATAAGGATATCAAAATATTTTACTATCTCTACAGATCATGAAAAAGTCTTTTTAAATCTACGTGCAAGACAGAGCATCAATTATGGCCTATCTGTCTATAAAAATATGAAATAAGCATCAAAGGCTCATACAAACCTACTTACAAAGCTCCCCGTGTTTGAAGTTTTGAGTGCAATGTGTCTGTGAGCAGAAAAGACTTGGAGGCTATGTAAACTTACAAGATCATATGTTAGTCTTAAGTACAGGAATGAAGAAATGATTTCCATGCAATGGTAAGAGAAAACAGAGGGATTATTAATGCATGGAGGAAGTACATGATTTCAATATGTATTAGTAAGTTTATTTTTGCCCTGTGGTAAATTTAGGAAATGGAACATTGGGTAAATTGAATATTAACCCGTTCAACCCTGGGTATTTGCCATTTTTTTCAGTTTTATGTTTTCCTCCCCTTCTTCCAAGAACCATAACTTTTTTATTTTTCTGTTAATATAGCCATATGAGGGCTTGTTTTTTGAGTTGTAGTTTTCTTTGACACCATTCATGTTACCACATATTGTACTGTAAAAAAATGAAAATATGCCAACTGTGGTGAAATTGCAAAAAAAAGGTGCAATTCCACAATTGTTTTTTGGGGGTTTATTTACCATGTTCACTATGTGGTAAAATATGATTCTTCAGGTGAGTAAGAGTATGCAGATACCAAACATGTATAGTTTTTTTTAATTTTTTTTATTTAAGTTGTGAAAAAAAATTGGACATGTGTATAAAAAAAGAGTTGCTTTTGTCGCCGTTTTCTGAGACCCGTAATGTTTTCAGTTTTTGGGTATGGGGCTGGGTGAGGGCTTATTTTGTGTCCTGAGCAGATGTTTTTGCTCATACCATTTTGGGGTAGATGAGATGTTTGATTGTCTCTTATTGCAGTTTATTGCAGTATTCCGGCAGCCAAAAACTGTAATTCTGACGTTTTGATTTTTTTCCTCATTAAGCCGTTAGCAGATCAGATTTATTTTATATTTTGATAGATCGGACATTTTGGAACGTAGCGATAGCAAATAAGTGTATTTTTTATTATATTTTTTAATTGTTTTATTTTCCATGTGGCAAAAGGAGGGTGATTTGAACTTTTTTGGGTTTTTTTTCAATTTTTTTTTCACCTTTTATTTTATTTAATAGTTCCCTTAGGGGACATGAAGCTGTGATTGTCTGATTCCAGCAATGTGTCACTTACTGCGTATCTTGCTGCAGTTTTCATAAAATCAATCTGTTTTATCTGCTGCATATCTACCAGTTTCCTGAGTGCTGAGCTGTGCATAAAACGTTGCCAATCAGTGGTGGGTTGGGTATATTGAGAGCTCATGAATATGGAAGACTGGAATAACCTGGCAATAGATTCCCATTAACTCACTAATGTGCCCAGTTAATCCAAGCACTTATGTAGAATAGCGCGCTCTCATACTTTTACACCCCGGTATGCTTCACGAAAGAGCGGACCCTGGCTGGGTGTTAGTGCTGTGAGGGCCTTGTGCCTGTGCAGGCTGCCTCTAGCCGGTTGATGTGCTTGCCTGGGCAATAGATTTCATAATTCAATAAAGGAGACTCCCGTTCAAACATACAGTGTTTACAGACTGATAACTTGGCAAATTTTATGTACAAGGGATAGCGGATGCAAAGTCTTATGGACTTTTCCTCTACGGTATAAAGCATTCTTCCCTCACACTGTATCCTTCCTCTGTAGTTCTACTCCAGGGCTCTACAGCTTGTCTGTTTCAGCCTGCATTGCCACACCCTAGCTTGTTGCCACAGTCCTGATCAGCAAGTCTCTCTACCTTCTCAGAGGTTCTGCATCTTATTTCTTCCACTACTGGTGCCCTGGATCTACCACAAGGGACACCCACTAGTCCCATAAATTCAGTCCTGTTTAGGTCCGGCGTTTCATGACTCGGCATCCTATCCATGGATGCTTCCTTTGGAAGGCCACATTAAATTTTACATGACACAATATATATACAAGGATGCAGGACATAATAAACATGACGAGATTGGTGTCTTCAGGGGTAGTTCAGTCTACTTCCCTTACACTTACATAGGCCACTAGTAATATTTCCATTAACCTATCCTCTGCCAATGACTGCCCCCAATGGTTTTGAGAGAAAGGAGGTTCACCCAGGACTTGAATTGTGTTGAAAAAATCTGCAACATAATCTGCATTTATTACATATCTGATATTAAAAATAAAAAAGAAAAAAGCTATTTAACTGCAAACATAGGGGTTAATCGGTAGGTAAATAGCATCACAATGCTTCTCAGCTCCAGTAGGCCTCCTTTGCATGTATATTTCTCTTGTACTTGTAGCATCAGTTTTCACAAGTACCGGAGTCATGTATCCACACATACCCATTATAACCTATGGGACTGCGCACATGTCCGTGTTTTCACACGGACCGTGTGTCTGTGTGACCTACACATACACATGTCTGTTTTTTACCAGCAACACAGATAACAAGGACCAATATAAGTAAATGGGTCCATGTAGCTACGTACAGCACATGGATGACATCCATGTGACATGGGTGGCCGTCCGTGTGTCACATATCGGAATAGAATGCAAAATAGAAATTACAGATTTTATGTGTTAAAGATGCGCAATGATATAGATAGATAGACAAACAGACAGATAGATATACAGATATCCTGCAAAAATATAAATTCACAGCCCCCCTACATTTTAAAGTAGACAGGTGAGAGCTGATATTATCAGACTGGGAAGATCCCAGGTTATTGAGTCCTTCCCAGCCTAAAAATACCAGCCATCATCCGATCCAGAAGTGGCACATCACATGAGATGCTCCAATTCTGGATCTTCATCTTATCTCTTCCTGATGCCCGGTACGCTGCCAGTTTGGGTAATGATGCTTGGGTTTGATGTCAGCAGTGAAGTGTCCAAAAACACAGCTGACATCAAGCCCTGGTGTCTATTAGACACCCCCATTACTAACCCAGTAATAAAAAGGAAACACACACACACAAAAATACTTTTTTTAAGTAAACATTCCCTGACAATTTCCCTGATTCAACACGTTATTAAAATAAAATCCCACGCAGATCCAACGTAGTCCACATGAATCCAGCAAAGTCCATTGACTCCTCTGTAGAAAGGCTATGGTGCCTCATTCTGAGACTCCAATAGGCCTTGCCAATAGCCACTGCTGCGTCATGTAGCACTTTTTTTTTTAAAGAAAATTGCATTATTAGAATATCAAGAATTTTTGTTTGCTAAGTTCCAACAATTTTTGGAGTTTGGACCTATCCTTGCTTGGGGTCTGTCCCTACCAAGAGAATTCACCACAGTTGATATCTTCCCCAAAAAGTAGAAAAGCACTGTCACGGATCCCTACTCCGTGGTGTCACTAATTCATCACGTGCCTACTCTCACACGTGACTTGGGGTTGTGCCTGCAAGGGTTAATCCATCTCCCCACTCTCAGTCCAGCATTCAACCTCTGTCCTATGCTGTAATGGAAGCATAAATCACACACCGACCCAGGCCACACACCCGCTCATACGTGCTGCCACCACTCACCGAAAACACGGGCGATGAGTCCCAGAAATAATAATACTAATAAAAATATGTCTATCACTCATAAGGCTCACACACCTAAGGCTATGGATTCTTTTAGAACATTCAAGGTTCAACTTGTTAAAGTTTTATACTTTAATAACAAAAGGGTCAGTGCTTACAATAAGAAAAGGTATAAAAATATGATAATAAAAAGACATACAACTTATGCAAAACAGTATCAAAATAAACAAGAGAAAACTTACAGAAATTATCTAACTGGTAGTTGCTTTCTGCTCCCTGGGGGATGGTGAATGGAGTTGTTGGAACACATCAGCTTCTCAGGCTGCCCTGACATGTGAACACAATTCTCTGTCGGCAGCCTAAATGTATAACTTTGGTCTGAGGTCAGGTTTCTAGACCGGCCCCTCAGGTTAATATCATAATTGCGGGCTGTTTGATTGGCTATGGCTACTCTATTAATGAATATATTATTTTCTCTTTTGAGACACTTGTGAAAAGGTTCTCAGGAATAGATCACCTCAGGCCGCAATTAGCATCTCCCCCCAAGACCTAAGAGGTGCCAAATGTTACCTTCTTCTTGGTTCTAGCTAGACCTCCTGGTGAGATATGGAGACAGAATTTCTACTAGTCCCAAGGAAGTACCTATTAACACCTAGGTGCGACTTGCCTTCAGGACAGATGTTACATTATCACTAGTCACACATATAACCCTAGACATATGTCACTACACACATATAGATATATGTATACACATATTTCATATCAAGAATTTTTGTTTGCTAAGTTCCAACAATTTTTGGAGTTTGGACCTATCCTAGCTCAGGGTCTGTTCCTACCAAGAGAATTCACCACAGTTGATATCTTCCCCAAAAAGGAGAAAAGCACATTTAAAAAAAAAAGAGGAAGAAGCTAGACAGAAACAAATTTCTGAGCCATTGAAGCAGGGACATAACGATCGCTGTCTCTCTGACTGTGACCTGGTCCGTGTGGTGGGGGGGCCAGTCAATGGCAGCGCCTACTTAGTTTAGCAGGATGTGCATCCTCAAATGCACATTCAGCTGAAATGTATTGCAGCGCAGGGACCCTCAGGTTGTCTTCCCTGCAATACAAGCCACCAGCCAATAAGAGGCCGGCAACTAAGGTCGGTGTGCAAATAACAAGCGGCACATGGCAGTGATATCATGTACTGCCTGTGTCAGCACACTGAAGCGTCATCTGATGGCTATAGAAGAGGATGCCGCATGTCGAGGGACCAGAGGACGACAAGAATAATCTTTTTTTAATGTTTTGGAAAACAGAATTGACATAATACAAGCAAGGGGCCTGGAATGGAAGTCATTATCCATGGAAGGGGCTTAGAATGGGGTTCATTAAACCAGGAAGCGGCTTAGGATGGAGGATGTTATTACTGGAGGGCCTTGGAATGCAGGACCTTATTACTGGACGGGGCTCAGGATGGGAGACATTATACCAGGAAGAGACCCATGAGCAGGGGCATATTCCAAGAAGTGGGACATACAAAAATGACACCAATGAAACACAAAATCAACGGAAAAAAGGTGGGGCAGAATGGGGGGACAAAACATTGTGTGTTTCAGACAAGCATGTCCTTAATCATAGGTATAGCATGTAACACAAAACACAGGTATATATACACAGATGATACCTGAATTGTCCAACCATGGGGTAGACATGTGACATCTGATTTCTGTAGGTGGGACTATTTAGAAACATAAAAAGACAAAAAAATAATGTACAGATCACATCTCTGTGATGGAAAAAGATTACGTCATCAAAGTCATAAACAAGAAGAAAGTAAAAAAGCGTGAGATCAGAACGATTATTCAAGCCCATCAGTGTGCATGAATTTAGTGAGAGTATGCAATAGGCTTCTCTTAGAAGCACAGTTTTGTGCCAGTCCAAGCTTCTCCTAGGTCATTTGACCTGTTCTAAACCAACCATTTTCATATTACCTTGATGCATATCTAAACATTTTTTGGGATAAACCTGTAGAGGACCGGTGTAGCTTCAGGTGAAGATGCTATAATATGCTCTGATATTCTATTTTTAAACATATGTGATGTACAACCAATATATTTGTTGCAACTAGTGCAAAGAGCCATATTGTTATGTTTGCTAATGACAGGTGTTATGAAGGCAATCCAGAAACACAGTGTGCTTAGCGATCAGAGCGCACACAGTGATCTGACAAATACCCAAAAATACAAGAACGAGCTCTGAGACGTGAAAAAACTCTGTAGACTGCACACCTGATCCTATCCTAAACACAACTAAAAGCGGCTGTGGATTGCGCCTAACAACTACCTAGGCAACTCGGCACAGCCTAAGAAACTAGCTAGCCTGAAGATAGAAAAATAGGCCTGACTTGCCCCAGAGAAATTCCCCAAAGGAAAAGGCAGCCCCCCACATATAATGACTGTGAGTAAGATGAAAAGACAAAACGTAGGGATGAAATAGATTCAGCAAAGTGGGGCCCGATATTCTAGGACAGAGCGAGGACAGTAAAGCGAACTTTGCAGTCTACAAAAAACCCTAAAGCAAAACCACGCAAAGGGGGCAAAAAAAAACCCACCGTGCCGAACTAACGGCACGGCGGTACACCCTTTGCGTCTCAGAGCTTCCAGCAAAACAAAAGACAAGCTGGACAGAAAAAAGGCAACAAAAAAGCAAAAAGCACTTAGCTATACAGAGCAGCAGGTCACAGGAACAATCAGGAGAAGCTCAGATCCAACACTGAAACATTGACAAGGAGCAAGGATAGCAGCATCAGGCGGAGTTAAGTAATGAAGCAGTTAACGAGCTCACCAGAACACCTGAGGGAGGAAGCTCAGAAGCTGCAGTACCACTTGTGACCACAGGAGTGAATTCAGCCACAGAATTCACAACAGTACCCCCCCCTTGAGGAGGGGTCACCGAACCCTCACCAGAGCCCCCAGGCTGACCAGGATGAGCCGCATGAAAGGCACGAACAAGATCGGAAGCATGAACATCAGAGGCAAAAACCCAGGAATTATCTTCCTGAGCATAACCCTTCCATTTAACCAGATACTGGAGTTTCCGTCTAGAAACACGAGAATCCAAAATCTTCTCCACAATATACTCCAATTCCCCCTCCACCAAAACCGGGGCAGGAGGCTCAACAGATGGAACCATAGGTGCCACGTATCTCCGCAACAACGACCTATGGAATACATTATGTATGGAAAAGGAGTCTGGGAGGGTCAAACGAAAAGACACAGGATTGAGAACCTCAGAAATCCTATACGGACCAATAAAACGAGGTTTAAATTTAGGAGAGGAAACCTTCATAGGAATATGACGAGAAGATAACCAAACCAGATCCCCAACACGAAGTCGGGGACCCACACGGCGTCTGCGATTAGCGAAAAGTTGAGCTTTCTCCTGGGACAAGATCAAATTGTCCACTACCTGAGTCCAGATCTGCTGCAACCTATCCACCACAGAATCCACACCAGGACAGTCCGAAGACTCAACCTGTCCTGAAGAGAAACAAGGATGGAACCCAGAATTGCAAAAAAATGGAGAAACCAAGGTAGCCGAGCTGGCCCGATTATTAAGGGCGAACTCAGCCAACGGCAAAAAGGACACCCAATCATCCTGGTCTGCAGAAACAAAACATCTCAGATATGTTTCCAAGGTCTGATTGGTTCGTTCGGTCTGGCCATTAGTCTGAGGATGGAAAGCCGAGGAAAAGGATAGGTCAATGCCCATCCTACCACAAAAGGCTCGCCAAAACCTTGAAACAAACTGGGAACCTCTGTCAGAAACAATATTCTCAGGAATGCCATGCAACCGAACCACATGCTGAAAGAACAAAGGTACCAAATCAGAGGAGGAAGGCAATTTAGCCAAGGGCACCAGATGGACCATTTTAGAAAAGCGATCACAGACCACCCAAATGACTGACATCTTTGGAGAAACGGGAAGGTCAGAAATGAAATCCATCGAAATATGTGTCCAAGGCCTCTTTGGGACCGGCAAGGGCAAAAGCAACCCACTGGCACGAGAACAGCAGGGCTTAGCCCTAGCACAAATCCCACAGGACTGCACAAAAGTACGTACATCCCGTGACAGAGATGGCCACCAGAAGGATCTAGCCACTAACTCTCTGGTACCAAAGATTCCAGGATGACCAGCCAACACCGAACAATGAAGTTCAGAGATAAGTTTATTAGTCCACCTATCAGGGACGAACAGTTTCTCTGCTGGACAACGATCAGGTTTATTCGCCTGAAATTTTTGCAGCACCCGCCGCAAATCAGGGGAGATGGCAGACACAATGACTCCTTCCTTGAGGATACCCGCTGGCTCAGATAAACCCGGAGAGTCGGGCACAAAACTCCTAGACAGAGCATCCGCCTTCACATTTTTAGAGCCCGGAAGGTACGAAATCACAAAGTCGAAGCGGGCAAAAAATAACGACCAACGGGCCTGTCTAGGATTCAAGCGCTTGGCAGACTCGAGATAAGTCAAGTTCTTATGATCAGTCAATACCACCACGCGATGCTTAGCTCCTTCAAGCCAATGACGCCACTCCTCGAATGCCCACTTCATGGCAAGCAACTCTTGATTGCCCACATCATAATTACGCTCAGCGGGCGAAAACTTCCTTGAAAAGAAAGCACATGGTTTCATCACTGAGCAATCAGAACCTCTCTGTGACAAAACCGCCCCTGCTCCAATCTCAGAAGCATCAACCTCGACCTGGAACGGAAGAGAAACATCTGGCTGACACAACACAGGGGCAGAACAAAAACGACGCTTCAACTCCTGAAAAGCTTCCACAGCAGCAGAAGACCAATTAACCAAATCAGCACCCTTCTTGGTCAAATCGGTCAATGGTTTGGCAATGCTAGAAAAATTACAGATGAAGCGACGATAAAAATTAGCAAAGCCCAGGAACTTTTGCAGACTTTTCAGAGATGTCGGCTGAATCCAATCCTGGATGGCTTGGACCTTAACTGGATCCATCTCGATAGTAGAAGGGGTAAAGATGAACCCCAAAAATGAAACTTTCTGCACACCGAAGAGACACTTTGATCCCTTCACAAACAAAGAGTTAGCACGCAGGACCTGAAAAACCATTCTGACCTGCTTCACATGAGACTCCCAATCATCTGAGAAGATCAAAATGTCATCCAAGTAAACAATCAGGAATTTATCCAGATACTCACGGAAGATGTCATGCATAAAAGACTGAAACACAGATGGAGCATTGGCAAGTCCGAACGGCATCACTAGATACTCAAAATGACCCTCGGGCGTATTGAATGCAGTTTTCCATTCATCTCCTTGCCTGATTCTCACCAGATTATACGCACCACGAAGATCTATCTTAGTGAACCAACTAGCCCCCTTAATCCGAGCAAACAAGTCAGATAACAATGGCAAGGGATACTGAAATTTAACAGTGATCTTATTAAGAAGGCGGTAATCAATACACGGTCTCAGCGAACCATCCTTCTTGGCTACAAAGAAGAACCCTGCTCCCAGTGGTGATGACGATGGGCGAATATGTCCCTTCTCCAGGGATTCCTTCACATAACTGCGCATAGCGGCGTGTTCGGGCACGGATAAATTAAATAATCGACCTTTAGGGAATTTACTACCAGGAATCAAATTGATAGCACAATCACAATCCCTATGCGGAGGTAGAGCATCGGACTTGGGCTCTTCAAATACATCCTGATAATCAGACAAGAACTCTGGGACCTCAGAAGAGGTGGATGACGAAATCGACAAAAATGGAACATCACCATGTACCCCCTGACAACCCCAGCTGGATACCGACATGGAATTCCAATCCAATACTGGATTATGGGTTTGTAGCCATGGCAACCCCAACACGACAACGTCATGCAGATTATGCAACACCAGAAAGCGAATAACTTCCTGATGTGCAGGAGCCATGCACATGGTCAGCTGGGCCCAGTATTGAGGTTTATTCTTGGCCAAAGGTGTAGCATCAATTCCTCTCAATGGAATAGGACACCGCAAAGGCTCCAAGAAAAACCCACAACGTTTAGCATAATCCAAATCCATCAGATTCAGGGCAGCGCCCGAATCCACAAACGCCATGACAGAAAACGACGACAAAGAGCATATCAAGGTAATGGACAGAAGGAATTTGGACTGTACAGTACCAATGACGGCAGACCTAGCGGACCGCTTAGTGCGCTTAGGACAATCAGAAATAGCATGAGTGGAATCACCACAGTAGAAACACAGACCATTCAGACGTCTGTATTCCTGCCGTTCAACTCTAGTCATAGTCCTATCGCACTGCATAGGCTCAGGTTTAACCTCAGGCAGTACCGCCAAATGGTGCACAGATTTACGCTCGCGCAAGCGTCGACCGATCTGAATGGCCAAAGACAAAGACTCATTCAAACCAGCAGGCATAGGAAATCCCACCATGACATCCTTAAGAGCCTCAGAGAGACCCTTTCTGAACAAAGCTGCCAGCGCAGATTCATTCCACTGAGTGAGTACTGACCATTTCCTAAATTTCTGACAATATACTTCTATATCATCCTGACCCTGGCACAAAGCCAGCAAATTTTTCTCAGCCTGATCCACTGAATTAGGCTCATCGTACAGCAATCCGAGCGCCAGGAAAAACGCATCGACACTACTCAATGCAGGGTCTCCTGGCGCAAGAGAAAATGCCCAGTCTTGAGGGTCGCCGCGCAAAAAAGAAATAATAATCAAAACCTGTTGAATAGGATTACCAGAAGAATGAGGTTTCAAGGCCAGAAATAGCTTACAATTATTTTTGAAACTTAGAAACTTAGTTCTATCTCCAAAAAACAAATCAGGAATAGGAATTCTTGGTTCTAACATAGATTTCTGATCAATAGTATCTTGAATTTTTTGTACATTTATAACGAGATTATCCATTGAAGAGCACAGACCCTGAATATCCATGTCCACACCTGTGTCCAGAATCACCCAAATGTCTAGGGGAAAAAAAAAAGTGAACACAGAGCAGAAAAAAAAAAAAAATGATGTCAGAACTTTTTCTTTCCCTCTATTGAGAATCATTAGTTTGGCTCCTTGTACTGTTATGTTTGCTAATGACAGGTGTTATGAAGGCAATCCAGAAACACAGTGTGCTTAGCGATCAGAGCGCACACAGTGATCTGACAAATACCCAAAAATACAAGAACGAGCTCTGAGACGTGGAAACTCTGTAGACTGCACACCTGATCCTATCCTAAACACAACTAAAAGCGGCTGTGGATTGCGCCTAACAACTACCTAGGCAACTCGGCACAGCCTAAGAAACTAGCTAGCCTGAAGATAGAAAAATAGGCCTGACTTGCCCCAGAGAAATTCCCCAAAGGAAAAGGCAGCCCCCCACATATAATGACTGTGAGTAAGATGAAAAGACAAAACGTAGGGATGAAATAGATTCAGCAAAGTGGGGCCCGATATTCTAGGACAGAGCGAGGACAGTAAAGCGAACTTTGCAGTCTACAAAAAACCCTAAAGCAAAACCACGCAAAGGGGGCAAAAAAAACCCCACCGTGCCGAACTAACGGCATGGCGGTACACCCTTTGCGTCTCAGAGCTTCCAGCAAAACAAAAGACAAGCTGGACAGAAAAAAGGCAACAAAAAAGCAAAAAGCACTTAGCTATACAGAGCAGCAGGTCACAGGAACAATCAGGAGAAGCTCAGATCCAACACTGAAACATTGACAAGGAGCAAGGATAGCAGCATCAGGCGGAGTTAAGTAATGAAGCAGTTAACGAGCTCACCAGAACACCTGAGGGAGGAAGCTCAGAAGCTGCAGTACCACTTGTGACCACAGGAGTGAATTCAGCCACAGAATTCACAACACCATATAGACAACATGTGTTGTACAACAGTTAATAAAGGATTTGATACCATGTGTAATATTGGTATTGCTCGTAAAAGAGTTTGTTTTAACACATATATGCATATTTGCATAAATCACACTTGTTAACACCGCATCTATAAGAGCCTTTTAACTTAAGCCAAGAATATTTAGGAGACGTTGATACAGAAGAAGTTGGGAGAAACAATATGTCCAATATTGGTGGCTTTTTTTGCCACACATCTGGCACCTCGGGCTAAGATGTCTCGCAAGTTATAAGCCTGGTAAATATTGGGCATGTATTTTACCATGAGTCTGGTAATATCAGAATAATAAACAGTATATGGAGTTGAAAAGTGATGCATGATATGTTACCAGATGTATGTCCATTGGTGGTATGAGAATCATGTAGCAAAGAATCTGTTTATTAACCCTGTTTAAGAAGCATTTTTGTATATGCATGCACTCTTTTTGGAATGATGGCCCAGTAGAGCAAGCTTGCTGAGCACTGGTATATTCCCCAACTGGAATATTTCTGTCACGATTCACGACCTATCTGACTGGGAGGTGCAGAGATTTCCACAGGTGCTCCCTGTTCATAGGAATTGCCCTGCTATTTAGATGAGCTATCTGGCCCCGATCACTGCCAATCAAAAGAAAGTTTGTTCTTAGCTTGTGCTCTCTGGTGTGTTTGCCTGTACTCTGTTCTGTAAGTTCTGATCGTCTTCTCTTGCTGACCTTTGGACAGTGTTCTGACTACCCATTTGTCATTACCCCTTTGCATTTGATATTCTGCTGCTGACCTTTGGACCGTGTTCAGACTACCCATTTGTCATCGCCCCTTTGCATCTGATATTCTGCTGCTGACCTTTGGAACATGTTCAGACTACTTTGTAATTTCTCTTTGTTTACTACGTGATCTTTTGGTATTGACCCGGAACGTCTGACTGTGTGGATACACACCCTGGACATGGGTTGTGACTAGTGTCACAACAATTATGTACCACATGTGAAAGATGGAAACCCTCAGTGTGCAGAACCACTGGAAACATCTCTAGCAAGACATACATCAAGAAACGGAGCAAAGTTATTAAACATCTCAACTGTGAAGTGAAGGTTCAACTGATTATTGTTTAAATAATCTTTAAATCAGTGTTTCTCAACTCCAATCCTCACGACCCACCAACAGGTCAAGTTTTCAGGATATCCTTAGCATTGCACACGTGATAATTTCATCACCTGCTCAAGCATAAATTCCATCACCTGTGCAATACTAAGGAAATCCTGGAAACATGACCTGTTGGTGGGTCTTGAGGACTGGAGTTGAGAAACACTGCTTTAAATGAAGAAATGGTATTAGAAATATATGTCCCGAGTCAAGTCCTAACCTCCAAAGGAGCAGATGTTATCAGGCGTAGATGCATACTGTAAAGCAATGCTAGTTATTGTGCTTAAAATTTTTTATAGCAGTACTGACATACAAGATATTTGTGGTTGGGCATTCTTGGTCCTTAGTAATCGAGTTTCTGAAAATGATAAAAGTTCTATGGTTAGGTAGAGAAGTGGTCTGGATGAATGACACAGATACATTGGGCCGTTATTCCTAAACATCTAAGTGCCCTTGGAAATGATCCAGTGCTAATTTATTGTAATTTTTCATTACCATGATGTTCTTAATAAAGGAGACAAGCTAATTTCACTTTATGTCATATGTTTGAAGTTTGATTAGAACTAACAATGGAAATCTTGCTAGCTCTGAGGATATTATCACTAATAAATATGCATCGTCTTCACTTGCCAAACTTTTTATTGCTTTTCTATTTTTATAAAATCTCATTTGTCATAATTTGTCATGTAACAATGGCAATCCAAAGATTACATTTAAATAACTTTCTAACCATGACACCATGAAACATTTACTTAAAGGGTTTGTCCAGAATTGCATTCAAGAATGGGTCTGCATTATTCTAAAACATTACTACCCCAGTGCACGGGTAGAGTATTGTAACTTAGCTTAGCCTATTTCAGCTGATCAGCCTCAGGTAAGCATCATATGAGATGTCGTTACATTAAAGATGAATCTAAAAAATTACAAAAGTAATCAACATCTGAAAAATGGCAACAAGACATATTCAAATGGCAATAACTACATTTGTTTGCCAAGATATGTTGCAAGAGGTCGCTGACTCAGAAGTCTGCGCTCCACATCTTGGCAAAGACCTTTGATTTTTATTCTTTGGTAATCAATCTGTCGTCAACCCAAATAACCACAGCAGGGAGTCAAGGCATCAAGTGCTTCCCTAACAGACACAAAGAATGGATTTCACATGGCAGCGAAGATCTGCTGATTAACCCTTGGCAGAATACATAGTTGTTGGATGGCAATAGCAGTGCAACTAAATGCTTAGCAACCTGAATTACAGAGCTCCCTGTAGTTAAAAAAAATTGAAAATAAATGTGTAAATTATTAAAATAGTAAAGGGCCTGTATAATCAGAAAATCACCTGTTATTGAAATTATGTTTTTCTTTTAAATGTTTGTTTTCTTTTTTTAAACTTGATTTTGCCATTTTTTTTATATCAGAATTAGTGATGAGTGAGTGTACTCGTTGCTTGGGTTTTCCCGAGCAAGCTCGGGTGGTCTCCGAGTATTTGTAACTGCTTGGAGATTTAGTTTTTGTTGACGCAGCTGCATGATTTACGGCTGCTAGCCAGCATAAGTACATGTGGGGGTTGCCTGGTTGCTACGGAATCCCCACATGTATTCAAGCTGTCTAGTAGCCGCAAATCATGCAGCTGAGGCAACTAAAACTAAATCTCCGAGCCAGGGCCGGACTGGGCATTTGGCAATTCTGGCAAATGCCAGAAGGGCCTGTCCGGTCGTGGTCTGCCTTATCTGCTAGGTTGTTAACAGAATCGGTGTTCTCAAGATACCCATACTGTTAAGATTTGTGATGGAGCACAAAGTTGCTGATTCCGTCACTTACCCACCAGGCTACAGGTATCATTAGAAATATTGGTCTTGTAGAAAATCTTCCTTTCC
Source organism: Ranitomeya imitator (assembly GCF_032444005.1). Taxonomy (NCBI): domain Eukaryota; kingdom Metazoa; phylum Chordata; class Amphibia; order Anura; family Dendrobatidae; genus Ranitomeya; species Ranitomeya imitator. The sequence continues at coordinate 723,057,971 of NC_091284.1, forward strand.
TCCATCCAGGGTAATATTAGTAATATATCTGTGAGGTCTCGAGTTCCCGCTTCTGCACAGGGGGAATCTCGAGCCATCTCCGCTGCGGTCTCCCATTCTTATCCAGCCGCAGTGGAGTCTGCTCAGCAGGGACATCGGTCCCAGCGTCTTGCTCAGTCTCTCTCTATACAGAGAGTTACTGCTGCTTCTTCAGCTTCTGCCATTAAAGCCAGTGCTGGTCAGCAGCGAGCGGACTTCTCTGGGACTAAGTCCTTGTCTGCACACACTGAGCATGCCCAGGGCAAGATTTCCTGTTGGAGATCGAGGGTCATGTGCTCAGGCTCTGCAACACATTCCATTGGTCCTCTTGGCAGGTCTTGGAAGGGCAAAGTTTCTGTGGCCACTTCCTGTGCTGCAACTATATAAACTGCGCATGACCGCACGGCCATGGGGGCGAATGCCAAATTGTGGTCTGAGGAGGTCTCCAAGGCCTTTATCTCTATAAAGTCACACTTCGCTAGCGCTCCCATCCTACATCGCCCCGATGTTGATAAGCTATTTATCATGGAGGTGGATGCCTCTTCTGTTGGTGCTGGAGCAGTCCTCTTCCAAAAGGATGCTCAAGGTCGGAAGCATCCTTGCTTCTTTTTCTCCAAGACCTTCTCACCAGCAGAGAGGAATTATTCCATCGGGGACAGGGAGTTGCTAGCCATGAAGTTGGCTTTCTCGGAGTGGAGACATCTCTTGGAGGGAGCACGTTTTCCCTTCCAAGTCTTCACAGACCATAAAAATTTGGTGTACCTGCAGACAGCCCAGCGGTTGAATTCACGCCAGGCCAGATGGTCCTTATTCTACTCCCAGTTTCATTTCACCCTCCATTTTCTTTCTGGGGAGAAGAACATTCGGGCCGACGCTCTCTCTCGCTCCGTTGTGTCATCTGCGGAGGAGGAGGAGGAGCCTCGGCTTATTGTCCCCACCGAGAGCTTGAGAACTGTGGCCCCGGTTTCGCTAGAGTCTGTGCCCCCGGGCAAGACTTTTGTCCCATCCAGTTTGCGACCGGAGGTTCTCTCTTGGGCACACTCGTCCAGGGTGGGTGGACATTTTGGTACCAAAAGGACATCTGAGTTACTGGCGAGGACATACTCGTGGCCGCATATGGCTCGTGATGTCGCAGAGTATGTTCGGGCTTGTGTCTCTTGCGCCAAGAACAGACTCCTCGGCAACGGCCAGCTGGTTTGCTTTATCCTCTGCCGGTGGCGGACAGGCCCTGGGAGATGGTCGGGATGGACTTTGTGGTGGGCTTACCCAAGTCTCGTAACTGCACCATTATCTGGGTGATCACCGACCATTTTTCCAAAATGGTGCACTTGGTGCCTCTTCCATGGCTACCTTCTGCACGGGCGTTGGCTGTCTTGTTCGTTAAGCATATCTTTCGCCTACACAGTATGCCAGACAAAATTGTTAGTGACCGGGGTCCCCAGTTTGCGTCTCGATTCTGGAGAGAGCTTTGTCATCTGCTCAGTATTGAGTTGAATCTCTCTTCGGCATATCATCCCGAGACAAATGGGTTGGTAGAGAGGGCCAACCAGACCTTGGTCACATATTTACGACATTTTGTTTCTGCCAGGCAGGATGACTGGGCATCCTTGCTACCGTGGGCAGAATTTGCACTTAACAATGCCGTAGCCGACTCCACCGGTCAGACTCCATTCCTCCTAAATTACGGCCAGCATCCGCGTGTTCCTGTGCCCATGCCTGTGTCTTCTGCTGACTCCAGGGTGGCAGACTGGGCTGTGGAGGCACGGGACATTTGGGACCGCACGCAGGATGCCATTCGGGCCTCCAAGGAGAGAATGAGGTCCTCCGCCGATGTTCATCGGCGCCCCGCTCCGACCTTTGCTCCTGGTGACTTGGTGTGGCTCTCCGCCCGTAACATCAGGCTGCGAGTTGAGTCCACTAAGTTTGCTCCTCGCTACTTGGGTCCCTTCAAGGTTCTCGAACAGGTTAATCCTGTGGTCTACCGTTTGGCTCTTCCTCCACGCTTGGGTATCACCGACACCTTTCATGTGTCCCTCTTGAAACCCGTATACATGTCCCGGTTTTTTCGAGTCATCTGCCGGGACATCGGGTTCGTCTACGGACGATTACGAGGTGAACGCTATTTTGGGGTGCAAGGTGGTACGCGGCAAAAAGTTCTATCTGGTGGATTGGAAGGGTTATGGCCCAGAGGACAGGTCCTGGGAGCCTGCTGAAAACTTTCGGGCCCCAGAGCTCATTGCTACCTTCGAGCGTAGCGAGGCCCAAGGGGGGGGGGGCCCTAGGAGGGGGGGTAATGTTAGGTCTCGAGTTCCCGCTTCTGCACAGGGGGAATCTCGAGCCATCTCCGCTGCGGTCTCCCATTCTTATCCAGCCGCAGTGGAGTCTGCTCAGCAGGGACGTCGGTCCCAGCGTCTTGCTCAGTCTCACTCTGTACAGAGAGTTACTGCTGCTTCTTCAGCTTCTGCCATTAAAGCCAGTGCTGGTCAGCAGCGAGCGGACTTCTCTGGGACTAAGTCCTTGGCTGCACACACTGAGCATGCCCAGGGCAAGATCTCCCATTGGAGATCGAAGGTCATGTGCTCAGGCTCTGCAGCACATTCCATTGGTCCTCTTGGCAGGTCTTGGAAGGGCAAAGTTTCTGTGGCCACTTCCTGTGCTGCAACTATATAAACTGCGCATGACCGCACGGCCATGCGCTAGTGTACATTTGCTTACGTGTGTTTGTTGTGAGTGCAAGTCGTCCTTGGATACCCCTTTCCTATTGAATGACTGTTCGCGGAAGGTGTATGGTTGCTATCTAGCGCCCGACTTATCCTACAGCACAAATCACACATTACAGCGTCCAGTTGCTGTGACCGCCAGTACGGCGCCGTGCACTTCCTCTGTGCTTTCTTTACCCAAGCCTGGGTGGTTAGTGGCGTTCGTCAGTGCGGCACCGCATGCACTCTTGTGCCCTAATATTGTTATTCAGCTTCCTTACACACCCAGTTGCGGTGTTGTGCCAGCAAGGGTCTAATTGGACTTGAATCCTAGTTGGGGTTGAGTTCGCTGACTACTTGCTCGCGCTCTATGTGCGGTACCGCGATCCTGTGATGCAACAGGATCGCTTCCTTCACGCTGGGTGAAGTCTAACCCACGTGTGTATACTTATGAGTACCGCCATATAGTCCGTCATTACTTGGCAGCAGGTTCCATCTCTGCACGGTGGACCCTGGGCTGCGAACGCACCATACTCTATCTGTCTCATTATTTGGTGCGTTCCGCTAGCCCTAACAATATCCCGTCTGGTTCATGGGGATGGGGACAACATGGGCCTGTGTGATTTCAAATGCCAGGACTGAATTTCAGCCCCAGTCCATACCTGCTCCGAGCACTCACAAATACTCGGAGATCACCCGAGCAATGAGTATACTCGCTCATCACTAATCACAATGTATGTAAAAAAAAGAAACCTTGCAACAATCACATTGACCACTGTGACTAATTTAGACTCATGCTTAGGCAACATTCACACATCCATGTGAGTATTACTATTTGTGAGAAACGGTTTGATTTGTACTCATTTGTCATCATAGTTGCATCCATGGGGCATAAAAACTTGATGTGGAGAGTAGTTTTTTTTCTGAATACAGAATCCCTTTAACCCCTTTACCCCCAAGGGTGGTTTGCACGTTAATGACCGGGCCAACTTTTACAATTCTGACCACTGTCCCTTTATGAGGTTATAACTCTGGAACGCTTCAACGGATCCCAGTGATTCTGACATTGTTTTCTCGAGACATATTGTACTTCATTATAGTGGTAAAAATTCTTTCATAGTACCTGCGTTTATTTGTGAAAAAAACGGAAATTTGGCGAAAATTATGAAAATTTCGCAATTTTCCAACTTTGAATTTTTATGCAATTAAATCACAGAGATATGTCACACAAAATACTGAATAAGTAACATTTCCCACATGTCTACTTTACATCAGCACAATTTTGGAACCAAAATTTTTTTTTGTTAGGGAGTTATAAGGGTTAAAAGTTGACCAGCAATTTCTCGTTTTTACAACACAATTTTTTTTTAGGGACCACATCTCATTTGAAGTCATTTTGAGGGGTCTATATGATAGAAAATACCCAAGTGTGACACCATTCTAAAAACTGCACCCCTCAAGGTGCTCAAAACCATATTCAAGAAGTTTATTAAGCCTTCTGGTGCTTCACAGGAATTTTTGGAATGTTTAAATAAAAATGAACATTTAACTTTTTTTCACAAAAAATTTATTTCAGCTCCAATTTGTTTTATTTTACCAAGGGTAACAGGAGAAAATGGACCCCAAAAGTTGTTGTACAATTTGTCCTGAGTACACCGATACCCCATATGTGGGGGTAAACCACTGTTTTGGCGCGTGGGAGAGCTCGGAAGGGAAGGAGCGCCGTTTGACTTTTCAATGCAAAATTGACTGGAATTGAGATGGGACGCCATGTTGCGTTTGGAGAGCCACTGATGTGCCTAAACATTAAAACCCCCCACAAGTGACACCATTTTGGAAAGTAGACCCCCTAAGGAACTTATCTAGATGTGTGGTGAGCACTTTGACCCACCAAGTGCTTCACAGAAGTTTATAATGCAGAACCGTAAAAATAAAAAATCATATTTTTTCACAAAAATTATCTTTTTTGCCCCCAGTTTTTTATTTTCCCAAGGGTAAGAGAAGAAATTGGACCGCAAAAGTTGTTGTACAATTTGTCCTGAGTACGCTGATACCCGATATGTGGGGGTAAACCACTGTTTGGGCACATGGGAGAGCTCGGAAGGGAAGGAGCGCCGTTTGATTTTGCAAAGCAAAATTGACAGGAATTTAGATGGGACGCCATGTTGCGTTTGGAAAGCCACTGATGTGCCTAAACATTGAAACCCCCCACAAGTGACACCATTTTGGAAAGTAGACCCCCTAAGGAACTTATCTACATGTGTTTTGAGCGCTTTGACCCACCAAGGGCTTCACAGAAGTTTATAATGCAGAGCCGTAAAAATAAAACACAAATTTTTTCCCACAAAAATTATTTTTTTAGCCCCCAGTTTTGCATTTTCCCGAGGGTAACAGGTGAAATTGGACCCCAAAATTTGTTGCCCAATTTGTCCTGAGTGCGATGATACACCATATGTGGGGGGAACCACTGTTTGAGCGAATGGGAGGGCTCGGAAGGGAAGGAGCCTCATTTGGAATGCAGACTTAGATGGAATGGTCTGCAGGTGTCACATTGCGTTTGCAGAGCCCCTAATGTACCTAAACAGTAGAAACCCCCCACAAGTGACACCATTTTGGAAACTAGACCCCCTAAGGAACTTATCTAGATGTGTGGTGAGCGCTTTGACCCACCAAGGGCTTCACAGAAGTTTATAATGCAGAGCCGTAAAAATAAAACAAAAATTTTTTCCCACAAAAATTATTTTTTAGCCCCCAGTTTTGTATTTTCCCGAGGGTAACAGGAGAAATTGGACCCCAAAAGTTGTTGTCCTATTTGTCCTGAGTACGCTGATACTGCATATGTTGGGGTAAACCCCTGTTTGGGCGCACGGGAGATCTCGGAAGGGAAGAAGCACTGTTTTACTTTTTCAACGCAGAATTGGCTGGAATTGAGATCGGACGCCATGTCGCGTTTGGAGAGCCCCTGATGTGCCTAAACAGTGGAAACCCCCCAATTATAACTGAAACCCTAATCCAAACACACCCCTAACCCTAATCCCAACAGTAACCCTAATCACACCCCTAACCCTACCCTATTCCCAACTGTAAATGTAATCTAAACCCTAACCGTAACTTTAGCCCCAACCCTAACTGTAGCCCTAACCCTAACCCTAGCCCTAAACCTAACCCTAGCCCTAACCCTAGCCCTAACCCTAGCCCTAACCCTAGCCCTAACCCTAGCCCTAACCCTAACCCTAACCCTAGCCCTAACCCTAACCCTAACCCTAGCCCTAACCCTAACCCTAGCCCTAACCCTAGCCCTAACCCTAGCCCTAATGGGAAAATGGAAATATATACTTTTTTTAATTTTTCCCCAACTAAAGGGGTGATGAAGGGGGGTTAGATTTACTTTTATAGCGGGTTTTTTAGCGGATTTTTATGATTGGCAGCCATCACACACTGAAAGACGCTTTTTATTGCAAAAAATATTTTTTGCGTTACCACATTTTGAGAGCTATAATTTTTCCACATTTTGGTCCACAGAGTCATGTGAGGTCTTGTTTTTTGTGGGACGAGTTGACATTTTTATTGGTAACTATTTTGGGCACGTGACATTTTTTGATCGCTTTTTATTCCGATTTTTGTGAGGCAGAATGACCAAAAAACAGCTATTCATGAATTTCTTTTAGGGGAGGCGTTTATACCGTTCCGCGTTTGGTAAAATTGACAAAGCAGTTTTATTCCTCGGGTCAGTACGATTACAGCGATACCTCATTTATATCATTTTTTTATGTTTTGGCGCTTTTATACGATAAAAACTATTTTATAGAAAAAATAATTATTTTTGCATCGCTTTATTCTCAGGACTATAACTTTTTTATTTTTTTGCTGATGATGCTGTATGGCGGCTAGTTTTTTGCGGGACAAGATGACGCTTTCAGCGGTACCATGGTTATTTATATCTGTCTTTTTGATCGCGTGTTATTCCACTTTTTTTCGGCAGTATGATAATAAAGCGTTGTTTTTTGCCTCGTTTTTTTCTTTTCTTACGGTGTTTACTGAAGCGGTTAACTAGTGGGCCAGTTTTATAGGTCGGGCCGTTATGGACGCGGCGATACTAAATATGTGTACTTTTATTGTTTTTTTTTTTTTATTTAGATAAAGAAATGTATTTATGGGAATAATATATACGGTATATTTTTTTCATTATTTAGGAATATTTTTTTTTTTTTTTTTTTTACACATTTGGAATTTTTTTTTCAACTTTTTTACTTTGTCCCATGGGGGGACATCACAGATCGGTGATCTGACAGTTTGCACAGCACTCTGTCAGATCACCGATCTGACTTACAGCACTGCAGGCTTCACAGTGCCTGCTCTGAGTAGGCTCTGTGAAGCCACCTCCCTCCCTGCAGGACCCGGATGCCATGGCCATCTTGGATCCGGGGCCTGGAGCAGGGAGGGAGGTACGGAGTCCCTCGCAGCAACGCGATCACATCGCATTGCTGCGGGGGGCTCAGGGAAACCCGCAGGGAGCCCCCTCCCTGCGCGATGCTTCCCTGTACCGCTGGCACACCGCGATCATGTTTGATCACGGTGTGCCGGGGGTTAATGTGCCGGGAGCGGTCCGTGACCGCTCCTGGCACATAGTGACGGATGTCAGCTGCGATAGGCAGCTGACAACCGGCCGCGATCGGCCGCGCTCCCCCCGTGAGCACGGCCGATCGCGTATGATGTACTATCCCGTCGGTGGTCATAGGGGCCCACCCCACCTCGACGGGATAGTACGTCTTATGTCAGAAAGGGGTTAATATGTAGAGCAAATAATAAATAAATATAGTGAATGATAATTCAAACTATTATAAACTGTATAAAATCAGATCCTGGCAAACATACAAGAAATGAGAATTACAGATGATCATTTGGGGTTCGCACCGGACAGTTAGTGTCCGGAGCTAAACGCCAAACAAAGAGTTCTCTGGGGGAAGTCCGTTGCAGAGAGAGAGAATTTTCCAGCTCAAAAGTTTGGGTCCTCATTGTTTTGAATGGAGTTCTGGTTCTGGTTCAAATTTGGGTAAAATTCTGTTTCCTGAACCGAACTTTGGGTACTGTACCAGAACCCGAACCTCCATGGGTCCGCTCATCCCTAATGACAATGCATCTGAGTAATGATAGATTCAGGGAGATCCTTCAGGCATGCATGCTCCTACTCCATAGGATGGTACTTTCTGCTATTATTTTTAACTGCTATTATTTTTAGCAGAACAGTCATATAAACGTATAAAAAATTACATAATATCAAACATATTCACTGTGTTAAAAAACATAGCTGATAAAGAAGAAAAGAAAATGCATGCAATATCAAACATGTCATGTTGAATTGTTCTCAGGGCATTTCTATTCACTCTCACCAGCACCCATACATGTCAGTTGTTGGTAGGAACAAACCATAGAGAAATTACTTATCCATTGCTGTGGACTGTATGTACAATACAATACAAGTATTTTTAGTGTACACCATTGGGCAGCACGGTGGCTCAGTGGTTAGCACTGTTGCATTGCACCCCTCTGGTCTTGGGTTTACATCCCAGCAAGGGCAACATCTCTAAGAAGTCTGTGTGTTTTCCCTGTGCGTGGGTTTCTTTCCATACTCCAAAGACACACAGAGGGAGTGTATGCTGTGAGCCCCAACGGGGACAGTGATGAAAATGTCTGTAAAGAGCTGTGGAATTTATGATGCTATATGGGCTCGCTCACACGAGCATATAAATTGGATGAGTGCAATGCAAAAAAAATTTGAATTCCACTCGGACTAATGCTAATTAATGAGGCAATGGTCATCTGCTATAATCGGGCTGATGAAAAAATTGCAGCATGTTGTGTATAGCCGTGTATATTGTTCGGGATTCGCCAATGTAAGTTAATGGGTGCAAGAAAAAAATGGACGTCACACGGACCATCTGTATATCATTCCAATTTTTATACACACATCTCAAATAAACCACGAAATTGCATCAGCCAAACACAGGAAGTTCACAGCCATAACCCTCAAAATAGCTAGATATATAGAATAGTTAGAATAGCTAGATATCGTGCAGATATATAATTTCATAACTCCCCTACATATTATAAACTTTCACCCCTTAGTGCCTTTCATGTGGAGTTTAATGTACCGATATTTAGCCTTGTATAACCTAATAAATGATAAAATAACATTGGTTCCCCCCTATTTTTGATACCCAGTACAAGTCAAGCAGACAGCTGTGGGCTTATATTATCAGGCTGGGAAGGTCCCTGGTCAATGCAACATTGAACAATCCTTTAATGATTTTTAAGTTAGAGAATTAAATGTTGTAAACCAATGGTGAAGATTTGTCCTTATTAGGCTAAGTACACATGAGAGTATTGTCATGCTGTGACAGTCTTAGGTAGGGGGACCTCAAACTTTGCCAGGAACTGGGACCCTAACTATCCCTGTCCCGGGGGTACTCTTGATGGTAGAGAGGCCAGAGTCTCCGACCTACTATGCTCCTGTTAATTCCCGGTCTGTCCCATCCCCCACACCATGGAGCCTGGGACAGAAATGTAATATGAACAAGACACTAAAGATAAAACAGGGATAACAGAAACCCTCTATCATACAAAAGCACCAACCAACAATAGGGAGGAGGATGGGGACAGGGAGGAATAAACTAAATAGGAACAGGGACCAGGAGCTAAACACACATACTACAGAACACCTCCACAATAGGTTCTCTGCAACCACTTAGATTTAGCACACAGCACAGAAAGACGAATCTCCAATAGCAACAACAAACTCTTATTCAGCACATGGTCTCCTAAAAGCACGGAAGCAGAGCTTTCACTCGCAAGACAGAGAGGGTCTGGCCAGGTTTTATAGGAAGAAGCAATGACCCAATCAGAAGCAGGTGAAAATGGAACTGCATGTTTCTGACCAGCATAGAAAGGGTCATTAACATCTTCAGCACCAAAGGAAAAAATAATAATTTAATATGGGACCCAAACACACAGGCTAAATGGAAGATATGCGATTCACAATATGCAGAAATCTTTTACCCCCAGATCTCCCAGATTGACGTGACACACTCATGACACTTATTTATTGTCATCTGAGAAAATCAGATCATTTTTGCAAATAACCGTCTGATCAAACTCTGACCAGAGTGTGAGCATAGTGTAATCTGATTCTCTCAGATGAGGAGAACATGAAAAGAAAAGTCATCTTCTCTACTCCATCAGTGTGCGGAAATCAGACTGCATTCAGATGTCATCCAAGTGCAGTCTGAAGATTTCCATGCAGTCGTTTACTTGCATGGCCGATTGCAATCCGAATATCGGATCAAACATAGGCATGCAGTGATTTTTTTCCGTGGAAATTTCCATCTGAAGGAAAATATTGGACATGTGCCAGACCCCAAAGAATAACATTGATCCGAGTACTATCCAATGTTTTGTCAGTTCATAATTGGAAAATATGCTCTTCTGTACCTGCCTTTAGGGCAGTCTCACACGTCCATATTAGGGTTGAGCGAAACGGGTCGGCCATTTTCAGAAGTCACCGACCTTTGGCAAAGTCGGGTTTCATGAAACCCGACCCGATCCCTGTGTGGGGTCAGCCATGAGGTCGGCGATCTTCGCGCAAAAGTCGCGTTTCATTCCGATACCACAAGTATCGGATATCGGCCGATATTTGCAGTATCGGAATCCATATTTATGTGTAAAATAAAGAATAAAAATAAAAAATAGGGATATACTCACCCTCGGACGCGCCCTGGTACTAACCGCTGTAACCGGCAGCTTCCATTCCTAAGAATGAGCGCGTGAAGGACCTTCGATGACATCGCGACTTGTGATTGGTCGCATGAGCGGTCACGCGACCAATCACAAGCCGCAACGTCATCAAAGGTCCTTCATGCGCTCAATCTTAGGAAGGAAGGCTGCCGGTCAGTACCAGGGCGCGTCCGAGGGTGAGTATATCCCTATTTTTAATTTTTATTCTTTATTTTACACATAAATATGGATCCCAGGGCCTGAAGGAGAGTTTCCTCTCCTTCAGACCCTGGGAACCATTAGTATCCCATTGCACTGCATTGGGTTTCGTATTTCGGCCGACCCCGACCCCGACTTTTTAATAGGATCGGCCGATTTCACTCGACCCGACTGAGAAAGTCAGGTTTCGTGAAACCCGACCCGACCCTAAAAAAACAAAAGTCGCTCAACCCTAGTCCATATATTTCCGGTACCGGAAAAATCGGTACCGGAATTATCCGTGTCCGTGTGCCGGTGCGTTTCTGTGGCACATCAGTGTGGCACACGAGCGGCACACATGTGCCACCCGTGTGCCCACTGGGTACCACATGCACCATGCTGGACACATAGATCTTTATTTTAAACACACTTATTCATATCTTCTCTACAGCAAACGCTGCTGCAGGGAAGATATGAATCGCGGCTTCAGCACCAGTGGGGGGGACAGCGCTTACTGTAGCGCTGTCTCCTGCACGGCACACGGACTGCACACGGACACCGTCCGTGTGTGGTACGTGCTTTACACGGACCCATTGACTTTAATGGGTCCGTGTAATCCGTGCGCTCCCACGAACACTGACATGTCTCCGTGTTTGGCACACGGAGACACGGTCCACAAAAAATCAATGACATCTGTACAGATGCATTGATTTTTATGTGTCTACGTGTGTCAGTGGCTCCGGTACGTGAGGAAATTGTCACCTCACGTACCGGAGCCACTGACGTGTGAAACCGGCCTTATAAGCACTACATGTTTTAATTTTATTAATATAATTCATTTAGGACATGTAAACATAGTTTATAAAACTATAAAATCTCAAGAAATGCATTAATAAAGCCACATTTCTAGAGTAGATTTTTTTTTGTTTGCACAAAAAAGAAAAAGAAACTGAAAGTTCACAGACTTTTAATTATGATAATATAAAAGGTCACATAAAAATAAAGTAAATAGTGTATAACAAATATTTTATTTTTGCAATATTTATTTTTACTATGTTAAATCATCAATTACAAAAATCAAAAATGAATTACAACTGAAATAAAAATATATGATAATTCTTTTTCCCCCATAATATGTGTGTTGATGGACCTTTAAATATCCCCATGTAACTTGCCTGGGATTAGGGTTATATTTAAATGTGGAGTAACTTGCACTGTTAAATTGAAGATAAAATAGAACAACCAATTATTATTTAAGTATTTCAATGGGGGAAAAAATACCACTCGAACAAAAATAAGATTTATGTCATAGTACTGATGTCCAGAAAACAAATGACAAATCAAGTTTTTTTTATTATTTAAATAAATAATTATATGTTCTAGTTGAATATACAAAATGTTTCACCTATCACTCTTGTAACATACGTCCGCTTAAACATCTGATTGTTCACAGCATGTATCTGAAGTCTATAATGTCTCTTAGCTATTATTTCTTCCATGTAATAATAATAATAATAATAATAATAATAATAATAACAATATTTATATAGCACCAACATATTCCGCAGCGCTTTACAGTTTAAATGTAAAGAATTTATTTGCATAAAAAATACAATTTCCTGATATTATAATCATCATTCAATTTTCTGTATTATCCACGATAAGGAGGACTCAGAATTAATGTTACTGATTTGGATTTATTGATAGTAAAAATTATTTTAGCAAAAATACTAATAATAATTAAAATATTTCAATGATTTCTACAGGCTTTAGAAAAAAACATTAATGGAGTAGTAAAAAAAAGGTGAAGTTTTGATTTTAGCAGCAGTATGATTCAGATTTATGGTTTCTTTCAATGATCGGTTTTATTATATCTGTTGCATTATGGTTTAGCTTTTCTTTAGACTTTTTCACTATGAAGTGTTTGTTTTTGGCAGGGTGATATGGTTTAATATGAGATAGCAAAGTGGCTTCTTTTATGAATATGAATATATAAAAGTTTATTGTAGCACTTTCAGCACTATAATTCCAATTGCCAAAAGAAAAATAAAACACCTTGCACGCCGAGTCCTCGTTCCAAGCTCTCTTTCATATACTCCCGTATGTTGCCATGCTGCATTGTGTCTCCTTCACCTTATATGATGTCAAATCTAAGTATATAATGCTGAACGCAACAAGTAGATTCCTGCCCTGTAATGGAGGGTTCAAGCTGTTATTTTCTGACGGCAACAGAATTTGACAACCTATTAACTTGCCCCATGTAATGTGTTCAGAAAGCGCTTTTTAATTTTTATACATATAATTTTCTGAGCAGTCTCCTGATTAGGAGGCATATTTTCTGGACAGTTTGAGTCCCTTGACATTAAATACTTGAAGTTTGACTCTTGCAACATTTATTTCATCTCATCATCTTTTTACTTACTCCCTGGCAGGGATGAGTATGATAAGCTGCACCTTACATGGAATTATATATTACGTATTTTTATACCTTTTTGTTTGTATTTTTTAATTAAATATGTTTTGACTAAAAGATCTGTAAAAGTTATTATTTGTTATGCGCTCTGAATATTATATAGAACATAGTTCCCTTCTATGGCACTTGACTTTCTATTCTCTTTTTGGAAAAAGTTTGGAAATTATCCTGCAGTATGTTAACCATGTGCCCATGAAAAATAACTTTTGTGCCTTAAGCCTAATTCAGACGTCAGTGTTTTTTTTTTTGTATAGAGACCATTTTTCACCAGTGTGCTACATATGATTTTCATCCATTTTTGATCTGTTTTTCCCATAACTACATCATCCATTTTTCTCATATACAGAAAAAAAAATCATACACAAAGATGGGATCCCAGACACAGATCTCATGAATCTAGTATATTAGTTTTTTGATGGACTCAGTTATTTGAATGGACGAGTTTGATCTGCAAATCTAATTAAAAACTCCATGTTTCTGGGTTTTTTTATTGTTTTTTTTTTAGTGGACAATTGGAGGTTTTCTTAAAAACACTGGGATAATACATCCAGCAAAAACGGACATATGAATGAAGCCAAGTAGATAAAGAAGTAAAAAATGTTTTTTCTATGTTTTTTTTCGCTTCATAAAAGACAAAGCAATTCTGTAAGAAATGCAAACACAAGTTAATCAAATAAAATAAGTGCTTGACACTCTCCACCGTTTTGTCTTGATGGTATAGCCGGGCTGTCAGATTTGCACACGGTTATCAATCTGTGCGTTGTTCTGTCTTGTTGAAAACCCTAAGCAGTCCATAAGACAAGAGACCGGTGACACTCAGTAATTGTAAGTCTGTACCTTCTTTATTCACACAAAATATGTAAAAAACTGCAATCAGTCAGTCAGCCAGCCACATGCCTGAATCAGTGTGAACACAAGGCACGACGGAAGGCATTCACATAAATTTTGAATCCTTTTTTTGCGAATAGAATTTTTCTTTTTAAAATTTTAATAATAACAAAAAAAAATCATAAGAGTCTTTTTAGCTGTGAAATTTTGAATATGATTAGTAGAAATTGTGACTCTTTTTCAAATCGTGTAAATGACTTGTAGAACTTAGGCCACGTTCACACGTTCAGTATTCGGTCAGTACTTTCTTCAGTATTTGTAAGTCAAAACCAGGAGTGGGTGATAAATACAGAAGTGGTGCATATGTTTCTATGATACTTTTTCTCTGATTAATCCACTCCTGGTTTTGGCTTACAGATACTGATCGTACAATACTGACCTTACCCTGACAATTCAGGGTGGAGCTTGTTAACCTCTATAGACTTCAATGGAGAGAAGAAGCGCATGCACAGACATCTTTACATTAGGTACCCTCTATGTCCCCTGTTGAACAGGGGACTCATTTTCTCCAGCTAGTGGGGTCTCCAGACTTGGGATCCCTGCCTCTCAGGCATATCCCATGAATTTAACTCTTTGAAAAACAGAGGAGACAAATATTGTAAAATATTTGTCAATTAATATTACATCATTTTTAGTGATGAGCGATCATGCTTGGATAAGGTGTTATTCAAGCACGCTCGAGCATTAACAGAGTGTCTTCTAACAAACAGGCAATCCCGGCATGTGTTGTGACTGTCAAACAGCCGTGAGACATGCAGCTACGGTGACTCGAACAAAGTATTCGATCACACCGAAGACGCTTTAAAAGAAAAAAAAGGGTTTGGTACTGCGTTAGCCAGTTGAAAATCTAATTATTATTATTATTATTATTTATTTATATAGCACCATTGATTCCATGGTGCTGTACATGAGAAGGGGTTACATACAAGTTACAGATATCACTTACAGTAAACAAACTAACAATGACAGACTGATACAGAGGGGCGAGGACCCTGCCCTTGCGGACTTACATTCTACAGGATTATGGGGAAGGAGACAGTAGGTTGAGGGTTGCAGGAGCTCCGGTGTTGGTGAGGTGGTAGCTTCGGTAGTGATGAGGCGGTAGCCTCTAATGCTTTCAGTGTGAAAAGCAAGATAATCTTGAAGTTATAATACCTTTTAATGGCTAACAAAAATAAAATAAATGATGTTACAAAGCAAGCTTTTGGGACTTTTAGGCCCCGATACCTAAGATACCCTCACCTACTGTATCCTCACCCATCCCTTGTAGATTGTGAGCCCTCGCCGGCAGGGTCCTCTCTCCTCCTGTACCAGTTGTGACTTGTATTGTTCAAGATTATTGTACTTGTTTTATTATGTATACCCCTCCTCACATGTAAAGCGCCATGGAATAAATGGCGCTATAATAATAAATAATAATAATAATACTTTCTTAACGCACAAGCATGCTCGGATAACACTTTATCTGTGCACGCTCGCTCATCACTAATCTTTTTTGTGTTTGTTTTAGTAGTGAATAGATGGAAGCATGTGACGTATCGTCAGATACTAAACTGTACTTAGAATGTCTCCTAATTCATATTTTGACTTTTCTTTTGTTCAGCCCTAAAGCCAACCATGATTTTTTGCTGTACTTGAAATCCTCCATTGTACGACCTCTGGCTATTCCTCTTACAGTACTGCATTCTCCTCCTGCAAATACAAAGCTCTTGCCAAACTTTCATAACACCACAGCATCAAAATTGTTAGCACAGACTTTTTTTTCTGTGCCTGAACGGCATTAAATCAGGTTCTTGTTTTTTGTTTTGACAGTAATTATATGAAGCATTAACATGTGGAACCAACTGTCACAGATAAATTACACGGGTAAATGACAGATCCCCGTCTTGTTGATTCTCCTGTCAGCGCTCTTCCCTCTGACATTTTCGTTTCTGTGAATTAAGTAAATTTTGTGGTGTTGAAAGCTGTGCTTCAGGGCTGTACATGAAACAAGCTAAACTATAGGATATCAAGCTGAATTACTACCAGTGTTAATAGTATCTTATTTACAAAGAACGTCGCTTTTTGTGCTGATACATAAAGTAGTACTAGGGATTTTCCAATGTAATTTTCTTATTTTTTTTCTTTTAAGATGAACTGTCATAGATCTTCAAATGACAGCATTGCTTATCATCGGAACAATATACAGGTGCTTCTCCTTAAAATTAGAATATCATCAAAAAGTTAATTTATTTCAATTCTTCGATGCAAATAGTCAAACTCATATTATATACAGTCATTACAAACAGAGTGATTTATTTCAAGTGTTTATTTCTGTTAATGTTGATGATTATGGCTTACAGCCAATGAAAACCCAAAAGTCGTTATCTCAGTAAATTAGAATACTTTATAACATGACTCCAGCAGCAGTGTACTCCTTGTGAATCACCCCCAAATTTTTGAATGGCCTTTTCTTAACAATCCTTACAAGGCTGCGGTTATCCCGGTTACTTGTGCATCCTTTTCTTTCCATAAATATGCTTGGATACAGCAGTCTGTGAATAGCCAGCTTCTTTAGCAATGGCCTTTTGTGGCTTACCCTCCTTGTGGAGTGTGTCAATGACTGCCTTATGGACAGCTGTCACGTCAGCAGTCTTCTCCATGATTGTGGAGCCTACTGAAACAGACTAAGGGATCTTTTTAAATGCTTAGGAAGCCTTTGCAGGTGTTTTTTGTTAATTATTCTAATTTACTGAGATAATTACTTTTGGGTTTTCGTTGGCTTTATGCCATAATCATCAGCATTAACAAAAAGAAAAACTTGAAATACATCACTTTGTTTGAAATTACTATATATAATATATGAGTTTCCCTCTTTGTATTAAAGAACTGAAATAAATGAACTTTTAGAGTGATATTCTAATTTTTGGAGAAGCACCTGTATTTTGAAAACTGAAAATTAGTTCTCACTGTTATAAATGTTATATATAAATTTATGTCTAGTTAGGCAATTTGGAGTTAAAAAAGGAGAACAATCATTCTCAACTCTAAACTATAAACTATATAGAGTTTTAAGCGTGCCCTAAAAACTCATTTGTTCAGACTGGCCTACCGCCTCAATGCATTAACCTAACGATCCCTGTGTGGCCTATTTATAATAAAAAAAAAAAAAAAAAAAAAGGTTCCTCGCATCATGTTCTCATACACTTTATGCAGTATTAGCCCTCTGTGTCTGTACTGCTACATACTTAGGCAGGTAACTGGTTCATGCAGCTTTACATGAACACCTGAGCCTTACACTATAGCTGGCCCGAATAACTAAAGCAATTGTTACCATCCACCTCTCGTGTCTCCCCTTTTCCCCATAGTTTGTAAGCTTGCGAGCAGGGCCCTCACTCCTCCTGGTATCTGTTTTGAACTGTATTTCTGTTATGCTGTAATGTTTATTGTCTGTACAAGTCCCCTCTATAATTTGTAAAGCGCTGCGGAATATGTTGGCGCTATATAAATAAAATTATTATTATTATTATTATAAATAAATGCAGATGTCTCTTAAAGAGATTATCTCACAAAAAATAGAATTTAAACAATAGATCTTGGAATAATAATAAATTCCACAATTTGATGTGCTAAAAAAAATGTTCCTGGGCTGAGATAATCTTATAAATGTGCCCCTACTGTGTAATGGCTGTGTCTGACTGTACAGGAACATGGTGAAAACATACCACACAAAGCTCCTGGGCAGGAGAGGACACAAAAAAGAGTATACAGACAGGACATGGGATCACAGCTTATTCTTTCTGTGAGGCAAACCATTTTTAAGCAGGGAAATGTTTTCACTCACAGAAAGCACCAGCTGTGATCCCATGTCCTGTCTGTATACTCTCTTTTCCTTCCTTTGGCCAGGAGATGTGGTATGATCAGACCATGTTCCTGTATGGTCAGACACCGCCATTACACAGTACACAGCAGGGGCACATTTATAAGATTATCTCAGCACAGGAACGTTTTTTAATACATCCAATTGTGGAACTTATTATTATTCTAAGAACTGTTCATTATTATTATTCTAAGAACTGTTGATTAAAATAGACTTTGTTCAAGGGACAACAACCCCTTTAAAAAGAAATGAGCAAATCTGCAAAAATTTAAATTTGGCAAGGAAATTTGATTCAAATGTATTCAATGCAAGTTGAAAGCACCAGAAATAAAAAAATATATATATTATACTCACTTTCCCTCTCACCTTTCTCACCACCACAGCCCTCTGTTCAGCCCACTGCTGGCTCCCTCTTTCCAAACCACTAGTTACTAAGCCTCACGCAACATTATGAGATGCATAAGTCTTAGTTAGTGCTAAAGGTGCCAAAAAGCAAATACAGAGCAATGTGTGGGGCAAAGCATATCAAGAAATTGCAAGAGGACAAGTCACCAGGCCTCACATGACACCATCACATTGCATGAAACCTAGCCAGAATCCGGTGGCACGAGACCCTGATGAGGGAAAATTGGTACTGGAGGGAGAGAAGGCAGGTGGTAGGATGGTAGGGAAGGAGCCAGTGAAGGACCAAGTTGAGAGCTGCAGACATAGTACAGCTTAGCGGCCCAGTGAGTCTAATATTTTTTATTTTTTTCTCTTTAGTTGTACAAAGAATGCTGAAAGATTGTGGCCTGCCCATTTGGATCCTGGCGAATCCAATTTTTTGTGTAAATTGTATCAGACAGCAGTTGGCAGAACACATGCTCAACCATACCTCTTCTCTTATTCATTCTCGTCTGGGCTATTGTAACTCTCTACTAATCGGTCTCCTTCTTACCAAACTCTCCCCTCTCCAATCTGTCTTAAATGTTGCAGCCAGGATCATATTCCTTCACCAATCATTACACCGATGCCTCTACCTTGTGCCAGTCATTACACTGGTTACCCATCCACTCCAGAATCCAGTACAAACTTATTACCCTCACCCACAAAGCACTCCATGGCTCAGCACCACCCTACATCTCCTCCCTCGTCTCAATCTACCATCCTACCCGTGCCCTCAGTTCTGCTAATGACCTGAGGTTAGCATCCTCAATAATCAGAACCTCCCACTTCCATCTCCAAGACTTTTCACGTGATGCGCCAATTCTTTGAAATGCACTGCCCAGGTTATTTCGATTAATCCCCAATACCCACAGTTTTAAGTGTACCCTAAAAACCCATTCGTTCAGACTGGCCTACCGTCTCAATGCATTAACCTAACTATCCCTGTGTTGCCCATTCAAAATTTTTTACCATAACCAGGTTCCTCACATCATGTTCTCACATGCTTTATGCATTTAATAGCCCTCTGTGTCTGTACTTTTACATGCTTAGGCTGATAACTGGTCCATGCAGCATTACATGAACAACCGATTCTTACACTTTGGCTGGTCCGAACAACGAAAGCAATTGTTACCATCCACGTTTCATGTCTCCCCTTTTCCTCTTAGATTGCAAGCTTTGCGAGCAGGGCCCTCTCTCCTCTTGGTATCTGTTTTGATCTATGTGTTTATTGTTATGCTGTAATGTCTACTGTATGTACAAGTCCCCTCTAAAATGTAAAGTGCTGCGAAATATGTCAGCGCTATAGAAATAAAATTATTATTATTATAGGCTATCTCTCCTGTACCTCCAATTCACATGTATGATGAGTTTGTCCGAGCAAGTTCAGCATGAGGTGAGAAATATAAACTATTTCCAGACATCTCCAGGGAGACCCTTCTTTTTACCCGACACCATTTTTCTAGAGTAAAGTAGAACTCCAAATTTTCTCCAATGTGAATGGTGTTCTTTAGATTGAAAATAGAACTTTTCTATTAAAGGGACACTGTCACCTGAATTTGGAGGGAACAATCTTCAGCCATGGAGGCGGGGTTTTTGGGTGTTTGATTTACCCTTTCCTTACCGCTGGCTGCATGCTGGCTGCAATATTGGATTGAAGTTCATTCTCTGTCTTCTGTAGTACATGCCTGCACAAGGCAATCTTGCCTAGCACAGGCGTGTACTACGGAGGACAGAGAATGAACTTCAATCCAATATTGCAGCCAGCATGCAGCCAGCGGGTAAGGAAAGGGTGAATCAAACACCCAAAAACCCCGCCTCCATGGCTGAAGATTGTTCCCTCCAAATTCAGGTGACAGTGTCCCTTTAAGGGATCTTAATATCTCCAGAAATATTCTGAATGTTTTTATTACTTTTTAAACATAAACCCATACTAATATCCCTTTTTGAAGAACCTGATATATAATGTTATATATGTTTGTGCATTTCATTTATTTATGGGGTTTTAGTCATTTATAAACATTGGATAAGCATGTCAGCAAATGTCAGACAAGTGACAATACAGGTGTTTTCACAGACTGATCCTAGCATGTGGCGTGGAGAGGGTGAATGTAGAAATAATGAAACACCACCCCCATCGAAACATAGACCCAGACGAGTCCCGCCCGTCTCCAACAGTCCCAGAATAAAAAAAAATGTGATTAAAAAAACTCATGAGTCTGTCCAACTAGATATTCCACATTGCATAGTTAGGCCTGAAGGATGCCGACGGCACTGACAAATGACAGAGCCATCTTTATTTGTGTAACAACAAAACGATTGTTAGGATAATACATATAATTAGTGTTATAAAATTAGAATAATGATAGTTTGCCTGTCTCTCAATCTCACTCTGGGTGCCATTTTTCATCAGGAGACATGGCTCTCCCCATTACAAGACAGACCACTGATGGAAGTAAAAATTACCTGGCATAGGATCATCTAGGCACCTGGAATCAGGTCACTTTTGACATAGATGGCAGAAAAGGATACTTTACCAAAATATTTACATTGGTAAAAAAATTGGAAGCCTCTTAACTACTTCCTTACTTTACTAAGATTCATGATACTATCCATGATTGTGCCAGAAAACATATGCCTGATATGGTTAGTTGGCATTGCTAAATCTTGTGCATCCAGACAACTTTTCTCTAATGTGCATGAGTAGCTAAAGTGGGCAAGCCTTGGACTAAAAGCCCCTCAGCCTTAAAGGACAAAGCAATATTATAATGGTACAAGGTGCTCTTCTAAAGATTTTACACTGAGGTCCATGAACTTCAAATTACAATTTTGCCTTTAGGTGGCACGGAGGAAACATTCTAGTCAATGATCTGTTTCCATATAGCAGACTTAAGTTGATGCAGTTATGTAGAGCAGGGGTCCCCAACTCCAGTCCTCAAGGCCCACCAACATGTCATGTTTTCAGGATTTCCTTAGTCTTGCCCAGGTAATAATTGCATCACCTGTGCAATGCAAAGGAAATCCTGAAAACATGACCTGTTGGTGGGCCTTGAGGACTGGAGTTGGGGACCCCTGATGTAGAGCTAATAGCAGCAGAACACGAGGCCGCTATGGGGCCCGTGAGTCAGGGTTTATCCCACCTGGCATCCCGTTTTCACCAATATATGCATTCTGGATGCAAAAACAGTTGAAAGCAATGATAGAAAAGGGAGTTGTGAGCTCCATCCTCCATCATTCTCCCTGTGCATCTGAGCTCTGATTTCTTAGAGCTGCAAGCATGATGAAGCCACTATAGAGAGACAGCTTTGTGGAGTTTCTGAGCACACACTGCAGAGACTGGAGCAGTGGGGGAATGGGGAGAAGTGAATAGAGCTCATTTTTTTTCAACTAATGAGCACATTATACTCATTGGGTTGATCATGTTGTGTGGGGGCCATTATACTGTTTAGAGGGCTATGTGAGGGCCATTACACTGCTTGGAGGGTTATGTGGGGGCTATTATACTGTTCAGAGGGCTGTGTGGGGATCATTATACTGTGTGTTGGGTAGTGGGGTGGCAATATGCTATGTGGAGGCTATTGTACTCTGTGGAGGCCTTTATACTGCATGGAATGCTGTGTAGGGCCATTATACTGAGTGGAGGCTTGTGTGGGGGCCATCAAACTGAGTAAAGGGCTGTGTGGGGGCCATACTAATGTGTGTGGGGCCATCATACTGTATGGAGGGCTGTTTGAGAGTCATGATACTTTGTAGGGGCCCTCATACTGCGTGGAGGGCTGTGTGGGGCCATTGTAAGGAGGAAGACAGGGCTGCATCATGCTGGGTCCAGAACTGCTGAGGCTGCATCCCATGTTGCCTGGGAGAAAGAATAGGGGTCAGGATAGGTCCCATGACCCATGAAGAGGGAGCATGACTAAACTAGGCAGGGAGGAGAAAGCGCACGAAGCAACAGTCAGTTTCCCGCCGGCAGCGTGTGCAGATGCAGGCATGCGGCATGCTCCGCCAGAGGACAGACAGCGCAGAGATGTACTATGGTCGAGCTCTCCTGAGCGCTCGAGCGGGACAGTGAGTGAGGATCTGCGCCATGAGCAGTGACAGGCCACGCAGCAGGACCGCAGAGCACAGAATCCAGAAGGCTGTGTGAGAGACTTACTGCGTGAGAGATTTTTTGGTATCAGGGGACGTGCAGAGCAGCACGTGCTGGGCACATTGGCACAAATCAACAGCAACGCGCAGGCAGGTGAGCAGCGTCCTCCGTCCTCTGAGCACTGGCACTGCGATGGGCTGCGTTGTTTGGTCCCCGTGGCCTCCAGTGGCACTGCTGCAGATAGAAGTGCTTTGCTCTCAGTAGCTGCCAGAGACAGAAGTGCTGTGCGCTCAGTGACTGTGAGTACCGCGCACATGCAGAGGAGAAAAGGCCGAGTACCGGACAGACGTTTGCGGCCTAACTTGCCACTTGCTTCCCGCCCATTTACGTTTGACTCTGAGGGTGTCACAGCCTTGTTTCCTTCGGCCGCACGTGCTTATAGACTAGGGGCTCAGTGGAAGGTATTGGAGACCGACCGCTGCCGCCAGAAGACGGACCATCGCTTGAAGGACCCCATCTGAGGACATCGCCCCTCTATTGCCGGTTCTACAATCCCCCTGCGGGACCATCTGCTGCAGAGGACCATACAGGACAGATAAGTGATTTAAGGAACTGCTGTTATCTTGTTTATTGCTCATTAACTCCATCTATTGTCCACCATTGAACTGTTTAACCCTCATTCAACTGTTTATCTCCCTGCATGGAGTATCCTCTGTTAAATTAAAACTGTTAACCCTTGCTCTGCCTCTCTTGCATCACTGCATCCATCATACTGTGTGGAAGGCTGTGTGGTGACCATCATACTGTGTGGAAGACTGTGTCGGGGTCATCCTACTATATGGAGGGCCATTATACTGTATGTTAGGCCATTAAACTGTGTGGATGGTGGTGTGTGAGGTCATCACATTGTGTGTGGGGCTGTGTGAGCCTCATACTGTATGGGAGGACAGTGTTGAAGCCATCATACTGTGTGTAGGGAATTGTTGGACATTATGTTTGTGGCACTGTGGGGACATCATACTGGGTAGAGGTTCTGAGGGAGTACCATACTATGGGGGTGATACTGTGGGACCATCATACTGTGCATAACGATGAATTCACTGTGGGCCCCATGATTTCTATGTATGCCCCTGAATGGACATATATGGTGGGTATATTGCACTTGTGTTCGGGTGTATATATGTGATTAAACAGAATAGTATTTCTGCTAGGATCGCCAAGACCTCACATAGTTACTTTTCATCACTTCTAGACTAATTTTTACAGCTGCTTTTCAGTGGAGCCATTTGACACATTCTACTGAATGTATTCTCATACAATTGTATATCTATAGTGTTGAATATGTGTGCCACTGACTCCCATTAAAAAATAATAGTGCATAGTAAACATTTTTATATACAGTTGTTTTGAAAAACCTGGTTGACTTTTAATGTGATACACTTTCCATATACTAGTCAAATGCATGCTGAAAGGACACCTTCTTTGTATATGTTAGATCAAAGATAGTCTATGGGTAGGTTAGATGTATATGTCAATAGAATTTCGTGTGCACCCGACCTTTGGTTCTAGCATATTTCTGATGAAGAATATATCTAATGTCTACAGGGAACGCATTTGTAAGAAATATCTTACAGTTTTTACATACCAAATGAATGAGAGAACAAAACTCAAAAGGAATCCAGTTTGTCTACATAAGAAACTATACTTGTTTCTCCCTTACACAGCCTTACACATGCAAATTCAAGAATCTAAGGCCAACATGGTCTATTGTAGATATTGCACGGTACTGTGGCTACTTGTAAGTAATACAGATGTGTCCTTCCTCAACTTGCCGCTAAATCTGACTTGGCATAATATCGATGTATTCAGTAAGATCTAAACACACATAAAGCATTGCATGCTTTTGACAATAAATACAGTGACATGTGAACGTTTTGGCACACCTGGTCAAAATTACTGCTATTGTGAACAGTTAAACAAGTTGAAGATGAAATTAACTCTAAAAGGCCTAAAGTTAAAGATGACACATTTCCTTTGTATTTTAAGCAAAAAACCATGTGCCAAAAAAACAGAAACCATGGGTTCTTCTAAGCAGCTGCCTAGTACTCTGAAATGGTGGAGGCCCACAAAGTAAGGGGGCTATAAGAAGATAGCAAAGTGTTTTCAAGTTGCTCTTTCCTCAGTTTGAAATGTAATTAAGAAATGGCAGTTAACTGGAACAGTGGAGGTCAAGATAAGGTCTGGAAGACCAGTGAGAGCTGCTCATAGGATTGCTAGAGAGGCAAAACAGAACCCTTGCTTGACTGCAAAAGACCGTCAGAAAGATTTAGCAGACTCTGGAGTTGTGGCGCATTGTTCTACTGTTCAGAGACATCTGCACAAATATGGCCTTCATGGAAGAGTCATCAGAAGAAAACCTCTCCTGCGTCCTCACCATAAAATTCAGCATCAGAAGTATGCAAAAGAACATCTAAACAAGTCTGATGCATTTTGGAAACCCGTCCTGTGGACCGATGAGGAAAAAACTCTTTTACCACAATGATCAATGGTATGTCTGGAGTAAAAAGGGCACATATTCTTTGGAAAATAGCATGTCACCAACCATTAAGCCTGGGGGTGGATCAATCATGCTTTGGGGTTGTGTTGCAGCTAATGGAACAGGGAACATTTCACGGATAGAGGGAAGTATGGATTCAATGAAATTTCAACAAATTCTTGATGCAAACAGAACACCAAAAAGCTGAAGTTGAAAAGAGCATGGCTTCTACAAATGGATAATGATCCTAAACACAAGTCTAAATCCACAATAGACCACCTCAAAAGACTCAAGCTGAAGGTTTTACAATAGCACTCACAGTCCCCTGATCTGAGCATCATTGAAAATCTGTAGCTAGACCTCAAAGTAGCAGTGCACACAAGACGACCCAGGAATCTCACAGAACTGGAAGGATTTTCCAAGGAAGAATTAATCAAAATCCCTCAAACAACAAATGAAAGTCTCTTGTCCGGCTACAAAAAGCATTTGCAAGCCGTAATACTTTCAAAAGAGGTGCTACTAAGTACTAATCATGGAGGGAGCCCAAACTTTTGCATTGGCCCATTTTTTCTTTTGTAATTTTTAAAATATAAAAGATGAAAAAATATATATATTTTAATGAAATACAAAAGAAATGTGTAATCTTAAACTTTAGCCTTTTTTAGAGATAATTTAATCTTCAACTTGCTTAACTGTTCACAATAAGAGCAATTTTAACTAGGAGCGATCAAACTTTTACATGGCATTGTACCATCTGTCACCAATAAGCTCCCATATTGCAAATATGTTAGATCTAACATATCCTTTTTTTTCTGGAAAGTGTAATATTGTATTGAATTGGACTTATGACTACAAATGAGAGGATGATGTAAAATTTGAGTTTGCATGTTCATACCTTTTTCCCAGGAAATACGAATTATGTTAAAAATAAAGAAACAAATACTTAAACTTGCCTTACCGCTCCCCTCTTCGGCTCTTAAGCATCACCTGTCCAGTCCTCACCGTGTCTTTAGATCGCTACAACTCGTGCTGAAATCCCCGAGACCTCTCACACTGGGCTGCGACTTCCAGCCTTGATGGAGCCATGAGCGCACAAAGTCATGATGACACAGTGATTTATCGTACCATTAGCTGAATCCTACCTGGCTCTTATCAAAGCTGAAAGTAGTGGCCCAGTGTGAGAGGTCTATAGATGTCAGAGCAAGTGACGGTCATCTGAAGATTAGGGGGGATAAGACTAGTAGCATTGAGGGGCAAGAAAGATGAGCATAAGAATATGTTTTACATTTTGAAGAGCTTTTACAATTAAGAAATATACCTGAGCTGGACACAATTGATGCAAAATTGTACACCTGCTTACAAAGTTTAATGCCCTGATTCAGCTCTAGAACCAATGTGGCACAAAAATTGATATGTCAAATAACGAACCATCTTATTAAAATATCTGAGATCAGTACCCTCATAAGTTTCCTTAAGCAATTTTGGTAGAGGAAAGAGCACTGAATGGTGTGGAAACGAAGCATAATGTAGACTCTAACTAATCAATCTTTCTATCCATCTGTATCTAGAAAAAAGTAACAAGCAGCACACAGGTTTAGGGTGCAGAGCCTCATAGGTACATACCAGTCCTTCAATACAATCCAAAACAGTTGAGGCAGCACACCATAGATCAACTATAAAGTGCTATTTATTAGCCCATATGGTGACGTTTTGGTTCAGAGATGTGGACCTTTCTCAAGACTGCCTTAAGAAAGGTCCACATCTCTGGACCAAAACATCACCATATGGGCTAATAAATAGCTCTTTACAGTTGATCTATGGTGTTCTGCTTCAACTTTTTGGGACTATCTATCTATCTATCTATCTATCTATCTATCTATCTATCTATCTATCTATCTATCTATCTATCGACTACAGTATCTATCTATTTACTGGAATGAAAGCAGAACAATTTCAGGTATAGATGGGCGGATCCCTGGATGTCCTGAATGTTCAGCTGAACAGTCAAAAAAGTTCATATTCGAGTACAAGGACAGTACCAGGAGCCAAACCCGGACAACATTTACTTAATAATAATAATAATAATAATTTTATTTATATAGCACCAACATATTCCACAGCGCTTTACAAATTATAGAGGGGATAGAGGGGATAATTATAGAGGGGATTTGTACAGACAATAGACAATACAGCATAACAAAAATCACAGTTCAAAATAGATACCAAGAGGTATGAGGGCCCTGCTTGCAAGCTTACAAACTATGAGGAAAAGGGGAGACACGAGAGGTGGATGGTAACAATTGCTATAGTTATTCGGACCAGCCATAGTGTAATAATCTGGTGTTCATGTAAAGCTGCATGACCCAGTTAACTGCCTACGTATGTAACCGTACAGATACAGATGGCTATAAAATATATGAAGTGTATGAGAACATGATATGAGGAACCTGATTTTGGTTTAACTTATATGAATGGGCCACACAGGGATAATTAGGCTAATGCATTGAGGCGGTAGGCCAGTCTGAACAAATGCATTTTTAGGGCACGCTTAAAACTGTGGGGATTGGGGATTAATCGTATTAACCTAGGAAGTGCGTTCCAAAGAATTGGCGAAGCACGTGAAAAGTCTTGGAGACAGGAGTGGGAGGTTCTGATTATTGAGGATGCTAACCTGAGGTCAGTAGCAGAACGGAGAGCATGGGTAGGGTGGTAAACTGAGACCAGGGAGGAGATGTAAGGTGGTGCTGAGCCACTTGAATGGGGGCCCGAACATCCAGTGTTTGCCATGTTGTTATTGGCAAGACAGCATGGCAAACACTGCTTCTGATCAGCGCTAAAATCATTTGACAGAATGGGAACCGTGGCAGTATAACTGGCAGTGATGATTTTACCGCCATTCAGAAGCGGAGTTTGACGCGCAGTCATGCATAACAGCGCGACAAACACCCGGTGTTCGGGGACAAACCTGAACAGTAACACAGACTTCCTGGTGAAGTCCGTGTTTGGTGTCTGTGCCCGAACAGCAGGTGTTCAGTACGGATGCTGAACTTTCCAGTTCCTGTTCGCCCATCTCTACTATCTACCTTTCTTATTTTTCTTCCATTCTCACATCTATCTGTTGTCTGTCCTGGCTATTATGTATCGCTACTGTATCTTTACAAGTAAAAATTGCTGCTGTTCAACATAAACATACAAATTGTTTTCCTATTTGTGAAAGTAGTTATCTGTAACCTACATCACTTATTAATGATTTCTTAATTGCCATGCAAAACTGGAATAGCAATTTACATTTTAGCAGGTAGTTATATACTCCCCATTTAATTACTCTACTAATTTGCAGGAGGCCAAATATGTGTTATACGTTGTCACTTGAATGCACTGTAATATTAGGCTCATGTTCACACATTCTAAATATTTTATGACTCATTAACCCCACCTATCATTCTTAATTGCCTGTATTCTCTCTATTATTTGGACAGTTTCTATGGTACTTTGGTGCTTTGGTTCATTGCTGTAATAGTCTAAGTTTTATTAATGCTTTATACACATAATTGGTGGTGTTGGGGGTAATCTTGCTCCATTTTCTGTAACAAAATTGTTTTTTTAATAACAGACTCATAATCTAGTATATATCGTATTATTGAAAAAGGTCTAAAAGCAAATAAAACATTTTGGCATTTTTGTTATTGGACTGAATAAAATTAGAAAAAGTTTATTCCATTTTAAGTGCACTTACATTATACATTATACAGGATGATTCACTCGCTACTAGTGATGAGTGAGTATACTCGTTGTTTTCCCGAGCATGCTCGGGTGGTCTCCGAGTATTTCTCGTGCTCCGGGATTTAGTTTATGTCAACGCAGCTGCATGATTTGCGGCTGCTAGACAACTTAAATACATGTGAGGATTCCCTAATAAATAGGCAATCCCCACATATATTCAGCCTGTCTAGAAGCTGCAATTCATACAGCTGCGTCAACATAAACCAAATCCCTGAGCACGCCGAAATATTCGGAGACCACCCGAGCATGCTCGGGAAAACCCCCGCAAAAGAGTATACTCACTCATCACTACTCGCTACCTTACCCAGGAAAATTGCTGTAACTTCTAAAAGAGACAATCTATTGTAATGAAATTTGGACTGTACATACTTTGATTCATGAGAAGTGCAGTGAATCTCAGCGACAGTGACGAAAAACATCCTTGCGCCAAGTAGTCTCTCTGACTTGTTGCCCTGCCGATCATCTTTACTTTCTGAGCGTCGGTAGTTTATGTGTGGTGCTTGCACGGCCAAGACAAGGGGTAGGCA
The DNA here is from genome assembly GCF_032444005.1 of Ranitomeya imitator. Taxonomy (NCBI): domain Eukaryota; kingdom Metazoa; phylum Chordata; class Amphibia; order Anura; family Dendrobatidae; genus Ranitomeya; species Ranitomeya imitator. Next base: position 723,087,232 of record NC_091284.1, read on the forward strand.
GGGTAGGCACCTGACTAGGGTGCTGCTTCATGCCTCCAAAACAATGGAGCACTTTGGAAAAAAAAAAACCGTCACTGATCCCTCTATATTGCTCCATCTACTATATAATTTTCTAAGGGTCACTTCCATCTTTATATCTGTCTTTCTGTCTGTCTTTCTGTCTGTCACGGAAATCCAAAGTCGCTGATTGGTCGTGGCCACGACCAATCAGTGACGGGCACAGTCCGGCCGCGAAATGGCTGCTCCCTACTCCCCTGCCGTCAGTGCCCGCTCCATACTCCCCTCCAGTCAGTGCCCGGAGCCCACTCCATACTCCCCTCCAGTCAGTGCTCACACAGGGTTAATGGCATTGTTAACGGACTGCGTTATGCCACGGTGTAACGCACTCCGTTAACGCTGCTATTAACCCTGTGTGACCAACTTTTTACTATTGATGCTGCCTATGTAGCATCAATAGTAAAAAGATCTAAAGTTAAAAATAATAAAAAAAATAAAAAAAATTATTATATACTCACCTTCTGTTGGCCCCTGGATACAGCCCAGGCCTTTCCAGCTCCTCGCGATGCTCGGGTCCATGCATTGCGGTCTCGCGAGATGATGACGTAGCGGTATCGCAAGACCGCAATGCACTTTTGGGAACAGAGTGTCACGAGGAGCATCGGTAAACGCCTGGGCTGGATCCGGGTGCCTAGGGAAGGTGAGTATATAACTATTTTTTATTTTAATTCTTTTTTAACAGGGATATGGTGCCCACATTGCTATATACTGCGTGGGCTGTGTTAGATACTGGGTGCGCTGTGTTATATACTACATCTCTGTGCTATATACTATGTGGGCTGTGCTATGTACTACGTGGCTGAGGTATATATTATGTGGCTGGGGAATATACTACATCGCTGTGCTCTATACTGCGTGGGCTGTGTTATATACTACATGGCCGTGTTATATACTACGTCTCTGTGCTATATACTACGTGGCTGTGCAATATACTATGTGGCTGTGCAATATATTACGTGGCTGTGCAATATACTATGTGGCTCTGCAATATATTACGTGGCTGGGCAATATACTACGTGGCTGTGCAATATATTATGTGGCTGGGCAATATACTACATGGCTGTGTTATATACTACGTCTCTGCGCTATATACTACGAGGCTGTGCAATATACTACGTGGCTGTGCAATATATTACGTGGCTGTGCAATATACTATGTGCCTCTGCAATAAATTACGTGGCTCTGCTATATACTACGTGGCTGGGCAATATACTACGTGGCTGGGCAATATACTACGTGGCTGGGCAATATACTATGTGGCTGTGTTATATACTGCATGGGCAGTGTTATGCACTATGTCTCTGTGCAATATACTACATAGCTGTGCAAAATACTAAATGGTTGGGCAATATACTATGTGGCTGTGTTATATACTGCATATTCAGTGTTATATACATCTCTGTGCTATATACTACGTGTCTGTTATATACTACGTGTCTGTGCTATATACTACATATACAACATGGCTGGCCAATACACTTTGTGGCTGGGCAATATACTACGTGTCTGTGATACCACATCGTGGTATGTGTTAAAGAGGGGGGCCCACTGAGACTCTTTCGCCCGGGGCCCTCAAAAATCTGGAGCCGGCCCTGGCTTCACTGATTGTTTGCGGCCGGGTGTGACCAATCAGCGACAGTCGCAGTCCGCCCGCAAATTGGCGTGGAATTTGAACCACGCTAATTGGTCGCGGCCGGCCAGCTGAATCCTTTGTATATATTGCATTATTCTGAAAACTTCGTAAATAAACTACATACATATTCTAGAATACCCGATGCGTTAGAATCGGGCCACCATCTAGTACAGTATAATTGGTCACCTATATTGCTACATACAGTATAAATGAGACATGATTAAGTTCGCATAGATCTAAACGCGTTGTCTATCCTCATGACTGTATCCACCTTTGAGCAAGGATTTTAATCACGCTATATTTATATGCACCAATAAAACATTTCAAGATTTTAGAAGCTGGAGTATACACCTTTTCTTCATCTTCCAGTATCATGGGCCCCCTATATTACTCCAAACAGTATGATGGGCCCCATATAATGCTGCATACAGAAAAAATAAATTAACAAATACTCACCTCTCCTCGTTCACCCGCTGCACTGGTCTCTGTGGTCTCCTCTCTGTGGCGCCTTCTGACCCTCTCTACTGCTCGAAACTGAAGATACCCTATAGTAACATCATAGCGCCCTCTGCGCTGAGAGTTTGCAGAGCTCAGATGCAGAAAGGGAATGATGGGAGAGGGAGTGTCAGCAGATGCTCCCTATCCCATCCTTGTTTTCAACGGTATCAGCATACAGGATGGATGTCAAAATATTTGAAAGTACTATGTGGGGGGGCTTGGTGTCAGCGCTGGCACTGGGTCCTCCCCATTACACAAGGGCTCTATTGTGGCCACATGGTTTGCGGTACATCACTGTATGAGGGTCTGTGGTGGTGACCATACTATATAATGAGGGGCTGTGGTGGACTTCATAGGGGGCTGTGGTGTGCATTGTAGTGTATATTTGGTGGCTCTTGTGGATATACTGTTTTGGCTGCTGTGGTACCATTATACTATGTAAGGGGCAGTGTGAGGAAGGGGTACTGTTTTGAAAACACAATCTGGTAGGCAGTTCGAGGATATAGTGTGAAGGGGCCCAGAATGTATACATGAGAGGGGCAGCATGAAATGTGGGCAAAGTATGGAGAGAGATCAGCATGGTAGGTAGTGTGAAGATATAGGGAGAGTAAAGGAAAACAATTTAGAGGGCACAGCCATGGTATAGGTTGTGGTTCATAATGTGTTGCAGTTAAAACTGATAATGTCAGACAGTGGGGTGGATATAGATCATTAAGGCAGACAGAAGATAGGTAAAATACCATAGGATGCTTATTTAGGGCATAGTATTATTGTAAATGTTTACTTGTTGTGCCATGGTTACTATATGGTTAAAAGCGTTATATGACTGATGACAACAACTCCCAGTATATCGTTACTATTTTTAAAGACATAATGGGAATTGTACATTTATGAGATACAAATGCATATGGGCCTAACATGACATTACAACTGCTGAGCTAAACTTGGTGATGTAGGTATGTACGTATGGTGGTTCTGGTGATGCATTCATGTACTGAGGGTGGTTCTAGTGATGTACTCATGTATTGATGGTGGTTCTGTTGATGTATACATGTACTGATAATGTATTTACTGACAGTGGTTCTTGTGATGTATTCATGTACTGATTATAGTTCTGGTGGTGCATTCATGTAATCATGGTGGTTATGGTGATGCATTTTTCTTACTAATGGTGGTTCAGGTGTCGTATTCATGTACTGATCATGGTTCTAGTGACCTATTAATTTTCTGATGATGGTTCTGGTACCTTATTTATGTACTATTGATAGCTATGGAATTCTATTTATATACTGATGATGTTTTTAGTTTTGTATTCATTTTCTGATGTGATGATGGTTCTTGTGATGAATACATCACAAGAACCACCATCACTACATGAATACATCAAAATAACCACCATCTATACATGCAGAAGTCTCCAGAACCACTATCCATACAGGAATATGGCACCAGAACCACCTTCAGTTTTTTTACTCACTTATATAGCGCCATTAATTTCACAGCGCTTTACAGACATTATCAACAAGGTCCCCATTGGGGGTCATTATCTAGATTCCCTATCAGTATGTCTTTGGAGTGTGGGAGGAAACTGAAGTAATTGGAGGAAACCCACGCAAACACTGGGAGAACATACAAACTCTTAACAGTTCTTGTCCTTGGTGGGATTTGAACTCAGAACTCCAGCAGTGCTACCTACTGAGCCACTGTTCTGCCCTAATCACTATTTGTACCTTGCATTGTGTAAATTGTCAACAAACAATGAATAAATCTATATACATAACTTTGGAAACACACTCCCTGTTGAGCCTCACTCCTAAAACACACCATTCTTTTTTTTTACTTTTGCAGGTATTTTGGGGAGAAAAAGGTAACAATTCCAATGGAAGTGGGCATCAGAGCAGGAGGTGGGGGCGTTAGGGGACCTGCTACCTTAGTCTCTGACCCATTCATTTTCTTGGAGGCTGAGGGTTCATCGGGGGGGGGGGGGGGGATGGGGCGAGCACCATGGGCTTTATCTGCTCAGGGCACCAAAATACCTTGTCCCAGGACTGGATGCTTGCATTTGACTCCTGCCGAATTCCTTCTTCATTTGTTAACAATGTACAGATACAGTTTAGTCCTTAAAGAGATGCCAAAGTAAGTTTCTAAAGAAGTTTGGAGGTTGGAATCTTCTGTCCAAACCATATATTAAAGCCTTCTTTGATAACAGAGTAATCTCCAAAGGACAGTGGTCATCAAGATCACCTGATTTAACACCAACAAACTTTTCCTTTGGAGCCATTTCAAAGATTGAGTGTACAGTAACAAGCCACAAACACTACAGGCACTGTGATAAAACATAAAGCAAGAAATTCATGAAATTCATGCTATGACCCTAGATGACCTGCGGAATATATCTTCAACAATATGAAAAAATGAGAACGGTGGCTTCCCATGATAGTATTGTAAGGAGGAAGACCAGGCCGCCTCCCTTGTTGCCTGAGGTAAGGAATGTGGAGCCAGACTGACCTCATGACCTGGGTAGGAGGGATAGTTTAAAAACAAAAGCACGTGCAGCCGCTGGCAGTTTAGAGTGAATCAGGAGCAGTGCGCAGCCAGGTGAGCAGCGTGCTCCTTCCTCTGAGCAGCGGCGCCGCAACAGGCTGCAATGTTTGGTCCCCGCCGCCTCCAGCGAGCCTGCTGCAGAGAGAAGTGCCATGCGCTCTGTAGCTGCAAGAGACAGAAGTGCTTCCCACCCATTTACGCTTGAGTGCCACCACCTTGTTTGTTTCCGTCACACGTGCTTATGGACTAAGGGCTCAGCGGAAGGTACCGGAGCCCGACTGCTGCCGCCAGAAGACAGACAATTGCTTAAAGGACCCCATCTGAGGACATTGCCCGGCCTCTGCCAGTTCTACAACCCCCTGCGGGATCATCTGCTGCAGAGGACCATACAGGACACGCTAAGTTTCTTAATTGGGCTGCTATTGTTTTACAGTTGCTACCCCTATTATCCCTCTTTTAACCATCATCCTCCCTGTGAGGAGTGAATACCTTGTTTTATTAAACTGTTACATCTTGTTAACCCTTGCTGTGCCTCCTGTTTGTCACTTAACCTTTTTACAGTTGGCGTAGTCGGCAGGATGCAGTCCACAAGCACAGAGGTGGCAGGCCAAGTGGCCGTGGTGGTCCCAAGGGCCAGCTTGCCACTGAGGGCCATGCTCAGCAATCTCCCAAAGTTTACAGGGAGTAATTCACTGTTATAGGACAGGTCCAAGCAGGTTAAAGGCATGCTAATGATGCACCCCATGACCCCCGCTATGCAGGCAGAGATTGCTGTGATGGCCCTAGATGGGGAAGCCAGATGTTCTGTCATGTTCTGGATATCGGTGAATTGCAGATGCGCTTGTTTGGCTGTGTCCAAAGGGAGGGGGAGTCTGTGACTAAATACATGAACGCGCTGCAGGAGATCCACACCGTGATCGCTAAGCAGAATGATGTGGGTGTGGGGCCCCCTGATGTAATTTTGAGGGACCAACTAATGGCAGGCCTCAGGGATGCGCTGCTCAAACAAGCCCTGTGGGAGCACTTGCGAGTCAATCCACATATGTCCTTTCTAGAAGTTGGAGCAGAAACGCATGCACGCGAGCAAGAGCAGAGGGTGGCAGCCTCGGCAGGGAAGGTCCGGAGGAGGGAGGTATCCACTACGCCTGCAGCAGAACCAGGCTGGGTGAGAGAAATCCGGAAGGAAACTCAGGACATGCGGGAAGAGTGGTCCGACTTAAGAAAGAAACCCCTAGTGATCTCGATCTCTCTGGAGGCAGAACCGACCCCGAGCCTGGTCAGGAAATGGGCCAATCTCGTGCAGAGAGACAGCCAATTTGTTTCAGGTGCGGAGACACTGGACATATTGCTCGAGGATATGCACGGAGGGGGAGACCACTTGCTCGTCGGCCATTAAACTAGTGGGCTCCGGAGCCTGAGCAGCAAAGAAGGAGAGAAGGAAGTCCCTCAAGTTTAGTTTCCCTGTGCCCCTTTGTATGGGCTGAAGTGGATGGCTGAGCCGTTCATTGCTTAGTTGATACTGGTCTCAAGTGACTACTATGCCAGAAACTTAATTTCAGATGTCATTTTTCCAGGGTAATGCGGCCTGAATGGGGTCCAGTGATCAAGTTGAAAGTGGCCAACCAATTATTCATCCCAGTCGCAGTGGTGGTCTAGATGCAAATTTCCGTGTATGGCAAAGATGTGGGCCGAAAAGGAGTAGTGTTGACCGCCGGAGACCCTGGCAATGGCCCTACCATGACGCTAAGGATGAATGTGCTGAAGGAACTCGGGACAATCCTAGTCAATGATTCACCAGATGTTTTTCTCAATCGTTGGAGCCCCGTACTCCCCAAAGAAAGGTGTTCCAGCAACTGCTACAGGTAGCCCAGGCTCAAGAAATGTCGAGAGAAGGAAAAGTTCAGGGGAAGGTGGTTGTTCCGGATGCTGCCAAGCTCCTTTTACCACCTGGCCAGACTGTGCTCAAGCTGCTCTTGTGAGCCTGTACACCCCTCAAAGGAGTGGAAGACCAGATAGAGCCTGCCCTACTAGATCAACTGCCTTCAGGACTCCTCAATGCTCAGACATTAACCACCATCCACGATGGTAATGTAGTGGTGCGATGTGTTAACCTAGGGAAGGATGATCTCACGCTCTCACCCAGGAGTGAAGTGGTCCAACTACTGGGTATGATAGAAGAACTGATACCACCAGAGGCCGTTCAGTTAGCGGTGAAATCAGGAGATCCCTGGACTGTAGCCCTCACTATGTCCTCATAGCCTTTGTCCATTATCCTGAGAGAAGGACGTCGGATCCTGGAACAGATGTGGACTGAACTGAAGGACTGAGGTGCAACAAGTGGAAGCTATGCTGGGGCAGTACCAATATGTCTTTGCCCATCATGATGATGATTTCGGGTGCACCACAGCCACAACTCATGAGATCCCCACAGGAAAGGCCGCACCTGTGCGGGAGTGCTATCGACAGATCCCGCTGCAAATATACCAGGAGGAGAAAGAAATGTTGGCACACATGCTGCAGAGTGGGGTCATATGGGAGAGTCAGAGCCTGTGGGCAGCCCCTATCATTCTAGTTCAGAAATAGGATGGAACCCTGCGTTTTTGTGTTGACTATCGGTGACTAAATGCCTGTACAGTTCGGGACTCTTACCCCCTACCGAGAATTGAGGAGTCGTCTGCCCTGGGAAAAGCTAAGTACTTCTCGTCATTAGATCTGGCCAGATATTGGCAAGTGAATATTGCTGAACAAGACCGGCTGAAGACAGCATTCATACTGCCTATGGAGCTGTTTGAATTCAACCAGATGCCCTTCAATGCACCTGGAACTTTTCAGCGGCTGATGGAATGGTGTTTGGGAGACCTGAACTTTGAAGCTAACCTCATTTATCTGGATGACATCATTGTCTATGCTGCCACTTTTGAGGAGCATCTTCGGTAGCTGGAACAGGTGTTGAGTCTGCTACAGAAGCACGGCCTGAAAGTGAAGCCTCAGAAGTGCCACCTTTTCCACAAGCAAATTGAATACCTCGGACATGTTGTATCTGCTGAGGGAGTAAGACCTGCACGTGGGAAGATAGCGGCAGTACAGGATTGGCCCACCTCAAAAACAGTGAAGGACGTGCGGGCCTTTCTGGGGCTTACAGGGTACTATCAACAGTTTGTGAAAGGCTTCATTCGCATCGTCAATCCACTGCTGGAGTTTTTGAAAGGAGTGCCTTCTAGGGTGAAGAAGCATACTATCCAGTGGGGGAATAGCCAGGAAGAAGCCTTTTGAGTCCTGAAGATGGCCCTGACTGAAGCACCTATACTGGCCTATGCAGACTTCTCTCATCCTTTCATCCTTCACACCGATGGAAGTCTCCAGGGATTAGGGGCTGTATTGTTCCAGGTACAGGACTGAGTGAGATGATCTCTCCATGACTCAGAGCAAACCCAGACAACTGTAGGTCCTTTAAGCTGGAGTTACTAACATGTTACCAACAAGTGTGGGCGATGGCCGAGAAGTTTGTCGAGTACCTGTTGGGATCCGATGTCTTGGTACGCACTGACAACAATCCTCTAGCCCACCTAGAAAATGCAAAACTGGGGGCATTGGAGCAAAGCTGGATGGCCCGTATGGCAAAATATCGATACAAAATCGCATACAGAAAAGGATCTGAGAATACGCATGCCGACGCCCTGTCCAGAGCGACATGGCCGAGACCGAGATGATGGAGAGTTCGGAGGTTGAAGAGATTCCTGGGTTCCAGAACCTTGCCAGGACGTTGGCAACGATGTAGGAACAGGTCGAAGAGGCGTCGGGAAAACACCTGTTGGGACGACCTTGAGATGACTGGGTGCGGCTTCAGCAGGAAGACAGGGAAATCACTCAGTTGAGACAATGGCTGGTCCTGAAACAACTCCCCGGCCAGAGTGAGCGAGATGCCCTGTCCTCGGGGATGCTGCAGATTCTCCGACAATGGTAGAGGCTTCAACTGGAAGACGGTTTGCTGTATCGGAAGGTGCAGTTGGTCCAAGAATTGGGGGTCACCTGGCAAGTTGTGCTCCCCGAAAAAGTGATCAATGAGGTGGCCATGGAAGCTCATGTAAGAGGGGCTCACTTTGGTCCAGAAAAGACATTTCAGTGATTGCAGAAGCTGGCCTATCATCTCTAGTTGAAGACAGCAGTGGAAGAGGCCTGTCGACAATGTTGAAGCTGTGAATTGGCTAAACCTCCAGAACAGAGAGCTCCTACGCAGACAATTGTGACCTCCACCCCCTTGGAACTGCTAATGATCGACTACTTGACCTTGTGTCCTTCTCATCTCGGATACGAACATTGTCTTGTGATGACCGATCATTTCACTAAGTTCGCTGTGGTGACTCCAACTCGGGATCAGACGGCTGAGTCAGCTGCACAGGCCATCTGTTGAGATTTCATCCGGGTGTATGGATGCCCAAAAAGGATCCATTCTGATCAAGGTGCCTGCTTTCAGGGTCGAGTGATGGAGGAGCTTCACCGCCTGTATCGGATTGAAAAGTCCAGGATGACACCTTACCATCTGCAGGGGAATGGAGCCTGTGAATGTTTCAACCGGACGTTGATTCAGATGTTGAGAAAGTTGGAGGAAGACAGGAAAGTCCGTTGGTCCGAGTATGTAGCTGAGTTTGCCTGGGTGTACAACAACCGAGTGCACAGTATAACCGGATACACACCATACACCCTGCTGTTCGGCCAAAAAGGACAGGAGATTACCAAGCTGAAGTTGGACCCAGAGGAGGACTACCCATGGAGGGGGTGTCTACCTGGGTCCATGAACATCGACATCGCTTGCAGACTCTGCATCGACTAGTACAGACCAGGTATCGGGAACTTAAACACCATGAGACGATGCCTCTGCGAGGGACAGCTCTCAAGCCTGGGTACCCAGTATTGGTCCAAGATAAGCGAACTCAAGGCAAGTTAGAGCATCGATGGGAACAAACTCTGTACCAGGTGAAACACCGAATTGGAACTTATGGACCCGTTTATGAAGTTCAGACTGAGGGAGGAGAATGGGGCCCTACCCGGGTAGTTCACCGAAGCATACTATGCCCATGACTGTCACAAGATCTCGTGTTTGTCACTGCATCCCATAACCTGCTTACACTATGATAGATCATATCTTTTAGAAGTTACAGCAATTTTTTCTGGTATTCATTTAGCCACAATGAAGTGGAACAGATTCTACATTTTGAGTTGCCTCAATAATGAAAGGGTTGGCCAAGACTTACAGTCATGCCCAAAAGTATTGGCACCCTTGAAAATGCTCCAGAAAATGAAGTATTTCTCCTAGAAAGTTATTGCAACTACACATGTTTTGTTACACACACACATTTATTTCCTTTGTGTGCATTGGAACAACATAAAAAAGAGAAAAAAAAACAAATTGGACATCATTTCACACATAACACAAAAAATGGGAAGTACAAAATTGTTGGCACCGTCAACTTAATATTTGTTTGTATACAATAAATAACTGTAATCATTCACCTTCTATACCCATCAACAAGCGTTTTACGCCTCTGAACTGAAATTTTGGACCACTCTTCTTTTGCAAACTGCCAACACCGGTCACCTCCCTGATCAGCTTTTGCAAGCTTTGGAAAGGAGCTGTACTGTGCAGCTGTAGGAGTGGTGGAGCCGACACTCTAAAGGGTTAAATGTATTTGATGTTATATGTTATAAAAGGGAAACACTCACTAGGGCTGCAGTCAGTTTAGACAGGGTTAACTGTAATGGCCAGCCCAGTTTAGGGGGGGGGGGGGGGGGCTGAGAGTTTGTGTGAAGTACAGGGAGTAATGTCTTCAACGGGAGATTTGTAGTTAAAATTCTGCGCTGCCGCTAAGATGAATTTCAGGAGAGTATAGTTGATTCACAGTGGTTCAGTGGTTTTATTCAATGCGTTTCAGGGGTCTCATGCCCCCTTCATCAGGAAATACCACACCACAGAATTGTAACTACAAATCTCCCTTTGAAGACATTATTTTCTCTGGTCGGTGAAGATCTGTGGATCTGCAGCAGCCGCTATCTATATGCTTTAATCTCATCCTAACCAGGTGAGCAAATTTGGTGTATTTTCTCCTGTGTGTAACATGGATAAGACCCTATTGCGCTCTTTGTCTCTCCATTGTTTTGCAATAAGTACAGCAAGTGACCGAGGTAGTGAGTAGTGTTGAGCCACCCCCCTAGTGTTCGAGTTCGGTTCTGTTCATCGAATTGGGGCATGTTCGACGAATATTCATTGAACCTTCGAAGAACGCCGTCGACCCCCATTGAAACCAATGGCAGGCAAACACAAACACATACAAACACATAGAAAACACATAGAAAGCACCTTAAAGGTGTCCAAAAGCTGACAAACTGCTCAGAAGACACAACAAACACATAGAAAAGTCACAAGTACATATAATCATGCAAAAAGAAAAGAGGTGGAGGAGTAAAAGGAGGAGGAGACACAGATATAGGCATGTCATGCCCTTCTAAAATCAAGAAAGGCTGGAGTAAAAATCTAAAATCAGCCTACCAACACCCAGACGTCGTGACAAAAAAATTTAAAAATGAAATATCTTTAGGTAGAATGGCGGGTCCATTCAGAACACTTTCCTTAGAAGACGTAGTGGTATCCCTGTTGGGAGTCGTGCCAAAAAAGGAACCCAATACATTCAGACTAATCCACCATTTGTCATATCCAAGGGGCAGGTCAGTAAACGACAACATCGACGCGGAACCAAGTACAGTACTATGTACTGTACCTCCTTTGACAAGGTAATCAGGCGGGTCAAGAAGTTGGGAAGGGGCACCCTAATGGCCAAAACAGACATTGAGGGGGCGTTCCGGTTACTACCTGTGCCTCCGAATAGTGTCCACCTATTGGGCTGCTTCTGTGAAGGTGCTCCATATCCTGCTCACTATTTGAGGAGTTTAGTTGCTCCTTCTTCGAATGGGTCGTCATGGACGTTTCAAAGGGGGCACATATTAACCATTACCTCGACGACTTCTTATGCCTGGGCCCAAACGATTCGCCACAGTGTGAATACACGCGGTAGTCCACCTGTGAGAAGGAGAGAGCTGGAGGGAGAGCGGACACCCCAGAGCGGAGGGGTTAGATTGAGAAAGGAAGAAGGTGGTGTAGCTTGCTTCACAGGCGGGCTCCTCCGCTGACGTGCAGACACTAGAGTTGAGCGAAACGGATCGGACAAATTCAAAAATTGCCGACTTTCGGCAAAGTCGGGTTTCATGAAACCGGACCCGATCCTAGTGTGGGATCAGCCATGAGGTCGGCGATCTGCACGCAAAAGTCACATTTCGTATGACGCTTTCAGCGCCATTTTTCAGCCAATGAAGGAGGATGCAGAGTGTGGGCAGCGTGATGACATAGGTCTCGGTCCCCACCATCTTAGAGAAGGGCATGACAGTGATTGGCTTGCTTCCTGCAGGGTCACAGGGGCTATAAAGGGGCATGCACACCGGCCGGCATCTTACTTCTGCCGATCTTAGCATAGGGAGAGGTTGCTGCAGCTTCTTCAGAAGAAGGGATATAGTTAGAGAGGGAAGATTAACCCCCAAACTGCTTGTGCTGTAACGATTTCCACTGTCCAACACCAACATTTTTTTTGCAGGGACAGTGGAGACTATATTTTTGTTAGGCTACGTTCACATTAGCGTTGCGCGCCGGTGCGTCAGCGACGCAATGCACGACGCACAAAAAACACGCGCAAAACGCGCGCAAAAACGCTGCGTTTTGCGACGCGTGCGTCGTTTTTTGATGAAAATCGTACGCATGAAAAATGCAACTTGTTGCATTTTCTTGCGTCCGACGCTAGCGTCGGAAACGACGCATGTGTCGAAAAACGCTACCAAAAAAACGCACGCGTCCCCTATGTTAAACATAGGGGCGCGTCGCCGCTGCGTCGCTGACGCAACAGCGACACACATTAGCGTAACGCTAATGTGAACGTAGCCTAAGCTCTGTTGCTTATTAGGCTGCCTTATAAGGCTCCCCGATAGCTGCATTGCTGTTTGCACGCTGCTGTGCAAACCAACTGCTTTTTTAAAAGCAAAAATCCTGTTGCTCCTTTCTGCACAGTTCTCTTGTTTATTTGTCCACACTTTTGTGTGCAGCAGTCCTTTTTATTGCTGCCATACTTTTCCTGAGATCATTGTAGGGAGATTGAAATTGTACTACAGTCCTTGTTTTTTTTCATATATCTTCCAGCCACTTTCTGTCACTTACATCATGTTGTTTTATACACTGGGCCTGAGTTTTGGTTCAGTCTCCCCCCAAAAGCCGGACGCTGGGAGCTGCAAGCAAGAAAGGTGAGTATGGCATTTTTTTTTTATTGCAGCAGCAGCAGCAATGGCAGAGCTTTCTATGGCACAGCTATTGGGCAATACTGAACGGCGCAGAGCACTATATGGCAGCTATGGGGCAATACTGAACGGCGCAGAGCACTCTATGGCAGCTATGGGGCAATAATGAACGGCGCAGAGCACTATATGGCAGCTATGGGGCAATACTGAATGGCGCAGAGCACTCTATGGCAGCTATGGGGCAATAATGAACGGCGCAGAGCACTATATGGCAGCTATGGGGCAATAATGAACGGCGCAGAGCACTATATGGCACAGCTATGGGGCAATAAGGAACGATGCAGAGCACTATATGGCACAGCTATGGGACAAAAATGAACTGTGCAGAGCACTATATGGCACAGCTTTATATGGCACATCTATGGGGCAATAATGAACGGTGCAGAGCACTATATGGCACAGCTTTATATGGCACATCTATGGGGCAATAATGAACGGTGCAGAGCACTATATGGCACAGCTTTATATGGCACATCTATGGGGCAATAATGAACGGTGCAGAGCACTATATGGCACAGCTTTATATGGCACATCTATGGGGCAATAATAAACGGTGCAGAGCACTATATGGCACAGCTTTATATGGAGCATCTTATGGGGCAATAATGAACGGTATGGAGCATCTATTTTTATTTTTGAAATTCACCGGTAGCTGCTGCATTTTCCACCCTAGGCTTATACTCGAGTCAATAAGTTTTCCCAGTTTTTTGTGGCAAAATTAGAGGGGTCGGCTTATACTCGGGTCGGCTTATACTCGAGTATATACGGTAGATTGCGTTGTTATATACACTGGGCCTGAGTTTTGGTTCAGTCTCCCCCAAAAAAGTGAGATTCAAATTCTCACAAAGTGGATATACTTCAGTCCGGTTAGTTTGTCGTATATCAGCCAGTAACTTTCTGCCACTTACATTGTGTTGTTTTATGCACAGGGCCTGAGTTTTGGTTCAGTCTCCCAAAGAAAAAGGGAGATTTAAATTCTCAACAAGTTTATATACACCTTCTACCTTGTTTTACAGTACCATATAATGGTTGTTATTTTGGTTAGATTTTCCAAAAAATGAGGAAGTCTGGTGGAAGAGCCTGTGGGCGGTGGTTGCCAGCTGGTACTGAAGGTGGTGGTGGTGGTGGTGCATCTGGTGGTAGTGGCAAAAGCATAATAGCACCTAAGGCTGGAAGTGTTGAGCCAGCGTCATCGTCTGGCTACACAAGGCCTCGAAGGCTCCGTTATCTGGGAGTAGGAAAACAGCTATTAAAGCCGGATGATCTATCCTTCATTAAAATGAACCAATCATGGATTTCAAATTATTTTGCCCCACCTTCACCTGCTGACACGTACAGTAGCTTGCCTGAAAAATGTCTTGCTTTTGGCCTATTCTTACTGACTTCTCCAATTCCTGCAGCTGCTGAATGTCCACCATAGGCCATTTTTATACCTCCTTAATTGAGCTGACCCCCCCACAGGGCCGTGGTCACCACCTGGCGCAAGCACCCGTGCGAGTGCCGTTTGCCTGAACACATGGGTGTGCCCACTTTTGGGGGACGGCACTGGCACATTGTCCCTCATAGTACAATGAAGTGTCTCTGACGGTGGTAGTGCACAACCAACGTCAGACACACCGTCGTAATATGAGGGGCCCTGTGCCAGTGCTGCCACCCACGAGAGTGTTCCCCCCCGCAGCTAGAACAGTGCTCTACCACTTGCAATACTTACCTCTCCCTGCTCCACCACTGTGTAGTCTGTGCTGTTAAATCCTTCAATGGCACTGCCAATACAAATTTGTTGAAATGATAGATGATAGTTAAAATATACAGGGGCCCTGGCCTCCATTTAGACCAGTTAATACTTTGCGCCTACTACCACTGTCTGCTACTCAGCAGAGGAGCCCACCCCTGTACCTAGCTATGCCACCTGTTTAGTCTTGTTACCAATTTTGAACTGCATTTAGCCTACTTTATTATTTGGGCCTACTAACCGTGTCTGCCACTCATTACAGTTGTCCTCCACTGAACAAAGCAATGCCGCCTGTTTAGTCCTGTTACCAATTTTGAACTGCATTTAGGCTACTTTATTATTTGGGCCTATATCTGTGTTTCCTCCTCATCCTGCCCATTGCCCAGCCACTGCTAGATGAGTCTGCTGGTACATTGACCCAGACCACTACATTCCCCTTGCACTCTACACAGCCAGAACCTGACTCTGCTGAAAGTCAGGTTCCCCTTCCCGCATACTATACCACCTAACACGGGGGCAAAGAGGAAGGTGCATATGAATGTGCAGGTTCCTTCATCAGGTGGGGGGCATACTCGTTGGCGACGTCACTGGCACAGGGCTCCTCATAGTATGCAAAAGTGTTTCTGCCAGTGGGAGGCACCACCCACCGTCAAACACACCGCCGTACTATGAGGGGCCCTGTGCCAGTGCCAACGAGTGCCCCCCCCCGCTTGCTCTGGATCACAGCACTTGTAAAGTTTAAATACTTACCTCTCTCTGCTCCACCACCGTGACGTATTCCGTGTTTCCTGGGCCGACGAAAATCTTGAGCAAGCCCTACCCCCACACAACTTTAGCCAAATGACCCCCAGTTTTCAATGCCTAACTATTATTATATAGTAAATTAAGATTGACAAGCTTAAGTAATAAGAATTGATGTTTTTGGCATTAAAATGGGCACTGTAGGTGTTTTCCTGTCCTCCACTCACTGCTGACTTTGATTCCCCATTGACTTGCATTGGGTTTCATGTTTCAGTCGGCCCCCGACTTTTCGCAATAATCAGCCAATTTCACCTGACCTGACTTTTGACAAAGTCGGGTTTCGCGAAACCCGACTTGATCCAAAAAAAGTTAAAGTCGCTCAACTCTAGCAGACACTGCTCCTAGGCCCAAAACGATTTACTGGGTTAGATGCAGTAAAAATTTAGATACACAGGCGGTGTAGCTAGCTTCACAGGTGGGCTACTCAGATGACTACCAGACAATGCTACTAGCCCAAAAGGATTGGCTGAGCTAGATTACACCAAATGCTGTGACACACACTTGCACAGCACTGGCACAAACCTACCTGGCAAAAAGTGCTATGAACTGCTGTAACCTACCCTGAAAAGGGCTGATATTACAACTAGTCCTTACTCCCGACTCCCTAAACCTATCTCTCAGAAGATTAGCTCGCAAAAAAGACTCTTAGACTGTATAGCGCCTACAGCAGCAGCGATGCCATCGAACACTAAGCTGCAGCAGTGAGGAAATGGAGGCACATGACACCTCATCTGATCGCAATCCACCCCCGGTTGTTAACATGTTAAATGCTGCTATCGATTTCCGACAGCGGTATTTTTCATGGATGAGCCAAAAAAATGCATCACAAACCATGCTCATCAGCGTCCCTGTCACATGACCGCAGGGCATCAATGGGTTGGCATGACAACCTGAGGTCTGCTGGAGACCCCTGTGGTTGTCATTCTGATCTACTAGATGATAGCGTGAGATTGCAGCTGTGGGCTGCAATCCTCAGCCGTCAGTGCTAGCAAGGCTGGTTATCAAAAAGAGAGGGGTCCCAAACCAGGTTTTTAATTATTTATCCCCTCCCTTTTTTTACAACCAGCCAAGTTAAAGCAGACAGCTGGGGGCTGGTTTTCTCAGCCTGGGAAAGAGCCATGGATATTGTCACCTTCCCAGCCTAAAATAGTAGCCCACAGCAGCCCCAGAAAAGCTGCATCTATTAGATGTGCAAATTCTGCCACTTTACCTGGCTGTTCCCACTTGCCCTAGTGCGGTGGCAAGTGGGTTAATAGTTAGGGAGTTGATGTCCCCTTTGTATTGTCAGGTGACATCAAGCCCAGAGGTTAGTAAGGGAGAGGCGTCTATAAGATGCCCCGATTACTAACCCCATAGTCATATTTGTATAAAAAACAAACACCACAGAATAAAGTCATTTAATGGAAAAGAATGGCACAAACTCCTTTAATTAATCTAAATTAAACCATACTCACGCCATCACTCATTCCACTGAAGCCACGGTCGCCTGTAGTAAAGCAAAAATAAAAACCAACCGTATCCCTCACCTGTCTGTCATTCTGTCCCATGCCGTAATCCATGTCTGGGGATAAAATGTTTTCAACCAGGACAGTGCCAATATACAACTATCCAAGCTGAGAACCACTGAGGAATGAGCTGCTGCGAGCGCAGTCTCAGTGACTAGTGGTGATGTCATTGAGATTTCCACCAGTTACTCAGGCTGAGTTCACAGCTAGATGCCTGAACTGTTGGGACCTTGGTGAGATCAGCGTTGCACCATGAGACTTTTTCTCACTGTGCTAGTGGTGATCTCACCAAGATCACCAGATTCCATGGGCCCGGCTGGGAACGCAGCCTCAGAGACCAACGGTAACCTCAATGAGGTCACCGCTGCTCACTAATTCTATGCTTGCAGCAGCTCATACCTCAGTGGTTCTCAGTCTGGACAGTCACATGTTGGCAACGTCCAGGTTGAAAAGTGTTGATCCACAGACATGGATTACGGTGTGCGACAGAATGACGGATAGGTGAGGGATATGGTTGTTTTTAAATTTTTGCTTCAGTGAAATGGAGATTAGGTGAGTATAACTGTGTTGGTTATTTTTAAATAAAAAGGAAAAGTGTGTTTTGTTTTTATTTCAAATAAATTACTTTTAGGCTTGATGTCATCGGACAATACTAAGGTGGCATCAACCTAAGCAATACGGTTTATACGAAAATTTGAACATGGACATGCTGTCCAATAATATAATGTATCACGAATTGAGTTTTGATCCTACCTTTAAATTTTCCAGTGACATAGAAAACTGGTACAAGAAGGGGTTAAAATGGGAGCTTTAACAGATAAATTATCTGAAGATTTATTAGTTCAATTTCCAATAATCCCCATTTTTCATTCACTCTCCAAAATTCATAAATCTAAATTCTCCCCTTCCTTGTGTCCCATCATTGTGGAAATAGGCGACGTAGGGGAAAAGCTTAGCTCATGGCTAAATTTTTACCTACAACCTCTGGTTAAAAACATCCCCAGTTATTTAAGGGACACAAAACATATTATATCCTCATTGGATGGATCTGTTTGGCTTTAACATAGTCTATGGCTATCTTGTGATGTACAGTAAATGGTCTTTACCCCAGTATACCACACAGGTCAGCATTAGAATCTTTAGCTCTATTCATGAAATTAAATAGCAATTATGCCTTAGCCATAAAATAATTTATAGTAATGGCAACATAATTTTACTAATTCACAACTATTTTTCGTTGAATGGCCATTTCTACATCCAGAAAAAAGGATCCCCAATGGGCACAAGTTTTTCATCATCTATAGCAAATATTTATATGGCAATCTGGGAGGAGCAATACATTTTCTTGGCTGCGTCCAAGCTTCGTTCCCATGTCGGGTGGTATGGTCGTTATTTCGATTACCTCCTCCTGATATTGGAGGGGACGGAAGAGGCAGCCGGCAAATTTTTTACCCTGCTTAATCAAAATCACATTAACTTGAAATTTACTTACAACATATTGTACAAAAAAATTAAATTGACTTTTTGGACATTTTTTTGAGGCTTTCACCAAGAGGTTTAATAGTTACCCCCTTTAGGAAGGATACAGCAGCAAACTCTATGCTTTATGCTACATCCTGCCATTCTAAAAAAACTATTCAAAACATTCCATTAGGTGAATTGATTTGCATTAGAAGGAATACCTCCCTTGACATTACCTTTCAGAACTAAACAATCCAGGTTAATAACAGATTAAAGGATCGAGGCTCCTACCAATGGATGCTAGATAGAGCAATGAACTCTTTTGCTCATAGCAACAGATAACAAATGTTAAAAGAAAAACATAAGAATATATCATCAGGAATTAAATCACATCATATTTGTTACACAATATAGTTCACAATTTGCAGAAATCAAGACAATTATACAGAAATACGGTATATCCATATGTTACATCAGAACGAATAATTAAAGGCAATTCTAACCCACCCTGTAAGATTATCTGCTAAAAATGCACCCACTAATAGACCTTTGGAAATAGAAAAAACATGGCTACGCACGGTTGGCTTTTTTAAAAAAATGCGGACATCGAACATGTGCATGTTGCAATCATATAGAGAATATAAACTTAGCTCAACTACCACTATCAAATCCTGCAAAATAAAAGATATATTAATTGTAATACTACATATGTGGTGTATTTGTTAACCTGCCTGCCCTGCAAAATCCAATATGTGAGATGTACCACCAATCAATTGAAAGTGAGGATTAGACGCCATTTATCAGATGCCGCAAATAAAAAGGTACCGTACTTAAATGTTCGGCGGCCTCAAGACATTTTTCATTACACCACAATGGGAATACCTCTATGTGTAGGGTTATTGGAATTGAAAGAGTCTCTAAACCATTGAGAGGTGTGACCACCATAGAAAATTATTAAACAGGCAATCTTGGTGGATCTATGTTTTGCAAACAAGAGCCCCTTTGGGAATGAATGTGAAGCAAGATTTGACATATCACTTTGTATGATGAATGTGATTTTATGAACTTGACTCTAAGTTGTTAGATTGTGGTTATTTCACATATAATTAATATAGTATTGTGTTAAAGAACATCTATATCTATATTTTAAATTTTAGGATACCTCTTTATATGAGAGTTTTTAACAGGTGAAGAATGTCACAATTAAGGCCGGGGTCACACTAGCGTGTTCTACGGACGTATGAGAGGCGCAGAAAATACTCATTGCACACGGTACAATGATTCTCTATGGCTCAGCTCCTATATGGCGTATTTTACGCATCCGGATTTTACGGTTTTATACAGCCGTAGACAATCGCAGCATGCTGCATTTGTCAGCGTATTGCGCAAAAAATCCGCCAATGAAAGTCAATGGGGGTGAGAAAAATATGGATTACACACGGACCAACAGTGTTACTTGCGAGAAATACGCAGCAGTGTTCTATAGAAAAGCTGGCAATTCAGTGCGGTGTACAGTAAAATCACACTGACAGGCTTTATTAGAATAGATAGAATAAATGTCCACACATAGTTAAAATGAAAAAAAAAAACAATATCCCATACCTCTCCGATGCTCAGTTATGTCCCACGCTGGAAATCCATCTGAAGGAGTTTAAATAATTTTACAAGCAGGAGCCTGCTAATGCAGCCGCCCCTGCCTGTAAAAACTGGGTACTGATTGGGAAGGGGAACGTAGCTACCTAGACTTGCGGTGCTGGGCCCCCTGCTGGTATAACCTCAGATGAACTCGAGCGTGGGAATTTTTCTGAATATTTTCTCACGCTCGAGTTCATCTGAGATGACACAAGAGGGCATCAGTCACACACATCCATACACATAGGGATACAAAGGGGGACATGATAAATGAACAATAAGAAGGAATAGTGCAAAAAAAAAGGGAGTATTAGAACCACCTGATAAATAAAGAAACTAGTCAAACTGCATGATGTAATAATTTTATTTAAAGGAAGCCAAACAATTAGAGGAAAAGCCTCAAAAATTATGTTGGCACACAAGAATACATGCCCAACATTGTATAGGGACCTAAGGAGAAAATGCCCCATCATGTCAATACAGATGGCAGAGTGATAAAAAGAGTTTTTACTAGAGCCGAAGAGTGGTAAGAATATACCTGATAGAAAATATATATATAGACCAGAATACAAATACAGAACCCCAAACATCTATATATATATATACAGTAGATGACCCTTGAAACTAAGGGAAAGATAAGCATAGAAAGCAATGCCACAGCAATGTACACGACAATACGAAAAATATATATAAAATTATATGTAAACCCTGAAGGGGTAAGCCCAATACTGTACTGGACCATTGACCAATGAAAAATATCCCTAAACGATGTAGAATGAAGGGATATAAGTACCAATGAGAGATACAAAAAAAATGAATAAGCCATCTCAAGAATAAACCAAACCAATACGATGCTCATCCAAGAACCATATGGCGATAAAAGCCATCTTCACCAAGAAGGGTAGTATATATCCTTGAGCCAATTAGTACCTATACAGAGCACACATAAATGTCCATATGTCCTTATATATCCTCCGGTAGGAGCCCCATCTTCCACATGAATGTATGATGTCTTTATTCGATTCTCCTTATATCTTCGTCATGAATCATCCTCACATAAGCTTGCATCGATAGGAGTAGAAACCACATGTAGAAACTCAATCCGACTTGAATCCATACATCATGAAAACTTGTATCGTCCAGAATCAAGAAGGAGACGCAAAGATGACAAAATCCATGCCGAGAATACCTATAATGGATATATGAGACATGTGGTCACAAATTGATTCATCCCAAAAGGCCAGTGAAGAGAAGATCCTCATTGATACCCAGAGGAGCTATAGTGTGTAATGAAAAGATCCAACGCGCTTCCGCCTGCAAAAGCTTGCGTTCCAATGATTCTCCTCTGCCCGAACCCCTAATATGCTCCAAACCAACTATCCTGGTGCCCACATGACTGCCTGCATGCTGTAATAAAAAATGAGATGCCACAGTGGTAAGAATTTTGTCCCTACGAGAGTCAGCTGGTGCAGTATTGATAGTCGAAAAATGTTTCTGAATGCGCCCTGGTGAAGCTCCTGGGATGTTTGTCCCACATAAATAAGTGGGCAAGGGCAAACAATTGCATAGATGACATTTGTAGTCTTACAATTAATGTAAGATTTTAACCCATGTTTGACATGATCAGTGAGGTTGCAGAAACAGTCTCGAACAGGGTGCATGTACTGGCAGATGTTGCAATCTCCAAAGGGAAGGGAACCCCTAAGTGAGATACCCTGATTCAACCTCACAGTAGGCCTGGTATAATGGCTTCTTGTGAGAATATCTCTCAAATTGTGCGCCCTCCTAGCGGTAATCAATGGCCGTTCACTAAAAATCCGCGATGTCGCTAAATCTGTGGTAAGGATACCCCAATGCTTCTGCAGAATATTTCTTACCTTGAACCAGTGAGTGTTATACCACGTAATAAAATGGACAAATTTGTCTGATGATTTCTTTTTCGGCTCCAACAAGGAAACCTGAGACTGACACCTGGCTCTCTGGTAAGCTTGAGAAATACATCTCTTGGGGTAGGTGTTAGGGTTGGCGGAACGCACCAAATATATTATTTATTAAATGGAATTGGCGCGTTCGCAACCCAGGATCCACCGTGCAGGAAAGTACCTGCTGCTAAATTAATGGCGGCTCTATATGGCGGTATATACCAACTCTGTTAGCTTCACAGAGAAACCGCGAGAGGAAAGCTCTGTGCCCTGTTAGACTTTCACAGAGGCACAGGCCAACTACCCAGATGTGAGCAGTGAGTGGTCATGCATGCATACAAAACTCCTCGCTGGAGATGCCAGCTTTCTAGGGGCTTATTTCAGCCGGGTCCCTGAACACACTTAAACACAATCTCCTCGCCGGAGGTGCCAGCATTCTAGGGGCTTATTTCAGCCGGGTCCCTGAACACATTCAAACACATGACCACATTGGCGCAAAGCATATAACATAAGACGATACTAGCGCATGGCCGTGCGGCAATGCGAGCCTTAAATAGCTGCAGCACATATAGGACCTGTGAAAGAAGGACCAATGGAATTGCTGCAGCACCTGAGCACGTGACCCCAGACCTCCACTGAGAGATCCTGCCTTGAGCATGCTCAGTGTGCAAAGCAGAACTAGTCCTAGTACCTGCAGGACCTTCCATGAGAAGGACCAATGGGAGTTGCTGCAGTACCTGAGCATGTGATCCTAGACCTCCACTGAGAGATCTTGCCCTGGGCATGCTCAGTGTGTGTAAATAAGAACTTAGTCCCAGAGAAGCCTGCTCGCCGCAGATCAGTGCAGGGTACAATAGGAGAGCCAGAAAAGGCAGTAGTAACCCTATGCACAGAATCAGCCTCAGCGAGACGCTGGGAGCGACGTCTCCGCTGAGCAGACCCCACTGCGGCCGATGCAGAATGGGAGACCACAGCAGACACGGATCGAGATTCCCCCTGTGCAGCAGAGGAAACTTGACTCCTAACATTACCCCCCCTCCTAGGGCCCCCCTCCTTGAGCCTCACTATGCTCAAAAGCTGCAATAAGCAGCGGAGCCCGAATGTGCTCCACAGGCTCCCAGGTTCTATCCTCGGGGCCGTGACCCTTCCAGTCCACCAGATAAAATTTCTTGCCACGTACCACCTTGCACCCCACAATAGCATTCACCTCAAACTCATCCGTGGATGAACCCGATGTCCCAGCAGATGACTCAGAAAACCGGGACAAATGAACGGGCTTTAAGAGGGAAACGTGAAAAGTATTGGTGATACCAAGGCTTGGAGGAATAGCCAAACGGTAGACCACAGGGTTGACCTGTTCCAGAACCGTAAACGGGCCAATGTAGCGAGGAGCAAACTTAGTGGACTCAACTCGCAGCCTGATGTTACGGGTGGAGAGCCACACTAAGTCGCCAGGAGCAAAGATCGGAGCGGGGTGCCGGTGTGTATCAGCCGAAACCCTCATACTCTCCTTGGAGGCCCGGATGGCATCCTGTGTGCGGTCCCAGATGTCACGTGCCTCCACCACCAAGTCTGCCACCCTAGAATCGGTGGATGGCAGGGGCACAGGGACATGCGGATGCTGGCCGTAATTAAGGAGAAAAGGAGTCTGACCAGTGGAATCGGCTACGGCGTTGTTCAAGGCAAATTCCGCCCAAGGTAGCAAAGATGCCCAGTCATCCTGCCTAGCAGAGATGAAATGTCGCAAATATGTCACCAGAGTCTGGTTGGTTCTCTCCGCCAACCCATTCGTCTCGGGATGGTATGCAGAGGAGAGGTTCAACTCTATGCTGAGTAAACGGCAGAGCTCTCTCCAAAACCGAGACGCGAACTGGGGACCCCGATCGCTGACAATTTTTTCAGGCATACCATGTAATCGGAAAATGTGCTTAATGAACAACACCGCCAAGGCCCGTGCAGAAGGTAACCGTGGAAGCGGTACCAAATGCACCATCTTAGAGAAATGGTCGGTGACAACCCAAATAACGGAGCAGCCACGCGACTTGGGTAAGCCCACTACAAAGTCCATCCCGACCATCTCCCAGGGCCTGTCTGCCACCGGTAGAGGGTAAAGCAACCCAGCAAGCCGTTGCCGAGGAGTCCAATTCTGGGCGCAACAAACGCATGCCTGAATATAGTCCCTGACATCTTGGGCCATGTGCAGCCACCAGTATGTTCTCGCCAGAAGCTCAGATGTCCTCTTGGTCCCAAAATGCCCACCCACTCTGGAGGAGTGAGCCCAAGAGAGAACCTCCGGTCGCAAATTTGCTGGCACGAAAGTCTTGCCCGTGGGCACAGACACTAGCGAAACCGGAGCTACAGTTCTCAGGCTCTCAGAAGGGACAATAAGCCGAGGCTCCTCCTCCTCCTTCTCAGATGACACTACGGAGCGGGAGAGAGCGTCGGCATGAACGTTCTTCTCCCCGGAGAGAAAATGGAGATTAAAATGGAACCGGGAGAAGAACAGGGACCATCTAGCCTGGCGAGAATTCAGCCGCTGGGCCGTCTGTATATACACCAAGTTCTTGTGGTCAGTGAAGACTTGGAAGGGAAAGCGAGCTCCCTCCAAGAGGTGTCTCCACTCTGAAAAAGCCAACTTCATGGCTAGCAACTCCCTGTCCCCGATGGAATAATTCCTCTCCGCTGGTGTGAAGGTCTTGGAGAAGAAGAAGCAAGGATGCTTCCGACCTTGAGCATCCTTTTGGAAAAGGACTGCTCCAGCACCAACAGATGAGGCATCCACCTCCAAGATAAATGGTTTATCTACATCGGGACGATGTAGGATGGGAGCGCTAGTGAAGTGTGACTTAATCGAGAGAAAGGCTTTGGAGACCTCCTCTGACCACAACTTGGGATTTGCTCCCTTCTGGTGAGGGCAACCAAGGGAGCTACCAAAGTTGAGAAGTGTGGAATGAACTGGCGATAATAATAATGAACCCCATAAAGCACTGCACCGCTTTAAGAGAATGGGGTTCCTGCCAGTCCATTACAGCCTGTAGCTTGGCAGGATCCATAGCCAAACCCTGGGCAGAGATGATATAACCAAGGAAAGGCAAGGACTCCTGCTCAAACACACACTTCTCCAACTTGGCGTAGAGGGAGTTTGCCCGTAAGAGGTCGAAGACTTTGCGAACATCTCTCCGATGGGAGTCAATATCTGGAGAGTAGATGAGAATATCATCCAGATAGACTACGACCGAGGTGGTGAGCATATCTCGGAAGATGTCGTTCACAAAGTCTTGGAAAACGGCTGGGGCATTACAGAGCCCGAAGGGCATCACCAGATATTCATAGTGCCCATCCCTAGTGTTAAAAGCCGTCTTCCATTCATCCCCCTCACGGATGCGAATCAGGTTGTAAGCACCCCGCAGATCTAACTTTGTAAATACCCTTGCTCCCCGTATCAAAAAGCTCAGATATCAGGGGTAATGGGTACTTGTTCTTAACGGTGATGGCGTTAAGACCGCTGTAGTCTATGCATGGACGTAAGTCTCCAGTCTTCTTCTGTACGAAGAAGAACCCAGCCCCTGCTGGTGACACTGACTTCCTAATGAATCCTCTTGCCAGATTCTCTTGGATGTACTGAGACATTGCCTCCGTCTCCGGGAGAGATAACGGATAGACTCGACTGTTATGAAAGGTAATTCAGTACCACAATGGACATAGAGGTCAGCGCACATACAGTGACCTGGCAATAACCCAAAAAACAAGAACGAGCTCTGAGACGTGGGAACTCTGTTGACCGCAATCCCTAATCCTCTCCAACCACACTAAAGGCAGCCGTGGATTGCGCCTAACGCTCCCTATGCAACTCGGCACGGCCTGAGAAACTAGCTAGCCTGAAGATAGAAAATAAGCCTACCTTGCCTCAGAGAAATACCCCAAAGGAAAAGGCAGCCCCCACATATAATGACTGTGAGTTAAGATGAAAAGACAAACGTAGAGATGAAATAGATTTAGCAAAGTGAGGCCCAACTTTCTGAACAGAGCGAGGATAGGAAAGGTAACTTTGCGGTCAACACAAAACCCTACAAAAACCACGCAAAGGGGGCAAAAAGACCCTCCGTACCGAACTAACGGCACGGAGGTACACCCTCTGCGTCCTAGAGCTTCCAGCAAGCAGAAAAAAACAAATAGACAAGCTGGACAGAAAAAAACAGCAAACAAATAGCAAAGAGGAACTTAGCTATGCAGAGCAGCAGGCCACAGGAACGATCCAGGAGGAAACAGGTCCAATACTAGAACATTGACTGGAGGCCAGGATCAAAGCACTAGGTGGAGTTAAATAGAGCAGCACCTAACGACTTCACCACATCACCTGAGGAAGGAAACTCAGAAGCCGCAGTACCACTTTCCTCCACCAATGGAAGCTCACAGAGAGAACCAGCCAAAGTACCACTTGTGACCACAGGAGGGAGCTCTGCCACAGAATTCACAACAGTACCCCCCCCTTGAGGAGGGGTCACCGAACCCTCACCAGAGCCCCCAGGACGACCAGGATGAGCCATATGAAAGGCACAAACAAGATCGGGAGCATGGACATCAGAGGCAAAGACCCAGGAATTATCTTCCTGAGCATAACCCTTCCACTTAACCAGATACTGGAGTTTCCGCCTTGAAACACGAGAATCCAAAATCTTCTCCACAATATACTCCAACTCCCCTTCCACCAAAACCGGGGCAGGAGGATCAACAGATGGAACCATAAGTGCCACGTATCTCCGCAACAATGACCTATGGAATACGTTATGTATGGAAAAAGAATCTGGAAGGGTCAGACGAAAAGACACAGGATTAAGAACCTCTGAAATCCTATACGGACCAATAAAACGAGGTTTAAACTTAGGAGAGGAAACCTTCATAGGAATATGACGAGAAGATAACCAAACCAAGTCCCCAACCCGAAGTCGGGGACCCACACAGCGTCTGCGATTAGCGAAACGTTGAGCCTTCTCCTGGGACAAAGTCAAATTGTCCACTACATGAGTCCAAATCTGCTGCAACCTGTCCACCACAGTATCCACACCAGGACAGTCCGAAGACTCTACCTGCCCTGAAGAGAAACGAGGATGGAACCCAGAGTTGCAGAAAAACGGTGAAACCAAGGTAGCCGAGCTGGCCCGATTATTAAGGGCGAACTCAGCCAAAGGCAAAAAGGACACCCAGTCATCCTGATCAGCAGAAACAAAGCATCTCAGATATGTTTCCAAGGTCTGATTGGTTCGTTTGGTCTGGCCATTAGTCTGAGGATGGAAAGCCGAGGAAAAAGACAAATCAATGCCCATCCTACCACAAAAGGCTCGCCAAAACCTCGAAACAAACTGGGAACCTCTGTCAGAAACAATATTCTCTGGAATGCCATGTAAACGAACCACATGCTGGAAAAACAATGGCACCAAATCAGAGGAGGAAGGCAATTTAGACAAGGGTACCAAATGGACCATCTTAGAGAAGCGATCACAGACCACCCAAATGACTGACATGTTTTGAGAGACGGGAAGATCTGAAATAAAATCCATAGAGATATGTGTCCAAGGCCTCTTCGGGACCGGCAAGGGCAAAAGCAACCCACTGGCACGAGAACAGCAGGGCTTAGCCCGAGCACAAATCCCACAGGACTGCACAAAAGTACGCACATCCTGCGACAGAGATGGCCACCAAAAGGATCTAGCCACTAACTCTCTGGTACCAAAGATTCCAGGATGACCAGCCAACACCGAACAATGAACCTCAGAGATAACTTTATTCGTCCACCTATCAGGGACAAACAGTTTCTCCGCTGGGCAATGATCAGGTTTATTAGCCTGAAATTTTTGCAGCACCCGCCGCAAATCAGGGGAGATGGCAGACATAATTACTCCCTCTTTGAGGATACCCGCCGGCTCAGATACACCCGGAGAGTCGGGCACAAAACTCCTAGACAGAGCATCCGCCTTCACATTTTTAGAGCCCGGAAGGTATGAAATCACAAAGTCAAAACGGGCAAAAAACTACGACCAACGAGCTTGTCTAGGATTCAACCGCTTGGCGGACTCGAGATAAGTCAAGTTCTTATGATCAGTCAAGACCACCGCGATGCTTAGCTCCTTCAAGCCAATGATGCCACTCCTCGAATGCCCACTTCATGGCCAGCAACTCTCGATTGCCCACATCATAATTTCGCTCAGCAGGCGAAAACTTCCTGGAAAAGAAGGCGCATGGTTTCATCACCGAGCAATCAGAACTTCTCTGCGACAAAACAGCCCCTGCTCCAATCTCAGAAGCATCAACCTCGACCTGGAACGGAAGCGAAACATCTGGTTGACACAACACAGGGGCAGAAGAAAAACGACGCTTCAACTCTTGAAAAGCTTCCACCGCAGCAGAAGACCAATTGACCAAATCAGCACCTTTCTTGGTCAAATCGGTCAATGGTTTAGCAATACTAGAAAAATTGCAGATGAAGCGACGATAAAAATTAGCAAAGCCCAGGAACTTTTGCAGACTTTTCAGAGATGTCGGCTGAGTCCAATTATGGATGGCTTGGACCTTAACAGGGTCCATCTCGATAGTAGAAGGGGAAAAGATGAACCCCAAAAATGAAACCTTCTGAACACCAAAGAGACACTTTGATCCCTTCACAAACAAAGAATTAGCACGCAGGACCTGAAACACCATTCTGACCTGCTTCACATGAGACTCCCAATCATCCGAGAAGATCAAAATGTCATCTAAGTACACAATCAGGAATTTATCCAGGTACTCTCGGAAGATGTCATGCATAAAGGACTGAAACACTGATGGAGCATTGGCAAGTCCGAATGGCATTACTAGATACTCAAAATGGCCCTCGGGCGTATTAAATGCAGTTTTCCACTCATTGCCTCGCTTAATACGCACCAGATTATACGCACCACGAAGATCTATCTTGGTGAACCAACTAGCCCCCTTAATCCGAGCAAACAAATCAGATAACAATGGCAAGGGGTACTGAAATTTAACCGTGATCTTATTTAGAAGGCGGTAATCTATACAAGGTCTCAGTGAACCATCCTTCTTGGCTACAAAAAAGAACCCTGCTCCTAATGGCGACGATGACGGGCGAATATGCCCCTTCTCCAAAGACTCCTTCACATAACTCCGCATAGCGGCGTGCTCAGGCACAGATAAATTAAACAAAGTAACACAGATTAGGAAGGCACTAGAGCGACTAGGTATCAGACATTTCCATTATACATGCTGGATTCAATTCGGGATGTGAGTCGGCACGCAACTTCTAACAGCAATTAGTAGGTGGTGCTCAGCCGTAGAATATAATGTACTAACGATCCTCATAAACAAAGAAAGGAAGAAGGCGGCACTCACCCCGATATTGCTTGATGGTGCTGTTCTTTACCCGTAGAAGCGTGCAAGCGCGAAACGGCCGTCGTCCCTCACCTCCTTCCCGCACCCGATCTGTAACCAGCCGGCTCTCTGCTTTATGTTCACTCATTCATGTCCTGAATAAAGAACAGCACCATCAAGCAATATCGGGGTGAGTGCCGCCTTCTTCCTTTCTTTGAGATAAATTAAACAGTCGACCTTTTGGGAATTTACTACCAGGAATCAAATCGATAGCACAATCACAATCCCTATGCGGAGGTAGGGTATCGGACTTGGGCTCATCAAATAAATCCTGGTAATCAGACAAGAACTCAGGAACCTCAGAAGGGGTGGATGACGAAATAGTCAGAAATGGGACATCACCATGTACCCCCTGACAACCCCAGCTGGACACAGACATGGATTTCCAATCTAATACTGGATTATGGACTTGTAGCCATGGCAACCCCAACACGACCACATCATGCAGATTATGCAACACCAGAAAGCGAATAACCTCCTGATGTGCAGGAGCCATGCACATGGTCAGCTGGGTCCAGTATCGAGGCTTATTCTTGGCCAAAGTCGTAGCATCAATTCCTCTCAATGGAATAGGACACTGCAAGGGCTCCAAGAAAAACCCACAACGCCTAGCATACTCCAAGTCCATCAAATTCAGAGCAGCGCCTGAGTCCACAAATGCCATGACAGAATACGATGACAAAGAGCAGATCAAGGTAACAGACAGAAGAAATTTTGACTGTACCGTACCAATGGTGGCACACCTAGCGAACCGCTTAGTGCGCTTAGGACAATCAGAGATAGCATGAATGGAATCACCACAGTAGAAACACAGCCCATTCAGACGTCTGTGTTCTTGCCGTTCAACTCTGGTCAAAGTCCTATCGCACTGCATAGGCTCAGGTTTAAGCTCAGGTAATACCGCCAAATGGTGCACAGATTTACGCTCGCGCAAGCGTCGACCGATCTGAATGGCCAAAGACATAGACTCATTCAGACCAGCAGGCATAGGAAATCCCACCATGACATCCTTAAGGGTTTCAGAGAGACCTTTTCTGAAAATAGCTGCGAGCGCACCTTCATTCCACTGAGTGAGTACGGACCACTTTCTAAATTTCTGACAATATACCTCTATTTCATCCTGACCCTGACACAGAGCCAGCAAATTCTTCTCTGCCTGATCCACAGAATTAGGCTCATCGTACAGCAATCCGAGCGCCAGGAAAAATGCATCGATATTACTTAATGCAGGATCTCCTGACGCAAGAGAAAATGCCCAGTCCTGAGGGTCGCCACGCAAAAAAGAAATAACGATCCTAACTTGTTGAACTGGGTCACCAGAGGAGCGAGGTTTCAAAGCCAGAAATAGTTTACAATTATTTTTGAAACTCAGAAATTTAGTTCTATCTCCAAAAAACAAATCAGGAATAGGAATTCTCGGTTCTAACATAGAATTCTGAACCACAAAGTCTTGAATACTTTGTACTCTTGCCGTGAGCTGATCCACACATGAAGACAGACCTTTAATGTCCATTGCTACACCTGTGTCCTGAACCACCCAAATGTCTAGGGGAAAAAAAAGGCAAAACACAGTGCAAAGAAAAAAAAATGGTCTCAGAACTTCTTTTTTCCCTCTATTGGGAATCATTAGTACTTTGGGCCTCCAGTACTGTTATGAAAGGTAATTCAGTACCACAATGGACATAGAGGTCAGCGCACATACAGTGACCTGGCAATAACCCAAAAAACAAGAATGAGCTCTGAGACGTGGGAACTCTGTTGACCGCAATCCCTAATCCTCTCCAACCACACTAAAGGCAGCCGTGGATTGCGCCTAACGCTCCCTATGCAACTCGGCACGGCCTGAGAAATTAGCTAGCCTGAAGATAGAAAATAAGCCTACCTTGCCTCAGAGAAATACCCCAAAGGAAAAGGCAGCCCCCACATATAATGACTGTGAGTTAAGATGAAAAGACAAACGTAGAGATGAAATAGATTTAGCAAAGTGAGGCCCAACTTTCTGAACAGAGCGAGGATAGGAAAGGTAACTTTGCGGTCAACACAAAACCCTACAAAAACCACGCAAAGGGGGCAAAAAGACCCTCCGTACCGAACTAACGGCACGGAGGTACACCCTCTGCGTCCCAGAGCCTCCAGCAAGCAGAAAAAAACAAATAGACAAGCTGGACAGAAAAAAACAGCAAACAAATAGCAAAGAGGAACTTAGCTATGCAGAGCAGCAGGCCACAGGAACGATCCAGGAGGAAACAGGTCCAATACTAGAACATTGACTGGAGGCCAGGATCAAAGCACTAGGTGGAGTTAAATAGAGCAGCACCTAACGACTTCACCACATCACCTGAGGAAGGAAACTCAGAAGCCGCAGTACCACTTTCCTCCACCAACGGAAGCTCACAGAGAGAACCAGCTGAAGTACCACTTGTGACCACAGGAGGGAGCTCTGCCACAGAATTCACAACACTCGACCCCGGGGAGGCTTAGCACCAGGCAAGAGGTCAATAGGACAGTCATAGGGGCGGTGAGGAGGAAGGGTCTCAGCAGCCCTTTTGGAGAACACGTCTGCATAGGGCCAATACTGCTTGGGGAGAGAAGAAAGATCTGCGGGTACCTGTGTAGTAGCAACCTGAATGCACTCCCTCTGACATCTACCTTTGCAGGATTTACTCCATCCCAAAATTCTCCCTGAGGACCACTCAATATGAGGAGAATGGTAGCGAAGCCATGGTATCCCCAACAGGACCTCATCAATTCCCTCAGGAATGACAAATAGGGAGATTATCTCCTGATGTGATGGAGACACAGAAAGCATGAAAGGAATGGTTTGGTGGGTAATCTGTGAGGGTAGTGTCGACCCATTTACCACTCGAACGGTTACTGGCTTGGCGAGCATCACCAAGGGTATTGCGTGACGCTGGGCAAAAGCGGAAGACATAAAGTTACCCTCTGCCCCAGAATCCACGCATAGCTCGACCATAAGAGTGGATGGGCCTATGGTAATTGTCCCCTTGAAGGACAACTTTGAGGCATGTCTAGTGTCTAGTGTACCTCCTCCAACTGCCACTAGACGCTGACGTTTCCCTGACTGCTGAGGACCCTTGAAGGCAAGATGTCCTGACTGCCGGCAAACATGACGGACCTTATGTGCACGGGCGGACTGAGACTTGGATCCCGCTCGTGTCACCTCTAAGGCCTCATATGACTCGGACGCCTGGACTGGAGATTCCAAAGGTTTGGCGAAGGTGGGAGCCAGCCGAAACATCTGCCTACACTGGGCTCGCTCCAACCTTCGCTCGTGAAAACGAAGGTCTATGCGAGCAGATACGGCTATGAGCTCCTCCAGTGTGGCGGGAATCTCCCTAGTGGCCAAAGCGTCCTTCACATGGTCAGCCAGCCCCCTCCAAAATACGGAAATGAGGGTTTTATCTGGCCATTCCAACTCAGACGCTAATGTCCGGAAGTGAACAGCAAAATGGCTGACCATGGTTGAACCCTGAGTCAAAGCCAGCAGTTGGAGCGCTGTATCATGGGTGACCTGAGGTCCTAAAAAGACCTGTTTCAGAGTGTCCAGAAACTGAGGAACACTCCGCACCACATGATCGTTGCGCTCCCACAGCGGCGTAGCCCACTCCAACGCTCTGTCCGACAAGAGAGAGATTATGAATCCCACCTTTGCCCGCTCAGTAGGGAAACGTGCAGCCAGGAGCTCGAGGTGTATACCACATTGGCTCACGAAACCCCTACAGGACTTACTGTCCCCAGAGTATCTCTCAGGCAAAGGAAGGTGAGATAGGGTCGGAAAAGAGGTGGCAGTGGGTAAAGCTGCTGCAGCCACGCTAGCAGCCTGAAAGCTATTGCGGTAACATCCACCGCCGAGGTTGCACGCTCAAGAGACGCCAACCGGCCCTCCAGCAGCTGGATGTACCCCTGCAATCGCTGTTCATCCGCCATCACTTAGCCAGATCCTGGCGCTAGTATACTGTTAGGGTTGGCGGAATGCACCAAATATATTATTTATTAAATGGAATTGGCGCGTTCGCAACCCGGGATCCACCGTGCAGGAAAGTACCTGCTGCGAAATAATGGCGGCTCTATATGGCGGTATATACCAACTCTGTTAGCTTCACAGAGTAACCGCGAGAGGAAAGCTCTGTGCCCTGTTAGACTTTCACAGAGGCACAGGCCAACTACCCAGATGTGAGCAGTGAGTGGTCATGCATGCATACAAAACTCCTCGCTGGAGATGCCAGCATTCTAGGGGCTTATTTCAGCCGGGTCCCTGAACACACTTAAACACAATCTCCTCGCCGGAGGTGCCAGCATTCTAGGGGATTATTTCAGCTGGGTCCCTGAACACATTCAAACACATGACCACATTGGCGCAAAGCATATAACATAAGACGATACTAGCGCATGGCCTTGCGGCCATGCGAGCCTTAAATAGCTGCAGCACATATACAGGTCCTTCTCAAAAAATTAGCATATAGTGTTAAATTTCATTATTTACCATAATGTAATGATTACAATTAAACTTTTATATATTATAGATTCATTATCCACCAACTGAAATTTGTCAGGTCTTTTATTGTTTAAATACTGATGATTTTGGCATACAACTCCTGATAACCCAAAAAACCTGTCTCAATAAATTAGCATATTTCACCCATCCAATCAAATAAAAGTGTTTTTTAATAACAAACAAAAAAACCATCAAATAATAATGTTCAGTTATGCACTCAATACTTGGTCGGGAATCCTTTGGCAGAAATGACTGCTTCAATGCGGCGTGGCATGGAGGCAATCAGCCTGTGACACTGCTGAGATGTTATGGAGACCCAGGATGCTTCAATAGCGGCCTTAAGCTCATCCAGAGTGTTGGGTCTTGCGTCTCTCAACTTTCTCTTCACAATATCCCACAGATTCTCTATGGGGTTCAGGTCAGGAGAGTTGGCAGGCCAATTGAGCACAGTAATACCATGGTCAGTAAACCATTTACCAGTGGTTTTGGCACTGTGAGCAGGTGCCAGGTCGTGCTGAAAAATGAAATCTTCATCTCCATAAAGCATTTCAGCCGATGGAAGCATGAAGTGCTCCAAAATCTCCTGATAGCTAGCTGCATTGACCCTGCCCTTGATGAAACACAGTGGACCAACACCAGCAGCTGACATGGCACCCCACACCATCACTGACTGTGGGTACTTGACACTGGACTTCAGGCATTTTGGCATTTCCTTCTCCCCAGTCTTCCTCCAGACTCTGGCACCTTGATTTCCGAATGACATGCAAAATTTGCTTTCATCAGAAAAAAGTACTTGGGACCACTTAGCAACAGTCCAGTGCTGCTTCTCTGTAGCCCAGGTCAGGCGCCTCTGCCGCTGTTTATGGTTCAAAAGTGGCTTTACCTGGGGAATGCGGCACCTGTAGCCCATTTCCTGCACACGCCTGTGCACGGTGGCTCTGGATGTTTCCAGTGGACTCAGTCCACTGCTTCCTCAGGTTCCCCAAGGTCTGGAATAGGTCCTTCTCCACAATCTTCCTCAGGGTCCGGTCTCCTCTTCTCGTTGTACAGCGTTTTCTGCCACATTGTTTCCTTCCAACAGACTTACCATTGAGGTGCCGTGATACAGCACTCTGGGAACAGCCTATTTGTTGAGAAATTTCTTTCTGGGTCTTACCCTCTTGCTTGAGGGTGTCAATGATGGCCTTCTTGACATCTGTCAGGTCGCTAGTCTTACCCATGATGGGGGTTTTGAGTAATGAACCAGGCAGGGAGTTTATAAAAGCCTCAGGTATCTTTTGCATGTGTTTAGAGTGTTAATTAGTTGATTCAGAAGATTAGGGTAATAGGTCGTTTAGAGAACCTTTTCTTGATATGCTAATTTATTGAGACAGGTTTTTTGGGTTATCAGGAGTTGTATGCCAAAATCATCAGTATTTAAACAATAAAAGACCTGACAAATTTCAGTTGGTGGATAATGAATCTATAATATATGAAAGTTTAATTGTAATCATTACATTATGGTAAATAATGAAATTTAACACTATATGCTAATTTTTTGAGAAGGACCTGTAGGACCTGTGAAAGAAGGACCAATGAAATTGCTGCAGCACCTGAGCACGTGACCCCAGACCTCCACTGAGAGATCCTGCCCTGGGCATGCTCAGTGTGCAAAGCAGAACTAGTCCTAGTACCTGCAGGACCTTCCATGAGAAGGACCAATAGGAGTCGCTGCAGTACCTGAGCATGTGACCCTAGACCTCCACTGAGAGATCTTGCCCTGGGCATGCTCAGTGTGTGTAAATAAGGACTTAGTCCCAGAGAAGCCTGCTCGCCGCAGATCAGTGCAGGGTACAATAGGAGAGCCAGAAAAGGCAGTAATAACCCTATGCACAGAATCAGCCTCAGCGAGACGCTGGGAGCGACGTCTCCGCTGAGCAGACCCCACTGCGGCCGATGCAGAATGGGAGACCGCAGCAGACACGGATCGAGATTCCCCCTGTGCAGCAGAGGAAACTCGACTCCTAACAGTAGGTCCTTCTTTTGAATCTCCTGGTCAGATCTTGTGCTTCTTTTTGGAAGTCTTCATCTAGCGTGCAATTCCTCCTTGTTCTCAGGAATTGCCCAATGGGGACCCCCTTCTTCGTATGCAGCGGGTGGAAACTGCGAAACTCCAATAAATTGTTTGTGGCTGTCTGTTTACGCTATATACAGGTTGACAGAGTACCACCTTTGTTCACGACGTTGAGGTCCAGAAAACTCACTGAGGAGGAATATGAAAAAGTCAAAAAGATGTTGAACACATTGTCATTGAGTGCACTTATGAATGTCCCAACCTCATCCTGGGTGCCTGACCAAATGAAAAACACATCGTCTATAAATCTGGACCAACATCGTACCTTGGATTTATACCACATGGAGTTATAGACGATCGTAGACTCCCACCACCCCAAAAAGATGTTTGCAAGGGCTGGGGCACAGCGGGCCCCCATCGCCACGCCGGAGACTTGAAGATAAACATTGCTGTCGAACAAGAAGAAATTATGCTTAAGGATGAAATTAAGAAGGTCCACAATAAAAGAATCATGTAGCCTGTCCGAATTTTGTTGTAAGTCGAGGAAGAAAAGTACAGCCTATAAACCATGGTCATGATCAATATTTGAGTATAGAGACTCAACATCACAAGTGACCATGATCTCATCCTGATCCAGAGTGATCCCTTGCAAAGATGTAATAAAATGTGATGAGTCTCTAATATACGAGGGAAGTCCCAGAGCCAAAGGCTGGAGAAAAAAGTCGATATATGAGCAGGCCTTCTCACGAAGACTCCCTATGCTGGAGACAATAGGGCGTCCAGGTGGTCTATTCAGGTCTTTGTGTAATTTGGGCAACATATAGAACGTTGACGTGGTAGGATGTTTAACCCATATGAAGTCCCGCTCTCCCTTGTTAATGCTACCCAATTCCAGGGCTCTATCAATCAGTGTTCTCAATTTGATTGAATAAACGCCCGTGGGATCTGACGGAAGTTTACGGTAGTATCTCACATTATCCAGTTGTCTATGTGCTTCTTCCACATAGAGGTCATGGGGCCAAAGGACAATATTGCCCCCTTTGTCCGCCTCCCGTATGATAAACTCATTATTGGTTTTCAAACCAGACAGGGCACGCTTCTCGAATGGTGTAAGGTTATCAATCATAGGAATCCTAGCGGGCAATGCCTCAATGTCCCTCCTAGCCATTTCAAAAAATATTCTTACAGCAGGGACAATAGAGAAGGGTGGTGAAACAGAAGATTTGTTTCTATGCGGAAACTTAGGCCTACCTGTTTCCTCTTGTCCTTCACACAATAATTCCATGAGATCCTGAAATACATTCTGTTCTGTCTGGTCCAAGAAAGGGGTAGCTTGTGGTTTGTTATGAAGAACCTGTAGGACGATTTTTCTACAGAACAAAAAAAGATCTTTTATTAAAGTAAATTTGTCCACCTGTTGAACTGGAGAAAAAGATAAACCTTTGGACAGAACTGAAGTCTCATGTATGGAAAGAACGTGTCTGGATAAATTGACAATCTGAAGAGCATCTCCCTGGTCATACTCACGAGAATTCTCTGTGATGGAGGAGGTCATTTGCAAAATTGTCTCCGTGGATTGCGACGTGGTGGTCTGTAGCTGTGACTCCTGGTAACTCGAGCAAATCCGCCTCCTACGTCCCCGCCTGGTCCTGGGTCGATATCGCTGTCTGCCGAGGACAAAAAATCACTCGAAGTGTGTGCCTCAGTAGATGGCACTGGTCTCTCAGTACTAGCCGCTTTTTGTCTGTAGTTAAAACCCCGGCGTCTATTTCCCTGGTGCGTCCAGGAGAATGCTGCCTTGTCATCAAAGTCTGATTTATCCCTTAAGAATTTTGAACGTTTCTTGGACATAATTTCTTTATCGTATTTGTCAAGCAGATCTTTAAGTCTTGCTCTGAATGGCTGGACCTGAGAAACCTCATCGAAGTTACTTAATTTAGCCTCTAAATTTTTGATCTCAGTCTTGACAGTAGTTAATAATTCTCTGTCATGTGTGATAAGTAAGTTGATCAAAATATTAGAACATCGTATCAAACCCTGTTCCCATAATGTACGAAAAGTGGGGGATGGTTCCCAAGCTGGAAAAATAGAAATCCTGAGCCCCCTCGGTATAATATTGAGCTTCAGGTACTCCTCCAAACACCGAATATTCCAGAGCAATCTAATGCCGTGTTTTTGTGAAGCAATTAACTCTGTGGTGAGGCCTGAAAAATCTGAATCACCTGAAGCATGGCTTGTTTCAACAAAGGCATTAGAGGACGCAGCCCTCCATGCTGCCTCCCGTGTGTCCCAGCCTATGGGCCCAAACGTGCCTCCCGCAATTCCTGAATAAAAAACAATATCTCTATATATGAAATATGATAATATAAGCTATAATAAGCTGTGTGCTGCTGGCCAGAAAGGCAACCAAGAGGTGCCTGAACCACAGTAATTACAAAATTGAAAACACCAGCACACTATTTAATGGTTGTTATTGGTAGTGCGCTGGTGTTTCCAATTTTGGGATTTCCAGTGTGGGACATGACTGAGCAGCGGAGAGGTATGGGATATTGTTGTTTTTTTATTTTAACTTTGTTTCAGGTGACAAGGGTCTTCAATTAGATTGAGAGAATAATAAACTATTATGACACTCTGTGTCTTTATTTCAATAAAATACTTTATTCCTAATGTGTGTGTGTTTTATTAACCATTTACTACTATTGGATTAATAATGGATAGGTGTCTTATTGAAGCCTCTCCATTATTAACCTGGCTTAATGTCACCTTACAATAGCAAGGTGACATTAACCCTTCATTACCCCATATCCCACCGCTACACGGGAGTGGGAAGAGAGTGGCCAAGTGCCAGAATAGGCACATCTTCCAGATGTGCCTTTTCTGGGGTGGCTGGGCGCAGATGTTTTTAGCCAGGGGGGCCCTATAACCGTGGTCCGTCTCCAGGCTATTAATATCTGCCCTCAGTCAGTGGCTTTCTCACTCTGGTGAAGAAAATTGCGCGGGAGCCCACGCCAATTTTTTCCATGATTTAACCCTTTATTTTAACAGCTAGAGCCACCAAATTTTACACACATACACTTGTAACATTACTAATGAGGAATATGTAAAAAATAAGGGATATGAAATGGTTTACTGTATGTAACCATGTCTCATATCCTGTCGGGTTTGAGAAGGAGATAGCAAAAGCCGGCAATTGAATTACCGGCTTTTAAGCTATCTAGCGCTGTATGAAATATATATATATGTGTATATATATATATATATATATATATAGACTGTATATATGTTTTCATGAATATTTGAGCCCATGGATCCATTGTATGTCCGTTTTGCAAGCCGGCGAGAAAATCTCGCTGTACGGATGCCATATGGATTACATACGGAGGTTTACACGTGCAAAATACGCTGCCACACCCTGCCTACGGATGACATACAGATCACTATTTTGGAAACATTTCTGCATATTACGCATGTAAAATATGGACCGTATTTCCGTACGCTGAGTGTGACCTCGGGATTATAGGTTGGAATAGATTGTATATAAGGTCGATGTATGATCAATGTGGTATGCAAAGATTAAGAACCGCAAGGTTCGACACGTGTCTTCCCATATACAGTTAGGGCCAGAAATATTTGGACAGTGACACAATTTTCGCGAGTTGGGCTCTGCATGCCACCACATTGGATTTGAAATGAAACCTCTACAACAGAATTCAAGTGCAGATTGTAACGTTTAATTTGAAGGGTTGAACAAAAATATCTGATAGAAAATGTAGGAATTGTACACATTTCTTTACAAACACTCCACATTTTAGGAGGTCAAAAGTAATTGGACAAATAAACATAACCCAAACAAAATATTTTTATTTTCAATATTTTGTTGCAAATCCTTTGGAGGCAATCACTGCCTTAAGTCTGGAACCCATGGACATCACCAAACGCTGGGTTTCCTCCTTCTTAATGCTTTGCCAGGCCTTTACAGCCGCAGCCTTCAGGTCTTGCTTGTTTGTGGGTCTTTCCGTCTTAAGTCTGGATTTGAGCAAGTGAAATGCATGCTCAATTGGGTTTAGATCTGGAGATTGACTTGGCCATTGCAGAATGTTCCACTTTTTGGCACTCAAGAACTCCTGGGTAGCTTTGGCTGTATGCTTGGGGTCATTGTCCATCTGTACTATGAAGCGCCGTCCAATCAACTTTGCAGCATTTGGCTGAATCTGGGCTGAAAGTATATCCTGGTACACTTCAGAATTCATCCGGCTACTCTTGTCTGCTCTTATGTCATCAATAAACACAAGTGACCCAGTGCCATTGAAAGCCATGCATGCCCATGCCATCACGTTGCCTCCACCATGTTTTACAGAGGATGTGGTGTGCCTTGGATCATGTGCCGTTCCCTTTCTTCTCCAAACTTTTTTCTTCCCATCATTCTGGTACAGGTTGATCTTTGTCTCATCTGTCCATAGAATACTTTTCCAGAACTGAGCTGGCTTCTTGAGGTGTTTTTCTGCAAATTTAACTCTGGCCTGTCTATTTTTGGTATTGATGAATGGTTTGCATCTAGATGTGAACCCTTTGTATTTACTGTCATGGAGTCTTCTCTTTACTGTTGACTTAGAGACAGATACACCTACTTCACTGAGAGTGTTCTGGACTTCAGTTGATGTTGTGAACGGGTTCTTCTTCACCAAATTAAGTATGCGGCGATCATCCACCACTGTTGTCATCCGTGGACGCCCAGGCCTTTTTGAGTTCCCAAGCTCACCAGTCAATTCCTTTTTTCTCAGAATGTACCCAACTGTTGATTTTGCTACTCCAAGCATGTCTGCTATCTCTCTGATGGATTTTTTCTTTTTTTTCAGCCTCAGGATGTTCTGCTTCACCTCAATTGAGAGTTCCTTTGACCGCATGTTGTCTGCTCACAGCAACAGCTTCCAAATGCAAAACCACACACCTGGAATCCACCCCTGACCTTTTAACTACTTCATTGATTACAGGTTAACGAGGGAGACGCCTTCAGAGTTAATTGCAGCCCTTAGAGTCCATTGTCCAATTACTTTTGGTCCCTTGAAAAAGAGGACGCTATGCATTACAGAGCTATGATTCCTAAACCCTTTCTCCGATTTGGATGTGGAAACTATCATATTGCTGCTGGGAGTGTGCACTTTCAGCCCATATTATATATATAATTGTATTTCTGAACATGTTTTTGTAAACAGCTAAAATAACAAAACTTGTGTCACTGTCCAAATATTTCTGGCCCTAACTGTATACCACCCCATTTGGGGGCTAGTGAAGTCTATGCTGAGTGTTACTATTTTAAGGATTTTTCAATAAAATATACTTTTATGGGACAAGTGGAGCTGGATATTCCTTTCCTGATCGATTGCTTTTCCATGCTTCGGGTCCTGGACAGTCGACTAATGGGTGAGCTGACTTCCCTCATCGTTTTCTATGTTCCTACAACAAATATGAACCCCACTTGCCACTGCCACAGCAAAGCACCAGAATTGGCACATCTAATAGATATGCCTTTTCTGGGGCTGCTGTGGGCTTTTAATTTTAGGCAAGTGGGGCAAAAACCATGGCCCCTTACAGCCTGGGAATACCAGTCCCCAACTGTCTGCATTAGCTTGGCTGGTTGTCAAAAATGCCATTTTTAAAAATTATTTACTAAATTAATTAATTAAAAAATACGACATGGGGACCCCTCTATTCTTGGTAACCAGCCTTGCTGAAGCTGACAGCCTGAGGGTTGCAGCTGTCAGTTTTGCCTGGCTGGTTATAAAAAATACAGGGGAATTGCAAGTCATTTTTTTATTATTATTTGTAGCGCAGCTTGCTCTTACTGTTAACAGTTGAATACAACTCTCAACATTGTCCCCTGCTAGCGCTGATCTCAGTGTGAGCAGGAGACAGAAAAGTGAGCTGTCTTCACTTCAGTACCACTGAGTCCCAGGTACTGGGTACGTACTACACTGATGACACAGGGATGTTATCCGTGTATCATCAGTGTGCACATGTGTAGGACATTTTGAGGCTCATGCTGCTACCAGAAGCACTGATATGTGAAAGAGCCCTTAGTGAACTTGTTCAATTACCGAACTGTGGATGACTTTTACCGATTTTTAGTAAAAATGCTCGGGAATCCAAACACAATTCCGAATGAGCTACGTTCATGGCAAATTTGAGATTGGAGGATGTTTTCCGAACAAGTTCAATCCTATCTAGTTCAGGCATGTATATGAAAAATCATGTTTTTCATTGAGAAGAAAATGGACAATTTTCATCCTTATTGTTATTGTTATCCATATTCCATTCGTATGCCATCTGTGTATTATCCGTAAGTCCAATTTTTTTACACCCGTATGACATTGGCATGGGATCCGTTTTTATACATTAATACTTGAAAAAAATTGGAAGACTATATGCAGTTTGCTATGTTAATTTTTGCAATTCATTTGTAAAAAAACAAATGCTCGGTATGGGATCTGGTTTTTTGCTAACACAAAGAATTTTTTTTACACACACCATGTCAACTGACTTATGGAAAAAACATTGGTCAGTGTGCAGTCAAAACAAACAGTCCGTATACGTATATTAGTACCTATAGAGCTGATAACATTGCTCCCCTGATCAAGCCCTTAAATAACTGTCTTCTAAACTACAGCTCATTCCCTGTGGGAACTAAGGATGAGAGATGGGTAGGTACATTATTTTCTTGGACCAGCTCTCTTCCCATTTGACACGTGTTTTTTTAAATAGTTTTTAAACAACAGGAGACTGCAAGAGGGATTGCACCTGTTTTTCCTCTCAGCTCACAGTCTGAGAACATGTTGAAAGGTGAGTTTTTCAACTGCTTTCACTTTGCGTTGGTGCTGTGTGGCGTCCATTGCTGCAGTGCCTGCAATGGATCACAGACTGCACATGAGTCAACAGTGTGATGCAAAAGCAACAAAAGGTAAACACAGTTCTAGAATGTATTAGAGAAGCATAGAGTCTAGATCACTTGAAGTAACTATTCCCCTCTACTCCTCCTGGGTCAGGCCTCATCTGGAATACTGTGTCCAGTTCTGGGCACCACATTTTAAAAAAGACATTGAAAAACTGGAGCAAGTTCAGAGAAGAGCTACCAGGACAGTGAGCGGTCTGCAAAGTATGTCCTATGAGGAACAGTTAAAGGATCTTGAAAGGTTTAGCTTGCAAAAAGGAAGGCTAGGCTGTTTTCACACATCAGCTTTTTGCCGTCCGTCACAATCCGGCAAATTTTGAAAAAAACGGATGCCGCAAAAGTTGCTGCTTGATCCATTTTTTTCATAGACTTGTATTAGCGACTGATTGCGACGGATGGCCTCACGTTTCATCCATTCTTCGCCGGATCCGTCGAAAATTGTTTTTCCGGTGGCCGGAGAAAACGGACATAGTAACGTTTTTTGTGTCCGTCGAAAAAACAGACAGCGACGGATCTGTCGCCATCCGTCGTTTGTTAGAATGGAACCCTATGGCGCCGGATTTGTCAAATGACGGAATCCGGCAACAGATTCCGTTTTTTTTTAAACTGAGCATTCTCTGATTTTTTTTTAGGATCCAATTAGCTGGATCAGCTAGTCGGGTACGTCAAAAAAACGGATCTGTCGCATCAGTTTATCACAACCTGCGACAGATCCATTTTTTTCAACATTCAATGGATTGTGACTGATGGCAAAAAACTGCTGTGTGAAAGCAGCCTAAGAGGAAACTTAATAGCTGTCTACAAATATCTGAAGGGCTGTCACAGTGGAGAGGGATCATCATTATTCTCATTTGCACATGGAAACACGAGAAGCAATTGAATGAAACTCAAAAGGAGAAGATACAGATTAGATATTAGAAAACTCTTTTTGACAGTGAGGTGATCAATGAGTGGAACAGGCTGCGACGATAGGTGGTGAGTTCTCCTTGAATGGAAGTCTTCAAACAGAGGCCG
The DNA here is from genome assembly GCF_032444005.1 of Ranitomeya imitator. Classification (NCBI taxonomy): domain Eukaryota; kingdom Metazoa; phylum Chordata; class Amphibia; order Anura; family Dendrobatidae; genus Ranitomeya; species Ranitomeya imitator. The sequence goes on from NC_091284.1 coordinate 723,131,359, forward strand.
GACAGACATCTGTCTGAGATGGTGTAGTGAATCCTGAATTGAGCAGGGGGCTGCACACGATAAGTTCCCTTTCCACTTTAACATTCTTTGATTCTATGAGTCTTGGGGACTCAGCCTTGCAGCATAGGCACTGTATAGCACCAAGTCGCCCCCCCACTGGTGCACTGTCACCTCAGCAGTGAACAGCTCAAGGCAACCTAACGGACAGGAACTCACTGAGAGGTTCAGCGTGACTTGGCAGTGGGCTTGATGCAGTCTAATCAGAATGTTAAACTAACAATCTCATGTTCATTTTTGTAAATTTTGCTTAGCTGCAACAGGTCAATATATCAATATATGAGTTTGCACGTGCAGTCCATGTCTTTTTTTCTACAGTTATGTGTAGCACAGGTGATTGTCTCCTAAGGGAACTATTGTATCCATTAAAAAGTAAAAAAAAGTAAAAGAAATATATATATATATAAAAAAAAAAAAAACACAAGTTCAAATGTCCCCCTTTTGCTCCATTGAAAATAAAATACTTGAAAAAAAAAAATAGAGAAACACATATTTGAAATTGCTGCTTTCAGAAATGCCCGATCTATAAAAGTATAAAGTAAATTTATCAGATTGGTAAATGGCATAATGAGAAAAAATTGAAATGCCAGAATTATGTTTTTCAGCCACTGCAACATTGCAATAATATGCAATTACAGGCGATCAAAAATTGGTATTTACCCCAAAATGGTATCAATAAAGCTTGGGTCAGCTTGGGGCTCAAACGATAAGCTTTCACTCTACTCCAGATCACGAAAAATGGAGATGCTGCGGTTCTTGGAAAATGGCAACATAGGCAATTTTTTTTTTCTTACAAATTTGTATTTTAAATAAATAAAAAAGAACATATACATATTTGCTAACTGCATACTCGTACTGACCTGGAGTTTTAGAATTTAATGAACATGGTAAGTAAAAAACAGAAAAAGATTCTGGAATTGCACTTTTTTTTGCAGTTTCACCGCACTTGGAATTTTTTCTGTACTCTATATAGTAAAATCAATGGTATCATTCAAAAGTAAAACTCGTGCCGCAAAAAAAAAAACAATCCCTCATACAGCTACATTGATTGAAAAATAAAAATGTTATGGCTTTGGAAGAAAGGGAGCAAAAACAAAAGCGGGTTTTAAAATAAAACTTCATTTTCTAGTCTACCACATAATTTCCTATGTTTTTTCTTTGCCGTCAAATCAAGGTAAACTACATAGAACTAATTAGTACCTAGAGTCTGATGGGCCCCAGTGCAAGATTTGGACTGGGGCCCCCTGGTCCACCCTCTGATCTATATCCTGGTATATATATATATCACTCAATATCATATGTATATGCCCTCCATCCTGGTATATGTCCCTAATCTTGGGCCCCATGCTAGTATATATATCACCCATCCTGGTATATATATAACTCGTTTAACCACTGTTCTTCAAATGTATAGAAAACAAGAAAACAATTATACTCACCAAGGTTGAATATAGGGGGCCCTATAACAGAAGTATAATGCACTCCCCATAATCCTATAAATAGTATAATGCACTCCCCATAATCCTCCAAATAATATAATGCACCCTCCATAATCCTCCATAAAGTATAATGCGCCTCCATAGTCCTCCATACAGTATAATGTATAGCCTATAGTCATCCATGTAGTATAATGCACAGTCCATAGTCCTCCATACAGCATAATGACCAGCCCATCCTGGTATATGTTCTGCATCTTGGTATATGTCCCTAACCTGGTATATGGCCCCCATCCTGGTATATGTTCTGCATCCTGGTATATATCCCTAACCTGGTATATGGCCCCGATCCTGGTATATGGCCCTCATCCTAGGTCTCATCCTGGTATATGTCGCCATCCTGGTATATGTTCCTCATCCTGCTATATGGCTCCTATCCTTGTATATTTCCCTCATCAAGGTATATGTCCCCATCCTTGTTTTTGTGCCCATCCTGGTATATGACCCTCATCCTGGTATATGTCCCTATATTGGTATATGCCCCCATCCCTCTATATGAAACCATCCTTGTATATGTCTCTATCCTGGTATATGGCCTTCATCCTGGTATATGTCCCCCATCCTGGGCATCATCCTAGTATATGTAATCATCCTGGTAAATGGCCCTCATCCTGGTATATGTCCCCCATCCTGGGCATCATCCTAGTATATGTCCTCATCCTGGTAAATGGCCCTCATCCTGGTATATGTCCCCCCTCCTGGGCATCATCCTAGTATATGTCATCATCCTGGTAAATGGCCCTCATCCTGGTATATGTCCCCCATCCTGGGCATCATCCTAGTATATGTCCTCATCCTGGTAAATGGCCCTCATCCTGGTATATGTCCCCCATCCTGGGCATCATCCTGGTACATGTGCTCATCCTGGTATATGGCCCTCCTCCTGGTATACAGCCCCCATCCTGTTATATGACCCCATCATGGTATATGTCCCCCATCCTGGCATATGGCCCTCATCCTGGGCCTCATCCTGGTATATATTCCCCATCCTGTTATATGGTCCTGCTGTTGTTCAAAACATAGAAAAAAAACGCTCCCACTGACCTTCCCAGACCTTCCACACTGCGCCGCCTCCACTTCTGAAGCCGGCAGCTGACTTTAGCATATGGTGGGAGTGCATGACGTCACTGCATGCCAATGTTCGAGGACGCACATCCAGCTGCAGTAAGGGCTGGCATCGGCGGGCTCCTCACCCACTGGGCCAGTCGTTATGCCCTTGGAACAAATTAATTATACTGGTTGATCAAACAATTTTATTCATTTCCAATACAGTTTCAAGGATGTTTTATGAATTACGTGACTCTTAGTCATTGTTTATGCTATCACTGGGTACAGTTGGGGTACACTACTTTTCTAGGCATTATTATATTGGATTTAAATTAAGTGCTACATTTTTTTCTTAATCTAAAACTCTCTTGAAGACACTGAATCACATGACCATCAACTTGATGAAAAGAAATTAATAGTTTTAACTGATAATGGCATTGCCTAACTTGAGCAGGCTGCGATGTGCTCTCTTCTTGGAGTTCACTAAGAATTGTACTTTTGTTTGCTCAGACGATGGGAAAATAAGTATTTGCTTAACTAAGCAAGTATGGGTATTGTTCCAAGTGCTATTCAAATAAATATATGCCGGTATATCGTGAGCAAATAACATGCAGTGCTGTCTTCCATGTGTGATCCGTGCACCATTATCTTAAATTCACGTTCAACTTGAATCACCTCAGATTTTACAGTTCTTAGCAACGCCAAGATGTGCAGGAAAGAATGTATTCTGAGTTTCTGAATCATCAAATTAAATCTTATAAATATAGACCTTGCATGTTTCTTGTATCTTCTAACAGCATGAGTCTCACACGCAGACAGAAACACAGAGACTAAAATATGATTACCCTTTTCTGTTCCTAGTTCTATTAAAGTGTTATTCCCACCATTGCAAGTTATTACACATCTATAAGATAGTATGGAGCTTGCTGATTGGTTGGGGTCTGACTGATGAGTCCTCCAAGATCATGAGAACGATGCTATTTACAATTCCCCCATTCATTGTATATGGGACTGCCGTTCCCCCTACAGTTCAGAAAGTTGTAATCTAAGCCAACTACTGTTAATAATTAATGCTAGAAGGCTCGGACTGGCACAGAGGCAAGCAGGGGAATCCTCAGGTGGGCCCCCTCTTCCTATACAGGCAGTAGTTGGCACAATACATGTAATTCCTTATGTACAGACCAAAGCAGCAACTTATCCTATTTATATATCAGTTTACTATTATCTATATATTGTAAGCTTGCGAGCAGGGCCCTCACTCCTCTTGGTATCTATTTTGAACTGTGATTTTTCTTATACTGTAATGTCTGTTGTCTGTACAAGTCCCCTCTATGATTTGTAAAGCGCTGGGGAATATATTGGCGCTATATAAATAAAATTATTATTATTATTGCTACTATAAAGAAGCATTGATACATTTGTGAATGAGGGTCAGGTAATGTTTGCATGTCCGATACAGAATCAAAGACAGATAAATTGGCAATTGAGTAAGTTTCAGAATTTTTGCAAAGAGCCAGAAGGCAGGTTGCTGAAAGGTGAAGGAAAAGTTTCTTTATCCAAGTATAAAAATTAATGGTATAAATGTATGTAAAAAATGTAAAAATATTAGAGTATGTCTCATGTATACCCTTATTGAAGGCATCGTCCCTACTTTATACCTACCGGTACTGCTGCCTTTATGTATGCAGTTTCTAAAAAGCACACGACTCTATTTACGTCACATAATTTTTATGGTAATGAATAGTGATGAGCAAATATACTCGTTACTCGAGAATTCCCTAGCACGCTTAGTTGTCCTCCGAGTATTTTTTAGTGCTCGGAGATTTAGTTTTTATTGCCGCAGCTGAATGATTTACATCTGTTAGCCAGCATAAGTACATGTGGGGGTTGCCTGGTTTCTAGGGAATCCCCACATGTACTTATGCTGGCTAACAGATGTAAATCATTCACCTGTGGCAATAAAAACTAAATCTGCGAGCACTAAAAAATACTTGGAGGACCCCTGAGCGTGCTAGGGAAATCTCGAGTAACGAGTATATTTGCTCATCACTAGTAATGAGTAATACATAGTCATGTGTGAGAAAATGGATCTTTGTACGTAATGTACCACAATTGTCCCTCTTGGACTGATCAAAATTTTTAATAAACGTTAAAGCAGTTGTCTTGTGAAAATAGCCCCTTCTTTGATAGAAGCCTTTTTTTTAACCCTTTGAGATTATTGTGACATAAAGAGTATGTCTCAAGTTCTCAGACGGGAGCACTGTGCTCCCCAGCCTCCAGGCTTGTTGGGGGCGGGGGTCTGTGTGATCGATCTGGATTGATTGACAGTTGTCAATGTGACCACTGTGCCCTTTGCCTAGGAGACTGGTCACGCTGATAGAGTGCAGTGGTGGTTGGCAAATCTATACAACAAGCAACAAATAAGATAATAAATCTCTCCATTCTTAACAACGGAGAAGATTGTTAATAGCTTCAGCCATTTATGTTGATAAGACAACTAGTGATGAGCGAGTGTGCTCGTTACTCGAGATTTACGAGCATATTTGGGTGTTCTCCAAATGTCTTAGATTATGTTTGTGTCCCTGCAGCTGCATGATTTGCGGCTTTTAGACAGCCTGAATACATGCAGGGATTGCCTGTTTGTTAGTCAATCCCCACATCTATGTATTCAGGCTGTCTAGCATCCGCAAATCATGCAGCTGCGGGGTCTCTAACATGATATACAAGCAAGCCGAAATACACGGAGAACACCGAGTAATGAACACACTCGCTCATCACTTAAGACAACCCCTTGAAAGTTGTCTCTGAGTCTGTACATAAAAGTCTACAGAAATACCTGCTTTTAACAATCCTGACTTTTACCACTTAGCTTGTGATATATACAATATATATATATTAACAATAATAGTGTGTGTATATATATATATATATCCACACTATTGTTGTTAATATTATTACACATCTTTTTCCACCAGTATTTACTTCTAATGTTTTATCTTCTATCTGAACAAGGCCAAAGTATTATAATTTGTTATTTATGTAAGATTGTTATACGTATGTTAGTATAAGGCCGGAGTGACACTACTTTATAACATGGCTGAGCGGTATGCGATAAAACATTGCATGGCACTCGGCCCAGAGCAGCTCAGATCTGCATTTTTTTTTATCATGCTAATTCGACATGAGAGAACAATGGCAGCATGCTGCGATTGCCAACAAGACTCGCCTCACTCGCACCCATACAAGTCTATGGGTGCAAGTGAAGCATCGGACTGCGCTCTGATATCACCCGAGTGCGGTGCGATTCCCACCGACTGTGGCAGCAGAGTAGATGGAGAAATTACTTTCTCCATCTCCTCCATAGCTGTGCTCCGATCCTGTTGTGTGAGTGGATCGGAGCACAGAACACTGGAACTTGGCTCCTCCTCGCAGGAGAGCAGGAGCTGAGTGTCATTAGCATTTCACATCTATATGCTAGAGTGACTCTGACCTAAAACTTTTTCTCCCTTAAAATTACAATTCTGCATTTTACCTGACTACTACGTCCCAATGTGCATCCTAGGTATGCCCATAGTGTCAGAAGAGTTAATTTACTAAACAGCTTTGGGCACTGCAGTCAACTGTAGTCTCTTCTCTTGTGGTGGAGATACATACCTATATCATGACAGGAATAATGGCAATTACAGCTTTTGTGTTAGCAATTACAGTAAATAAACAACTCCTGTAGCTGAATCCAGCTTCAGCGTAAGGAACAAGCCTTGCCCTGGGCAGACTTCATCAGTAAATTTACTGGAAGTGGGCACTATCAAATATTAATTAAATCAATAAATGGGATCACTGAAATGCATGTGAAATATAGTCAACCAGAAAATGTTTAAGAAAAAGTTACATGCATAAAGGATAGGATCTCCACAAGGGTTCTTATAAACAAAATGCAAAATACTTTATTTCCACACCAAGAAAACACTACACACAATTTAAAAACATCTAAAACATTCCAAAAGATAGAACATACATGGTACATCCAATGTTACAATATAATATTCAATAAAGATGTATGTATACAACTCCTGGCTAGGCATCAATTTTGCATAAGGCCTATAGGCTTAGTAATATCTTGTGATCTTAAATACATTTAATTTATTAGGTCAATGGGACAACAAAATGCTATTCTAAGGTGGAGGAAAGTGGATAATATATCATAGGATGAAATTCTTTCCTTATAGGGTAGGTATCTCAGATCTTGAACCCCATAGTACCTATATCAGAGACCATGCAAGGTAAACAGATAGAGATCCAACAAAGGTATGCACCTTGAACCCCATAATACCTATATCAAAAACTCTGTAGGGTAAACAGGTAGAGATCCAACAAAGGTATGTACAATACTTCACCCTGTCAGTCCACTAACGTCGCCCCCTTGATCCCATAAGCAACAGCATAGCCAGGTAGAAGGAGAGAGGACCCACGCGTTCCGACACTCGAGGTGTCTTTCTCAAGGTGAGTGTGCTCGGTGTAGCATAGTTCGTCTATTTAAAGAGCTCATAATCAAATTATAAATCTTACCAGCTGAGAGGCGATTTTAGCCGGCATGGTTAGCGCGTCGGAGGATGCCCCGGAACTAGAGACTAAAAGGTAATTCTCATTGATGCACTTGCGCAATGGGCTGCTCTCCCCAAATCATCTTGCAGTTGCGGAGGAGCTCCATCTCAAATGCGCTTGCGTATAGAATGGACAGAGATGCGCTTGCGCTGTAGATACTCGTCCTGCGCTTGCGTAATAGATGTTAAGTACTTCACCTTCAATGCGCTTGCATGTAAGATGAGCCAAATGTGTTTGTGCTATGGGTGCTATAGACACGGTCTCAATTATACCCGTGCCTAAAAATACTGGATGCTTTTTGAGCGAGATGAAGCAAGAGCTCCATCACTAATGCATTTGCTCCTCACAAGCAGAAAAGAGCGTTACAGTATGGCAAAAACAGTGCGCCCAGGTCATTTTGCGCAGCAAGACCTTGTCCATACATACATGATCACAACATAAATAAAGTAATGTAATCAACTTAATAGATCTTCCCCTTTGACACATTTTTAGTACATATAAAATTGAGTGGAAATTGAATAGAACAAAAGCCAGTAATTTATAATGCAGGCTAATACATGTAGAACTCATTATTTAACATCAACAAATTTATTCTCTATAGATAAAGAAATCCAGGAACATATGTGGATGAAAAATATGATGGTTTTGAATGAAGTTGCTCAATTTTTCAAGCCAACGGGCTCGGAGATTCCAAATTCATTTATGTTTTATAATGGATAATCTGTAATTACTGTAAAAAGACGAAAGGAGGAAAAGACATGTATAATTTATACATATATATATATGTATACGTATACAAATGTGGAACACACACGTGCATATGAATGCAGGCAAGACATATATAGGAGTAAGGGACAAAGATAGGTAGAAAAGAATCCCACTTTTAGAGGGGTTCAGCCTGTGAGGGCTATTTTTTTCTGTAAAAAACAGAATATAATAACTCCTCATTAAGGCCATCAGGTGAAAGGCTGCCCAGATCATAGATCCATCTAGCTTCTCGTCGGAGTAGCTCCTCGGAGATGTTACCACCTCTTATGTTGGCATTAACTCCTTCCAGACCCATAACCCTTAATGAGTCAACAGAACTTCCATGAACATCTAAAAAATGTGCTGCCACAGAGGTAATAGTTTTGCCTTTAGATCTATCAGATCTGGCTGTGGCAATGTTTGATAGATGATGTTGAGTTCTGCGTCGCAACTCTTGTGTTGTTTGTCCTACATAAATTTTGTCACAACCACAGATCAGCGCGTAAACCACATTTCTTGATCGACAGTTAAAGTACGCTCTTGACTGTATCTGTGTGGACAAATGTTGAACAGTAATACCCCTTCCCGAGATCATTTGTGGGCAAATTGAGCAATTTCCACATGGGAAAGAGCCCTTATTTGAGTGGCCTGTTCTTAATTTGGTGATGGGGCGCCTAAAGTGACTATTAGATAAATAATCCTTTAAATTCTTCGCTCTCCTTGCCACCATGGGCTGGTCCCCAATGAAAGGTCTCAATCTTGGTTCACTCCTTATTATACCCCAATTGGCCTTCATAATTCGATACACATCACTCCATTGATTATTGAATCTTGTGATCAAATTGATCCTACTCAATATTGGTCTTACCCGGGGATGGAGGGCCTCCTCTCTTGATTTATTTCTTGAAAATTCGAAGGCTCCTGAGATGATTCTCTGGTTCGGTTCTGAGGCTGTCACGGTGGCTAGACCCGGTCCGCGACCCTGCTAAGGGGCGTCCAATAAAGGTGGTACAGTCTGTCAAGGATTCGTGACGCCACCTGTGGTGTTCGGTCAGGGTGACCGACGCTGCTGTGGGGTCCGCTGGGGTGATGGAATGGCAGCTGGATGGTATACCTTCCCACAGGTGAAGTGTGTCCCCAGGGCTTCCCAGTAAGGTAGATGGTGATGGTGTGGGGGTGCAGTCAATAACAAGGACACAGGGTTGCAGTCTCTTTACCTCTTTACTGTAGACTTCAGGATCCTCAATCCAGAGCACGCTTAACAGGGCTATCTGAGACTGGCCGGTCCGATGGGCACATCCAGAGTTTCCTTCGCAGATGGAAATCGTTGCCTACCACTAGCGCCTGTGTGTTGTAGTCCTACCCTGCTGAGCATTCGGAATAGTCCTCACAACTGCTGTTCTCGTTCGTTCGTTCTCTACAGCTCTCTCTCTTTGGTTCCAGATGTTTCTAGTTCAACGTCCCCCAGGTATGTTATGGCACCCGTATGATGGGAAGGCCTGGAGGTCTTCTGGGACCCTAGAGACGCCCCTCTCCCACTGTTGCCCCCTATGTCTTCGTAGGTGTAGTAAGGTAGACAGCCAACCTATGATTAACTGTCCTACGGAGTTCGAAGTAAGGCCTAGAGTCAGTTACTCCCGCGGTGTTCCGGCCACCGGCTACGCGCCTCAGTAGGATGTTGCCTCCGTCTCACGGCATGACTCCTACTGGTACTCCTTTGTGCTTGATCTCGTTTACACTGTTCCACAATATCCTTCCCTTCGTGTCTCTCTCTTGGATACCGCCGCGGGGTGTGCAGGCACGGTTCCGTTACGTTCTGCTCTGTTCGCTAGGCACCTGCCAGGTTCCCATGCCTGACAGGGACCCCCCTGTGTCTTCTCCCTGAAACACCCCCTGCTACGGGATGTTGCCTGAATCCAATCCAGTCAGCTTCTGACTAACTTCCTCCCCAACCCCTAGTTTAACCAGCGTGAGGAGTGGCCCAATAAATAAAGCCTTTTGCTCCCCCTAGTGGCCGGAGTGTGAAGTGTAATGTGTTCTGGTGATACCTGGTCAGGAGAACTCCTTTAGTGCCATCAGACGTACCATCACTCCCCCTAGTGGCAGAGTGTCATACTGCAACAACCAGGTCTCTGGGGCGCTGCACATATCCTTGGGCCACAGGACAATATTCCCACCTTTATCCGCTTCTTTGATTTCATATGTATCATTCTGTCTCAACCTAGATAGTGCCAATTTCTCCTCTCTTGTCAGATTATTTTGGCAATTCCTATCCAGTTTAAGTCTCTTTATGTCTCTACACGTTGTTTCAAATAAATATCTTCACAGCCGGGAACATAGAAAATTTAGGGGTTGCCTGTGATGGTTGATGATATAATAGTTTAAATACTAGTTGTTTACAGAACAGGTAAAGGTCTTTAGTCAGTTTAAATTTATCAAGTCCACTCATTGGTGAGAATGACAGACCCTTCGTAAGTAAATTAACCTCTGTCTCAGAGAGTTGGTATGTAGAGAGGTTAATAATATGTAGCTCGCTTTTATTATCAGTGCCTGTACTATATAGGGTGATCTGAGTTTAATAATGTTTCCGATTGCCGAAGAGTGTTTCTCGCTTCGAGCTAGGAGACCAAACCCTGTAGTTCCGGTTTCTCTTTGTACGATTTTTTGGGTTTTCTCCACCCCTTCTGTGCTGCTTTCTCAATCGCTCGTATCTGTTAATAAAAATCACTGCTCAGATCCGGACCTGTTCTACTGTTAGTTTCATTACTTTTATTGTCCATCACCTTAGTATTGGATCTCCTCCCATTACCCTGGTGTGTCCACCTGTACATTCTCTGTTTTTCAAAATCCATTTTGTCCCGTTGGAACTTATTCTTCTTACTCCTTATTATGTCTCTCTCATATTTATCTATTATCTCTTTTAGATAAATTTTAAACGGGTCTACTTGTGTTTTTATATCAAATGTGCTTAATTCGATTTCCTTCCTTTTTATGTCCTCGTTAATTTTAGACAAAAACAAATTATCTTGTTCAATTAGCATATCAATTAGAATATAGAAACATTTTGATAGACCAGGTAGTTTTAAAATCCTGATTCACCTCCCAAGCTAGGAGGATCTGCACCCTGAGTCCACGAGGCACTAAACCCAATCTTTTGTACTCAGCCAAGCTTGTAATGTTCCACCATGTCTTAGTCAATTTTTTATGAAGATTAATAAATTTCATAGTCAAATTCTGAAAATCCTCTCCACTACTACCACCATTCTTGGCCACGGCAGGTATTCAACAGTTTCCCTCGTAATAGATAGCGGACTGTGATCTCCTATAAAACTACATGCTTGAATATTGAACCTGCCTAGGATTGAATATTCAACTGTATAGGCATCCTCCCATCATTCCACATCTGCATCTGACATCTCAGCGCAGCAGGCTTCATGACGTCTAGTGACTAAAATCCTCAAGGTACTCATTACTTGAGCAAATCCTTATGCTCGGGTGCTCGACCTGAATAATGAGTATAATGGAAGTCAATGGGAAACTCAAGCATTTTTCCGCCCCTCCCACCACCCTCAGAGGTCTGGAGGAGGGTCTAAAAATTGCTGAAAACGATGGAAACAATGCTGAAATGGCATGGGAACTGCATGGAGGAAGACCCCTGGAAGCATCTCTGAATCCCAGGTCACTGCTGAGAACAATGTTGTCAGAGTATTATGCAATTTCATGAACTGACAATAAAGCATAAAAAAAAAGTTAGAATGAATTTGACTGGAAAATTTTGTAAGAAACATTCTTTTCAGGATAATAATTTGTAAGAGGAAATAAATAAAAGAAAAAAAATGCTCCAGCACACCTTGGGCTATGTTAACACGTATTGTTTTTGCATGTTTCCATTGCTTTCAATGGTGCAAAAAAAATTCTACAGGAAATGTAATTTTATCATTTTAATACCTTATCTATCCATGTGAGGGGGATTCTGATTTTCTAGCGCTTAGGGGCTCTTTGTATGGAGTTCGCAAACTATTCTAGGAAAATCTGCACTCCAAAAGGCAAATGTCGCTCTGTCGCTCCCGAGTCTTGCCATGTGGCTAAGCATTACTATTAGTGATGAGAGAATATACTCGTTACTCGAGATTTCTCGTGCACGCTCGGGTGTCCTCCGAGTATTTTTTAGTGCTTGGAGATTTAGTTTTCATCGCTGCAGCTGAATGATTTACATCTGTTAGTCAGCATAAGTACATGTGGGGGTTGCCTGGTTGCTAGGGAATCCCCACATGTAATCAAGCTGGCTAAGAGATGTAAATCATTCAGCTACAGCGATGAAAACGAAATCTCCGAGCACTAAAAAATACTCGGAGGACACCGAGCGTGCTTGAGAAATCTCGAGTTTATTCGCTCATCACTAATTACTATATATCCACATATGGGGTATTTCTACATTCAGCAGAAATTGTAGGAAATATTTTGGTGCCATTTTTACCCATTTCCCAGTGAGAAAATGTAAAACTTGGGGATAGCACACAATCTTGGTGGTAAAAATGTTATTTTTTCTTCACTGCCCAGTGTTATAAAATTCTGTGACACACCTGTGGTGTCAATATAACCACTGCACTCCAAGATGAAGTCATTGAGAGGTTTAGTTTGTAAAATGGGGTCACTTAGGGGGATTTTGCTGTTCTGGTACCTCACGGGCTCTGCCAATGTAACATGGCCATCTCAAACCAGTGCGGCAGAATCTGCATTGTAATATGGCGCTCCTTTCTTTCTGAGCTTTGCAATGTGCCTCAAAAGTAGTTTTTGACCACATATGGGGTATCAGTGAACTCAGGAGAAATTGCACAACAAATTTTGGAGTCAATTTTCTCCTGTTACCTGGAGCTAAAAAAGATTTTTGTGGGCATAATGTGTTTTTTTATTTTCACGGCTTAACCTTATAAACTCCTGTGAAGCACCTGAGGGTTCAAGGTGCTCAGTACACATCTAGAGAAGTTTCCTAAGGTGTGTAGTTTCCAAAATAATGTCACTTGTGTGGGGTCTCCACTGGATAGGCATATTAGCGGCTCTCCAAACACGACATTGTGTCCGCTAATTATGCCAGCAAATTTTACATTCAAAAAGTGAAATAATGCTCTTCTCTTCCGACCTCTGCTGTGCACCAAAACTGTGTTTTTTCCTCACATATGGTGTATTGGCATGCTTAGGAGAAATTGCACAACAAATTGTGCGATCCATTTTCTCCTGTTAGGCCGGCATCACACTAGGCATAGGACAATATGGTCAGTTTTTTATGGTCGTAATACGCGTCCCAGAAATAGTGTTCCGTAGGTAATCCGTTGCCAAGGTGCGGTCGCGTATTTTGCGCATGTAATGTTGCGTATATGATCCATATGTAATCCGTAATGCGTATTTTACACGCAACATCAAAAAATGGACATATAACGGTTTTATGGCCTGCAATTAATTTAAATCATCATCACTAACCCTACTTAAGTCATCTACAACAGGTGGGAGCCTCCCATCTGGCCATTTAGTTGGTGTGCATCTCTTGGGTGTGTTGGTATTACCTTAAAACCATGTCTGACCTACTGTCTTTAACCCCAACTCAGTGGGTGTTGTTTCACTGGGTCTTGTCGCATCGATTTGGGCAGCCATATCCCGTGATTGTGGATCTGCAAAGGAGGAGACGAAGATTGTGGGTGCATCCTCTTTTGACCCAACGCCTCACTAAAGGCTATTTTGAGAGGCTCTATACAGCTCTAAGGGCACATCCTGACAAGTTCTATCTGTACTGTCGCCATCAGAACCTTTGATATATTGTTGGAGATATTACGTCCAGGTATCACCTATCAGGACACAAGGATGCGCAAAGCCATATCCGCAGAGGAGCGTTTTCTCCTTACCTTACCTTATGTATTCAACATCCTCGCATACTGTATGTTGATGATATTTTTTTTTATGTGTTGTGTTCTAGCATGTTTTTCAAGTATATGTGTACATTAGGGCACAAGCAGATCCAAAAAAGTGTGTTTAATGTTATAGTTAAGTACCCTAGGTAAATTTATAATTTTACAGCGTTAATCATGTTTTTTAAAAATAAACAATCTACTTGTGCTTCTTCATGTTTTGTGTGAACTCTTGTTACCTACCTAATATTCTTTTTTTTACACTTTCAGATTCCTGTCCACTGGCTTGTCATATGCGGGACTACACCTGGAGTTTCTGATTGGGCGGTCAACAATTTCGGGCATTGTGCGGTCAACCTGTATACAAATATGGGCTAAACTCCAGGAACTTGTGATGCCTGAGCCAAAAGAGGCTGATTGGCTCAAAATAGCCCTTTGTTTCCAGGACACTTGTGACTTCCTAAACTGCATTGGAGCCGAGGATGGGAATCATATCAGGGTGCATAAGCCGCCGAACTCTGGCTCCCAAATCTACAATTATAAGCAGTTTTTCTCTGTAGTTCTGTTAGCTGTAGTTGACAGTAACTACAGGTTTATAATTGTAGACATTGGGGCCTATGGCTCAATTCGTCCATTATGGGTCGGCAGCTATGTGACAACCAGTTAGACCTCCCACCACCACAACTCCCAGGCTCCAATGCGGAAGCATTGCCTATTGTTCTTGTTGGAGATGAGGCGTTCCAACTGACGAGGCACGTCATGAGGCCTTATCCCCGGCGCAACCTGGACCACTGGCGGAGGGTCTTTAATTTGTGGCTTTCCAGGGCGCGGAGACTGGTGGAGTGCGCCTTTGGTATTCTGTTGGCCCAATGGCGTGTTCTGCAGCCTGCCATTCAGCTCAGTGAGGCTACAGTGAATGAAGTAATAAAAGCCTGTGTTATTTTGCACAATTTTATCCGCATACATGATTGCTCCTCAGCTGATATTGCTGAACACGTGCTGAGCAATGTGATTAGGCCTACACCACATGGCCCTCCTCCGTGCCGTCCCCTTTCTGGCCTAAAAGTTAGGGATGTTTTCACCAATTATTTTGCTTCTCCTCAGGGTGCGACTCCCTGGCAAGATTATGCTGTTTCTCATTTGTGATTTTTTCATTTTTAAGTATATTCTAAGTTTACCAAAACATAAAAATTTCGATTATGAACTCTGTGTGTTGTATTTACTAAATTCACATATGGTTATGAACAGAGCATACTGTATGTGTGTGATGTAAGAATGATTGTGCCACAAACTTAATTTGGCTTTTTATTTACCAAAAAAGCCTTTTTTGTTTAACTCAAATCCATATTTTTTCTATATGTTTTTTTCAGCCTATTCAGGTTGGCATAATTTTGAGAATACATGAACAGCATAGCAAAGTGCTATGACAGCACAAACATATATAACACATGGTTATGTGCCACAAACCAAAAAAAAAAAATTACAGGTTTCTGTAAGTAGGTGGAGTTGATGGGGCAACCTCAGGGTCCTGCTCAGGTGGCATTTGTCGGGCCAATTGTCCTTCACCCTGTGTGGATGCTGTGTGGGCCGGAGGAATATTCATCCTTTGATCATGTGGGCCAGTTGTGTATTGGCCATAAGGAAGCTGACTGCAGCCCTCAGGTTGTGGAAAATATGGCCTTGCCTCATATCCACCCCCAATATGGCCATGTCGTGCAACCCCAGGTTGGGACCAGCCTTCAGCACTGGGTCTGGACAAGTGTCCATATTGGGAAGGTTGATGGTAGTCTGGCATATGGTACTGAGGTTGCCATGGTGGGTTTTGTGTGGGTAGGGGTTGAGGTGTAGGCTCACATGGAGGAGGTGCTTCAAATCCCTGTTGAGCATGCACCTGTTGAGGTGTTGGCAGCCACAGGACGTTACGTGATGACAGCTGCCATCTCTCAATAATCTCCATCAGCTCATATGGGTAATTTGGGGGGGTGCATGCATCAATAAGGATCTGAATACACCCTCTCACACGTAGCCTCACCTCACAGGCTAGGAGACGTAAGTACCGGGCCAGGCTTCTTGTATAGGCCTCATCTAGACCATTTCCGGTGACTACCTCTTGAAGCTCATCAAGAGATTGCCAAGAGTGTGCAAAGCAGTCATCAAAGCAAAAGGTGGCTACTTTGAAGAACCTAGAATATAAGACATAATTTCAGTTGTTTCACACTTTTTTGTTAAGTATATAATTCCACATGTGTTAATTCATAGTTTTGATGCCTTCAGTGTGAATGTACAATTTTCATAGTCATGAAAATACAGAAAAATCTTTAAATGAGAAGGTGTGTCCAAACTTTTGGTCTGTACTGTATATTTTTTCTTTTTAGGTGGTGTGCCTACCCCACTCCTGTCCCGCTGCTGCCTCTCCCTCCTGTACTGATCGCGGATGCTCTGCCATCTTCTCATAACATCATCCACTGCAACAAAAGAGAGAAAAATAATGTATTACGCCATTATGCACAGTGGTCACACAAGGTGTAATTGACTACTGTACACAGATTGTAGTGTAGCCTAGAAAGCTGCATTTGTTTAATTTTATTTTTTTTTAATAATAAAAATGAACATCATAGAATGTAAGGCCACAAGGACAGAGTCCTCTCCCCTCTATCCCAGTATGTCTTTTTTCGGTTGGACACTGTAAAGGTAAAGGGACATCTATAATAACCCTGTATGTAACCCGTTTCTCATGAACAGCACAGTGGAATTAATGTTGTTATAGAAATTAATATATGCAATACTTAAATTTACTTTTTAAATTACTTAAAAGTACGGTAGTTAGGTACTGATGTTTCACATAAAAATCAATGTACAAACATGAGTGTACTTACTTATTTGACTCTGTGCCTCACGTGGCCGCTCATCATAATTTGGGAATAGGGACCCACATATACTCCACCATGCTGCCTCTTTTTGGGCCCTGTTGGCATAGTTGGGATCTCTCTGGTCCCAAATTTCGGGCCTTTCCTGGACCAAAATGATGAGCATTTCAACATTTATTATGGTAGCCATGCTGATTCAGACTTCCTGGAGGCGTGCAGCAGAGTTCCGGAATCTGTGTCTGGCTTTTTCAGCTAATTAGCATGTCTCAGCTTCCTGATTGAGGCCTTGGGACATTTCCTGGCACCTGCCAGAGTCTAGCGTATTTCTCGCAAGTCACACGCATGGTCAGTATGCATTCCGTATTTTGCGCGCCCCCATAGACTTTCATTGGCGTATTTTTTGCGCAATACGCTGACAAACGCAGCATGCTGCGATTTTCTACGGCCGTAAAAGACCGTCTAATACGGATCCGTAAAATACGGCAGATAGGAGCTGGGCCATAGAGAATCATTGGGCCGTGTGCAATGCGTATTTTCTGGACGTATTTTCTGCGCTCATATGTCCGTAAAACTCGCTAGTGTGACGCCGGCCTTACTCTTGCGGAAAGTAAAAAAAAATCGGTCTAAATAATTTTTATTCTGAAAGACTGTTAAATAGTCATGTTTTGCTTTCACGTTCCATTAATTCCTGTGAAGCACCTGAAGGGTTAATAAACTTCTTGAAAGTGGTTTTGAGCACCTTGAGGGGTGCAGGTTTTATAATAATATAACTTTTGGGTATATTCTGTCATATAGGCCTCTCAAAGTTATTTCCAATGTGAGGTGGTCCCTAAAAAAATGGTTTTGCAAATTTTGTTGTAAAAATGAGAAATCACTGAGAATCGATTTTTAACCCTTATAACTTCCTAGCAAAAAAAAAAACATGTTTCAAAAATTGTGCTGATGTAAAGTAGATGTGTGGGAAATGTTATTTATTAACTGCTTTGTGTGACATGACTTCCTGATTTAAGGGCATAAAAATTAAAAGTTTGAAAATTGCTAAAATTTCTACATTTTCATTGAATTTCCAATTTACATAAGTCATATCAAATAAATTTTACCACTATCATGAAGTGTAATAAGTCATGAAAAATTCTTCTCAAAATCAGTGGGATCCATTGAAGCATTCCAGAGTTATGACCCCATAAAATGACAATGGTCAGAATAAAAAAAAAATTTGCTTGGTCAGGCTTCGGGGTGAAGGGGTTAAAGAAATTTTTGAGAATCAATAAAATTTACCAATTGTTTGAAACATGTACACTCCATGTTTTCCTGTTTTTTCATGTTTATCTAGAGTGGTTTCCTTTTATGTTAATAGTAACACCTAGGTGATATCCCTTGTCACAATTGAACATGCGACTGGGTTCTTGTTTGTTAACATGGAATAGAATGTGTGAACAGCTCTGCAGACTCGCCCATTTATGGTTCCCCACAGTCAGTTGGGCGATTGGAGAGTTGTGATGCGGGGAAAAACAAGGGTAATTGGGGTGCCTCCTCTGAGGATTCTACTGTGTGTGATGTTAAGGTGGAGGAAGAGGAGGAGAGGACACTAGATGCAGTGCTTGCCACCCACTGAGGGACATGCTCTTTCTGGCCCTTATCTAGAAGGTGCATGGAAAGGATTTAGATTCTGAAATTAGGCCTGGTGTCTGACCCACACTATTAGAACAAACTATTTAGATTCTGAAATGTGGCCTGGTCTCTGGCCCACACTACTAGTGGATCGCCCCCCCTCGTGTAGGGCAATGGGGTACTCGGAGCCGGGCCCTTCGGTTCTCGTCAGGGATGTCACGGTGGCTGACCCGGTCCGTGGCCCTAGGGTGACGTCAGTTGTAAAATGAGGGAAAGGTCTTTAAAGGGATAATGTTCGTGACGCCACCTGTGGTATTTGGTCAGGGTGACCGACTCTGCTTAGGGGTCCGCTGGGTTGATGTTATGGCAGTTAGATGGTATACCTTCCCACAAGTGAAGTATGTCCCCAGGGCTTCCCAGAGTGTAGATGGTGGATGGTGGATGATGTAAGGCGCAGTGAATAAGAAGGACACAATGTTGCAGTCTCTTTACCTTTAATGAAGGCTTCAGCATCCACAGTTCAGGGTAGGGACCACAGGGTAGGCAGAGTCCGGTTGGTCTGAAGGCAAATCCAGAGTCCCCTTATCCAGGTGGAATTCAATAGCCTTCCTCCAGCGCCCGAGTGTTGTAGTCCCTCCCTGCTAAGCAACTCGGTAAGGTCCTCACAACTATTGTAGGTGTTAAGTCTCTTCCTCTCTGTCCCCCTGACGGATAGGACAAACCCGTATGACTGGTGGCCTGAGGCATTCTATAGGGACCCTAGAGAAGCCCCGGCCCCCACAAGTTGCCACCGTGCCTCCTGGGTATATGGTTGGGCAGCCAACGTGGAATCAACTGTCCTGCCAGTCTCTGAAGTAAAGCATAGAGATCCTTACTTCCTCGGTGTTCTGGCTACCGGTTACTGTGCTTCAGAAGGAGGCAGCCTGCTTCTAGCTGGTCTCCCCCTGTTGTTCCTCTCCTTTTGCTATGACTTCGTTTCTCACTCACTGCAACACAATTCCTTTCAATGCACCAAAAGACATGTAAAATTTTTGAAATGCTATAAAACAAGTTAATATATACTAAGCTTCCCTTTATGGGAGGTGAGAACACTTGAACGTTACAAACAATAACATATTTACATTGTGCGTACGACTTTTAAAGGCAAAGGGAAACCAATTACTATCTAACTATAAAACACAACTACCCGTACAGGTATTCTATCTACTTAGTGCAAGTACCCTCTAAGGGTATACTATCATTAACCCTTAAAGTGCAAATCAACATTTTCTTTATCTCTCTTCTACACATGCAGGACTATCTGTCTACCCCCACGGGCCTACTGCATTTCTTTAATGTATTCAACCTATCATCTTACTTAACTTCAATTTTATTCAAAATACATCACTTTAACATTTTCTATTCTTGGCTACATACTATCAACTATGTAAATATTATTACCATCTAACTGTTTAATGCTCTCAAACATTATCACTGTTAAGGAAAGTGCAACAAACGAACATCCCCTTTAAGGGTAAATCAGGTCCTGTTCTGAGTTAGTGCAAAGTATCGATATACAAGTCAATTATCAACCTTAAAACAGCAAAAACTTTCACAACGTCATCAGGAACAGTCTCTTCAAAAAGCTCTTCTTGTAAAACCAGTAGAGAGCACCCTTAAGAAGGTGCAAACTATATACAGGCAGTTTGTGATCATGCACAGTTCATGATTCTGCAGTTCTTTTGAAACAATGATCAAACTTGTTAAAAACTGAGGATCCCTTTAACGCGGGACCCCTTTAAGGAATAACCCTAGATGGTTTTTAAAGCAGCAAAAAGGAAATGTTTTTAAGAACTATATACATTCAGCCAGTGTTCCCAGGCTTTATTGCAGTTCGGGAGGTAGTACCGGCGGGGGTAGTCCCTTTGGGTACTGTTGACTACCCGGTACTACATAGAGGGCATCCGTACTCCTGATGGGAGTCTGTATGCTCACAGTTCTTTGCTCCACCAGGGCACCAGCACATCTGGAGCACAGAATGACAGGTGCTCTTTCAGGAATGGTGGCGGTTATTGTCTCCCTCACCTGGCCAGATGAGGGCGGTGTCGGGCTATGTGGAGTGTTGTGAATTCTGTTATCGAACTCCCTCCTGTGGTCATGAATGGTACTTCGGCGAGTTCTGTCCATGGACTCCCTCTGGTGGCTGTGAGTGGAGCTGCTGCTTCTGAGGTTCCTTCCACAGGTGACGTAGTTTATTCTTTGGCTGGCTGCTCTATTTAACTCCACTCAGATCGTTACACCATGCCAGTTGTCAATGCTCTTGTACTGGTTCAGTTCGCTCTTGGATCTTTCTGGTTACCTGTCTACTCCAGCAGAAGCTAAGTCCCTGCTAGTTAATTATTTGTTCATTGTTTTCTTGTCCAGCTTGCTATCATGATTTTGCCTTGCTAGCCGGAAGCTCTGGGATGCAGAGTGGCACCTCCGCACCGTGAGTCGGTGCGGAGGTCTTTTTGCACACTCTGCGTGGTCTTTTTGTAGTTTTTTGTGCTGACCGCAAAGATACCTTTCCTATCCTCAGTCTGTTTAGTTAGTCTGGCCTCCTTTGCTGAAACCTGTTTTATTTCTGTGTTTGTGACTTTCATCTTAACTCACAGTCAATATATGTGGGGGGCTGCCTTTTCCTTTGGGGAATTTCTCTGAGGCAAGGTAGGCGTCTAGGCAGAGTTAGGTACGCTCCACGGCTATTTCTAGTGTGTGATAGGATTAGGGGTTGCGGTCAGCAGAGCTCCCACTTCCCAGAGCTTGTCCTGTGTTAGTTTAACCATCAGGTCTTTCCGGGTGCTCCTAACCACCAGGTCCATAACAGTGGAGCCTCTGGTGACAACAGCTCCGAGTCTCTAGGTGCGATGGCAGGGAGTCGATGGGCACTAGGAGGGTCTCGTCGGTGGCCGGGGCAGGTTCAGATTGCTTAACTGTCGCCGCGGTGTCTCCGGTGCCGGTCTCCTCCACTGCAGGTGGCGGCTCCATCGGCTGGCTGCGCTGCTGCTCCTGGATGCTGGCAGCTGCGCTATACCAAGATTTCCGGAGCTGGCAGCACAGCTCCTCGACTTCCGTGCCGAGAACCTCCGGGTTCATACAAGGTGGCGGGGCCTCTTCGACCTCTGATTGATGGACAGCACTGCGAGTATTCTCCCCCTCCTCCTCTTCTGGAGGGCGGTTCCTTCTTCCTCCACCATCCCAGACTAGGAGGTGGATTCCTTTGGTTGATGGGCATATTTTTCTGACGTAGTAGTATCTGCGAGGGGCTGGCTCCATTTTCACGCCGTTCTTCCAAGCCACACCCACGACAACACGCCCCACTCCTCCTGCACGCCGCATGGCGCTGTAATGGCGGCTGTTTTGGCGGGAATTTTTGGCGGTCTTTTGGCGATACACAGTCTTTAGAAAATCACAGTTCAAATACGATTCTGGCACAGTTCTTATGCGCACATGACCCGATTTTCAGGTTTAAGTAGATCCTGTTCGTGATGCCAAAATGGATTGCCCCCCTCGTGTAGGGCAATGGGGTACTCTGAGCCGGGCCCTTGGTTCTCGTCAGGGATGTCATGGTGGCTGACCCAGTCCGTGGCCCTAGGGGGACGTCCATTGTAAAATGGGGGAAAGGTCTTTAAAGGAATAATTGTTATGGACCTGGTGGTTAGGAGCACCCGAAACGACCTGATGGTTAAACTCACACAGGACAAGCTCTGGGAAGTGGGAGCTCTGCTGACCGCAACCCCTAATCCTATCACACAACTAGAAATAGCCGTGGAGCGTACCTAACTCTGCCTAGACACCTCTTCACAGCCTAAGAGCTAACTAGCCCTAGAGATAGAAAATAAAGCCTACCCACATATATTGACTGTGAGTTAAGATGAAAGTCACAAACACATAAATGAAACAGGTTTCAGCAAACGGAGGCAAGACTTACTAAACAGACAGAGGATAGGAAAGGTATATTTGCGGTCAGCACAAAAAACTACAAAAAAAAACCACGCAGAGTGTGCAAAAAGACCTCCGCACCGACTCATGGTGCGGAGGTGCCACTCTGCATCCCAGAGCTTCCAGCTAGCAAGGCAAAATCATGATAGCTAGCTAGACAAGGAAACAATGAACAAATAATTAACTAGCAGGGATTTAGCTTCTGCTGGAGTAGACAGGTCACCAGAAAGATCCAAGAGCGAACTGAACCAGTACAAGAACATTGACAGCTGGTATGGAGTAACGATCTAAGTGGAGTTAAATAGAGCAGCCAGCCAAAGAATAAACTACGTCACCTGTGGAAGGAACCTCAGAAGCAGCAGCTCCACTCACAGCCACCAGAGGGAGTCCATGGACAGAACTCGCCGAAGTACCATTCATGACCACAGGAGGGAGTTCAATAACAGAATTCACAACAGTACCCCCTCCTTGAGGAGGGGTCACCGAACCCTCACCAGAGCCCCCAGGCCGATCAGGATGAGCCAAATGAAAGGCACGAACCAGATCGGCAGCATGAACATCAGAGGCAAAAACCCAGGAATTATCTTCCTGACCATAACCCTTCCACTTGACCAGGTACTGGAGTTTCCGTCTCGAAATACGAGAATCCAAAATCTTCTCCACCACATACTCCAACTCCCCCTCGACCAACACCGGGGCAGGAGGATCAACGGGGGGAACCGTAGGCGCCACGTATCTCCGCAATAACGACCTATGGAACACATTATGGATGGCAAAAGAAGCTGGAAGGGCCAAACGAAATGACACAGGATTGAGAACTTCAGAAATCTTATACGGACCAATGAAACGAGGCTTAAACTTAGGAGAGGAAACCTTCATAGGAACATGACGAGATGACAACCAAACCAAATCCCCAACACGAAGTCGGGGACCAACACAGCGCTGGCGGTTAGCGAAGCGTTGAGCCTTCTCCTGGGACAATGTCAAATTGTCCACCACATGAGTCCAAATCTGCTGCAACCTGTCCACCACAGTATCCACACCAGGACAGTCCGAAGGCTCAACCTGCGCTGAAGAGAAACGAGTATGGAAACCAGAATTACAGAAAAAAGGCGAAACCAAAGTAGCCGAGCTGGCCCGATTATTAAGGGCGAACTCAGCCAAAGGCAAGAAGGACACCCAATCATCCTGATCAGCAGAAACAAAGCATCTCAGATATGTTTCCAAAGTCTGATTAGTTCGTTCGGTTTGGCCATTTGTCTGAGGATGGAAAGCCAAAGAAAAAGACAAATCAATGCCCATCTTAGCACAAAAGGACCGCCAAAACCTCGGGAACCAAACTGGGAACCTCTGTCCGAGACGATGTTCTCCGGAATGCCATGCAAACGAACCACATGCTGGAAAAACAATGGCACCAAATCAGAGGAGGAAGGCAATTTAGACAAGGGTACCAAATGGACCATCTTAGAGAAGCGATCACAAACCACCCAAATGACCGACATCCTTTGAGTGACAGGGAGATCTGAAATAAAATCCATGGAAATATGCGTCCAGGGCCTCTTCGGGATCGGCAAGGGCAAAAGCAACCCACTGGCACGAGAACAGCAGGGCTTAGCCCGAGCACAAGTCCCACAGGACTGCACAAAAGAACGCACATCCCGTGACAAAGAAGGCCACCAAAAGGATCTAGCCACCAAATCTCTGGTACCAAAGATTTCAGGATGACCAGCCAACACCGAACAATGAACCTCAGAGATAACTCTACTAGTCCATCTATCAGGGACAAACAGTTTCTCCGCTGGACAACGGTCAGGTCTATCAGCCTGAAACTTCTGCAGCACCCGCCGCAAATCAGGGGAGATGGCAGACAAAATTACCCGCTCTTTGAGAATACCCGCCTTGACAGGGCATCAGCCTTCACATTCTTAGAGCCCGGAAGGTACGAAACCACAAAATCAAAACGGGAGAAAAACAGCGACCATCGAGCCTGTCTAGGATTCAACCGTTTGGCAGACTCGAGATAAGTCAAATTCTTGTGATCTGTCAAGACCACCACGCGATGCTTGGCTCCTTCAAGCCAATGTCGCCACTCCTCGAATGCCCACTTCATGGCCAACAACTCTCGATTGCCAACATCAAAATTGCGCTCATCAGGCGAGAATTTTCTAGAAAAGAAGGCACATGGTTTCATCACCGAGCCATCAGAACTTCTTTGCGACAAAACAGCCCCTGCTCCAATCTCAGAAGCATCAACCTCGACCTGAAACGGGAGCGAAACTGTTGTGAATTCTGTTGGCAAGCTCCCTCCTGTGGTCATGAATGGTACTTCGGCTGGTTCTGTCCATGGGCTTCCTCTGGTGGTTGTGAGTGGAGCTGTGGCTTCTGAGTTTCCTTCCACAGGTGACGAGGTTAATTCGTTAGCTGGCTGCTCTATTTGACTCCACTTAGATCATTGCTCCATGCCACCTGTCAATGTTCCAGTATTGGTCTAGTTCTCTCCTGGATCGTTCTTGTGACCTGTCTTCCCAGCAGAAGCTAAGTTCCTGCTTGTTTTTCTCTGGTTTGCTATTTTTCTTTCCAGCTTGCTATTTTGATTTTGTCTTGCTTGCTGGAAGCTCTGGGACGCAGAGGGAGCGCCTCCGCACCGTGAGTCGGTGCGGAGGGTCTTTTTGCGCCCTCTGCGTGGTCTTTTTGTAGTTTTTTGTGCTGACCGCAAAGTTACCTTTCCTATCCTCTGTCTGTTCAGTAAGTCGGGCCTCACTTTGCTAAATCTGTTTAATCTCTGTGTTTGTGATTTTCATCTTTACTCACAGTCATTATATGTGGGGGGCTGCCTTTTCCTTTGGGGAATTTCTCTGAGGCAAGGTAGGCTTTATTTTTCTATCTCTAGGGCTAGCTAGTTTCTTAGGCTGTGTTGAGTTGCATAGGGAGCGTTAGGAGCAATCCACGGCTATTTCTAGTGTGTGTGATAGGATTAGGGATTGCGGTCAGCAGAGTTCCCACGTCTCAGAGATCGTCCTATATTATTAGTAACTATCAGGTCATTCCGTGTGCTCTTAACCACCAGGTCCATTATTGTCCTTACCACCAGGTCATAACAGTACAGGTGGCCCAAAGTATTAATGCATCTCAATAGAAGGATAAGAGAAGTTCTGAGACCATTTTTTTTCTTTGCAGTGTGTTTTGTCTCTCTTTTCCCCTTTACCTCTGGGTGGTTCAGGATACAGGTGTAGATATGGACATTCAAGGTCTGTCCTCTTGTATGGATAATCTCACTGCAAGGGTACAAAACATTCAAGATTTTGTGGTTCAGAATCCGATGTTAGAGCCTAGGATTCCAATTCCTGATTTGTTTTTTGGGGATAGATCTAAGTTTCTGAATTTCAAAAATAATTGTAAATTGTTTCTTGCTTTGAAACCTCGCTCCTCAGGTGACCCTGTTCAACAAGTGAAAATCATTATTTCTTTGTTACGTGGCGACCCTCAAGACTGGGCATTTTCCCTTGCGCCAGGAGATCCGGCATTGCGTGATGTTGATGCGTTTTTTCTGGTGCTCGGATTGCTTTATGATGAACCTAATTCAGTGGATCAGGCAGAGAAAATCTTGCTGGCTCTGTGTCAGGGTCAGGATGAGGTAGAAATATATTGTCAGAAGTTTAGGAAGTGGTCTGTACTCACTCAGTGGAATGAATGTGCCCTGGCAGCAATTTTCAGAAAGGGTCTCTCTGAAGCCCCTAAGGATGTCATGGTGGGATTTCCCATGCCTGCTGGTCTGAATGAGTCTATGTCTTTGGCCATTCAGATCGATCGACGCTTGCGTGAGCGTAAAGCTGTGCACCATTTGGCGGTATTATCTGAGCATAGACCTGAGCCTATGCAATGTGATAGGACTTTGACCAGAGCTGAACGGCAAGAACACAGACGTCGGAATGGGCTGTATTTTTACTGTGGTGATTCCACTCATGCTATCTCCGATTGTCCTAAGCGCACTAAGCGTTTAGCTAGGTGTGCTACCATTGGTACGGTACAGTCGAAATTTCTTTTGTCCGTTACTCTGATTTGCTCTTTGTCATCCTATTCTGTTATGGCATTTGTGGATTCAGGCGCTGCCCTGAATTTGATGGACTTGGAGTTTGCTAGACGCTGTGGTTTTTTCTTGGAGCCCTTGCAGTATCCTATTCCATTGAGAGGAATTGATGCTACGCCTTTGGCCAAGAATAAGCCTCAGTACTGGACCCAATTGACCATGTGCATGGCTCCTGCACATCAGAAGGATATTCGATTTTTGGTGTTGCATAATCTGCATGATGTGGTCGTTTTGGGTTTGCCATGGCTACAGGTCCATAATCCAGTATTGGATTGGAAATCTATGTTTGTGTCCAGCTGGGGTTGTCAGGGGGTACATGGTGATGTTCCATTTCTGTCTATTTCATCATTCACCCCTTCTGAAGTCCCGGAGTTTTTGTCGGTTTACTGGGATGTATTTGATGAGCCCAAATCCAGTGCCCTACCTCCTCATAGGGATTGTGATTGTGCTATCAATTTGATTCCTGGTAGTAAGTTTCCTAAGGGCCGACTGTTCAATTTATCTGTGCCAGAGCACGCCGCTATGCGGAGTTATGTAAAGGAATCCTTGGAGAAGGGTCATATTCGCCCGTCGTCGTCACCATTGGGAGCAGGGTTCTTTTTTGTGGGCAAGAAGGATGGTTTTTTGAGACCTTGTATTGATTACCGCCTTCTTAATAAGATCACAGTCAAATTTCAGTACCCTTTGCCGCTGTTGTCGGATTTATTTGCTCCGATTAAGGGGGCTAGTTGGTTCACCAAGATAGATCTTCGTGGTGCGTATAATCTTGTGCGTATTAAACAGGGTGATGAATGGAAAACAGCATTTAATACGCCCGAGGGCCATTTTGAGTACCTGGTTATGCCATTCGGGCTTTCTAATGCTCCATCAGTATTTCAGTCCTTTATGCATGACATCTTCCGAAAGTACCTGGATAGATTCATGATTGTATATTTGGATGATATTTTGGTCTTTTCGTAACGATCTAAGTGGAGTTAAATAGAGCAGCCAGCCAAAGAATAAACTACGTCACCTGTGGAAGGAACCTCAGAAGCAGCAGCTCCACTCACAGCCACCAGAGGGAGTCCATGGACAGAACTCGCCGAAGTACCATTCATGACCACAGGAGGGAGTTCGATAACAGAATTCACAACAGATAATGTTCGTGACGCCACCTGTGGTATTCGGTCAGGGTGATCGATGCTGCTTAGGGTTTCGCTGGGTTGATGTTATGGCAGCTAGATGGTATACCTTCCCACAGGTGAAGTGTATCCCCAGGGCTTCCCAGAGTGTAGATGGTGGATGGTGGATGGTGGATAATGTAAGGCGCAGTGAATAACAAGGACACAAGGTTGCAGTCTATTTACCTTTCCTGAAGGCTTCAGCATCCAAAGTTCAGGGTATGGACCACAGGGTAGGCAGAGTCTGGCCGGTCTGAAGGCAAATCCAGAGTCCCCTTATCCAGGTGGAATTCAATAGCCTTCCTCTAGCGCCTGAGTGTTGTAGTCCCTCCCTGCTAAGCATCTCGGTAAAGTCCTCACAACTATTGTAGGTGTTAAGTCTCTTCCTCTCTGTCCCCCTGACGGATAAGACAAACCCATATGACTGGTGGCATGAGGCTTTTTATAGGGACCCTAGATACGCCCCAGTCCCCACAAGTTGCCACCGTGCCTCCTGGGTATATGGTCGGGCAGCCAACGTGGAATCAACTGTCCTGTCATTCTCTGAAGTAAAGCATAGAGATCCTTACTCCCTCGGTGTTCTGGCTACCGATTACTGCGCTTCAGAAGGAGGCAGCCTGCTTATAGCTGGTCTCCCCCTGATGTTCCTCTCCTTTTGCTATGACTTCGTTTCTCACTCACTGCAACACAATTCCTTTCAATGTCTCTTTCTTTAGATGCTGCCGCACGTGGGGCAGGCGTAGCTCCGTGAACCCTTGTTCTCCCACAGACCTCCGTCTGCTTTCCTCTCCTCGTTCTGACTCACTTTCTCTCCCAACTACAAGTTTTACCTAATTGTGAGGAGTGCCCTAATAGATAGAAGCATGGCTCCCCCTGGCGGCCTGGAGTGTGAATACTCCAAAAGATATACTGACATGCTGCGATCTGAAAAGACGCGCAGCATGTCCGGAGTCGCAGGGCTGCCGCGTGCTTGTTACCATGCATAGTGGAGACAGGATTTCATTCAATCCCCTCCACTATGCTGTAACATCTGGACGCTGCGTGTCTGACGCTGCGGCTCTATGCAGCATCAGACACGCAGCGTTTCCTGCATGTGGAAACATACCCTAAGTCGTTTGTGATAATAGTGTGGTCCAGTCAGGAGTCCACATTTCAGAATCTTAATCCTTTATGCAAATAGTGTAGGCCATACACCAGGCCACATTTCAGAATCTAAATTGTAAATGATAGAGTGCAACCTTGTTTTGTATATTGCACATGGAGGTAACTCCTACTGATATGCACCTATTCACACTAGTCTGGATGTGCCAGTCAGTTTTTTGTCATTTGTTTATTAGCAGAAAGGATTTAGATTTGGAAATGTGGCCTCGTGTCTGGCCCACACTATTTCAAAAAACCTGATCTGCACATCCAAACATAGACTGAGTGTGAACAGGTGCTGAACCCAGAGTCGCCAACTCGTATATAGTTAAATAAATAGGGCAGCACACTGCAGCGCCAAAACATGCAAACTTGAAAAAACGAAATTTGAACTGCATTACTGCACTAGAAATATGAAAAATGAGAGCTTTTAGCGCACAAAAATGGCCAATTTTATGTGTACCTCGTAGCCACGTTAAGGCATCTCTCTTATACGAGGTCCTACGTTTGACCTACCTCACTGAGAATAAATGTCTCCATCTGAATGGGTACATGTAAAAACCTCTTCTTGGACTCAAATTCTCTCTCTATGTGGAGGGGTATTGGACCTACTATAATTAAAACACCTGAAGCTAGGAGGCGGGGAGTGCACGATCAGAAGGCTAGAGAATACATTTCAAAAAACCTGATCTGCACATCCAAACATAGACTGAGTGTGAACAGGTGCTGAACCCAGAGTCGCCAACTCGTATATAGTTAAATAAATAGGGCAGCACACTGCAGCGCCAAAACATGCAAACTTGAAAAAACGAAATTTGAACTGCATTACTGCACTAGAAATATGAAAAATGAGAGCTTTTAGCGCACAAAAATGGCCAATTTTATGTGTACCTCGTAGCCACGTTAAGGCATCTCTCTTATACGAGGTCCTACGTTTGACCTACCTCACTGAGAATAAACGTCTCCATCTGAATGGGTACATGTAAAAACCTCTTCTTGGACTCAAATTCTCTCTCTATGTGGAGGGGTATTTTGAAATGTATTCTCTAGCCTTCTGATCGTGCACTCCCCGCCTCCTAGCTTCAGGTGTTTTAATTATAGTAGGTCCAATACCCCTCCACATAGAGAGAGAATTTGAGTCCAAGAAGAGGTTTTTACATGTACCCATTCAGATGGAGACGTTTATTCTCAGTGAGGTAGGTCAAACGTAGGACCTCGTATAAGAGAGATGCCTTAACGTGGCTACGAGGTACACATAAAATTGGCCATTTTTGTGCGCTAAAAGCTCTCATTTTTCATATTTCTAGTGCAGTAATGCAGTTCAAATTTCGTTTTTTCAAGTTTGCATGTTTTGGCGCTGCAGTGTGCTGCCCTATTTATTTAACTATATACGAGTTGGCGACTCTGGGTTCAGCACCTGTTCACACTCAGTCTATGTTTGGATGTGCAGATCAGGTTTTTTGAAATGTATTCTCTAGCCTTCTGATCGTGCACTCCCCGCCTCCTAGCTTCAGGTGTTTTAATTATAGTAGGTCCAATACCCCTCCACATAGAGAGAGAATTTGAGTCCAAGAAGAGGTTTTTACATGTACCCATTCAGATGGAGACGTTTATTCTCAGTGAGGTAGGTCAAACGTAGGACCTCGTATAAGAGAGATGCCTTAACGTGGCTACGAGGTACACATAAAATTGGCCATTTTTGTGCGCTAAAAGCTCTCATTTTTCATATTTCTAGTGCAGTAATGCAGTTCAAATTTCGTTTTTTCAAGTTTGCATGTTTTGGCGCTGCAGTGTGCTGCCCTATTTATTTAACTGGCCCACACTATTAGCACAAACAGTTTCGATTCTGAAATGTGGCCTGGTGTATGGCTCATACTATCAGCAGAAGGGATTTAGATTCTGAAATGTGGGCTCCTGGCTGGACCACACTATTAGCACAAACTATTTAGATTCTGAAATGTGGCCTGGTGTATAGCCCACACTATTAGCAGAAAGGATTTAGATTCGGAAATGTGGCCTGGTCTCATGCCCATGCTATTAGCAGAAAGGATTTAGATTCTGAAATGTGGCTTGGTTTCTGGCCCACACAATTAGCACAGATGATTTAGATTCTGAAATGTAGCCTCGTGTCTGGCCCACACTATTAGCACAAACACTTTCGATTCTGAAAAGTGGCCTGGTGTATGGCTCATACTATCAGCAGAAGGGATTTAGATTCTGAAATGTGGGCTCCTGGCTGGACCACACTATTAGCACAAACTATTTAGATTCTGAAATGTGGCCTGGTGTATAGCCCACACTATTAGCAGAAAGGATTTAGATTCGGAAATGTGGCCTGGTCTCATGCCCCTGCTATTAGCAGAAAGGAGTTAGATTCTGAAATGTGGCTTGGTTTCTGGCCCACACAATTAGCACAGATGATTTAGATTCTGAAATGTAGCCTAGTGTCTGGCCCACACTTATAGCAGCTAGGATCTAGATTTGGAAATGTGGCCTGGTGTATGGCCCACACTATTACCACAAACGATTTACCGTATATACTCGAGTATAAGCCGACCCGAGTATAAGCCGACCCCCCTAATTTTGCCACAAAAAACTGGGAAAACTTATTGACTCGAGTATAAGCCTAGGGTGGAAATGCAGCATTTACCGGTGAATTTCAAAAATAAAAATAGATCATTATTTCCCCATAGCTGTGCCATATAGTGCTCTGCACCGTTCATATTTCCCCATAGGTGTGAACCATATAGTGCTCTGCACCGTTCATTGTGCCCCCTAGCTGTGCCATATACGGTGCTCTGCACCGTTCACTGTGCCCCATAGCTGTGCCATATACGGTGCTCTGCACCGTTCACTGTGCCCCATAGCTGTGCTGTGCCATATACGGTGCTCTGCACCGTTCACTGTGCCCCATAGCTGTGCCATATACGGTGCACTGCACCGTTCACTGTGCCCCATAGCTGTGCTGTGCCATATACGGTGCTCTGCACCGTTCACTGTGCCCCATAGCTGTGCCATATACGGTGCTCTGCACCGTTCACTGTGCCCCATAGCTGTGCTGTGCCATATACGGTGCTCTGCACCGTTCACTGTGCCCCATAGCTGTGCTGTGCCATATACGGTGCTCTGCACTGTTCACTGTGCCCCATAGCTGTGCTGTGCCATATACGGTGCTCTGCACCGTTCACTGTGCCCCATAGCTGTGCTGTGCCATATACGGTGCTCTGCACCGTTCACTGTGCCCCATAGCTGTGCTGTGCCATATACGGTGCTCTGCACCATTCACTGTGCCCCATACATAGCTGTGCTGTGCCATATACGGTGCTCTGCACCGTTCACTGTGCCCCATACATAGCTGTGCTGTGCCATATACGGTGCTCTGCACCGTTCACTGTGCCCCATAGCTGTGCTGTGCCATATACGGTGCTCTGCACCGTTCACTGTGCCCCATAGATGTTCCACATAAATTTGTGCCGCCGCTGCCGCAATAAAGAAAAAAAACCACATACTCACCTCCCTTGATTGCAGCTCCCGGCGTCTCGTTCCGGCGCCTCCATCTTCCCGGCGTCTCTGCTCTGACTGATCAGGCAGAGGGCGCCGCGCACACTATATGCGTCATCGCGCCCTCTGCCTGAACAGTCAGAGAGCAGAGACGCCGGGAAGATGGAGGCGCCGGCCGGGAAGATGGATCGGCGCCCGGCGGCTGGAACGAGGACAGGTGAATATGCTATACTCACCTAGTCCTGGCGATCCTCGCGCTGTCCCCTCCTGTCTTCGGTGCCGCAGCTTCTTTCTCTATCAGCGGTAACCGGCACCGCTGATTAGAGAAATGAATAAGCGGCTCCGCCCCTATGGGAGGTGGAGCCGCCTATTCATTTCTGTAATGAGCGGTCCCACGTGACCGCTGAAGAGAGGAAGAAACTGCAGCGCCGAAGCCCGTGGGACGGCAGGGACAGCGCGAGGATCGCTGGGACTAGGTAAGTATGCCTCAGCGCCCTCACCCCCTCACCCGCCGACCCCACCGCTACCGTGACTCGAGTATAAGCCGAGGGGGGCACTTTCAGCCCAAAAATTTGGGCTGAAAATCTCGGCTTATACTCGAGTATATACGGTAGATTCTGAAATGTGGACTGGTGTCTGTCCCACACTAATAGCAGATTTAGATACAGAAATATGAATTATTTGCTGGAGCACACTATTAGCACAAACAATTTAGATTCTGAAATGTGTATGGCCCACACTATTAGCAGAAAGGATTTAGATTTGTAAATATTGCCTGGTATTTGGACCACACTATTAGGCAAAAGGGTTTAGA
Organism: Ranitomeya imitator; assembly: GCF_032444005.1. Lineage (NCBI taxonomy): Eukaryota > Metazoa > Chordata > Amphibia > Anura > Dendrobatidae > Ranitomeya > Ranitomeya imitator. The sequence continues at coordinate 723,164,348 of NC_091284.1, forward strand.
TCCTGAAATGTGGCCTGGTCTCTGATCCACACCATTAGCACAAATAATTTAGATTCTGAAATGTGGCCTGGTGTATGGACCACACTATTAGTATAAAGTATTTAGATTCTGAAATGTGGTCTGGTATATGGCCCACACTATTAGCACAAACAATTTAGATTCTGAAATGTGGCCTGGTGTCTGGCCCACACCATTAGCAGAAAGAATTAAGATTCAGAAATATGGACTCATCGCTGGACCACACTAACTAGATTCTGAAATGTGGCCTGGTGTATAGCCCACATTATTAGCAGAAAGTATTTAGATTCTGAAATGTGGCCTGGTCTTTGGCCCACACTTTTAGCAAAAAGCATTTAGATTTTGAAATGTTGACTCCTGGCTGGCCGACACTATTAACACAAACTATTTAGATTCTGAAATGTGGCCTGGTGTCTGGCCCACAGTATTTGCATAATCGATTTATATTCTGAAATGTGGCCTGATGTATGGCCCACACTATTAGCAGAAAGGATTTAGATTCAGAAATGTGGCTTGGTCTCTGGCCCACACTATTAGCACAGTTGATTTAATTTATGAAGGGTGGCCTGATCTCTGGTCCACACTAGTAGAACAAACAATTCAGATTCTGAAATGTGGCCTGGTCTCTGTCCTACACTATTAGCAGAAAACATTTAGATTTGGAAATGTGGCCTGGGGGCTGGTTTACACTATTAGCACAAGATATTTAGATTCTGAAGTGTGGCCTGGCTGGACCACACTATTAGCACATACAATTTTGATTCTTATATGTGGCCTGTTATATGGCCAACACTATTAGCAGATAGGATTTAGATTTGGAAATGTGGCCTTGTGTCTGGCTCACACTATTAGCACAAACAATTTACATTCTGAAATGTGGCCTGGTCTCTGGCTCACAATATAAGCACAAGCAATTTAGATTCTGAAATGTGGCCTGGTGTATGGCCTACACTATTATCAGAAAGGATTTAGATTCTGAAATGTCGACTCTTGGCGCCTGGCTCACACTATTAGCACAAGCAATTTAGATGCTGGAAGGTCAATTTCACGCAGGATCCTATCTGAACTATCTGACTTTTTGCAGCAGGAACAGCCTCACTGTGCTCTTACACTGACAAAATTGCATAAAAACAATATGTCTGCTTTTTATATGGAGAGGGACATGTGACTTCGGCATCCAATGACAGAAGCCCTTGTGTCTGGACATTGTGGATGGTTTCTGTGCCCTGATTGGTTGCCGGAATCTCCACACATTAAGTTAATTTTAAAAAATACAGTCTGCAGTTACTCTTACCTCTCCTCACCAAACATGTCCCCTGCTCCTCATACTGCTCCACTATTCTAGCCCAAGTCCTAACAAAAGCATTTGGTGAAACTCAATGATTTACCGAGCTTTGGCAGAATTGTGCTAATTTTGAGGAAAATTACTTGGAAATCCGAACACGAATCCGAATGTGCAATGATTGTGCTGAATTTGACATTGGCAATCATTTTCCAAACAAGTTGGCTCATCTCTAGTTTTGAATTGAGGCACAATTGTAGCACGATACATGCAGTATAAAATTTCACTGCTGAAAAAATTGCAGTATTAAAATGCCAGGAAAATGTACCCACTTCAGATGGATGTCTTAGACTACAGTATCAATATAGCGATGCTATTTCTAACCAAACAATGTTTTTGTTTTGAGGCACAACTGTAGCACAATAAATGCCGTATGAAATGTCACTGCTGAAAAAAATTGCAGTATTACAATGCCAGGAAAACTTACCCACATCAGATCGATGTCTTAGACCACAGTATCAATATAGTGATGCTATTTCTAGCCAATCATGTTTTTCTTTTGTTTTATTGAGGCACAACTGGAGCATGATAAATGCTGTGTAAAATGTCAATGCTAAAAAAAGTTGCAGTATTACCGTGTATACTCGAGTATAAGCCGACCCGAGTAAAAGCCGACCCCCCTAATTTTGCCACAAAAAACTGGGAAAACTTAATGACTCGAGTATAAGCCTAGGGTGGGAAATGCAGCAGCTACCGGTAAATGTCAAAAGTAAAAATAGATACCAATAAAAGTAAAATTAATTGAGACATCAGTAGGTTAAGTGTTTTTGAATATCCATATTGAATCAGGAGCTCAATAAAGTTTATGATGGCCCCATAAGATGCTCCATATTAAAATATGTCCCATATAATCCTGCATAAAGGTTAATAATGGCCCCATAAGATGCTCCATAGACACATTTGCCCAATATAATGCTGCACAAATGTTGATTATGGCCCCATAAGATGCTTCATAAAGATATTTGCCCCATATAGTGCTGCACAAACCTTGATTATGGCCCCATAAGATGCTCCATACAGACACTTGCCCCATATAATGCTGCACAAACGTTAATTATGGCCCCATAAGATGCTCCACAAAGATATTTGCCCCATATAGTGGTGCACAAACGTTATGGCCCCATAAGATACTCCATACAGACATTTGCCCCATACAATGGTGCGCAAACATTAATTATGGCCCCATGAGATGCTCCATAAAGATATTTGCCCCATATAGTGCTGCAGAAACGTTGATTATGGCCCCATAAGATGCTCCATACAGACACTTGCCCCATATAGTGCTGCACAAACGTTGATTATGGCCCCATACACACACTTGCCCCATATAGTGCTGCACAAACGTTATGGCCCCATAGAGACACTTGCCCCATATAGTGCTGCACAAATGTTATGGCCCCATAAGATGCTCCATACAGTCACTGCCCCATATAGTGCTGCACAAACGTTATGGCCCCATAAGATGCTCCATACAGACACTTGCCCCATTTGTTGTTGCTGCGATAAAAAAAAGTCACATACTCACCTCTCCGTCGCTCTTCGGTTTTTCGTATGAATTTCAGACTGCAGCATAAAGGACAAGCAATTCACCCTATTCTGTCCCACATTATCCCTTCAGAACAAATTCTCCCTAAGTACTGCTATCAGCAGTATTACCATTGATTATCATTAGCCCTGAAGCCACATAAATGTTCATGTGGTTAAATGCCTGGCTAATATGCAGCTACAATTCTGTCCCTCTTTCACCAGCACTTTTTACTGTTCTACTTGTTTCTGGGGTATAGTGTGACGAGCATAGCGTCAGCCAATCACAGTTATGCCACAACCAAGATGGCAATGGCATTAAAGTGATTGGCAGGCAATCCTCCCATGTTTATTGGCTATCTAAAAAGAGCCAAACATGTGGGGTCGGGACTCGAGCTCCTGCTTAAGCAGTAAAAAAATACTCACCGAGTAGCGAACATCCTGAGTACACTGATTGCTCAATTAATAACAATAAGTGACGAACACGTTCGCTCATCACTAGTGTACATATATAAAGTATTTATCACAGTGCACCAATAATGCAATAGCATGAGGGTTGTGATGTATTGTCACCTCCTCCCTAATTACACACTTCCAGTAATACAGTCTAGTAGTGACACTGATTGCATGTGTTTCAATGTTTCCACTGGCAGTTGGGACTAGTCAAAAGTTATGATTTATATGTCTATATAGAACTTAGGGCTCTGTAAAGTGGTCTTGCAAATACCACGTAAGGGTCAGGTTGTCAGTTATAGTGGTTTGAAAGATTAAAGTGCCATAGAGGTAACCATGGGTTAATGTGGCTAGGTGTACATAGCTATCCTACCCTGAACGCAATGCTTAAATGGGAGAATACATATTGCATTGAACATATTTTTACTATTTTTTATTATGAAAGTAAAGGCATAAATGGGTCCAGTGGAGGCTTCATGAATTTTAAAAGGACATGTATAATGGGGCTATAATATAACCTTCTGTCTCAACGAATGCATCATTTTGTTAACACTCTCTTATTATGAGAGCCAGCTTGGTATTCTGATTTTTATCATAAGTTTTCATATTTGCTTTTTATCCTCTTTTGTATTTTTTCACTCTTTTCTGACATGTCTTCTACTAGTCTAACAAGTCGCACAAATTAGGATAGAGATGGAACACAAAGTTATTTTACTTCTACACACCCATTCATAATATATACGTAAAATAGAACTGTACGGTCAACAAACTTTCCATAAATCAGTAGTAGAGGTAAATTTAAAAAAACCTACTAAAGAAATATACTTTTTTCCCACTTCTAAGACACTTCTTCTTCTCCTGCCTGTCTCCTGTACTTGTCATCTGCTTTAAAGAAAAGCAACTCAACTCACAGTGGGGCAATACTGCTATTGTGTGAGGGTTGTGACGTAATGCCACCTTCTCACTTTAATAAGACTGACTGCCAGCTAGCTTTGGTGTCATGTGATACAGCCCATTATAATCTATGAAGAATGGAGGAGGAGAAGAAGAGTGCAGAGTGAGGAAAAAGACAAAGAAGGATTGTGATGCGCTTTCTAACAAGTTTTTTTACCGCAACCCAGAGCTGGATTTACCTTCAAACAGCTGTGGTAGTGGAACCATAGTACCGTGGGCAGAGGAGAGCATGGAGGGGCATGACTAGGCGAACCCCTAACTCTTTGCTAGAACCCCTGATGGTGTGGTTAGACTTGGCTCCAGATGGACGCCAGGTGCTACTCCAGGACAAACCTTGGACACACGGCATATGACTCCCAAAGGCATTGGAAGTTGGAGCAGCCAGGAATGGGGGGGGCATGGCAGGTGCAGGCAGACCTGGCTGGTATACAAGAAGGCACGGCAGGTGCTCGTGAGCACTGGCAAGAACATACAGGTACTGGCAGGAACAGGCAGATACAGGCAGGTATACAAGGACAGGCGACCTGACAACTAGCAAGCGTGCATACAAACTGATAGAACAGGTTACCTAGGCACCTCCCAACAGGTGGAAGAGCCTTAAATAATAAGTGTCTCCCAGTCATTTTCTGGGGATACTTTAGTATAGAGCTCATTGTCTATTTAAGAGACTCGGAGCATGCTTCCTTAGCGCAGTGCCTGGGAATCTGACAGACAAGCAGAGAACATGAGAGACCACTGCAGCAGACAGAAGCGTGGGCCAGGGGCCGGGACAGTGAGTGACTCTGCGTCCCGGCCGGGGGAGAAGAGAATGGGAATCGTGCTGAGATGCCAGTGCTTGAGTACCCCCTCTTTATGCCCCCTCTTCTTCAAGTCCCCAAGAAATCTCTGCAGAAGGTGAGGGGCCTGTATGTTCTCCTTGGGCTCCCACAACTTCTCCTCAGGAAGGAACACCTTCCAGTCCACTAGGAAAAAGGTTTTTCCTCTTACCGTATTAGTGGTCAGAATATTCTCTACCACACAGACATATTCAGAGCTGACAGGAGCAGGAGTGGCACCAGGGTCCTTGAAGAAGGTTAAGGAGCTTAAAGGGAACCTGTCACCCCGTTTTTTCAGATTGAGATAAAAATACTGTTAAATAGGGCCTGCGCTGTGCATAACAATAGTGTATGTAGTGTACCCTGATTCCCCACCTATGCTGCGAAATACATTACCAAAGTCGCCGTTTTCGCCTCAATCAGGCTGGTCAGGTTGGGTGGGCGTGGTCAAATCAGGCTGGTCAGGTCGGGTGGGCAAGGCAAGATTGCCTTGTGCAGGCATGTACTACGGAGGACAGAGAATGAACTTCAATCCAATATTGCAGCCAGCATACAGCCAGCGGGTAAGGAAAGGGTGAATCAAACTCCCCAAAACCCCGCCTCCATGGCTGAAGATTGTTCCCTCCAAATTCAGGTGACAGTGTCCCTTTAACATTCTGATCAGACTGTATGAAGCCCACTGCCACTTCACAGCGAACCTCTTAGTGGGTCCCTGTCGCCCCTAGTTATGACACCACTGGTCACTGTAGCCTCATTCTCACGCTAAGCTCACTGTGCTTCGGCTGGCATGGTTACATTACTGATGTTACCGCTCACCACACCATCTGGATGTAGCAAAGTCGTGGGTCGTCATGGAATCTCATCATTATGGATTGACGGTGGACAGGTGAGGATTACTTAGTTTTCTTATTTTTATGTTAACCCCTTTACCCCCAAGGGTGGTTTGCACGTTAATGACCGGGCCAATTTTTACAATTCTGACCACTGTCCCTTTATGAGGTTGTAACTCTGGAACGCTTCAACTAGTCCCAGAGATTCTGACAATGTTTTCTTGTGACATATTGTACTTCATGATAGTGGTAAAATTTCTTTGATATTACCTGCGTTTATTTGTGAAAAAAACGGAAATTTGGCAAAAATTTTGAAAATTTCGCAATTTTCCAAATTTGAATTTTTATGCAATTCAATCACAGAGACATTTCACACAAAATACTTAATAAGTAACATTTCCCACATGTCTACTTTACATCAGCACAATTTTGGAACCAAAATTTTTTTTTGTTAGGGAGTTATAAGGGTTAAAATTTGACCAGCAATTTCTCATTTTTACAACACCATTTTTTTTTTAGGGACCACATCTCATTTGAAGTCATTTTGAGGGGTCTATATAATAGAAAATACCCAAGTGTGACACCATTCTAAAAACTGCACCCCTCAAGGTGCTCAAAACCATATTCAAGAAGTTTATTAACCCTTCTGGTGCTTCACAGGAATTTTTGGAATGTTTAAATAAAAATGAACATTTAACTTTTTTTCACAAAAAATTTAATTCAGCTCCAATTTGTTTTATTTTACCAAGGGTATCAGGAGAAAATGGACTCCAAAAGTTGTTGTCCAATTTGTCCTGAGTACGCTGATATCCCATTTGTGGGGGGGAACCACCGTTTGGGTGCATGGGAGAGCTCGGAAGGGAAGGAGCGCCATTTGGAATGCAGACTTAGATGGGATGGTCTGCAGGCGTCACATTGCGTTTGCAGAGCCCCTAATGTACCTAAACAGTAGAACCCCCCCCAGAAGTGACCCCATATTGGAAACTAGACCCCCCAAGGAACTCATCTAGATGTGTTGTGAGAACTTTGAGCCCCCAAGTGTTTCACTACAGTTTATAACGCAGAGCCGTGAAAAGAAAAAATCTTTTTTTCCCACAAAAATTATTTTTTAGCCCCCAGTTTTGTATTTTCCCAAGGGTAACAGGAGAAATTGGACCCCAAACGTTCTTGTCCTATTTGTCCTGAGTACGCTGATACCCCATATGTTGGGGTAAACCCCTGTTTGGACATACAGGAGAGCTCGGAAGGGAAGGAGCACTGTTTTACTTTTTCAACGCAGAATTGGCTGGAATTGAGATGGGACGCCATGTCGCGTTTGGAGAGCCCCTGATGTGCCTAAACAGTGGAAACCCCCCAATTATAACTGAAACCCTAATCCAAACACACCCCTAACCCTAATCCCAACAGTAACCCTAACCACACCTCTAACCCTGACACACCCCTAACCCTAATCCCAACACTATTCCCAACCGTAAATGTAATCTAAACCCTAACTGTAACTTTAGCCCCAACCCTAACCCTAACTTTAGCCCCAACCCTAACTGTAGCCTTAACCCTAGCCCCAACCCTAGCCGTAACCCTAGCCCTAACCCTAACCCTAGCCCTAACACTAGCCCTAACCCTAGCCCTAACCCTAGCCCTAACCCTAACCCTAGCCCTAACCCTAGCCCTAACCCTAACCCTAGCCCTAACCCTAGCCCTAACCCTCACCCTAGGCCTAACCCTAGCCCTAACCCTAGCCCTAACCCTAACCCTAGCCCTAATGGGAAAATGGAAAGAAATACATTTTTTTTAATTTTTCCCTAACTAAGGGGGTGATGAAAGGGGGTTTGATTTACTTTTATAGCGGGTTTTTAGCGGATTTTTTTGATTGGCAGCCGTCACACACTGAAAGACGCTTTTCATTGCAAAAAATATTTTTTGCGTTACCACATTTTGAGATTTTTCCATATTTTGGTCCACAGAGTCATGTGAAATCTTGTTTTTTGTGGGACGAATTTATGTTTTTATTGGCAACATTTTTGGGTACGTGACATGTTTTGATCGCTTTTTATTCCGATTTTTGTGAGGCAGAATGACCAAAAACCAGCTATTCATGAATTTCTTTTGGGGGAGGCGTTTATACCTTTCCGTGTTTGGTAAAATTGATGAAGCAGTTTTATTCTTCGGGTCAGTACGATTACAGCGATACCTCATTTATATCATTTTTTTATGTTATGGTGCTTTTATACGATAAAAACTATTTTATAGAAAAAATAATTAATTTTGCATCGCTTTATTCTGAGAACTATAATTTTTTTATTTTTTTGCTGATGATGCTGTTTTGTGGCTCGTTTTTTGCAGGACAAGATGACGTTTTCAGCGGTGCCATTGTTATTTATATCTGTCTTTTTGATCGCTTGTAATTCCACTTTTTGTTCGGCGGTATGATAATAAAGCGTTGTTTTTTGCCTCGTTTTTTTTTCTTTAATTACGGTGTTTACTGAAGAGGTAAGTAGTGGGCCAGTTTTATAGGGCGGGTAGTTACGGACGTGGCGATACTAAATATGTGTATTTTAATTGGTTGTTTTTTTTATTTAGATAGAGAAATGTATTTATGGGAATAATATATATATTTTTTCATTATTTAGGATTTTTTATTTTTTAATTTTTTTTACACATTTGGAAAAATTTTTTTTTACTTTTTTACTTTGTCCCAGGGGGGACATCACTGATCACTGATCTGACAGTTTGCACAGCACTCTGTCAGATCACCGATCTGTCTCAGAGCACTGCAGCCTTACCAAGCGCCTGCTCTGAGCAGGCACTTAGTAAGCCACCTCCCTCTCTGCAGGACTCGGATGCCGCGGCCATATTGGATCCGGGCCTGCTGCAGGGAGGGAGGTAAGGAGACCCTCGCAGCAACACAATCACATCGCGTTGCTGCGGGGGTCTCAGGGAAGCCCACAGGGAGCCCCCTCCCTGCGCGATGCTTCCCTGCACCGCCGGCACACCGCGATCATGTTTGATCGCAGTGTGCCGGGGGTTAATGTGCCGGGGCCGTCCGTGACCGCTCCTGGCAGATAGTGCCGGATGTCAGCTGCGATCGGCCGCGCTCCCCCCGTGAGCGCGGCCGATCGCGTATGACGTACTATCCCGTCGGTGGTCATAGGGGCCCTCCCCACCTCGATGGGATAGTACGTCATATGGCAGAAAGGGGTTAATAAATGTGTACAAGAGGGTAGTTGTCGGGCGAGTGATTTGTACAATTTAATGTTTTTTCTCTGTGTGTGTCTTTATTACTTTTGGATGTGGGGTTTGTAATCGGAGGGTCTGATAGACACCTCTCCATTACTAAACTCTGGACTTGATGTCAGCAGACATTACACATCTAACATCAATCCCATAAGCTATTACCCAGCTGGCCAACGCACCAGGGCAAGCGGGAAGAGCTGAAGCTAAGCAACAGAATTAGTATATCTAATAGATGCATCATTTCTGGGGTGATTGAGAGCTGGCGTTATTAGGCTGGGAGGGGGCCAATATCCATGGCCCCATCTCAGAATATTAAGATCAGCTCGCAGCTGTCTGGTTAGCCTTTGCTGGTTGTTAATAATAGGAGTGTTAGGGGTCGAGTTCCTGCCTCTGCACAGGGGGAATCTCGAGCCATGTCCGCTGTGGTCTCTGTTATGGACCTGGTGGTTAGGAGCACCCGAAGCGACCTGATGGTTAAACTAACACAGGGCAAGCTCTGGGAAGTGCGAGCTCTGCTGACCGCAACCCCTAATCCTATCACACACACTAGAAATAGCCGTGGAGCGTACCTAACTCTGCCTAGATGCCTCTTCACAGCCTAAGAGCTAACTAGCCCTAGAGATAGAAAATAAAGCCAACCTTGCCTCAGAGAAATTCCCCAAAGGAAAAGGCAGCCCCCCACATATATTGACTGTGAGTTAAGATGAAAGTCACAAACACAGAAATGAAGCAGGTTTCAGCAAAGGAGGCCAGACTAACTAAACAGACTGAGGATAGGAAAGGTATCTTTGCGGTCAGCACAAAAAACTACAAAAAGACCACGCAGAGTGTGCAAAAAGACCTCCGCACCGACTCACGGTGCGGAGGTGCCACTCTGCATCCCAGAGCTTCCAGCTAGCAAGGCAAAATCAAGATAGCTAGCTGGACAAGAAAACAATGAACAAATAATTAACTAGCAGGGACTTAGCTTCTGCAGGAGTAGACAGGTCACCAGAAAGATCCAAGAGCAAACTGATTCAGTACAAGAACATTGACAGCTGGCATGGAGTAACGATCTGAGTGGAGTTAAATAGAGCAGCCAGCCAAAGAATAAACTAAGTCACATGTGGAAGGAACCTCAGAAGCAGCAGCTCCACTCACAGCCACCAGAGGGAGTCCATGGACAGAACTCGCCGAAGTACCATTCATGACCACAGGAGGGAGTTCGATAACAGAATTCACAACAGGTCTCCCATTCTTCTCCTGCTGCAGTGGAGCCTGCTCAGTGGAGGCATCGGTCCCAGCATCATGCTCAGTCTGACACTGTGCGAAGGGTTACTGCTGTCCTTCCAGCTTCTGCCATTGTAGCCAGTACTGGTCAGCAGCGAGCAGACATCTTTGGGACTAAGTCCTACTTTTTCCCTTCTAAGCATGCCCAGGGTAAGCTCTCTCATTGGAGATCAAGGGTCACATGCTCAGGTACTGCAGCTATACCCATTGGTACTCTAGGAAGGTCCTGAAGTTGCTCAAGTTCTGTGGCAGTTTCCCATTGGTCCTTTTTTGGAAGGTCCTGTAGTTGCTGCAGCTTTATAAGGTGTGCATGACCGCACGGCCATGCGCTAGTATCTTTCTGAGTTATGTGCTTTGCGCCAGTGTGGTCATGTGAGATTGTATTCAGGGACCAGGCTGAAATAAGCCCCTAGAATACCGGCAACTCCGGTGAGGAGATTGTGTGTTTGAGTGTATTCAGGGACCTGGCTGAAATAAGCCCTTAGAATACCAGCACTTCCGGTGAGGAGATTGTGTGCATGCATGACCACTGACTGCTCTCTGTTGGGCAGTTAGCCTGTGCACCTGTGAAGTCTAAAAGGGTGCAGTGCTTTCATTTCACGTCTACTCTGTAAAGTAACAGAGCTAGTCTATACCGCCAAATAGTGCCACCATTTACTAGCAGCAGATTCTCCTGCACGGTGGACCCCGTGCTGCGAACGCATCAATAATAACAAACATCTGTATTTACTCGGTGCGTTCGGCTAGCCCTATCAGAATACTAGCGCCAGGGTCTGGCTAGTAAATGGCGGATAAACAGCAATCCTTGTGGTACATCCAGCAGCTGGAGGGTAGGTTGGCGGCTCTCGAGCGCTCAACCTCAGCTGTGGATGTTACCGCAGTTGCTGTTCAGGCTGCTAGCATGGCTGCAGCTACCTTGTCCACTGCCACCCCTGCTCTGACTCTATCTCGCCTTCCGCTGCCAGAGAAATTTTCTGGAGATAGTAAATCTTGTAGGGGTTTCGTGAGCCAGTGCTCTATACATATTGAGCTTCTGGCCGCATGTTTCCCCACAGAGCGGGCAAAGGTGGGATTTATTGTGTCTCTCCTGTCGGACAGGGCGTTGGAGTGGGCTATGCCTCTGTGGGAGCGTGGTGATCATGTGGTGCAGAGTGCTTTGCTGTTCTTGAGCACTCTGAAACAGGTATTTTTCGGGCCTCGAGTCACCCATGATACGGCGCTCCAACTGTTGGCATTGACTCAGGGCTCGTCCTTGGTCAGCCATTTTGCCGTCCACTTCCGCACCCTAGCATCTGAGCTGGAGTGGTCGGATACAGCCCTTATCCCTATATATTGGACTGGGCTGGCTGACCACGTGAAGGACGCTCTGGCCACAAGGGAGGTTCCCACCACACTGGAGGAGTTAATAGCTGTGTCTACCCGAATTGACCTCCGTTTTCACGAGCGGAGGTTAGAGTGGGCCCAGTGTAGGCAGAGGTTTCGGCTGGCTTCCACCTTCACCAAACCTTTGAAATCTCCGGTCCTGGTTCCTGAGTCACATGAGGCCAAGGAAGTGTCACGAGCGGGATCTAAGTCCCGGACCGCTCAGGCACTCAAGGTCTGCCATGTTTGCCAGCAGTCAGGACATCTTGCCACCAGATGTTCACAGCGGTCGAGGAAACGTCAGCATCTAGTAGTAGTAGGTGGAGGTACACTAGACACGGCGACGTTTGCCTCCAAATTGTCCTTTAAGGGGACAATTACAATAGGCTCATTCACTCACTCGGTAGAGCTCTGCGTGGATTCTGGGACGGAGGGCAATTTTATGTCTTCTGCCTTCGCCCAACGTCATTCAATACCCCTGGTAATGCTGGCTCAACCAGTAACTGTATGAGTGGTGAATGGGTCGGCACTGCCCTCACAGATTACACACCAGACCATCCCTTTCACTCTGCCCTTGTCGCCATTTCATCAGGAGATTATATCTCTGCTCGTCATTCCTGAAGGAATTGATGAGGTCCTGTTAGGGATGCCTTGGCTACGGTACCACTCTCCTCATATCGAGTGGTCCACAGGCAGAATTTTGGGATCAATCTTGTGGGGGTAGATGTCAGAGGGAGAGCGTTCAGGTTGCTACAACAGAGGTACCCGCAGATCTTTCCTCCCTGCCCAAGCAGTATTGGTCTTATGCTGACATGTTCTCCAAAAGGGCTGCGGAGACCCTTCCGCCTCACCACCCCTATGACTGTCCTATTGACCTCTTGCCTGGTTCTGAGTCTCCCCAGGGTCGAGTCTATCCGTTTTCTCTCCCAGAGACGGAGGCAATGTCTCAGTACATCCAGGAAAATCTGGCAAGAGGATTCATTAGAAAGTCAGTGTCACCTGCAGGGGCTGGGTTCTTCTTCGTGCAGAAGAAGAGTGGAGAACTACGTCCATGCATAGACTACAGGGGTCTTAACGCCATCACCGTTAAGAATAAATATCCTCTGCCGCTGATATCTGAGCTTTTTGATAGGCTTCAGGGAGCAAAGGTGTTTACTAAGCTAGATCTGCGGTGTGCTTACAACCTGATTCAAATCCGTGAGGGGGACGAATGGAAGACAACTTTTAACCCCAGGGATGGGCACTATGAATATCTAGTGATGCCCTTTGGACTCTGTAATGCCCCAGCCGTTTTCCAAGACTTTGTAAACGATATCTTCCGGGATATGCTCTCCACCTCGGTCATAGTCTATCTGGATGATATTCTCATCTACTCTCCAGATATTGACTCCCACCGGAGAGATGTTTGCAGAGTCTTTGACCTTTTACGAACTAACTCCCTCTGCGACAAGTTGGAGAAATGTGTGTTTGAGCAGGAGTCTTTACCTTTCCTGGGCTATATCATCTCCGCCCAAGGATTGGCTATGGATCCTGCCAAACTACAGGCTGTGATGGACTGGCAAGAACCCTATTCCTTTAAAGCGGTGCAGCGCTTTATGGGGTTCATTAACTATTATCGCCAGTTCATTCCTCATTTCTCAACTTTGGTAGCTCCCTTGGTAGCCCTCACCAAGAAGGGAGCAAATCCCAAATTGTGGTCTGTGGAGGTCTCCAAGGTTTTCACTTCTATTAAATCTCATTTTGCTAGCGCTCCCATTCTACATCGCCCCGATGTAGATAAGCCGTTTATAATGGAGGTGGATGCTTCTTCCGTTGGTGCTGGAGCAGTCCTCTTCCAAAAGGATGCTCAAGGTCGGAAGCATCCTTGCTTCTTTTTTTCCAAAACCTTCACACCAGCGGAGAGGAATTATTCCATCGGGGGACAGGGAGTTGCTAGCAATGAAGTTAGCCTTCTCAGAGTGGAGACATCTCTTGGAGGGGGCTCGTTCTCCCTTCCAAGTATTCACAGACCACAAGAATTTGGTTTATTTACAGACCGCCCTGCGGCTTAATTTTTGCCAGGCCAGATGGTCCTTGTTCTTCTCTTGGCTCCATTTTACCCTCCATTTTCTTTCTGGGGAGAAGAACATTTGTGCCGACACTCTCTCTCACTCCGTTGTATCAATATCTGAGGAGGAAGAGGAGCATCGGCTTATTGTCCCTTCCAAGAGCCTGAGAACTGTGGCTCTGATTTCGCTAGAGTCTGTGCCTCCGGGCAAGACTTTTGTACCATCCAATTTGCGTCCAGAGGTTCTCTCTTGGGCTCACTCGTCTAGGGTGGGTGGACATTTTGGGACCAAAAGGACATCTGAGCTACTTGTAAGGACATATTGGTGGCCGCATATGGCCCGTGATGTCGCAGACTATGTTCGGGCATGTGTCTCTTGCACCAGGAATAAGTCTCCTCGTCAACGGCCAGCTGGGTTGCTTCATCCCCTGCCGGTGGCAGACAGACCCTGGGAGATGGTCTAGATAGATTTTGTGGTGGGCTTACCCAAGTCTCGTAGCTGCACCATTATTTGGGTTATCACCAACCATTTTTCCAAAATGGTGCACTTGGTGCCTCTTCCACGGCTACCTTCTGCACGGGTTCTGGCGGCATTGTTTATCAAACACATATTTCACCTACATGGTATGCCAGACAAAATTGTCAGTGACTGGGGTCCCCAGTTTGCATCTCAATTCTGGAGAGAGCTTTGTCGTGTACTCAGCACTGAGTTGAATCTCTCCTCAGCTTATGATCCCGAGATGAATGGGTTGGTAGAGAGGGCCAACCAGACCTTGGTCACATATCTTCGACATTTTGTCTCAGCCAGGCAGGATGACTGGGCATCCTTGCTACCATGGGCGAAGTTTGCGCTGAATAACGCCGTAGCTGACTCCACCGGACAGACCCCATTCCTCCTAAACTATGGTCAGTATCCGCTGGTACCTGTGCCTATGCCCTTGTCTTCCGCCGACTCCAGGGTGGCAGACTGGGCTGTGGAGGTGCGGGACATTTGGGACGACACTCAGGATGCCATTCGGGCCTCCAAGGAGAGAATGAGGTCCTCCGCCGATGCACATCGGCGCCCTGCTCCGACCTTTGCTCCTGGCGACTTAGTGTGGCTCTCCGCCCATAACATCAGGCTGCGAGTTGAGTCGACTAAGTTTGCTCCTCGCTACATGGGCCCTTTCAAGGTTCTTGAACAGGTCACCCAGTGGTCTACCATCTGGCCCTTCCGCCACGTCTGGGTATCACCGACACCTTTCATGTGTCCCTCTTGAAGCCCGTATACATGTCCCGGTTTTCCGAGTCATCTGCTGGGACATCGGGTTCGTCTACGGACGATTATGAGGTGAATGCTATTTTGGGGTGCAAGGTGTTATGTGGCAAAAATTTTTATTTGGTGGACTGGTAGGGTTATGGTCCTGAGAACAGGTCCTGGGAGACTGCTGAGAATATTCGGGCTCCACAACTCATTGCTGCCTTCGAGCGTGGCAAGGTCCAAGGAGGGGGGGGCCTAGGAGGGGGGGTAATGTTAGGGGTTGAGTTCCTGCCTCTGCACAGGGGGAATCTCGAGCCATCTCCGCTGCGGTCTCCCATTCTCCTGCCGCAGTGGAGCTTGCTCAGTGGAGGCGTCGGTCCCAGCGTCATGCTCAGTCTGACACTGTGCGAAGGGTTACTGCTGTCGTTCCAGCTTCTGCCATTGTAGTCAGTACTGGTCAGCAGTGAGCAGACATCTTTGGGACTAAGTCCTACTTTTCCCCTTCTGAGCATGCCCAGGGTAAGCTCTATCATTGGAGATCAAAGGTCACATGCTCAGGTACTGCAGCTATTCCCATTGGTACTATAGGAAGGTCCTGAAGTTGCTCAAGTTCTGTGGCAGTTTCCCATTGGTCCTTTTTTGGAAGGTCCTGTAGTTTCTGCAGCTATATAAGGTGCTGTGACAAAACACTCTGGGATCGCCTTTGCTGGGGTCAAAGGTCACGTGGTTTGTGCATTGAATCTGAGGCGTACAGCAGGTTTCTGAGCAGGCTGACCTCAGGTCAGATTTATTAACGTGAAAGCAACACAAAAAACAAAACATAAAAATAAATCCTAGCCTGTCCGGCACTAACTAAACAAATACGTTGCTATCTCAACAACTGGGGGGGCTTCTCCCACCCAGCTAACATCACACAGATCTTGAGCAGAGCTCTTCACTCGCGTTTGTCTCACACAGGCAGGCAATCTGTGTGCCCCAGGCAGACACTGGAAACACCCAGCTGGTCATCTTTTATTCCTGCAACCATTAACCCACTAGCACCCTGAAGATACTGAGTGGCCTAATTCACATAGGACAAACACCTGGGCGAGATATATCTGCCTCCAACTACCACACCAGCATGAGTCTTACATATCCCCCCCCTTGCTCAGACCACTCCGGTCGAGCAAGAACACTTTTGAAACAGTGCACTCGGGATAGGGCATCGGCGTTCCCCATCTGCACCCCAGGTCGGTGCTCCACCGTAAAAGAGTAAGCCTGCAGGGCAAGGAACCACCCGACTATTACGGTCCTTGTGGAGGTGCATCCACTTGAGAGGGGCATGGTCTGTGACCAGCCTAAACTTCCTACCAGCCAGGTAATACTTGAGGGAGTCGAGAGCCCATTTAATGGCCAGGCACTCTTTTTCAACCACCGCATACCTCTGCTCATGTACATTCAGTTTCCGACTGAGATAGAGGACCAGGTGTTCGACTCCGTCCCTCACCTGGGAAAGTACAGCTCCGACACCAGTATCAGAGGCATCAGTTTGTACCACAAACTCGCTGCTGAAATCAGGAGTCACTAGTACGGGCTGAGAGCACAAAGCCCGTTTCAGGCTGTGGAAGGCCTCTTCAGCAGCTGAGGTCCATTTTACCATGACGGAACCCTTCCCCTTGGTAAGATCCGTCAAGGGAGTAGCCATGGCTGCAAAATTGGGTATGAACCGGCGATAATAGCCGGCAATCCCCAGGAAAGCCTGCACTTGTTTCTTGTTCACTGGTTGTGGCCAGCCCTGAATTGCCTGTATTTTGTCGATCTGGGGTTTAACCACTCCTCGGCCAATCACGTAGCCCAAGTATCGGGCTTCTTCAAGCCCGATGTGGCATTTCTTGGGGTTTGCCGTTAAACCTGCATCTCGCAGGTCATCAATCACCGCTTGTACCTTCTGGAGATGAGTTTCCCAGTCCATGCTGTAAATTACGATGTCATCCAGGTAGGCAGAAGCGTACTGTCTGTGAGGCCTCAAGACTCGATCCATCAATCTCTGGAACGTTGCGGGAGCTCCGTGAAGTCCAAACGGCATATAGACATACTGGACCAGACCTTCCGGTGTAGCAAATGCCGTCTTCTCTCTGGCCGCCTCGGCCAGAGGAATCTGCCAGTACCCCTTTGTTAAATCCAGGGTCGTAATGTATCGGGCTTTACCAAGCCGGTCGATCAACTCATCGACCCGGGGCTTAGGGTACGCATCAAATTTAGAAACTGCATTCAGTTTCCTAAAGTCATTACAAAATCGGATGGAGCCATCCGGTTTAGGTATCAACACAATTGGACTGGACCAGGCGCTGTGTGACTCCTCAATGACTCCTAAGTCCAACATTGCCATCACTTCCCAGAAGACGGCTTCACGGCGGGCTTCCGGAATCCGGTAGGGCTTCACATGAACAGTGACGCCAGGCTCTGTGACAATCTCATGTTTCACCAATTTAGTCCGGCCAGGTTTTTCGGAGAAAAACTGTCGGTTCTGTAACAAAAATTGCTTAACCTCAGATTGTTGTCGTTCTGAGAGAGTCTCAGCAACCTGCACCTCTGGTACAGTAGGTGAACAAACCGGACGGGGCAGATCCGCCGTTAGGGCAGAGCGGTCTTTCCAGGATTTTATCAGATTCACATGATAAATCTGTTCCGGTTTTCTCTTACCCGGCTGGTACACTTTATAGTTCACTTCACCAACTCTTTCTCGGACCTCAAATGGGCCCTGCCATTTCGCCTGGAATTTACTATCCACCGTAGGGATTAGGACCAACACCCTATCGCCGGGTGCAAATGTACGGACCTTAGCGCCTCTATCATAACTTTGCCTGTGGGCTCCCTGGGCCTGTAACATATGGTCCCTAACAATGGGCATGACAGCGGCAATACGATCCTGCATTTGTGTTACATGGTCGATCACCGTTTTAAAGGGAGTGACTTGACCTTCCCAGGTTTCTTTTGCGACGTCCAGCAGTCCCCGGGGACGACGGGCGTACAACAGTTCGAAAGGCGAAAACCCTGTGGAAGACTGGGGAACTTCCCTAATGGCAAACAGCAAATAGGGTAACAAGTAATCCCAGTTCTTCCCATCTTTGTCTATCGCCTTCCGGAGCATCTGTTTTAAGGTTTTGTTGAAGCGCTCAACCAGGCCATCTGTTTGAGGGTGATAGACAGACGTACGCAACGGGTCTATTTGTAAGAGCCTGCAGAGCTCCTTCATTACCCTCGACATAAAGGGAGTCCCCTGGTCGGTGAGTATCTGTTTTGGAATTCCCACCCGACTAAACACTTGTACCAATTCCTTGGCGATCGTCTTGGTAGCTGTGTTACGCAAAGGGACGGCTTCCGGGTAACGAGTGGCATAGTCCATGATGACGAGGATATGTTGGTGCCCACGTGCGGATCGGGGAAGGGGCCCAACCAAATCCATCCCAATTCTCTCAAAAGGGACCCCGATGATAGGAAGGGGTACCAAAGGGCTACGGAACTGAGATTTAGGGGCCGCGATTTGGCACTCTGGACAGGACTCACAATAGTTACGCACATCACAATGTATTCCAGGCCACACAAAACAATGCAATATCCTTTCTGTGGTTTTCTGTACCCCCAGATGTCCCCCCATTATATGTCCGTGGGCCAAATCCAGTACCTTCCGCCGATAAGGTTTGGGTACCACTAACCGTTGCACTGTGTCTTCCCCTTTTTTCTCTACCTGGTAGAGCAAATCATTTTCAAGAACCATATACGGGTACGCTAGCCTAGTGTCAGGTTCTACGGGTACCCCATCTATCATTTTTACATTTTTCCTAGCCAGAGTTAGGGTAGGATCTTTCATTTGCTCGCTGTGGAAGTCATCCACCTGGACTCCCAAATCTGGCAGGCAGGGTGCCGGATGGCTGTCTGCCTCCGCCTCTCGCTGAGGTTCCTCAGTTTCCTCTGTTTCCCCCGCCATGACGGAGAAGGGGTACTGAAGGTTAGATTCACCAACCTCCCCAGCAACATCTTCCTGTGGGGTCTCCTCTAGGGACTCGGGACCTTCAGATGGCATGGGAGAAGATTCACGGGTACAGCTACCGTGAAGGAGCAACTGATTCTCCCACAACTGCCAGAAATAGGGAAAATCCCTGCCCAGGATTACATCCTGTAACAATGCGGGGACGAGTCCCACTTTGTGCTGCACTGACCCATAGGGAGTAGAAATCCATATGACCGCTGTTATGTACGAGCGGGTGTCACCATGCACACACGTCACAGAAAACTTGTCAGACGGACCAGATGGAAGTGCCACCAGACTAGCTTTCACCAGAGTCACCACACTTCCAGAGTCTAGTAATGCCACAACATTTTTCCCATCAACAGATAATTCACACAGGTGTTTCACTGTATCATTTTGACCCGCATTCACACTCACAAGCTGTGTAACCAAAGACATGCGTTTTCTAGAGTCTATAACGTCGCACTGCATGGGTTCAGCGGTAACAGGACAGTTCGCAGAAACATGACCCTTCTCATGGCAGCGGAAACACCTAACAGGTCCCCTACTGAGACCACCGTCCAATACTCTTGGTCTCGGAGTGCGAGCAGTCCCGGACTCCTCCCCCACAGTTTTAAGCGATTTTCCTTCACCCGTGGTCCCTGGAACAGTCTTACCGGTTCCACGAGGAGGAGGCACAGACCGGGGGCTGGCGGTGTCGTCGGGAAGTCCTTCTGCCACGGAATAACGCTCGACCAACTCCACAAGTTGATCCGCTGTCGTGGGAATTCCTTGGCTTACCCACCTTTTCAGCGCTGGTGGTAGTACTCTCAGTTACTTGTCCAGGACAACCCGCTGGATTATTTCGGGTATTGTCAGTACCTCGGGTTGCAGCCATTTCTTTGTCAAGTAGATCAGGTCGAACATCTGAGACCGCGCCGGTTTATCTTGCTGGTATGTCCACTGATGTACCCTCTGTGCACGGACAGCCGTCGTCACACCCAGCCGGGCCAGGATCTCAGCTTTCAGCTTCTCAAAGTCCTGAGCGACCTCCGGGTCCAAATCATGGTAAGCTTTTTGGGCCTCGCCGGAGAGAAACGGGGCAATCAAATCGGCCCATCGTGCCTTCGGCCACTTCTCTCTCAATGCCGTCCGCTCAAACGTTGTCAGGTATGCCTCGACGTCATCTTCTGCAGTCAGCTTTTGCCAGTATCGACTCACATGGATCCTTCTGGACTCTGCTTCTGGGTCAGCGTCAGGCATGCTGACCAGGCGCTGCGCCACCTGTTGGAGAAGTTGGCGGTCTGCAACCGTCATGTCCAGTAACTCCTTCAGCTGTGCAGCCATCAAGCGATTAGCTTCGTGCTGTGCGGCAGTGGCCTGCTGCTGTACGGCAGTGGACTGTACTAAGGCTTTCACCACGTCTTCCATGCTGTCGCCTGTGCCACGGTATGCCCGCATTCTCCACCACAATGTGACAAAACACTCTGGGATCGCCTTTGCTGGGGTCAAAGGTCACGTGGTTTGTGCATTGAATCTGAGGCGTACAGCAGGTTTCTGAGCAGGCTGACCTCAGGTCAGATTTAATAACGTGAAAGCAACACAAAAAACAAAACATAAAAATAAATCCTAGCCTGTCCGGCACTAACTAAACAAATACGTTGCTATCTCAACAACTGGGGGGGCTTCTCCCACCCAGCTAACATCACACAGATCTTGAGCAGAGCTCTTCACTCACGTTTGTCTCACACAGGCAGGCAATCTGTGTGCCCCAGGCAGACACTGGAAACACCCAGCTGGTCATCTTTTATTCCTGCAACCATTAACCCACTAGCATCCTGAAGATACTGAGTGGCCTAATTCACATAGGACAAACACCTGGGCGAGATATATCTGCCTCCAACTACCACACCAGCATGAGTCTTACAGTGCGCATGTCCGCACGGCCATGCGCTAGTATCTTTCTGAGTTATGTGCTTTGCGCCAGTGTGGTCATGTGAGATTGTATTCCGGGACCAGGCTGAAATAAGCCCCTAGAATACCGGCAACTCCGGTGAGGAGATTGTGTGTTTGAGTGTATTCAGGGACTTGGCTGAAATAAGCCCTTAGAATACCGGCACCTCCGGGGAGGAGATTGTGTGCATGCATGACCACTGACCGCTCTCTGTTGGGCAGTTAGCCTGTGCACCCGTGAAGTCTAACAGGGCGCAGTGCTTTCCTTTCACGGCTACTCTGTAAAGTAACAGAGCTAGTCTATACCGCCAAATAGTGCCACCATTTACTAGCAGCAGGTTCTCCTGCACGGTGGACCCCAAGGTGCGAACGCATCAATAATAATAAACATCTATATTTACTTGGTGCGTTACGCTAGCCCTAACAAGGGGGTGACCCCATGTAATTTTTGGGGGTTATTTTTTAATAACCAGTAAAGGCTACACAGATAGCTGTGAGCTGTTATTAATAGGCTGGGAATCTTCATAGATATTGACCCCTTCCCAGAATAATAAAGGTACCTTCACACATAACGATTTCGTTAATGATATCGTTGCTTTTTGTGACGTAGCAACGATATCGTTAACAAAATCGTTATGCGTGACAGCGCGTGACAGGCCCCTGCTGGGAGATCGTTGGTCGTTGGGGTATGATCAGGACCTTTATTTGGTCGCTGATCACCTGCTGTCATCGCTGAATCGGCATGTGTGACGCCAATTCAGCGATGTGTTCATTGGTAACCAGGGTAAACATCGGGTTAGTAAGCGCAGGGCCGCGCTTAGTAACCCGATTTTTACCCTGGTTACCGTTGTAAAAGTAAAAAAAAAAACAGTACATACTTACATTCCGGTGTCTGTCCCCCAGCGTCAGCTTCCCTGCACTGTGTCAGTGCCGGCGGGCCGTAAAGCAGAGTACAGCGGTGACACCAAATGCTGATGCAATATTAATTTATATGATGCCAGCGGTGACACCAAATGTTGATGCAATATTAATTTATATGATGCCAGCGGTGACACCAAATGCTGATGCAATATTAATTTATATGATGCCATGTCACTCATCACAGTTCAAAACATGAAAAAAAGTCATACTGTTTTTAAATCTGCAGTAATTCATATAAAGAAAAGTGTAATGCAGCTGAAGAGCGCAATGAGAAAGCTAACCCCTATCTATCCCCTTGTGTTAGCCATCTTTATGGAGGATCAGAAAATAGAAAATAGATTTTTTTTCTGAGATTCTGCAGTACTTAATATATCATTGAACTCTTCAGATCCTTTTCCACAAATGAGAAACATTTTTTGTGTTAATGTTTTATATAAATCCCTGACAAAAGAAGATCTAATAAAGGCACACTAAATCATTATGCAATGTTATTCCAGCATAAGTTGTATATCAATTCATAAACTAAGCTTTAAGAAGAGTAATCTTTTAAAATAAGAGCCCCATAAAAATTAAAGCTCCATTAGTCCCATTAAAAAATATAGAGGTCAAATAGGCATTCATAAAACAGACCTGAAAATCTAAATGATAGAAATGTGCACAGATTTACAAGCATTTAACACAATTACATATGGAATTTTACTTACAGACTTGCTGTAACTGTTTAGTTAGAAAGAGAAAGCTAATAAAAATGCTATCAAGAAAAAAAATCAAATGTATAAAATATTTTTTTCTTAATTTTTAAGCCACTTTAAGAAAAAAAAAATTAAGAGTGGCCAACCAATCAAAAAATGCCATAGGGTGGGAAATTTTCCATACATAGCATCAAAAACACTGTGAAATAATAAGACAAATAGTGAAATAAGCACATAAGACTCCCTGACCTCTTGCATTGACCCTGCATGACAACCAGTCTTGCCTCTGGTTTCCTACTCCAGCCAGCAGTCCTTCAATGGAAGCGATCCGCTAGATCCCGATGTAAGACCAGATCCCTGTACATGCGTTAAAGGGTGAAGGTCGAGGTTCCTTTGGAATATGCCAGATGGAGTGGCCTGTGCCACGTCTGTCCAAAGTAGCTTTTTTGAGCTTGAGGTCTCTGGTAGTCATGACACTGCCCATTCAAATAAATAATCAAATATTACGTAATACATGAAGACTGATCTGCCAGAGTAAGAAGTCATCTTCAAATGGGATGTCATAAAGATAATGGAACTGCCGTCACTTCTCTGCAGATTCTATCAGCCCCTTTCTAACAGGACGTCATGAAGGGCGGCGCTGTGGTCACTTACCCCAACTTTGTCACTGCTGAGTCCTGATGACATCCTTTTTAAGGGAGTGATGGAGAAGTGATGGCAGCCTACATTGTTGTGACCCACAGCTTCAATGGCCAACACTATAGTCCCTTCTTCTATCACTGACGTCTCTTTCCTTGAAATGAGACATCATGAAAGGGCAGTGATGGATCCAGGTGGAGTGACAGCAGTGCCTCCCCACAGGTGCTTGTGTTACTGCTTAGGCTATGTGCACGATTAGCCTTAGGAATTTCTGGTGCGGATTCTGCCTCTCCTGGCAGAAAACGCAGCTGCGGATTTGTCTTGTTTTTTGTGCAGATCAGCAGCGTTTGAGTGATATTAAACAGTTTAAAAAATAAGAAAGACAGTTCCATCATCAAAGAAGTTTAAGAAGAAATTAAAGGCAAAAGTCCATTTTTTTAAAATTTGCATTTGATTACATAACAGGTTTTGGACCCAGATCGGCTAATTCTTTGTGTTTTATTTTGAAAAAGAACCCGGTCTGGGTCAGAAACATGACATTTTAATAAAACACAAATAAAAAATGGACTTTTAATTTGACCATTTTCTCTTGCATCTCTGATAACAGTACTGAATATAAATTACTTCTTTCTTCTATGACTTTACCAGCTCCAGTCCAAATACAGGCCAGCAAAAATCAGTTGCTGCCAATCCTGCCATACCTGTAAAATGTGATGCTGAGAAAAGTATTTTGCTTGTCTCTAGTGAAGCTAGATGTACTACAAAATGTTCTGTGTAAAAATGCATGACTTATGAATGAACCGGGAAATAATAAGATAAAGGTATAGTGCCAACAGGCATTGTAAAACGTCTGCCGAGTTTTTTTTTAATTATATTAGTTGGGAATTAAATTTTAGAGTCTGTAAGGCTGTGATCATAAAACAAAAGCAATTATTCAGTTCATATAAATCTCGAAGTCCAACTTTACATCCATAGAAAAGTAGAAATTAAAGAAAAAAGAACATGTACTGCAGAACCCACTGTTACATTTTTTCTGAAGGTAGTTTCTGACCATTTTGTAGGATAAAATTGAGTTGAACCAGGTACAAAATCATAATACTGTATTGTATTCTCACATCAATAGGTAACAATTATGATTGACCATCGATGTATGCTTGGTAAGGATCCAAGTGGATTACTTAGAAAAGAGTTGCTGAAGATTAATTTGAGGAAAAGTTGCATATCAAAATCCTTCAGAATTTCTTTATGAGGAATTTATCTCCATTAATTCACACTGGTAAGAGTCAGGATAGTAGTTAAGTTCCGATTGCCTTAACAGGGTTGTCCAGGCTTTGTTTACAAGTCTGCAGTTTCTTTGTGTGACTGTAGACCTGTGAATCCTCATAGGATGCACAGTGTGAGCTGGAAGGATTCTCCGGCGCGGGCAATATGCATACATGCAGTCGTGTGCCGACTAAACATGTGCAGCTGTCACACATGCGGGTGGTGAACTCACTGCACCATAGACTGGGCTTACCCTTAGAGGGGTGTGGGTAAGTGGCTACTTGGTTTTCGCCAGAGCTCCTGATGGTGTAGTTAGGCTTGAACTGCAGGAAGCTGCCAGGTACCACTCCACAGGCAATCCCCGATACTGCAGCAGCTGACTCCAATGGTCAGGATCACAGTGACAGACATGGAGTCACTAGCAGGACAGGATTCGAGACCATAGCTAGACTAGATGTTGGAACCTGTTCAGACAACATGGATTCTGGGTCACTGGACAGGATGGACACTTATAGGTTACAAGTACTGCCAGAGCGGTTACAGGTTCCAGTATGGCTGGAGCGGTTTCAGGTTCAGGTACCGCTGGAGCAGTTTCACTTACAAGTACCACTGGAGCAGTGTCAGGTTCAAGTACCGCCAAAGCGATTTAAGGATCAGGTACTACCGGAGCGGTTTCATGTTCAGGCAACACGGGTAGCAGGGACAGGTTCTGGTTTAGACAAGACACTTAATTAGAACAGGGAAAGGGAAGCGATGGAGGTTTCCTTTTAACAGGTAATTCGCACATACAACACCGTTCTGACTCCAGGCCAGAAGGGGGAGCTCTACACCCGACTTCGGGGGAGCTGCTCTCTCTGGACAGGAGGAGGAGTTAGTTGCTAGGCAGTTGCTAGACAGTTGCTAGGCAGTTAGGAAGATTTAGACAGTTGGTGCCAGACAGCAGACTGAAGCAGTCTGAGGCAGAAGGACAGGTGAGGGGCCGTACAGCCTGAGGTGCTGTAGCTCCTAGATAGCGAGATTTAGAAGAAAGAACAGCCTTTAGCTAACGTGACGGAGAGCGAGCACAAGAGAGTGACAAAAAGGGAGAATAGCTGCGACTGGGCTACCTCCCTGATAGAGTGCAGATACCGGTAACCGGAAGACCAAGGCTGTGTCATACTCTAGGAGGCACAGCAGAAACTGGTAGGACAGCTAAACTACACGTAACCTGTCTGCCCTAACACCCAAGAGACACAGTGACACATAGAGCCCGGGTCATGATAGAGACCCTGTAAAAAGGCTGGAGTCACCTGTCGTACGGGTTTGTGTCCCACTTCACTAAAGGACAGAGATAACTGAGAGGACCTTGCTAAGAAGCCATAGGCAGTAAGGGACTACAACAACACAGCGCTAGAAGGAAGGCTTTTAGCTCCACCTGGTAAAGCTGGACTCTGAACTCGCTTCCAAGCCATCCGGACCCTGCCTGTACCTACGATCTGGCGCCTGGACTATGGCTGCCTGCTACCATCAGTAGACCAGGTAAAAAGACTGCAAGTCTCTGTCCTTCTTTCTTTACTGCACCACTCACCATCTTCCATCTATTCACTGGGAGCCCCGGGGACCTACTTTACCTGTGGGAAGTTATACCATCTGGCTGCCATAACATCACCCCAGAGAAACCCTTTAAGCAGCGTTGGTCACCTCTGACCGAATACCACAGGTGGCGTCACAAACTTTCTTTATTTCAAAAACCCCTTTAAAGACCTTTCCCTTAACATGGGTGCCCAGGGCCACGGACCGGGTCACCACCGCCATGACACATCCCTTTAAGTACCGGACCCGGTACCAAGTACCCCACGGCCCTGGCGGGCGTTTCACACACTTGAAGTCATATGAATGCCTGCTTCTAGTGCTGGCACCAGAAAACACTGACAGTGCACACTGTGAGGATTCAGAATTCGGCAGTCACACAGACTGTCTTGAACCCCAAGCCTTGACAACCGTTTAAAGTCCCTACTGAATACATTAAAGAGGTTGTCCACTACCCTGAAACTGTTACTCGTTTTGCCAGAAATGCCTAAGGATAATGTCAGTAAGTAACCCAATATACATTTTCTGCCAAGTTTCATGTTGTTTTATGCCTTTCCTATGCCCTGGCAGCAGCTCTTTTGTCATAGTGATCACTTCCTCTTCAGAATCCCCTGTTCTTTTCTTACTAAATTTCCTATAATTTCTTGTGCTGGGTTGCAAGCCAGCAGTGAGCACACCCCTTACAAATTTGCCTACACCACTCGCACTTCACTCCCCAGCCTCACACACAGCCCCAGCATGATCTCCTGTGTGTGTCACTGCAGAGAATAGAAGTAATGCACAAAGCACCATTATACCAGTACTGGCAATAAAAAAAATGTTCCCTACCTCATTTTGCTGACATGGATGATGGAATAGATGGATGGGTGGGTGAAGAGAAATCTGAATGTATTCATATTATGAAGGGTATACAGTACAGCAGGATGTATATATGTTACCTGATGAATAAAAGAAAAGTAGTGACCCTGAGAGCTGATGGATAATTGTAGACCAACAGCTGTTCCATGAACCTAGCCTAAAATGCTAGAGTGAGTGCTCTGTGGAAAGAGACAGCCCTGTATCTTGCAAGTGGTTGTGGATGACTTCCAGCCTAAATCGAGAGTACTTGGTGTAAGATGATGACTTGAGATACTAACTAAACCAGCATGAAAAGCTGAGCAACTAACTACTGTGAGTTATTTGTTGAGCTTTGCTAAGAGACTGTTCCTGCTGTCATAATGTAACCTCAAAGCTCTGTGTCTCTACTTTCATGTGTAACCATCAAGTTGTGTACCTAACCGTTGATCTGTAATTGGCAAGCTATGCACCTTAATTATCATTTGTAAATTCCAAAATTGTGCTCTAATTGAGAGACTTTAACTGCTATGTTATTTGAATCAAACTGTGCAAAAGTCAGTTGCTGAGTGCGCAAGTCACTGTCATAGGCAGATTATAATATGGGCAATCTGGGCCACCATCCAGGACCCGAGGCTCTACATATAAGGAACAATGTGGGGCTCATACACTGTGTGCACAATTATTAGGCAAGTTGTATTTTTGAGGATTATTTTAATTATTGATCAATAACTATGTTCTCAATCAACCCAAAAGACTCATAAATATCAAAGCTTAATATTTTTGGAAGTTGGAGTGGGCTTTTTTTTTAGATTTGGCTATCTTAGGAGGATATCTGTTTGTGAAGGTAACTATTAGAGTAAGTTCACACAGGACGTTTTTGCTTTTTTATGCTAATTTTCAGCTGCTTTTTACAGTACCAGCAAAGCCTATGAGATTTGAGAAATCTCATGCACACATATTGGTATTTTGTTTGATCAGTATTTTGTGCTTTGCTGCTTTTTTTTTTACATAGAGCGTGTCACTTCTTTCAGCGTTTTTGCTGCGTTTTTTCACCCATTGACTTGAATGGGTGTTGAAAAAAATGTAGCAAAAATGCAGGTATCATTATTTGCTGCGTTTTTGCTGCTGAAAATCCAAGGACATTAGCCTGGACAAAGAGAAAATAAATGCACCAAAAAAACCGCACCAAATACGCAACAAAAAATGCACCAAAAACGCACCTAAACCTGCGTTTTTGACGCAGCTTCTTTCCTGCCAAGATGATCAGGTTTTGCTGCAGAAAAAAAAGCAGCAAAAATGTCCTGTGTGAAGTTACCCTTACTGTGCAGAATTATTAGGCAACTTAATAAAACCAAATATATTCCCATCTCACTTGTTTATTTTCACCAGGTAAACCAATATAACTGCACAAAATTTAGAAATAAACATTTCTGACATGCAAAAACAAACCCCCCCCAAATTAGTGACCAATATAGCCACCTTTCTTTATGATGACACTCAACAGCCTTCCATCCATAGATTCTGTCAGTTGCTTGATCTGTTTACGATCAACATTGCGTGCAGCAGCCACCACAGCCTCCCAGACACTGTTCCTAGAGGTGGTCTGTTTTCCCTCCCTGTAGATATCACATTTTGTGAGGGACCACAGGTTCTCTATGTGGTTCAGATCAGGTGAATAAGGGGCCATGTCATTATTTTTTCTTCTTTGAGACCTAAACTGGCCAGCCACGCTGTGGAGTAGTTGGAGGCATGTGATGGAGCATTGTCCTGCATGAAAATCATGTTTTTCTTGAACAATACCGACTTCTAGCTGTACCACTGCTTGAAGAAGTTGTCTTCCAGAAACTGGCAGTAGGTCTGGGAGTTGAGCTTCACTCCATCCTCAACCTGAAAAGGTCCCACAAGTTCATCTTTGATGATACCAGCCCATACCAGTACCCCACCTCCACCTTGCTGGTGTCTGAGTCGGAGTGGAGCTCTCTGTTCTTTACTGATCCAGCCTCTGGCCCATCCATCTGGCCGACCAAGAGTCATTATCATTTCATCAGTCCATAAAACCTTTGAAAAGTCAGTCTTAAGATATTTCTTGGCCCAGTCTTGACGTTTTATCTTATGTTTCATGTTCAAAGGTGGTAGTTTTTCAGCCTTCCTTACCTTGGCCATGTCCCTGGGTATCGCACACCTTGTGCTTTTTGTTACTCCAGTAACGTTGCAGCTCTGAAATATAAAGGAAATAATGGTGTGCACTCAGGACAGAGGTAAGTAGGTGCTGGTAAAACAGACCGTGTGGTCCAAAACAGTCCAATATCAAAAATTACCGCACACTTGAAGCTGGTATGATGCAAATATATAACAAGTTTATTGTGTTCACAAAACAGGTTGCCACAAAAGGAAACAAAAAGTGCAGATAGAAACCCAACGTTTCGACCCTCCCGGGCCTTATTCATGGGTTTACTTAACCTGGAACAGGCTGGGAATATGCTGTTTTGTAATGCAAAGCGATAGTGGCACACAGAGGCTGTGACATCCGTAGTGGACCTGTGTATAGCTGGATGACCCGTGCGGGCAGCACTCCTGAGGCTTGTAGTGACGTGAATGGAGGGTGCTGGATGAGCGGCGCAGCAGCAGGGCGCAGGAGCGCCGCTCATCCAGCACCCTCCATTCACGTCACTACAAGCCTCAGGAGTGCTGCCCGCACGGGTCATCCAGCTATACACAGGCCCACTACGGATGTCACAGCCTATGTGTGCCACTATCGCTTTGCATTACAAAACAGCATATTCCCAGCCTGTTCCAGGTTAAGTAACCCCATGAATAAGGCCCGGGAGGGTCGAAACGTTGGGTTTCTATCTGCACTTTTTGTTTCCTTTTTGTGGCAACCTGTTTTGTGAACACAATACACTTGTTATATATTTGCATCATACCAGCTTCAAGTGTGCGGTAATTTTTGATATTGGGCAGCTCTGAAATATGGCACAACTGGTGGCAAATGGCATCTTAGCAGCTTCATGCTTGATTTTCCTCAATTCATGGGCAGTTATTTTGCGCCTTTTTTGCCTGACACGCTTCTTGCGACCCTGTTGGCTATTTGCCATTAAACGTTTGATTGTTCGGTGATTACGCTTCAAAAGATTGCCAATTTCAAGACTGCTGCATCCCTCTGCAAGACATCTCACAATTTTGGACTTTTCAGAGCCCATCAAATCTCTCTTCTGACCCATTTTGCCAAAGGAAAGGAAGTTGCCTAATAATTAAGCACACCTTATATAGGGTTTTGATGTCATTAGACAACACCCCTCCTCATTACAGAGATACACATGTTAGGAGTCGAGTTTCCTCTGCTGCACAGGGGGAATCTCGATCCGTGTCTGCTGCGGTCTCCCATTCTGCTTTGGCCGCAGTGGGCTCTGCTCAGCGGAGGCGTCGCTCCCAGCGTCATGCTGGGACTGATTCTGTGCAAAGGGTTACTGCTGCCTTTTCTGGCTCTCCTGTTCGTCCCCCTCACGGATGCGAATCAGGTTGTAAGCACCCCGCAGATCTAATTTAGTAAACACTCTAGCTCCCCGAAGCCTATCAAAGAGCTCGGATATCAAGGGCAAAGGATACTTGTTCTTAACGGTGATAGCGTTAAGACCCCTGTAGTCTATGCATGGACGTAGTTCCCCATTCTTCTTCTGCACGAAGAAGAACCCTGCCCCAGCAGGTGACACTGACTTCCTGGCTATGTGCTTGTTCATATTGTATATAGGAAGGTATGTCGGGGCTCATACTGCATATAGGAGGCTATGTGGGGCTCATACTGTGTATAGGAGACTACTTTGGAGCTTTATTCGGGCTCATGATTTACATAAGGGGGTTATTTGGGGGCTCACCGTAAATATAGAGAGGCTATGTGGGGGCCCATACTGTATCTAGTGGGCTATGTGAGGGCTTAAACTGTATATAGGGAGCTATGTGAGGGCTCATAGTGTATATAAGGAGCTATATGGAGATTTATACTGTATTTAGAGGGCTATGTGAGGGTTATACAGGAAGGTTGGGTGTATGAGCCCTTCTGTATATAAGAATGCTATGTGAGAGGTCTTACTGTATCTAGGGAAGCTATGTGAGGGTTCATAGTGTATACAGGTCCTTCTCAAAAAATTAGCATATAGTGTTAAATTTCATTATTTCCCATAATGTAATGATTACAATTAAACTTTCATATATTATAGATTCATTATCCACCAACTGAAATTTGTCAGGTCTTTTATTGTTTTAATACTGATGATTTTGGCATACAACTCCTGATAACCCAAAAAACCTGTCTCAATAAATTAGCATATTTCACCCATCCAATCAAATAAAAGTGTTTTTTAATAACAAACAAAAAAAAACAACAAATAATAATGTTCAGTTATGCACTCAATACTTGGTCGGGAATCCTTTGGCAGAAATGACTGCTTCAATGCGGCGTGGCATGGAGGCAATCAGCCTGTGACACTGCTGAGATGTTATGGAGGCCCAGGATGCTTCAATAGCGGCCTTAAGCTCATCCAGAGTGTTGGGTCTTGCGTCTCTCAACTTTCTCTTCACAATATCCCACAGATTCTCTATGGGGTTCAGGTCAGGAGAGTTGGCAGGCCAATTGAGCACAGTAATACCATGGTCAGTAAACCATTTACCAGTGGTTTTGGCACTGTGAGCAGGTGCCAGGTCGTGCTGAAAAATGAAATCTTCATCTCCATAAAGCATTTCAGCCGATGGAAGCATGAAGTGCTCCAAAATCTCCTGATAGCTAGCTGCATTGACCCTGCCCTTGATGAAACACAGTGGACCAACACCAGCAGCTGACATGGCACCCCACACCATCACTGACTGTGGGTACTTGACACTGGACTTCAGGCATTTTGGCATTTCCTTCTCCCCAGTCTTCCTCCAGACTCTGGCACCTTGATTTCCGAATGACATGCAAAATTTGCTTTCATCAGAAAAAAGTACTTGGGAACACTTAGCAACAGTCCAGTGCTGCTTCTCTGTAGCCCAGGTCAGGCGCCTCTGCCGCTGTTTATGGTTCAAAAGTGGCTTTACCTGGGGAATGCGGCACCTGTAGCCCATTTCCTGCACACGCCTGTGCACGGTGGCTCTGGATGTTTCCACACCAGACTCAGTCCACTGCTTCCTCAGGTTCCCCAAGGTCTGGAATCGGTCCTTCTCCACAATCTTCCTCAGGGTCCGGTCTCCTCTTCTCGTTGTACAGCGTTTTCTGCCACTTTGTTTCCTTCCAACAGACATACCATTGAGGTGCCTTGATACAGCACTCTGGGAACAGCCTATTTGTTGAGAAATTTCTTTCTGGGTCTTACCCTCTTGCTTGAGGGTGTCAATGATGGCCTTCTTGACATCTGTCAGGTCGCTAGTCTTACCCATGATGGGGGTTTTCAGTAATGAACCAGGCAGGGAGTTTATAAAAGCCTCAGGTATCTTTTGCATGTGTTTAGAGTTAATTAGTTGATTCAGAAGATTAGGGTAATAGGTCGTTTAGAGAACCTTTTCTTGATATGCTAATTTATTGAGACAGGTTTTTTGGGTTATCAGGAGTTGTATGCCAAAATCATCAGTATTAAAACAATAAAAGACCTGACAAATTTCAGTTGGTGGATAATGAATCTATAATATATGAAAGTTTAATTGTAATCATTACATTATGGGTAATAATGAAATTTAACACTATATGCTAATTTTTTGAGAAGGACCTGTATAGGGAGCTACATAGATGGCTCATCCTGTATATAGACAGCTATGTGAGGACTCATACTGTATTTGGGAGGATATGTGAGGGTTCAAACTGTATATAGGGGCTATGTGAGACCTCATAGTGTATATACAGTGGGGGAAATAAGTATTTGATCCCTTGCTGACTTTGTAAATTTGTCCACTGACAAAGACATGAACAGTCTATAATTTTAAGGGTAGGTTAATTTTTAACATTGAGAGATAGAATATAAAAAATAAAATCCAGAAAATCGCATTTTATAAATTATATAATAATAATAATCTTTATTTTTAATATAGCGCTAACATATTCCGCAGCGCTTTACAGTTTGCACACATTATCATCACTGTCCCCGATGGGGCTCACAATCTAGAATCCCTATCAGTATGTCTTTGGAATGTGGGAGGAAACCGGAGTGCCCGGAGGAAACCCACGCAAACACGGAGAGAACATACAAACTCTTTGCAGATGTTGTCCTGGGTGGGATTAGAACCCAGGACCCCAGCGCTGCAAGGCTGCAGTGCTAACCACTATGCCACCGTGCTGCCCTATTATATATTTTTATTTGCATTTTGCAGTGAGAAATAAGTATTTGATCCCTCTGGCAAACAAGACTTAATACTTTGTGGCAAAACCCTTGCTGGCTGGCACAGCAGTCAGACGTTTTTTGCAGTTGATTACGAGGTTTGTGCACATGTCAGGAGGAATTGTGGTCCAGTCCTCTTTGCAGATCATCTCTAAATCATTAACATTTTGAGGCTGTCACTTGGCAACTCGGAGCTTCAACTCCCTCCTTAAGTTTTCTATGGGATCAAGGTCTGGAGACTGGCAAGGCCACTCCATGACCATAACGTGCTTCTTTTGAGCCACTCCTTTGTTGCCTTGGCTGTATGTTTTGGGTCTTTGTCTTGCTGGAAGACCCAGTCACGACCTATTTTTAATGTCCCGGCGGAGGGAAGGAGGTTGTCACTCAGGATTTTACAGTACATGGCTCCATCCATTCTCCCATTGACGCAGTGAAGTATTCCTGTGCCCGAAACATAAGGTTTCCATGTCCATGCCTGACAGTGGGGACGGTGTTCTTTGGGTCATAGGCAGAATTTCTCTCTCTCCAAACACAGCGAGCTGAGTTAATGCCAAAGAGAATGTAAGCTCTCACGAGCAGGGTCATCTTATTTTGCTTTAATTATTGTATCGTTTACATTGTTACTTATGACTGTTGTGTTTGAAACTGTTAAACTGTAAAGCGCTGCAGAATATGTTGGTGCTATATAAATAAAGATTATTATTATTATTATTATTAAAGAGCTCAATTTTTGTCTCATCTGACCAGAGCACCTTCTCCCAATCACTCACAGAATCATCCATGTGTTCATTGGCAAACTTCAGAGGGGCCAGCACATGTGCCTTCTTGAGCAGGGGACATTGCGAGCACTGCAGGATTTTAAACCTTTACGGCGTAATGTGTTACGAATGGTTTTGTTGGTGACTGTGGTCCCAGCTGCCATGAGATCATTAGCAAGTTTTCCTTGTGTAGTTTTAGGCTGATCTCTCACCTTCCTCATGTTCAAGGATACCCGACGAGGTGAGATTTTGCCTGGTGCTCCAGATCGATTTCGATTGACAGTCATTTTGTATTTCTTCCATTTTCTTGCTATTGCACCAACAGTTGTCTCCTTCTCGCCCAGCGTCTTACTTATGGTTTTGTAGCCAATTCCAGCTTTGTGCAGGTCTATGATCTTGTCCCTGACATCCTTATAAAACTCTTTGGTCTTGTCCATGTTGTAGAGGTTAGAGTCTGACTGATTAATTGAGTCTGTGGACAGGAGTCTTTTATAAAGGTGACTATGTAAAACAGCTGTCTTTAATGCAGGTAACAAGTTGATGAGGAGCATCTAACTGGTCTGTAAGAGCTAGAACTCTTAATGGTTGGTTGGGGATCAAATACTTATTTCTCACTGCAAAATGCAAATAAATTCATATAGTTTATACAATGTGATTTTCTGGACTTTTTTATATTCTATCTCTCAATGTTAAAATTAACCTACCCTTAAAATTATAGACTGTTCATGTCTTTGTCAGTGGGCAAACTTACAAAATCAGCAAGGGATCAAATACTTGTTTTTCCAACTGTAGGAGGCTATTTGAGTAACATAGTAACATAGTAACATAGTTAGTAAGGCCGAAAAAAGACATTTGTCCATCCAGTTCAGCCTACTCATCTCATCTTGTACTCATCTTGCATATAAAGAGCTATGTGAGGGCTCATCCTGAATATAAGAAGCTATGTGAGGGCTCATACCGTATATAGATGGGGCTATGTGTGGGCTCAAACTGTGTATAGTGGGCTATTTGAGGGCTCACACTGTATATAGCAGGCTATGTGAAGGCTCATCCTGTATCTAGGGAGCTATGTGGGGGCTCATGCGTATAGGGCCTATAGGCGGGCTAATATGGTAAAAAGGGGATGTCTGCATGCTTAATTTTGCACAATATTAAGTGATTGAATTAAAAATTTATATAAAATAATAATTAATATGTTAATATTAATATTGAGCAGAATTCATTTTAGCCTATTGTCCGTTCTTCCATTACAATCACTTTCTCATGTGGCTCCTCAGGAAAATTAATTGCCCAACTCTGCTCTATTATATATAGTGCAATGTTATGTATAGTGATTTACATAAGGGAAAAAAAATGTTGCTCCGCTATCTCTCCTGTTTTGCATCTATAGGTGTGCATCAGAGTACCTGTGTGTTAGTCACATGTCTTATCACCGGATATATCAAAGGGGTTCATATGACATGTCACGCGATACATAGAGGGATGGGGGCAGGGCCGTATTTAGAGTTTCTGCTGCCCTAGGAACTTTTAGTGCTGCCTCCCCCTTTGGTGAGTATGACACTATCGGCAGAGACTTTGGCAAGAATCGCTGATGTGAAAGTTGCCTTTTGCAGCAGATCGGGCAGTTTATCTGCATCTGCCTTGTAACGGATCACTTATGGCAACACTGCGTTCGGCCTCATTCATTCCCCATGGGATTTGTGGCACTTGCTGTGATCTGGCAAATGTGGTACCATACCTCCCAACTTTTGAAGAAGTGAAAGAGGTATAAAGTTTGTGGCGCGCGTAGTGCGCCGCAGCAAATTTTAGGCCACGCCTCTGACCACACCCATTTCACAACTAGTCACACCCATATCCATGTCCCAACCACACCCATTTAGCACTGCTGATCACACTGTTTCATATAAAATAATTATAAACAAAAATAAATATGGCCACACAGTGCTCCATACTGTATAATGGCCACACATGATGCTCTATACTGTATAATGGCCACACAGGATGCTCCATACTGTATAATGGCCACACATGATGCTCAATACTGTATAACTGCCATTGGCCACACATGATGCTCTATACTGTATAATGGCCACACATGATGCTCCATGCTGTATAATGACCCCACATGATGTTCAATACTGTATAATGGCCCCACATGATGCTCAATACTGTATAATGACCACACATGATGCTCCATACTGTATAATGGCCACACATGATGCTCCATACTGTATAATGGCCACACATGAAGCTCCATACTGTATAATGGCCACACATGATGCTCCATACTCTATAATGCACACACATGATGCTCCATACTGTATAATGGCCACACATGATGCTCCATACTGTATAATGGCCACACATGATGCTCCATACTGTATAATGACCCCGCATGATGATCAATACTGTATAATGCTCCCCCTCCCATCTTGTATGCATGGCTCATCTCCCTCCCATCCCATATGCATGGCTGATATTCCCTCCCTCCTCCTGTATGCATGGCTCATAATTCCCCCCACCTCCTGTATGCATGGCTCATATTCCCCCCCAGTATGCATGGCTCATATTCCCCCCTCCTGTTTGCATGGCTCATATCCCCCCTCCTGTATACATGGCTCATATTCCCCCTTCCTGTATACATGGCTCATATCCCCCCTCCTGTATGTATGGCTCATAATCCCCCTGTATGCATGGCTCATAATTCCCTCCACCTCCTGTATGCATGGCTCATATCCCCCCCTGTATGCATGGCTCATATTCCCCCTCCTCCTGTATGCATGGCTCATAATTCCCCCCACCTCCTGTATGCATGGCTTATATCTCCCCTGTATGCATGGCTTATATTCCCCCTCCTCCTGTATGCATGGCTCATAATTCCCCCCACCTCTTGTATGCATGGCTCATAATTCCCCCCACCTCTTGTATGCATGGCTCATAATTCCCCCCCACCTCTTGTATGCATGGCTCATATTCCCCCGTATGCATGGCTCATCTCTCCACCCCCCACTCCTTCTCCCATCTTGCATGGCGCGGCTTACTGTCCTCCTTCATCCCCCCTCACCCCTCATACTCACCTGTCCCACACCGTGCGGCCGCGCTGACATCCCTCTGGTTCTGTCCCGACTCCCGGCGCAGCACCTTCTTCCTGAGTGAGCGGTCACGTGGTACCGCTCATTAAGGTCATGAATATGGGCATATTCATAACCTTAACGAGCGGTACCACTTGGCCGCTCACTCAGGACGCGCTACAGATGCTGAGACCAGGCATCGCTGGAGCAGGGTGAGTATGACGTCTTCAAGGAGGGTGGGATGCGCGCAGGCGGTCGGTCGGGAGGTGACCCAGGACTTAAAAAAAAACAAACAAAAAAAAACCTTGCTCAAGTGCCGCCCCCCGTATCGTCCCCGCTCTAGGCACATGCCCTCAAGTGCCTAGTGGCAAATACGGCCCTGGATGGGGGCCACACCTTCTGAAATGACCAGTGCCCTCGTTACTCTTAGTCCACCTCAGGTCACTGCACCATCCTCGAATGGGTCATAGACCACACACATAAAACTGATCATCCCATATACTTTCAATCAGAGATATTATCTAAATGGTTTCACATTTTTTACTATCTTTTTAGCTCACTCTCACAACCAACCACCCAACCAACCTTTCTTCTTCCATCTATATCATTGTGCAAAAACATAAAGGAGTAGACAACTTTAACCCCTTCAAGACTTTGCCCTTTTCCGTTTTTGCATTCTCGTTTTTCGCTCCCCTCCTTCCTGGAGCCATAACTTTTTTATTTTTCAGTGAATATGGCCAAGTGAGGGCTTGTTTTTTGCAGGACAAGGTGCACTTTTGAACGACATCATTGGTTTTAGCATGTCGTGTACTTGAAAACGGGAAAAAAATTCCTAGTTTGGTCAAATTGCAAAAAAAAGTGCAATCTCACACTTGTTTTTTGTTTGGCTTTTTTGCTAGGTTCTCTAAATGCTAAAACTGACCTGCAATTTTGATTCTCCATGTCATTATGAGTTTATAGACACCAAACATGTCTAGGTTACGTTTTATCTAAGTGGTAAAAAAAAATCCAAACTTTGCTTAAAAAAATATATTGCGCAATTTTCCAATACCCGTAGCGTCTCCATTTTTCATGATCTGGGGTTGGGTGGGGGCTTATTTTTTGCGTGCCGAGCTGATGTTTATAATGATACCATTTTGGTGCTGATATGTTCTCTTGATCGCCCTTTATTGCATTTTAATGCAATGTGGCGGCGACCCAAAAAATATAATTCTGGCGTTTTGAATTTTTTTCTCGCTACGTTGTTTAGCGATCAGGATCATGCTTTGTTTTAATTGATAGATCAGATGATTCTGAATGCGGCGATACCAAATATGTGTATGTTTGATATTTTTTATTGTTTTATTTTGAATGGGGCGAAAGGGGGGGATTTAAGCTTTTATTTATTTTAATTTTTTTTCATATTTTTTTAAACTTGCTTTTAACTTTTGGGATACTTCAATGGCCTCCATGGTAGGCTAGGAGCTGGCACAACTTGATCGGCTCAGCTACATGGGAGCGATGCATAGATCGCTCTTATGTAGCTGAATTACAGGCTTGCTATGAGCGCCGACCACAGGGTGGCACTCACAGCAAGTCGACATCAGCAACCATAGAGGTCTCAAGGAGACCTCTGGTTGCTATGTTGATGCATTGCTGACCCCCGATCATGTGACGGGGTTGCTGACCCCGGATCATGTGACGGGGTACAAAACAGCTGACATGTCCCGGCTTTGATGCTCACCGCCGCAGCCCGCATCAAAGTGGGGGTACCGATCTCCGCAGTAATAGTACGGCGGAGGTCGGTAAGGGGTTAACATAATTGGTTTGCAACATGATCCCTTCTAGTTGCTTTGACTTGCTTGGGCTTGTAGTTTTAGCAGGAGAACCATATGTTGTAGACCAATGATATAAAAACAACACAGAAGCAAATATAAAAGACACATAAATAATACATCTGAGCATTAAATAATATTTTGACAAGCAATGATAGTTCAGACAAGGAAATATGAAAACACAACCTAGACAAAGCTAGGCGTTCTTTCACTTGGTGGAAAAATTCAGTTTGGCACCCATCCCCCACAAAGTAACACACATAAATCCTATTACCGTATATTGGTGTTCATAGATGTGTAGTTCAGTGGCCATATGCCCCACCAGCGATCACTCCCGACACCTGCCCAGAATAGAAGGTGCCATATTATATTTAAATTATAATTCTTGCTGATTACCAAGTGTTCGTCTGCCCTGACGCCTTCCTGCTTGGCATGCTTATGCCCGACTCTTGCCTAATAATTGCAGAAGGTAGCATTACTCATCTTGGCAGACTAGTAGGTTACACAAATGCAGAATTGTCGACGATGCAATTGTGATGTGATTTCCAATTTGCCTTTACATGAAGAACTATTTTCCCCTTATTAGTGCTTGCTCTGTACTAATGATGTGAAAAATTGGACTATTGTTCCTTGTGTTGAAGATACTTGCGTACATGTGATTGTAATGTTATTATTGGATAGTGTTAGAGCTCTCAAAAGCTTATGTTAGCGCTTACTTCAGTAAACAAATTGAAATCATGTCTCACCTAATACTTAAGTGTGTACATATTTAGACACGTCTGTCACTGGCAGATAATCGTGCAGACTTACGTCTGGTTATATCTCAGATACTATTATAATTTTTTTTTTTACCTACTTTACAATTAATGTTTAGGCTGAACATTGTGCTCTTCTCTCAGTTAATCTCCTACTGACAGATTGGACAGTGTGCTTCCTCGTGTTAAGTCGGGAAGGAGCTTATTAAGCAATTCGTGGAGCCTGGAGAAGTAAAGAATGTCAAAAAGATGTCAGAGATGAAGAACCAGTGGGTGGGGCCAAAAAATGGCAGCCGCTGTCAGTCCCGTCTGTCATTAGCACCTTCTTAATAATTGATTTTGTTAAAGCAAGAAAACAAGGATGCTTAGTAAACTAACTACTGTCTGTAGAGGAATTATACAGTCTATGAATTACTCAGACTG
This sequence comes from Ranitomeya imitator, assembly GCF_032444005.1. Taxonomy (NCBI): domain Eukaryota; kingdom Metazoa; phylum Chordata; class Amphibia; order Anura; family Dendrobatidae; genus Ranitomeya; species Ranitomeya imitator. Next base: position 723,204,460 of record NC_091284.1, read on the forward strand.
ATACTCTGTCAAATAATGGTGATGTTTGTATTTATTATAATTGAACGTTTTTAGTTTATTTCTAGTCAGAAATTGGGCTGTGTTTTATGTTCTAATGAATAAAAATCTTGTAATGTTAACCCCTTAACCCCAAAGGGTGGTTTGCACGTTAATGACCAGGCAAAATTTTTACCATTCTGACCACTGTCCCTTTATGAGGTTATAACTCTGGAACGCTTCAACAGATCCTGATGATTCTGACATTGCTTTCTGGTGACATATTGTACTTCATGATAGTGGTAACATTTCTTTGATATTACCTGTGTTTATTTGTGAAAAAAAACATAAATTTTGCAAAAATTTTGAAAATTTAGCAATTTTCCAAATTTGAATTTTTATGCCCTTAAATCACAGAGATATGTCACACAAAATACTTAATAAGTAACATTTCCCACATGTCTACTTTACATCAGCAAAATTTTGGAACCAAAGTGTTTTTTTTGTTAGGGAGCTATAAGGGTTAAAAGTTGACCAGCAATTTCTCATTTTTAGGGCTCATCTCCACTTGTGAGGAAAACGGACGAGTGCAATCCGATAAAAAATCGGATTGCACTCGGACCAATGTTTTTCAATAGGTGACATTCCATTTGCGATTTTTTTCCCAGCCGAAATCGGACTGAGAAAAATCTGTGTCGGCTGAGAAAAAAATCGCAGCATGCTGCGTATTGCTGAGATTCTCGGACGAGACTCGCCAATGCAAGTCAATGGGTGCGAGAAAAAAAACGCATGGAATACGGACCATCCGTATTCCATCCGTTTTTTACGGATACCTTACCATTCTGTGGCACAGAACACTGTAAATAGTCCTGTAAATGACTGTATAAAAATAGTTGCACAGAAAAAAAACGGATTGCATACGGATGTAAAAACGGATGATGCGATTAAAAAATCGCATTACACTCGCATGACACTCGCATGACAATCACACACGTTACATCAGTTTTTTCGGTCCGTAAATCGGACCGTTTTTTTCTCACACAAGTGGAGATGAGCCCTTACAACACCATTTTTTTTTAGGAACCACATCACTTCATTTGAAGTCATTTTAAGGGGTCTATATGATAGAAAATAACCAAGTGTGACACCATTCTAAAAACTGCACCCCTCAAGGTGCTCAAAATTACATTCAAGAAGTTTATTAACCCTTCTGTTTCACAGGAATTTTTGGAATGTTTAAAAAAAAAACAATATTTATTTCAGCTCCAATTTGCTTTATTTTACCAAGGGTAACAAGAGAAAACGGACCCCAAACCTTGTTGTACAATTGGGCCAGATGACGCCGATACCCCATATGTGGGGGTAAACCACTGTAGCAGAGCTCGGAAGGAAAGGAGCGCTGTTTGACTTTTCAATGCAAAATTAACTGGAATTAAGATGGGACGCCATGTTGCGTTTGGAGAGCCCCTGATGTGCCTAAACATTGAAACACCCCACAAGTGACACCATTTTGGAAAGTAGACCCCCTAAGGAACTTATCTAGATGTGTGGTGAGCACTTTGACCCACCAAGTGCTTCACAGAAGTCTATAATGCAGAGCCGTAAAAATAAAAAATCATATTTTTTCACAAACATGATTTTTTTGACCCAATTTCTTATTTTCCCCAAGGTAAGAGAAGAAATTGGACCCCAAAAGTTGTTGTTCAATTTGTCCTGAGTACGCTGATACCCGATATGTGGGGGTAAACCACTGTTTCGGGCATAATGTCTTCAAAGGGAGATTTGTAGTTAAATAAAATTCTGCGCTGTCGCTAAGATGAATTTCAGGAGAGAATAGTTGATTCACAGTGGTTTTATTCAACGCGTTTCAGGGGTCTCATGCCCCCTTCATCAGGAAATACCACCAGACCCCTGAAACGCATTGAATAAAACCACTGTGAATCAACTATACTCTCCTGAAATTCATCTTAGCGGCAGCGCAGAATTTTAACTACAAATCTCCCTTTGAAGACATTATTTTTTCTGGTCGGTGAAGACCAGTGGATCTACAGCAGCCGCTATATATATACTCTAATCTCATCCTAACCAGGTGAGCAAATTTGGTGTATATTCTCCTCTGTGTAACGTGGATAAGACCCTATTGCGCTCTTTGTCTCCCCATTGTTTTGCAACTGTTTGGGGCATGGCAGTGCTCGGAAGGGAAGGAGCGCCGTTTGACTTTTCAATGCAAAATTGACTGGAATTGAGATGGGACACCATGTCGCGTTTGGAGAGCTCCTGATGTGCTTAAACATTGAAACCCCCCACAAGTGACACCATTTTGGAAAGTAGACTACCTAATGAACTTATCTAGATGTGTTGTGAGAGCTTTGAACCCCCAAGTGTTTCACTACAGTTTATAACGCAGAGACGTGAAAATAAAAATTCTTTTTTTTTCACAAAAATTATATTGTAGCCCCCAGTTTTGTATTTTCCCAAGGGTAACAGGAGAAATTGGACCCCAAAAGTTGTTGTCCAATTTGACCTGAGTACGCTGATACCCCATATGTGGGGGAGAACCACCGTTTGGACGCATGGCAGAGCTCAGAAGGAAAGGAGCGCCGTTTGGAATGCAGACTTAGATGGATTGGTCTGCAGGCATCACATAGCATTTGCAGAGCCCCTGATGCACGTAAACAGTAGAAACCCCCCACAAGTGACCCCATATTAGAAACTAGACCCCACAAGGAACTTATCTAGATGTGTTGTGAGAACTTTGAACCCACAAATGTTTCACTACAGTTTACAACGCAGAGCCGTGAAAATAAAAAATAATTTTTTCCCACAAAAATGTTTTTCTAGATCTCCAAATTTTTATTTTCCCAAGGGTATCAAGAGAAATTGGACCCCAAAAGTTGTTGTCCAATTCCTCCTGAGTACGCTGATACCCCATATGTTAAGGTAAACCCCTGTTTGGAGGTACGGGAGAGCTCGGAAGGGAACAAGCACTATTTTACTTTTTCAATGTAGAATTGGCTGAAATTGAGATCTGACGCCAGGTCACGTTTGGAGAGCCCTTGATGTGTCTAAACAGTGGAAGCCCCCAATTCTAACTGAAACCCTAACCCAAACACACCCCTAACCCTAATCCCAACTCTATCCACACCCCTAACCTGAACATGCCCCTAACCCTAATCCCAACCACACCCCTATCTCTAACCACACCCCTAACCCCAACACACCCCTAACCCCAAATCCTAATCCCAACCACACCCCTAACTCTAACCACACCCCTAACCCGAACACACCCTTAACCCAAACACACCCCTAACCCTAATCCCAACTCTATCCACACCCCTAACCTGAACATGCCCCTAACCCTAATCCCAACCACACCCCTAACTCTAACCACACCCCTAACCCCAACACACCCCTAACCCCAACACGCCCCTAATCCTAATCCCAACCACACCCCTAACTCTAACCACACCCCTAACCGCAACACACCCCTAACCCTCACACACACCTAACCCTAATCCCAACCGTAAATGTAATCCAAACCCTAACCCTAACTTTAGCCCGAACCCTAACCCTAACTTTAGCCCCAACCCTAACTGTAGCCCTAACCCGAACTCTAACCCTAGCCCCAACCCAAACCCTAGCCCTAACCCTAGCTCAAGCCCTAACCCCAACCCTAAACCTAACCCTAGCCCCAAACCTAGCCCTAACCCTAGCCCCAACCCTAACCCTAGCCCCAACCCTAACCCCAACCCTAACCCTAGCCCCAACCCTAACCCTAGCCTTAACCTTAGCCCCAAGCCTAACCCTAGCCCCAACCCTAACCCTAACCCTAGTGGGAAAATGGAAATAAATAGATTTTTTATTTTATTATTTTTCCCTAACTAATGGGGTCATGAAGGGGGGTTGATTTACTATTTATAGCAGGTTTTTTAGCAGATTTTTGTGATTGGCAGCTGTCACATGTTAAAAGACGCTTTTTATTGCAAAAATAGTTTCTGCATCTCCACATTTTGAGCTACAATTTTTCCATATTTTGGTCCACAGAGTCATGTGAGGTCTTGTTTTTTGCGGGACGAGTTGACTTTTTATTGGTACCATTTTCGAGCATGTGACATTTTTTGATCGCTTTTTAGTCCGATTTTTGTGAGGCAGAATGACCAAAAACCAGCTATTCATGAATTTATTTTGGGGGGGCGCTTATACCGTTCCACGTTTGGTAAAATTGATAAAGCAGTTTTATTCTTCGGGTCAGTACGATTACAGCGATACCTCATTTATATCATTTTTTTATGTTTTGGCGCTTTTATACGATAAAAACTATTTTATAGAAAATATAATTATTTTTGCATCTCTTTATTCTGAGGACTATAACTTTTTTTATTTTTTCACTGATGATGCTGTATGGCAGGTCATTTTTTTGCGGGACAAGATTACATTTTCAGCGGTACCATGGTTATTTATATGCGTATCTTTGATCGCGTGTTATTCCAGTTTTTGTTTGCAGTATGATAATAAAGCGTTTTTTGCTTCGTCTTTTTTGTTTTTACCGCGTTCACTGAAGGGGTTAACTAGTGAAACAGTTTTATAGGTCGGGTTGTTACGGACGCGGGGATACTAAATATGTGTACTTTTATTGTTTTTTTGTTTTTTTAGATAAAGAAATGTATTTATGGGAACAATATTTTTTTTCTCTATTTAGGATTTTTTTTTTTACATATGTACATATTTTTTTGTTTTACTATATAACATTGCCCCAGGGGGGCCTCATGTTATAGGGTCAGAGCACTGTGTCAGATCAGCGATCACACAGGCACTGCAGGGACGCTTGCAAGTGCTTACTTTGAGCAGGCGCTTGCAAGCCACCTCCCTGCAGGACCCGGAAGCAGCCCCGCGGCCATATTGGATCCAGTGCCTGCAGGGAGGAAGAGGTAGGAGACCCTTGGAGCAACGCGATCACATCACGTTGCTCCGAGGGTCTCAGGGAAGCACGCAGGTAGCCCCCGCCCTGCGCGATGCTTCCCTGTGCCGCCGAAACACTGCGATCATCTTTGATCGCAGTGTGGCGAGGGTTAATGTGCCGGATGTCAGCTGTGATAGTTAGCTGACACCCGGCCATGATCGTGAGCGTGGCCGATCACATATGACGTACTATCCCGTCACTGAGAATTAAGTCCCAGGTCACGTCGATGGCATAGTACGTCATATGGGATTAGGGGTTAATAGATGTGGCTGCTGTTTGTCGCAAACTGTCCTTCTTTTTCCACTTACAATTTAATCCATTGTACCTTTTTTGTCAAAGGAACCAGAAAGAAAGCGTTATCCCTTTAGTTAATGTCAGAATTTTAATCTGATCACATATACAGTACTTAGCTCTTTGCACATAGTTTTGATTTGTCTGAAACATTGGATAAAAAAAGATGAATGGTAAGTAACTGGCTTAGTGATAGAAAGCAGAGGGTGGTTATAAATGGTATAGTCTCTAACTGGGTCGCTGTGACCAGTGGGGTACCGCAGGGGTCGGTATTGGGACCTGTTCTCTTCAACATATTCATTAATGATCTGGTAGAAGGTTTACACAGTAAAATATCGATATTTGCAGATGATACAAAACTATGTAAAGCAGTTAATACAAGAGAAGATAGTATTCTGCTACAGATGGATCTGGATAAGTTGGAACCTTGGGCTGAAAGGTGGCAGATGAGGTTTAACAATGATAAATGTAAGGTTATACACATGGGAAGAAGGAATCAATATCACCATTACACACTGAACGGGAAACCACTGGGTAAATCTGACAGGGAGAAGGGCTTGGGGATCCTAGTTAATGATAAACTTACCTGGAGCAGCCAATGCCAGGCAGCAGCTGCCAAGGCAAACAGGATCATGGGGTGCATTAAGAGAGGTCTGGATACACATGATGAGAGCATTATACTGCCTCTGTACAAATCCCTAGTTAGACCGCACATGGAGTACTGTGTCCAGTTTTGGGTACCGGTGCTCAGGAAGGATATAATGGAACTAGAGAGAGTACAAAGGAGGGCAACCAAATTAATAAAGGGGATGGGAGAACTACAATACCCAGATAGATTAGCAAAATTAGGATTATTTAGTCTAGAAAAAAGACGACTGAGGGGCAATCTAATAACCATGTATAAGTACATAAGGGGACAATACAAATATCTCGCTGAGGATCTGTTTATACCCAGGAAGGTGACGGGCACAAGGGGGCATTCTTTGCTTCTGGAGGATAGAAGGTTTTTCCACCAAAATAGAAGAGGATTCTTTACTGTTAGGGCGGTGAGAATCTGGAATTGCTTGCCTGAGGAGGTGGTGATGGCGAACTCAGTCGAGGGGTTCAAGAGAGGCCTGGATGTCTTCCTGGAGCAGAACAATATTGTATCATACAATTATTAGGTTCTGTAGAAGGACGTAGATCTGGGGATTTATTATGATGGAATATAGGCTGAACTGGATGGACAAATGTCTTTTTTCGGCCTTACTAACTATGTTACTATGTTACTATGAATGTGTGGAATCATATGCATAACCTGAGATAAACACATTTTATAGAAATTCTTAAACATATGTGTATTGTCTAAGCACAGGCTATAATATAGTGTAATCAGGCTTGGACTAGTAGACATGGAAAAGGTAAATCCCCTGGTGGGCCTCTGTAAAGGAGTAAGACAACCCCCAATATGAGCAGTAGTTGGACCAATATATATGATTTTCTATGTACTGACAGAAGCAGTATCTAAACATTTGTACAACAAACTAGGTAAATTTGTGAATGAGAGTAAAGTAATATTTGTATGTAGCTGAACAGATTACCTCCAGAATCAATGTTACTGGTAAGCCATTGCCATCTGAGTCAAACGCTGATTGGAATATCCCCATATTATAAAGCATTGTAATAAAAAAATGTTAAAGAAACGATCCATGTGAGATTAAAAATTAAATGAAAAAATTGAAACAGATAAAATATGTATAAAAAAATGTAAAACTCAATTACGCTAAAAGTTTTTTTTTACTAAAGCAATTTTGTCACCTAAATATGTAGCCCAATCTAAGGACAGAATATTACAGCTACAGGTCCATAATTCAAGGTGATGCAAAAGTATATAACTGACATATAGTTTATGAGTCTGCCATATTTAAGAGGGCCCCTCTGTGCTGTGATTGACTGTTGTGTTTAGACAGGCTGCTGTGTATGCAGACTGCTGGGTATACACCAGTCTGTGAATCCGCTACACAGAAGAATAGGACAAGGCGGATCCTCTAACAATGGAAGGTAAATTTCATACACCCATCTTATTTCACAGAAAGCTGGAGAAAAATGTAATACATTTATTAAGCGGAATAGACCTTTTTATTATTTTTTTTAAGTCTTTGCCTGCCTATACATCAAAAAAGCAAATAAGGCTAAAACAATATTAAGGCTTATTCACGCTTTTTTTTTTTAGAGTTTAAAATTTCTGAAATCTCATGAACACATTGCTTATATTCTCTATGTAGATTTTAACTTTCAAAGTGTTTTTTAATTCTGCAGCATGTCAATTCTTTCAATGATTTTGCAGCATTTTTCACCCATTCTTTTGAATATAGAAGAAAAAACGCAAGTTAAAACACATAAAAAATGCACACAAAATATGACAAAAACGCGCTTACTATATATTGCATTTTCCTTGCTGTAATTCTGGTTTTACTAAAAGTGTGCACATATACTAAATCTGTTGGATGCTAAACAACGACCACTTTTTCCATCAGCCCTGCCATACTGGCAATATGGAGGTCGGCAATGCAGATTTATATGCCATTCGTTGTATGTAACAACTCCAGTGTTACTTGCAAATCAGATCAATTCAGTACTAGAAAATGATTGTTTTATATAATTTAATTTATTTGAGTTAATTGAGGTAAATCATCAGTTTTCTATGCAGGACAAAAGAGAGAAACTGGTCAAAATGACTCACAAGTGCTAAATTAATTCTATTGTATATTACTCGATTGTTCTCACTAGGTTTTTATATTATTTAATATCCTCCAGATAAGCAATGAGCATATTAGGATCATCTAGAAGTTTAACCTATACACATGTGGTCAAAATTGTTGGTACCCCTCGTTTAATTACAGAAAAACCCACAATGGTCACAGAAAGAACTTGAATCTTCCAAAAGTAATATTAACCCCTTAATCCCATATGACGTACTATCCCGTCTAGGTGGGGTGGGCCTTAATTCCCACCGATGGGATAGTACGTCATAGCGATCGGCCGCGCTCACGGGGGGAGTGCGGCCGATCGCGGCCGGGTGTCAGCTGACTATCGCAGCTGACATCGGCACTATGTGCCAGGAGCGGTCGCGGACCGCTCCTGGCACATTAACCCCCGGTGTGCCGGCGGTACAGGGAAGCATCGTGCAGGGAGTGGGCTCCCTGCGGGCTTCCCTGAGACGATCGGTTGTACCGAGCGTCTTCTCCCTGCAGTCCCCGGATCCAAAATGGCTGTGGGGCTGCATCCAGGTCCTGCAGGGAGTACTTCCGGGTCGACTGCAGGTGCTGGTAAGCCAGGCTAAGCCTGAAGCGATGTGAGTGAGATCACCGATCTGACAGAGTGCTATGCAAACTGTCAGATCGGCGATCTGTGATGTCCCCCTCTGGGATAAAGTAAAAAAGTAAAAAAACAAAATTTCTACACGTGTAAAAAAAAAAAAAAATCCTAAATAAATAAATAAATTTAAAAAAGATGTTATTCCCATAAATACATTTCGTTATCTAAAAAAATAACAAAAAAACAATAAAAGTACACATATTTAGTATCGCCACGTCCGTAAAGACCCAACCTATAAAACTGTCCCACTAGTTAACCCCTTCAGTGAACACCGTAAGAAAAACAGCCAAAAAACAACGCTTTATTATCATACCGCCAAACAAAAAGTGGAATAACACACGATCAAAAAGACGGATATAAATAACCATGGTACCGCTGAAAACGTAATCTTGTCCCGCAAAAAAACGAGCTACCACACAGCATCATAAGCAAAAAAATAAAAAAAGTTATAGTCCTCAGAATAAAGCGATGCCAAAATAATTATTTTTTCTATAAAATAGCTTTTATCGTATAAAAGTGCCAAAACATAAAAAAAGATATAAATGAGATATCGCTGTAATCATACTGACGCGACAAATAAAACTGCTTTGACAATGAAAAAAGTAAGGCGCACTGCTATATAACTATAATATTAATGTCAGAGGGTGCAATAGCAGTGATAAACAAAAGCAGCAAAAATATATGAGAAAAAAGCATCACTGCATCACATGCACACCATCCAAATAATAACAAACATAATAAGAATAACAGAAAATAATTTATTGACACATCTTAAAACACACCAACAATTAAAACATACTTAAAACACCAAAAATCATACAACACAGGTTAAATAGCTGTATACAATAGGGCCAAACCAATGCCTAAACCTAACTGGCTCATATTATAACATCCCATGTATCCATAATAGGACTAACCAGCCGCTAGTATGGGTCAAAAAAAGGGGGGTAAAGAAAAAATAAATAAATACATCCCCACAAATAGATGACCCTAGCCAGAGTTATAATCAAACTCCTAAAACGGGCTGGACACAAGGTGAAGGTACTCTGCCATAGGGACGGCAAATAACAAGCCCATGACAAAATCCCAATGAGCATACAACCTGGTGTAGATGAATATCCCACACGTATCGCCCGGCGAACCGGGCTTCTTCAGGGAATGTGTGACAAGACGTGTGCATGCAACTTATATAGAACAATATAATCATAAATAACGTACCGGTGCGGAGGGGCACAGCCAACCGGAAAGAGCGGGAGGCACGCGCAGCCGCAGAGCATAGTACGCGCCAACAGAAGAAGGAGTGAAGGTGGCGCACATAGACGTAGCTCCGTCCCCTATCGAGAAGACCGAGGAAGTGCGCGCCTGCGCAAAAGCGCAGAGAAAGAGACTGCAAGAATGTTAGTCTCAACTCCATAGAAATCACCCCGCAACCCGGAAATAAAACAAGCATAACATACCCATGGAAAGTGAGATAGGTATGTGCAAGTAGAACTCCGACTCCCGTACACAGAGCGGAGAATAAGCACACCCGTGCAGAGATGCAAGAGGAAGATAACCAAGATGGTAAAAATCATGCCTCCATAGGAACATCCCAGTATACCAGAAATGAGAAAGGCCACCCCTAAAAACCGCAACAAGCGGTCAGGATGGCCAAAGAAATATACGTAGAAGAGTATGCATGTGATGTATATGAGATGGCATAGCTCTGCCTGTACTAAGAAATAAAGTGCCACACAAGCCATAGTGGGCACATATGTAAATACACCTAATACCCACCCTATTGAGACACACAACGCATATTGTAATAAGTGCGTATTGTACATGGGCAATAAGCCCAAACGTGTGTCCTAACTTGTGGGATGGACAAATTGTCCCAATAGAAACCAGGCAAGCAAGCTGAACCCCGATGGAAGGAGGCATAAATCATACACCATGCATACCAAACCATACACCATGTACCAATCACTCTCCGGAGAGTCCATCATACAAAAGTCACGCAAACATAGGCAAATCCCACATGAGCCCATAGTGCCCAAAACGTATTTTATTCAATATAGAGAAAACCTGCAATAAAACACCAAAATATATATAGATCTTAAAGTTTATTAAATATGTGACACACATAGTAAGGCATAATAACCCACAACAGCGAGTATGTCCCAAAATAGAGAAGGGCAAAAACGGACTCAAAAAAGCAATGCACAGAATGTATAGGTCCAAAAGAGGATAGGGGACCCCTATAATATGTATGGAAAACTATCCACCTGCCTAATGAGCCAGTATTAAAACTGCTTTATCAATTTTACCAAATGCGGAATGGTATAAACGCCTCCCCCAAAAGAAATTCATGAATAGCTGGTTTTTGGTAATTCTGCCTCACAAAAATCGGAAAAAAAAGTGATCAAAAACTGTCACGTGTCTGAAAATGTTACCAATAAAAACGACAACTCGTCCCGCAAAAAACAAGACCTCATATGACTCTGTGGACCAAAATATGGAAAAATTATAGGTCTCAAAATGTGGAGACGCAAAAACTTTTTTGCTATAAAAAAGCGTCTTTTAGTGTGTGACAGCTGCCAATCATAAAAATCCGATATAAAAAAAGCTATAAAAGTAAATCAAACCCCCCTTCATCACCCCCTTTGTTAGGGAAAAATATTACAATTAAAAAATGTATTTATTTCCATTTTCCCATTAGGGCTAGGGTTAGGGCTAGGGTTAGGGCTAGGGTTAGGGTTAGAGTTAGGGCTAGGGTTAGGGTTAGGGCTAGGGTTGGGGCTAGGGTTGGGGCTAGGGCTAGGGTTAGGGTTAGGGCTAGGGCTAGGGTTGGGGCTAGGGTTAGGGCTAGGGTTAGGGTTAGGGTTGGGGCTAGGGTTAGGGTTAGGGTTGGGGCTAAAGTTAGGGTTAGGGTTGGGGCTAAAGTTAGGGTTAGGGTTTGGATTACATTTACGGTTGGGATTAGGGTTGGAATTAGAATTAGGGGTGTGTCAGGGTTAGGGGTGTGGTTAGGGTTACCGTTGGGATTAGGGTTAGGGGTGTTGTTGGATTAGGGTTTCAGGTAGAATTGGGGAGTTTCCACTGTTCAGGCACATCAGGGGCTCTCCAAACGCGACATGGCGTCCGATTTCAATTCCAGCCAATTCTGCGTTGATAAAGTAAAACAGTGCTCCTTCCCTTCAGAGCTCTCCGTTGCGCCCAAACAAGGGTTTACCCCAACATATGGGTTATCAGCGTACACGGGACAAATTGGACAACAACTTTTGGGGTCCAAGTTCTCTTGTTATCCTTGGGAAAATAAAAATTTGGGGGGCTAAATATCATTTTTGTGGGAAAAATAAGATTTTTTTATTTTCACGGCTCTGCGTTGTAAACTGCAGTGAAACACTTGGGGGTTCAAAGTTCTCACAAGACATCTAGATAAGTTCCTTGGGAGGTCTAGTTTCCAATATGGGGTCACTTGTGGGGGGTTTCTACTGTTTGGGTACATCAGGGGCTCTGCAAATGCAATGTGACGCCTGTAGACCAATCCATCTAAGTCTGCTTTCCAAATGGCACTCCTTCCCTTCCCCACATATGGGGTATCAGCGTACTCAGGACAAATTGGACAACAACTTTTGGGGTCCAATTTATCCTGTTACCCTTGTGAAAATACAAAACTGGGGACTAAAAATCATTTTTGTGAAAAAAAAAATAATTTTTATTTTCACGGCTCTGCGTTATAAACTGTAGTGAAACACTTGGGGGTTCAAAGCTCTCAAAACACATCTAGATAAGTTCCTTAGGGGGTCTACTTTCCAAAATAGTGTCACTTGTAGGGGGTTTTATTGTTTAGGCACATCAGTGGCTCTCCAAACGCAACATGGCGTTCCATCTTAATTCCAGTCAATTTTTCATTGAAAAGTCAAATGGCGCTCCTTCCCTTCCGAGCTCTGCCATGCGCCCAAACAATGGTTTACACCCACATATGGGCTATCAGCGTACTCAGGACAAATTGCAAAACAACTTTTGTGGACTAATTTCTTCTCTTACCCTTGGGAAAATAAAAAATTGGGGGCGAAAAGATCATTTTTGTGAAAAAATATGATTTTTTATTTTTACGGCTCTGCACTATAAACTTCTGTGAAGCACTTGTTGGGTCAAAGTGCTCACCACACATCTAGATAAGTTGCTTAAGGGGTCTACTTTCCAAAATGGTGTCATTTGTGGGTGGTTTCAATGTTTAGGCACATCAGAGGCTCTCCAAACGCAACATGGCGTCCCATCTCAATTCCAGTCAATTTTGCATTGAAAAGTCAAATGGCGTTCCTTCTCTTTCCTAGCTCTGCCATGCGCCCAAAAAATGGTTTACACCCACATATGGGGTATCAGCATATTCAGGACAAATTGCACAACAAATTTTGTGGTCTAATTTCTTCTCTTACCCTTGGGAAAATAAAAAATTGGGGGCAAAAAGATCATTTTTGTGAAAAAATATGATTTTTTATTTTTACGGCTCTGCACTATAAACTTCTGTGAAGCACTTGTTGGGTCAAAGTGCTCACCACACATCTAGATAAGTTCCTTAAGGGGTCTACTTTCCAAAATGGTGTCACTTGTGGGGTGTTTCAATGTTTAGGCACATCAGGGGCTCTCCAAACGCAACATGGCGTCCCATCTCAATTCCAGTTAATTTTGCATTGAAAAGTCAAATGGTGCTCCTTCCCTTCCAAGCTTTGCCATGCGCCCAAACAATGGTTTATACCCACATATGGGGTATCAGCGTACTCAGGACAAATTGTTCAACAATTTTGGGTGTCCATTTTCTCCTGTTACCCTTGGTAAAATGAAACAAATTGGATCTGAAATAAATTTTGTGTGAAAAAAAGTTAAATGTTCATTTTTATTTAAATCTTCCAAAAATTCCTGTAAAACACCTGAAGGGTTAATAAACTTCTTGAATGTGGTTTTGAGCACCTTGAGGGGTGCAGTTTTTAGAATTGTGTCACACTTGGGTATTTTCTATCATATAGACTCCTCAAAATGACTTCAAATGAGACGTGGTCCCTAAAAAAGATGGTGTTGTAAAAATGAGAAATTGCTGGTCAACTTTTAACCCTTATAACTCCCTAACAAAAAAAATTTTGGTTCCAAAATTGTGCTGATGTAAAGTACACATGTGGGAAATTGTTACTTATTAAGTATTTTGCATGGCATATCTCTGTGATTTAAGGGCATAAAAATTCAAAGTTGAAAAATTGCAAAATTTTCAAAATTTTCGCCAAATTTCCATTTGTTTCTCAAACAAACGCAAGTTATATCGAATAAATTTTATCACTATCATGAAGTACAATATCTCATGAGAAAACAGTGTCAGAATCGCCAAGATCCGTTGAAGCGTTCCAGAGTTATAACCTCATAAAGGGACAGTGGTCAGAATTGTAAAAATTGGCCCGGTCATTAACGTGCAAACCACCCTCGGGGCTTAAGGAGTTAAATACAAAATCTATGAAAATGAACAAATGAAAGTCAGACATTGCTTTTCAACCATGCTTCCACAGAATTAAAAAAAAAAATGAAACTCATAGTAACATAGTAAGGCCGAAAAAAGACATTTGTCCATCCAGTTCAGCCTATATTCCATCATAATAAATCCCCAGATCTACATCCTTCTACAGAACCTAATAATTGTATATAGTAACATAGTTAGTAAGGCCGAAAAAAGACATTAAGAATTAGGCCTGGACAGAAATGATGGTACCCTTAGCTTAATATTTTGTTGCACAACCTTTTGAGGCTATCACTGCAATCAAACGATTCCTGTAACTGTCAATGAGACTTCTGCACCTACACCAGGTATTTTGACCCACTCCACAGGAGCAAACTGCTCCAGTTGTCTCATGTTTGAAGGTTGCCTTTTCCAGACAGCATGTTTGAAGGTTGCCTTTTCCAGACAGCATGTTTCAGCTCTTTCCAAAGATGCTCAATAGGATTTAGGTCAGGGCTCATAGAATACCACTTCAGAATAGTCCAATATTTTCCTCTTAGCCATTCTTGGGTGTTTTTAGCTGTGTGCTTTGGGTCATTATCCTATTGCAAGACCCGTGACCTGCGACCGAGACCATGCTGGGCAGCACATTTCTCTCTAGAATCCATTGATAGTCTTGAGATTTCATTGTACCCTGCACAGATTCTAGACAATCTGTGCCAGATGCAGCAAAGCAGCAACAGAACATAACAGAGCCTCCTCCATGTTTCACAGTAGGGACTGTATTCTTTTCTTGATTAGATTGTGAGCCCCAACGGTGACAGTGATGATAATGTGTGCAACCTGTAAAGCGCTGCGAAATACTGTATGTTAGCGCTATATAAAAATAAAGATTATTGTTATTATTATGTTTCATTTTTCCGTCTATGAACATAGATCTGATGTGACTTGCCAAAAAGTTCAATTTTTGTCTCATCTGTCCATAGGACATTCTCCCAGAAGCTTTGTGGCTTGTCAACATGTAGTTTGGCAAATTCCAACCGGGCTTTTTTATGATTTTTTCAACAATGGTGTCCTCCTTGGTTGTCTCCCAATAAGTCCACTTTGGCTCATACAACGACGGATGGTGCGATCTGACACTGATGTTCCTTGAGCTTGAAGTTCACCTTTAATATGTTTGGAAGTTTTTCTGGGCTCTTTTGTTACCATTCATATTATCCATCTCTTTGATTTGTCATCAATTTTCCTCCTGCCACCACGTCCAGGGAGGTTGGCTACGGTCCCTTAGATCTTACATTTCTGAATAATATGTGCTGTAGTCACTGGAACATCAAGCTGCTTGGAGATGGTCTTATAACTTTTACCTTTAACATGTTTTTTTATAATTTTCTTTCTAATCTCCTGAGACAACTTTCCTTCGCTTCCTCTGGTCCATGTTGAGTGTGATACACACCATGTCACCAAACAGCACAGTGAGTATCTGTAGCCCTATACAGGCCCACTCACTGATTCCAAAATTGTAGACACCTGTGTTGCTAGTTAGTGGACACACCTTGATTTAACGTGTCCCTTTTGTCACATTATTTTCAGGGGTACAAACATTTCTGTCCCGTCCTATTTCATGAGTTTAATTTTTTTTTTATTCTGTGGAAGCATGGTTGAAAAGCAATGTCTGACTTTCATTTGTTCATTTTCATAGATCTTTTATTTATTATTACTTTTGTCAGATTCAAGTTATTTCTGTGACCATTGTGGGTTTTTCTGTCATTAAACGAGGGGTACTAACAATTTTGACCATGTGTGTACATAAGGGTTGCTTTGATTTATTTTTAAAAATGAGACATTTACCAGATTCACTAAACTGTTGCAGGCTTGTAAAGCACTTAATTTTGGTGCATGCTCACACAATATTGCCAAATAAATAAAAATGTGTCTGCTATTATTTATGTCTTTATTTTGTTTAATTATATCTGATTGAACATGAATTATATTTTCTTTTTGTGAAATTGATCGAATCCAAGAAATTAAGTGTAAATCAGATGATTGTCTTTAATGCCCAACTATATCTTGTGCTCCTGCACAGGGCCCTATGCCATTGTGTCAGCTGTGAGTTATGTGGAGCTATAATAAGGCTCCCATAGAGCTATACATGGACATAATTCAACCAAATATGCCTCTGATTTTACCCAAAAGTTTTTCATATTGAATTTGACATACCAAAAATAATGGCTTGCTGCATCATATTGCATTTGTTCTAGGGATATAAAATCCTACCAAGTGAAGAAACTACAGGAGGAGTAGCTAGGGGTTCTGGTCAAGGGGTAGACACATCTGACTCAGCCCCCAACACAGGTAAGTCATTTTCACAATTACTGATGCACACCTCAATCATAGCGGAAGTAGTAGGCAGCTCAGCAGATGCTGTACCTTTTTAAATAAACAATATAAAGGTTGTAATCGATGGACCGAAGTCTTTTTTCAATCTATGTAACTATATAATAAAAAGACCAAGACCGATATTACCACAATAAAGTGACCACATAGTGGATACCAGATCTACAGACCATAGAGGGGATTACAGTACAGTCATATATACGGCAATCCCATCATGTGATATGCTTTCTGAAAAGAATCATTCACTTTTCCTGTCTTTTCCATCTGTCATTGACCTCCAGTACAAATCTTTCAGCCACAACTTGAATACAGAGTTTGCAACACAGTCACAACTGAGTTCTCACATTTCCAGCACTCTGATCACCTATTCCAAACCTACAAAAACTCCATATACTGCTATTACCTTTAATTATCAGCCTGTTGCTGACCCCTTTGTCTCTATGATTGCATCTGTGGTATGGTACAGTTCCCTCAAATACTGTGCTTCACAAATATTAGTGTCATTACTATAATCATTCTGTAAAAAATGTTCAACAGTGGAAATGACTCAGAAAGCAATATCACTAAATAGACAATGCCCCAAAAATAATAGCACCAAATTATGCGCTACACTATGCTCACATGGTAGCGCAACTAATAATGCCCCTTGTGAAGGTTATAATTCCGAAAATGCCCCCTTAAAAAGCAATTATAGCCCTTATAAAGTAATAATGATCCTTGAGTGCATCCTATAAGGTAATAATGCTATTTAAGTGCCTCTTTTACAATTAACCCCTTTACGCCCTTAGATGTATCCAGACATCCATCCAAGTAGCCTGGTACTTACCAACCTTGGACGTATGGATACGTCTAGGTGATTTTGCACCACTTGTGGGGAGTTTCCACTGTTTAGGCACTTCAGGGGCTCGCCAAACGCGACATAGTGTCCGCTAATTATTCCAGCAAATTTTGCATTCAAAAAGTCAAATGGCGCTACTTCCTTTCCAAGCCCTGCCCAATCAGTCATTTTTCCCCACATATGGGGTATTGGCATACTCAGGAGAAATTTCGCAACAAATTTCATGGTACAGTTACTCCTGTTACCCTTGTGAAAATGCAAATTTGGAACTGAATAACATTTTTGCGTGGCTCAATGTTATAAATTTCTGTGAAACACCTGGAGGTTCAAGGAGCTCAACACACACCTAAATAATCTGCCTGTGGGGTCTAGTTTGCCAAATGGTGTCATTTATGGGCAGTTTCAACTGTTTAGGCACATCAGGGGCTCTCCAAACGCAACATGGCATCCGCTAATTATTCCAGCAAATTTCACATTCAAAAAGTCAAATGGCACTTATTCCCTTCCATTCGCCCCACCAGTGGTTTTCCCCCATATAGGGGGTATCGGCATGATGAATGTAAATAAAATTGGTATAGCTAAAAACGCCGAATACCTCTCAGAATACAGCAAAATGAAAACAATTATTTTTTCTAGAAAGTTTTTACTGTGAAAAAGCACTAAAACATAAAAAAATTGCTGCATGTTTCAGACACATCGGATCCATAGGGAAAATAATGTATGTGTTAAATGGGGGTCCATCTTACAGTCTGAATTTAGCTTACTGGAGGATCAGCAGCGCTGATGGAGCGTGGTCACAGAGGGTGTTTGGTGTTCTGGCGATAGGACGCCCATCCTAGACTGGTGCGGTAGTTTCTGCGATGCTCATGGTGCGGAGGCTCTGCTGAAATTTTCTGAAAGCCCGGAGTGCCCGCACATCCATTGCTGTGATGCGATAGCCTCCAGGAAATCCCATCCAAGGCTGGTGCAGCAGGTTCGGGGGTGTTCTGTGGTGCGCGGAGCTCCGCCGGCGGCCTCAGGGAAAATGGCCGCTGGGGCGGCGCATGCTCAGATTGAGATCTCGCCGAACCTGCCACACTAGCCTGGGAAGGGAGTGTGATCATCGCCCTGCAGCGTCGGACCGCCGCAGAATCGCCCGACTCCTGCTGGCGCCAGACTAATTGTAAGTGTATTCTGACTATAAGACGCACCCCCGCTTTCCCCCAAAATTTTTTGGGGAAAAACTGTGTCTTATAGTCCGAAAAATACGTTATATAAATGTGGCATCACTGTAATTGTACTGACCTGATGAATATGAATTTTACCACACGTGGAATGGCATGGCATTAAAAAAAATCCTGAATTGCTGTTTGTCAAAAAATGTTATGTGCCCCAAAATTGTACTAATAAAAATGTCAACTGGTCCAGCAAAAAACAAGCCCTCACATGACTCTGTAGGCAGAAATATAGAAAAATTATAGCTCTCAAAATATGATAATGCAAAAACTTTCTTTTGTAAAATTGTTTTTAAAAAAATTAGCGTGTGATAGCAGCCAAACATAAAAAAATAAATCTGAGTAAGCCACGCGTTTAGCATTCTTTCACTGCCGTATCCATTTACCATTTCTGGGACCAGGATCTTAAGAAACAAAAAACCCAGTTGTATTTTATATGCAGAAACGAGTGCACACCTAAAGTGCAACAACTCTTGCAAGAAAAATCAACTCCAAGGAAAAAACTAAGACTTAGGAGGAAACGGGGTATAAAAGGTTAAAATGGTAGATTTTTATTAAACAAGTATCATAAAAGTCAGAACAAACAGGTAAAGAAATGAGTAAAGGACAAACAAATGGTCACCAGCCTGAAAGAAGCACAAACATACTAGAGGCAAGAGAAGCCCACCACCATCCCGTACATCACTAACTAAGTCCAGCCAAGAAAGCATAAATATAAAATGGGGAGGGACATCTTACCAAACTGGAGAAAATGAAGCCTGGCCCAAGGTGCTGGATGATAAAGCCCCGACGTGCGTTTCACGTATATAATGCTGCTTTATCAAGGGGATACTGATTACAGTGACCAGCAGGACCTGTTATCTGGAAAATAGAAAAGCTCCTCTGGCGCATGAGCTCTGTGCTAGCCGGGTCCTGCGAGCGCGCCTCCAGCCATCAGGGGTCACCGCGCATGCATGAGGGATAATTAATATTCATTGCCCTTTGTCATGCGCAAGACCCATGTAGATGCCAGACTGCACATGGGACATGTGGCAGCGTGATGTGCACATGCACCACAAATCCATCTGGAGAAAGATAGTAGTTGGTCAGCAATATAGATGAATTAAGATATTTTAGCCAAGTAAGATATTAAGAAAACCAGCTACTGGTTTGCAGGAATGCATATAAGGAGACTATAAAAAATATAATTGCAGCATATTACAGGGAGAAAAAGCAAATAAAGTGATACAAGTTAACACAATATATGCCCCATGAGAACATGGTATCACAGGAAGTTCATGATGAATTATGGGTAGACGGAAACCAAGAGGAGTCTATGGGATGAAAAGACGTCAAAAGGTCAATGATGGCACCATAACAGGGTAACAACACTAAAAAAGTAGAATATACAAACATAAGTAAATATATGAGAGCATAGTAAAATGTTCAAAGAAAAACATCCGGAATAGAAGAGGGGCGAAACTATGTGTCTCATTTAGACCATTGGGTGTCATTGCGTCCAGTGTCACTATCCATTTGGATTCACATTGGGCTAGGAGTTTTCTGATGTTCTCGCCTATGATTCCCGTTTGAATTATATCAATGCCCCTAACCATGAATGACTTAGGCTATGTGCACACGTTCATGTTTTTTCGCTTTCTTTTTGCTATAAAAACACGAAAAAAATGCTCACATTAAGCATCCTGTTTTTAGAATGCATTCCACATTTTTTGTGCACATGCTGCGTTTTTTTCCGCGATGGAATTGCATTCCGGAAAAAAACGCAGCATGTTCATACTTTGTGCGGAATAGCGAAGATTCTGCACACATAAGAATGCATTGATCCGCTTACTTCTCGCATTGGGCTATGCCCACCATGCAGGAAGTAAGCGGATCATGTGCAGATGGTACCCAGGGTGGAGGAGAGGAGACTTTCCTCCAGGCCCTGGGTACCATATAATTGTTAAAAAAAAGAATTAAAATAAAAAATGATGATATTCTCACCTTCTGGCGTCCCAGGCAGGCTTCCCGCTCCTTGCGACGCTCCAGTCCTAGTAATGCATTGCGAAAATGACCTGTGATGACGTAGCGGTCTCGCGAGACTATTCGTCATCTGGGGTCATGCCGCAAAGCATTACTGGTACTAGAGCATCGCGAGGAGCGGGAAGCCTGCCGTGGGACGCCGGAAGGAGAGAATATCATGATTTTTAATTTTTTTATTATTTTTAACACTATCTTTTACTATTGATGCTGCGTAGGCAACATGAATAGTAAAAAGTTGGAAAGTTGGTCACACGTGTCAAACACTATGTTTGACAAGTTTGACCAACCTGTCAATCAGTTTTCCAAGCGATGCTACAGATCGCTTGGAAAATGCTGGCATTCTGCAAGCTAATTACACTTGCAAAACGCTAGTGTTTAGCGGGAAAACGCATGCCAATTCCGCATGCGATATACCCGCGGCAGGAGTTGCTGAATTGCCGAGGAAATTTCCATCCTTAACTCTGCTGCCAAACTAGTTAATCTCTCTCCTCGCTACACTCCTGCTTCCCCTCTTTGCAAATCCCTTCACTGGCTCCCAATTTACCAGCGTATCCAGTTTAAACTACTAACACTAACCTACAAAGCCATCCATAACCTTTCTCCTCTGTATATTTCCAAACTAATCTCTCAATATCTTCCCTCACGTAATCTTCGGTCCTCCCAAGACCTCCTTCTCTCCTCCATGCTTATTCGCTCCTCACCCAATCGCTTCCAAGACTTCTCCCGAATATCCCCCAACCTCTGGAATTTTGGACCACAACACATCCGGTTTTCCACCACATTTGGATCCTTCAAAAGAAACCTGAAAACCCATCTCTTCAAAAAAGCTTACAGCCTGTAATAACCACACGGCCACCTCAACACCATCGGAGCTACTGCAACCCTCGACCTACTTTCTCCTTCCTCATAATCCTGTATAATGTAAGCCCGCAAGGGAAGGGTCCACTTCCTTCTGTATCAGTCAGTCATTGTTAGTTTTATTTACTGTAAGTGATATTTGTATTTTGATGTTACCCCTTCTCATGTACAGCACCATGGAATTAATGGTGCTATATAAATCAATAATAATAATAATAAAAAAATGTGTGCACTTAGCCTTGGGGTCACAATTGTGATGAACCGTAAATTGGCGGGGGATTTTCTTGAGAGAGGTCAGCCACTGTCTTGATCACGCAAATGTCCGGCACATGCTCCCACACCCGTCTCAGAATTCCCTTGATATTAAACCTACATAAGCAAATGGACAACTGCATGTGGCATAATAGATGACATTTGTGCTACTGCAGGAAATCCTTTTATATATTGATAGATCGGGCGTTTCTGAACATGGCAATACCAAATATGTGTATTTTTTTATTGCTTTATTTTGAATGGGGCAAATGGAGGGTGATTTTAACCTTTTTTAATATTTTAAAAAACATTTTTTTTTCTTTTGGTTGCAATCATCCAATCGCCTGTGCTACCGGTGGGCGCTCATAGCAATCTGGCAATGACAATGACAGAAGTCTCCTACAGATCCCGGGTTGTCATGCCAAACCATCGTCAACCCATGGTCATGTGACACGTGCGCCAATGGGAGGGGTTTGTGACGCACTTCTGTTGCAAGTATGTTAAATGCCCTTGTCAGATTTCACCCGCGGTTGTTAGGGGCACATATCAGCTGTTGAATTCAGCTGACATGTGCTGGAAAACATGCTGGCTCCGCACCGGAGCCCACATGGAGTGCCGGGATACGACCTATGACATACCTATATGTCATAGGTCGTGAAGGGGTTATTTTGAATAAAATGGTCAGCAGCAGGATATAAAATGTCTAGGAGTGCATAAAGTGAGAGGGCCACTGTTGAATGAAGATATTAGACTGAGGAAGAAAACACAAGGGGTAAGCAGAAAGAGGAAGATTAGTGAAGGTGATACAGCCTAAGAAAAGATGTTTTAAGATACACTAAAAACTATGAATGATAGGAATTACCGTATATACTTGAGAATAAGCCGACCCGCGTATAAGCCGAGGCATCTACTTTTGCCACGGAAAACTGGGTAAGCTTATTGTCTCGAGTATAAGCCAGGTATGCATTGTCCCCCTCATCCCTGTCCTGCTATGCGTGCCTCCCCCGTCCTGTCCTGGTATGTGGCTCCCCCTGTACTGGTATGTGGCTCCCCTGTTCTGTCCTGGCATGTGACTCCCCCTGTCCTGTCCCTGTACGTGGCTCCCCTCATCTTGTCCTGGTATGTGGCTCCCCCTGTTGTATGCGCATGGCTCCACCGGTCCGCTTCGCTCAGCTCCCACGGTCCGCATTGCTCAGGTCCCGGTCCCGCATTGCTCAGCTCCCCAGGTCCTGCATTGCTCAGCTACCTGTTGTGAATTCTGTGGCAGAGCTCCCTCCTGTGGTCACAAGTGGTACTTCGGCTGATTCTCTCTGTAAGCTTCCGTTGGTGGAGGGAAGTGGTACTGCGGCTTCTGAGTTTCCTCCCTCAGGTGATGTGGTGAGGTCGTTAGGTGCTGCTCTACTTAACTCCACCTAGTGCTTTGATCCTGGCTTCCTGTCAATGTTCCAGTATTGGACTTGTTTTCCTCCTGGATCGTTCCTGTGGCCTGCTGCTCTGCATAGCTAAGTTTTCCTTTGCTATTTTGTTTGCTTTTCTTCTATCCAGCTTATCTATTTGTTTGCTGGAAGCTCTGGGACGCAGAGGGTGTACCTCCGTGCCGTTAGTTCGGTACGGAGGGTCTTTTTGCCCCCTTTGCGTGGTTTTTAGGGTTTTGTGTTGACCGCAAAGTTACCTTTCCTATCCTCGCTCTGTTCAGAAAGTCGGGCCTCACTTTGCTAAATCTATTTCATCTCTACGTTTGTCTTTTCATCTTACTCACAGTCATTGTATGTGGGGGGCTGCCTTTTCCTTTGGGGTATTTCTCTGAGGCAAGGTAGGCTTATTTTCTATCTTCAGGCTAGCTAGTTTCTCAGGCTGTGCTGAGTTGCATAGGTAGCGTTAGGCGCAATCCACGGCTGCCTCTAGTGTTGTTGGATAGGATTAAGGATTGCGGTCAACAGAGTTCCCACGTCTCAGAGCTCGTTCTATGTTTTTGGATTATTGTCAGATCACTGTATGTGCTCTGACCTCTATGTTCACTGTGGTACTGAATTGCCTAATCATAACAGCTACCCCGGTCTGCATGGGTCGACTCCCCCATCCCGCATGGCTCAGCTCCCCCATCCCCATGGCTCGGCTCCCCGTGCCATGGTTATAATATGCATGGCTCACATTGCACCCCCCTCCCCACATACTCACTGTTGTTAATTCTGTTGTCGGGCTCCCTCCTGTGGTCATGAATGGTACTTCGGCTGGTTCTGTCCATGGACTTCCTCTGGTGGGTGTTTCTGAGTTTCCTTCCTCAGGTGACGAGGTTAATTCGTTAGCTGGCTGCTCTATTTAACTCCACTTAGATCTTTGCTCCATGCCACCTGTCAATGTTCCAGTATTGGTCTAGTTCACTCCTGGATCGTTCTTGTGACCTGTCTTCCCAGCAGAAGCTAAGTTCTAGCTTGTATTTCTTTGGTTTGCTATTTTTCTGTCCAGCTCGCTATTTTTATTGTTGTCTTGCTTGCTGGAAGCTCTGGGACGCAGAGGGAGTGCCTCCGCACCGTGAGTCGGTGCGGAGGGTCTTTTTTGCGCCCTCTGCGTGGTCTTTTTGTAGGTTTTTGTGCTGACCGCAAAGTAACCTTTCCTATCCTCGGTCTGTTCAGTAAGTCGGGGCCTCACTTTGCTAAATCTATTTCATCTCTGTGTTTGTATTTTCATCTTTACTCACAGTCATTATATGTGGGGGGCTGCCTTTTCCTTTGGGGAATTTCTCTGAGGCAAGGTAGGCTTTATTTTTCTATCTTCAGGGCTAGCTAGTTCCTTAGGCTGTGCCGAGTTGCATAGGGAGCGTTAGGCGCAATCCACGGCTATTTCTAGTGTGTTTGATAGGATTAGGGATTGCGGTCAGCAGAGTTCCCATGTCCCAGAGCTCGTCCTTTATTATCAGAAAATATCAGGTCATTCCATGTGCTCTTAACCACCAGGTCCATTATTGTCCTGACCACCAGGTCATAACAGTACAGGTGGCCCAAAGTACTAATGCATCTCAATAGAGGGATAAGAGAAGTTCTGAGACCATTTTTTTTTCTTTGCAGTGTGTTTTGTCTCTCTCTTCCCCTTTACCTCTGGGTGGTTCAGGACACTGGTGTAAACATGGACATTCAAGGTCTGTCCTCTTGGATGGATAATCTCACTACAAGGGTACAAAACATTCAAGATTTTGTGGTTCAGAATCCGATGTCAGAGCCTAGGATTCCAATTCCTGATTTGTTTTTTGGTGATAGATCTAAGTTCTTGAATTTCAAAAATAATTGTAAATTGTTTCTTGCCTTGAAACCTCGCTCCTCAGGTGACCCTGTTCAACAAGTAAAGATCATTATTTCTTTGTTACGTGGTGACCCTCAAGACTGGGAATTTTCCTTTGCGCCAGGAGATCCGGCATTGCGTGATGTTGATGCGTTTTTCCTGGCGCTTGGATTGCTTTATGATGAACCTAATTCAGTGGATCAGGCAGAGAAAATCTTGCTGGCTCTGTGTCAGGGTCAGGATGAAGTGGAGATATATTGTCAGAAGTTTAGAAAGTGGTCTGTGCTCACTCAGTGGAATGAATGTGCCCTGGCAGCAATCTTCAGAAAGGGTCTCTCTGAAGCCCTTAAGGATGTCATGGTGGGGTTTCCCCATGCCTGCTGGTCTGAATGAGTCTATGTCCTTGGCCATTCAGATCGATCGACGCTTGCGTGAGCGTAAAGCTGTGCACCATTTGGCGGTACTATCTGAGCATGGGCCTGAGCCTATGCAATGTGATAGGACTTTGACCAGAGCTGAACGGCAAGAACACAGACGTCTGAATGGGCTATGTTTTTACTGTGGTGATTCCACTCATGCTATCTCCGATTGTCCTAAGCGCACTAAGCGGTTCGCTAGGTCTGCCACCATTGGTACGGTACAGTCTAAATTTCTACTGTCTGTTACTCTGATTTGCTCTTTGTCATCCTATTCTGTTATGGCATTTGTGGATTCAGGCGCTGCCCTGAATTTGATGGACTTGGAGTATGCTAGGCGCTGTGGTTTTTTCTTGGAGCCCTTGCAGTATCCTATTCCATTGAGAGGAATTGATGCTACGCCTTTGGCCAAGAATAAGCCTCAGTACTGGACCCAATTGACCATGTGCATGGCTCCTGCACATCAGGAGGATATCCGCTTTCTGGCATAATCTGCATGATGTGGTCGTTTTGGGGTTGCCATGGCTACAGGTTCATAATCCAGTATTGGACTGGAAATCTATGTCTGTGTCCAGCTGGGGTTGCCAGGGGGTACATGGTGATGTTCCATTTTTGTCTATTTCGTCTTCCACTCCTTCTGAAGTTCCACAGTTTTTGTCAGATTATCGGGATGTATTTGATGAGCCCAAAGCCAGGGCCCTACCTCCTCATAGGGATTGCGATTGTGCAATTAATTTGATTCCTGGTAGTAAGTTTCCTAAGGGCCGATTGTTCAATTTATCTGTGCCAGAACACGCCGCTGTTATGATTAGGTAATTCAGTACCACAATGGACATAGAAGTCAGAGCACATACAGTGACCTGACAATAACCCAAAAACATAGAACGAGCTCTGAGACGTTGGAACTCTGCTGACCGCAATCCCTAATCCTTTCCAACCACACTAAAGGCAGCCGTGGATTGCGCCTAACGCTCCCTATGCAACTCGGCACAGCCTGAGAAACTAGCTAGCCTGAAGATAGAAAATAAGCCTACCTTGCCTCAGAGAAATACCCCAAAGGAAAAGGCAGCCCCCCACATATAATGACTGTGAGTAAGATGAAAAGACAAACGTAGAGATGAAATAGATTTAGCAAAGTGAGGCCCGACTTTCTGAACAGAGCGAGGATAGGAAAGGTAACTTTGCGGTCAGCACAAAACCCTACAAACAACCACGCAAAGGGGGCAAAAAGACCCTCCGTACCGACTAACGGCACAGAGTTACACCCTCTGCGTCCCAGAGCTTCCAGCAAGCAAGAAAAAAACTAAAAAGCAAGCTGGACAGAAAAAACAGCAAACAAAAATAACAAAAGCGGAACTTAGCTATGCAGAGCAGCAGGCCACAGGAACGATCCAGGAGGAAGCAAGTCCAATACTAGAACATTGACTGGAAGCCAGGATCAAAGCACTAGGTGGAGTTAAATAGAGCAGCACCTAACGACTTCACCACATCACCTGAGGAAGGAAACTCAGAAGCCGCAGTACCACTTTCCTCCACCAACGGAAGCTCATAGAGAGAATCAGCCGAAGTACCACTTGTGACCACAGGAGGGAGCTCTGCCACAGAATTCACAACACGCCGCTATGCGGAGTTATATAAAGGAATCCTTGGAGAAAGGCCATAATCGCCCGTCGTCATCACCGTTAGGAGCAGGGTTCTTTTTTGTGGCCAAGAAGGATGGTTCTTTGAGACCTTGTATTGATTACCGCCTTCTTAATAAAATTACAGTCAAATTTCAGTATCCTTTGCCATTGCTGTCTGATTTGTTTGCTCGTATTAAAGGGGCTTGTTGGTTCACCAAGATAGATCTTCGAGGGGCGTATAATCTTGTGCGTATTAAACAAGGCGATGAATGGAAAACAGCATTTAATACGCCCGAGGGCCATTTTGAGTACCTGGTTATGCCATTCGGGCTTTCCAATGCTCCATCAGTATTTCAGTCCTTTATGCATGATATCTTCCGAGAGTACCTGGATAAATTCCTGATTGTGTATTTGGATGATATTTTGGTCTTTTCGGATGATTGGGAGTCTCATGTGAAGCAGGTCAGAATGGTGTTCCAGGTCCTTCGTGTGAATTCCTTGTTTGTGAAGGGGTCAAAGTGTCTCTTTGGAGTTCAGAAGGTTTCATTTTTGGGGTTCATTTTTCCCCTTCTACTATCGAGATGGACCCTGTTAAAGTCCAGGCCATTTATGATTGGACTCAGCCGATATCTGTGAAGAGCCTGCAAAAGTTCCTGGGCTTTGCTAATTTTTATCGGTGCTTCATCGCTAATTTTTCTACTGTTGCTAAACCGTTGACTGATTTGACCAAGAAGGGTGCTGATGTGGTCAATTGGTCTTCTGCAGCTTTAGAGGCTTTTCAGGAGTTGAAGCGTCGTTTTTCTTCTGCCCCTGTGTTGTGCCAGCCAGATGTTTCGCTTCCGTTTCAGGTTGAGGTTGATGCTTCTGAGATTGGAGCAGGGGCTGTTTTGTCGCAAAAAAAGTTCTGATGGCTCGGTGATGAAGCCATGTGCTTTCTTTTCTAGAAAGTTTTCGCCTACTGAGCGTAACTATGATGTTGGTAATCGTGAGTTGTTGGCCATGAAGTGGGCATTCGAGGAGTGGCGTCATTGGCTGGAAGGTGCCAAGCATCGCGTGGTGGTCTTGACAGATCACAAGAATTTGACTTATCTTGAGTCTGCCAAACGGTTGAATCCGAGACAGGCTCGATGGTCGTTATTTTTCTCCCATTTTGATTTTGTGGTTTCGTACCTTCCGGGCTCTAAGAATGTGAAGGCTGATGCCCTGTCAAGGAGTTTTGTGCCTGACTCTCCGGGTGTTCCTCAGCCGGCGGGTATTCTCAAAGAGGGGGTAATTTTGTCTGCCATCTCCCCTGATTTGCGGCGGGTGCTGCAAAAATTTCAGGCTGATAGACCTGACCGTTGCCCAGCGGAGAAACTGTTTGTCCCTGATTGATGGACTAGTAGAGTTATCTCTGAGATTCATTGTTCAGTGTTGGCTGGGCATCCTGGAATCTTTGGTACCAGAGATTTGGTGGCTAGATCCTTCTGGTGGCCGTCTTTGTCACGGGATGTGCGTTCTTTTGTGCAGTCCTGTGGGACTTGTGCTCGGGCTAAGCCCTGCTGTTCTCGTGCCAGTGGGTTGCTTTTGCCCTTGCCGGTCCCGAAGAGGCCCTGGACGCATATTTCTATGCATTTTATTTCGGATCTCCCCGTCTCTCAAAAGATGTCGGTCATTTGGGTGGTTTGTGATCGCTTTTCTAAGATGGTCCATTTGGTACCTTTGTCGAAATTGCCTTCCTCCTCTGATTTGGTGCCATTATTTTTCCAGCATGTGGTTCGTTTACATGGTATCCCGGAGAACAACGTTTCTGACAGAGGTTCCCAGTTTGTTTCGAGGTTTTGGCGATCCTTTTGTGCTAGGATGGGCATTGATTTGTCTTTCTCCTCGGCTTTCCATCCTCAGACAAATGGCCAAACCGAACGAACTAATCAAACTTTGGAAACATATCTGAGATGCTTTGTTTCTGCTGATCAGGATGATTGGGTGTCCTTTTTGCCGTTGGCTGAGTTCGCCCTTAATAATCGGGCCAGCTCGGCTACTTTGGTTTCGCCGTTTTTCTGCAATTCTGGTTTCCATCCTCGTTTCTCTTCAGGGCAGGTTGAGTCTTCGGACTGTCCTGGTGTAGATACTGTGGTGGATAGGTTGCAGCAGATTTGGACTCATGTGGTGGACAATTTGACATTGTCCCAGGAGAAGGCTCAACGTTTCGCTAACTGCCGGCGCTGTGTGGGTCCCCGACTTCGTGTTGGGGATTTGCTTTGGTTGTCGTCTCGTTATGTTCCTATGAAGGTTTCCTCTCCTAAGTTTAAGCCTCGTTTCATTGGTCTGTATAAGATTTCTGAGGTTATCAATCCTGTGTCATTTCGTTTGGCCCTTCCTGCTTCTTTTGCCATCCATAATGTGTTCCATAGGTCGTTATTGCGGAGATACGTGGTGCCTGTGTTTCCATCCGTTGATCCTCCTGCCCCGGTGTTGGTTGAGGGGGAGTTGGAGTATGTGGTGGAGAAGATTTTAGATTCTCGTGTTTCAAGACGGAAACTCCAGTACCTGGTCAAGTGGAAGGGTTATGGTCAGGAAGATAATTCCTGGGTTTTTGCCTCTGATGTTCATGCTGCCGATCTGGTTCGTGCCTTTCATTTGGCTCATCCTGGTCGGCCTGGGGGCTCTGGTGAGGGTTCGGTGACCCCTCCTCAAGGGGGGGGGGTACTGTTGTGAATTCTGTTGTCGGGCTCCCTCCTGTGGTCCTGAATGGTACTTCGGCTGGTTCTGTCCATGGACTTCCTCTGGTGGGTGTTTCTGAGTTTCCTTCCTCAGGTGACGAGGTTAATTCGTTAGCTGGCTGCTCTATTTAACTCCACTTAGATCTTTGTTCCATGCCACCTGTCAATGTTCCAGTATTGGTCTAGTTCACTCCTGGATCGTTCTTGTGACCTGTCTTCCCAGCAGAAGCTAAGTTCCAGCTTGTATTTCTTTGGTTTGCTATTTTTCTGTCCAGCTCGCTATTTTTATTGTTGTCTTGCTTGCTGGAAGCTCTGGGACGCAGAGGGAGTGCCTCCGCACCGTGAGTCGGTGCGGAGGGTCTTTTTTGCACCCTCTGCGTGGTCTTTTTGTAGGTTTTTGTTCTGACCGCAAAGTAACCTTTCCTATCCTCGGTCTGTTCAGTAAGTCGGGCCTCACTTTGCTAAATCTATTTCATCTCTGTGTTTGTATTTTCATCTTTACTCACAGTCATTATATGTGGGGGGATGCCTTTTCCTTTGGGGAATTTCTCTGAGGCAAGGTAGGCTTTATTTTTCTATCTTCAGGGCTAGCTAGTTCCTTAGGCTGTGCCGAGTTGCATAGGGAGCGATAGGCGCAATCCACGGCTATTTCTAGTGTGTTTGATAGGATTAGGGATTGTGGTCAGCAGAGTTCCCACGTCCCAGAGCTCGTCCTTTATTATCAGAAACTATCAGGTCATTCTGTGTGCTCTTAACCACCAGGTCCATTATTGTCCTGACCACCAGGTCATAACAACTCACCCTCCTCGCACCTGCATCTCCGTTGTCTGACAGCTCTCCTCTCCTCTGCTCAGTAATCACGTGGTACCACTAATTAAGGTAATGATTATGCGCTCCACGCTTATGGCAGTGGAGGCACGCCCATATTAATTACCTTAATGAGTGGTACCATGTGACTGCTCAACACAGTAGAGGAGAGCCACCGGGACAATGGAGATGCACTGACGGAGATGCAGCGATGGAGGGTGAGTATATTCTCTTCTGTTAGCCAGTGGCTGCAGCTGCAGCTGTCACTGTGCCACAACCGCCGACTCCTGTCACCTGCTGCTCCGCCACCCCTCTCCCCCGTTGGCTTTTTGGACCGTGACTCGTGTATAAGCTGAAGGGGTCGTTTTCAGCAAAAAAAATTGTGCGGAAAATCTCGGCTTATATACGAGTATATACGGTAACCTAATTGTCTGGGGTGGCGCATTTGAGAAAATTCATGCAGCTCAAGAAAAAATCTTGGAGACAGGAATGGAAGGTTTGGATTACAGAGGATATTAGTCTTAGATTAGGATGGTAGACAGAGATGAGGGAGGAGATATAGGGAAGTGCAGCATGGTGGAGACCTTATGGGTGTTTAAATTATATTCTAAAATGTATTGGCAAATTGTGCAATTTTATAATGTAGGACTGAACATTAAAATCATTACTTTATTATTGTTCATAATTAGGAACATAATTATAGTAGCTTTGGTGCATACAAAACCTTGTGACACTACATTATGGCTCTGCTTATCGTTGTTCTCTAGTTTTCTGGAGTAATTTGCTCTTTATTAGTGGCCTTAGTATTTGCTTCTCATTCTGTGTGTGTTTTGTCCCACTTTTTTAAGATATCTTTCTTTTTAATGTTTTTTTTTTATTTTTCATTGACAACTTTGCTTTTCCAGATGTTTTAGACAAAAAAGGGAAAACTCCCTTAATTTCTAAAGATCTCAAGGAGTTAATAGGTCATATTGCCAGTTAGACTATGGTGTATGCGGGTATTCCCAGCACCATCGTCTGGCTCCCTTATGGTTTTCTTCAGACCTTAAGCTGGAGATTAAGAAAACAGCCTTTGTTTCGTGACAAAGCAGAGACACGCCAGGGATCCTCCCTGCTCTGCCTTTTCTTAGCTGGCTACCATAATTATACTCTGGAAAGCCAGCTAATAGCTCCGATTCTGCCACCTACTCCAGCGTGAGTCATCTAATTGGAGACTATTGTCTTTTATGCAACAAGTGAATATTATGTTCTTCTGATATAGAGGTACAATTGGTAAAAGGGGGAGTGTTATTGACACTGATCCGGTCATTTCTTCTAATGGTATGGATGTTTAGACAGATGATTACTTAAAGAAATAAGTTGAATACTAGCAATGACAAATTACATTCTAATACTTTAGTTTTCAAACATTGACACATAATATGCACCATGGTAAATGCTTACCAATTGTTTAAAAAAAGGAGTTGCAAAGGTTATAGGATATAAAAAGAAATTACCATACTTCCCTGGTTAATCCAAAGCCGATCCAGCACCAATGAAGATATCGGGCTTTGCTTACAAATTTACAATCTGCCACCAATGGTGTGCCTTGACTGCACTCCGGCACTGCAATCAATTAGTTGGCTGAGCAGTGATGGGCTGCATTAGTGCCATGCTCGTAGTGAGGAGTTTGAAAGGACCAGCCTTTGAGCTGCAGGCATATAATAACTAAACACAGTTATTTTATCATGAAAATTCACAGGAAACCAAGAGGAGTGGCACTCAGCACTAGCAATTTCAGTAAAATTCATTTTATTTCGGTCAAAGGGTTGTAGACAGAGACATCAGTAAAATGAGCAACAGCTGTTCCACTTGAATATACGCTTCTTCTGGCTTTTTTCTATGGTCCTTGTACACTTATGTAAAGTCTAACAATACTGTATATTTTATTATTATTTATTTGAATAAATAATTGAAGAATGATAAGATTTATATGTGAAATAAAACACTAAAATTTAGTTGATGTCTACATGTGTAATCAGAAGTTCAATAGTGAACAAACATGCTGGCACAGCTAAGCAGACATCTTAGTATGTAAGATTGAGTATGGGAGCGGAGTTACACTTAAACTCATTATGTGGTGGTTACAAAATAGAAACACGCAAATCTCATAATCCAAAAGAAAAGATAATAAGGTGGCACTCACCAGATAATAATAATTTTATTTATATAGTGCCAACATATTCCACAGCACTTTACAATTAAGCGGAGACATGTGCAGACAAGGAAGACATTACAGAGTAACACATAGTTCACCAGTTACAGGAGTGAGGGTCCTGCTCGCAAGTTTGCAATCTATAAGCAAACAGGGGAGGATATAATAGGTAAAAATGCTTGTCATGTATGGTCCAGCCATCATTATAATAAATGGGGCATTTCAAATAAGCTGCATGATCCGGTCACCAGCCAGTATCTGTCTGAGTACAGTTACCAAGTCCTATTGGGTGCATGGAGGATGTGGAGACAGATGAATAGGAGGGACAAGATTCTCAGAAAAAATTAAAAAGAGGGAACAGTCAAGAGTTATACAGCTCTGGCAAAAATTAAAAGATCACCACATCAAATCCCTTTCATGGGCAGCCCAATCTCTAGACTTGAACCCCATTGAAAACCTCTGGAATGTAATCAAGAGGATGATGGATAGTCACAAGCCATGAAACAAAGAAGAACTGCTTACATTTTTGCACCAGGAGTAGTGTGAAAGACTGGTGGAAAGCATGCCAAGATGCATGAAAGGTGTGATTAAAAATCATGGTTATTCCATAAAATATTGATTTCTGAAATCTTCCCGAGTTAAAACATTAGTATTGTTATTTCTAAATGATTATGAACTTGTTTTCTTTGCATTATTTGAGATCTGAAAGCACAGGGTTTTTTTTTTTATTTTAACAATTTTTCTTGGTCAGAAAAAATACAAAATGTATTGCTTGGAAATTCAGAGATGCTGTCAGAAGCTTATAGAATAAAAGAAACCATGGAAAGTCTACTTCTAAAGCAGATAGATGAAGCTGCAACCCATAATGAGGTCCTGGTTATGGGGGACTTTAACTACCCGGATATTAACTGGGAAACAGAAACCTGTGAAACCCATAAAGGCAACAGGTTTCTGCTAATAACCAAGAAAAATTATCTTTCACAATTGGTGCAGAATCCAACCAGAGGAGCAGCACTTTTAGACCTAATACTATCTAATAGACCTGACAGAATAACAAATCTGCAGGTGGTCGGGCATCTAGGAAATAGCGACCACAATATTGTACAGTTTCACCTGTCTTTCACTAGGGGGACTTGTCAGGGAGTCACAAAAACACTGAACTTTAGGAAGGCAAAGTTTGACCAGCTTAGAGATGCCCTTAATCTGGTAGACTGGGACAATATCCTCAGAAATAAGAATACAGATAATAAATGGGAAATGTTTAAGAACATCCTAAATAGGCAGTGTAAGCGGTTTATACCTTGTGGGAATAAAAGGACTAGAAATAGGAAAAACCCAATGTGGCTAAACAAAGAAGTAAGACAGGCAATTAACAGTAAAAAGAAAGCATTTGCACTACTAAAGCAGGATGGCACCATTGAAGCTCTAAAAAACTATAGGGAGAAAAATACTTTATCTAAAAAACTAATTAAAGCTGCCAAAAAGGAAACAGAGAAGCACATTGCTAAGGAGAGTAAAACTAATCCCAAACTGTTCTTCAACTATATCAATAGTAAAAGAATAAAAACTGAAAATGTAGGCCCCTTAAAAAATAGTGAGGAAAGAATGGTTGTAGATGACGAGGAAAAAGCTAACATATTAAACATCTTCTTCTCCACGGTATTCACGGCGGAAAATGAAATACTAGGTGAAATCCCAAGAAACAATGAAAACCCTATATTAAGGGTCACCAATCTAACCCAAGAAGAGGTGCGAAACCGGCTAAATAAGATTAAAATAGATAAATCTCCGGGTCCGGATGGCATACACCCACGAGTACTAAGAGAACTAAGTAATCTAATAGATAAACCATTATTTCTTATTTTTAGGGACTCTATAGCGACGGGGTCTGTTCCGCAGGACTGGCGCATAGCAAATGTGGTGCCAATATTCAAAAAGGGCTCTAAAAGTGAACCTGGAAATTATAGGCCAGTAAGTCTAACCTCTATTGTTGGTAAAATATTTGAAGGGTTTCTGAGGGATGTTATTCTGGATTATCTCAATGAGAATAACTGTTTAACTCCATATCAGCATGGGTTTATGAGAAATCGCTCCTGTCAAACCAATCTAATTAGTTTTTATGAAGAGGTAAGTTATAAGCTGGACCACGGTGAGTCATTGGACGTGGTATATCTCGATTTTTCCAAAGCGTTTGATACCGTGCCGCACAAGAGGTTGGTACACAAAATGAGAATGCTTGGTCTGGGGGAAATTGTGTGTAAATGGGTTAGTAACTGGCTTAGTGATAGAAAGCAGAGGGTGGTTATAAATGGTATAGTCTCTAACTGGGTCGCTGTGACCAGTGGGGTACCGCAGGGGTCAGTATTGGGACCTGTTCTCTTCAACATATTCATTAATGATCTGGTAGAAGGTTTACACAGTAAAATATCGATATTTGCAGATGATACAAAACTATGTAAAGCAGTTAATACAAGAGAAGATAGTATTCTGCTACAGATGGATCTGGATAAGTTGGAAACTTGGGCTGAAAGGTGGCAGATGAGGTTTAACAATGATAAATGTAAGGTTATACACATGGGAAGAAGGAATCAATGTCACCATTACACACTGAATGGGAAACCACTGGGTAAATCTGACAGGGAGAAGGACTTGGGGATCCTAGTTAATGATAAACTTACCTGGAGCAGCCAGTGCCAGGCAGCAGCTGCCAAGGCAAACAGGATCATGGGGTGCATTAAAAGAGGTCTGGATACACATGATGAGAGCATTATACTGCCTCTGTACAAATCCCTAGTTAGACCGCACATGGAGTACTGTGTCCAGTTTTGGGCACCGGTGCTCAGGAAGGATATAATGGAACTAGAGAGAGTACAAAGGAGGGCAACAAAATTAATAAAGGGGATGGGAGAACTACAATACCCAGATAGATTAGCGAAATTAGGATTATTTAGTCTAGAAAAAAGACGACTGAGGGGCGATCTAATAACCATGTATAAGTATATAAGGGGACAATACAAATATCTCGCTGAGGATCTGTTTATACCAAGGAAGGTGACGGGCACAAGGGGGCATTCTTTGCGTCTGGAGGAGAGAAGGTTTTTCCACCAACATAGAAGAGGATTCTTTACTGTTAGGGCAGTGAGAATCTGGAATTGCTTGCCTGAGGAGGTGGTGATGGCGAACTCAGTCGAGGGGTTCAAGAGAGGCCTGGATGTCTTCCTGGAGCAGAACAATATTGT
Source organism: Ranitomeya imitator (assembly GCF_032444005.1). Lineage (NCBI taxonomy): Eukaryota > Metazoa > Chordata > Amphibia > Anura > Dendrobatidae > Ranitomeya > Ranitomeya imitator. The sequence continues at coordinate 723,240,342 of NC_091284.1, forward strand.
ATCATACAATTAGGTTCTGTAGAAGGACGTAGATCTGGGGATTTATTATGATGGAATATAGGCTGAACTGGATGGACAAATGTCTTTTTTCGGCCTTACTAACTATGTTACTATGTTACTATGTAATTTACATTTTACTCAAAAATATGCCTATAAAGAGAAAAATCAGACAAACTGAACATTTTGTAATGGTCTCTTAATTTTTGCCAGAGCTGTATTAGTGAAGTGAGGTGATAGACCGGTATAAACAGATGTGTTTTTAAAGCATGCATAAAAATGTGGAGGCTAGTTTCTAATCTGACTGTCTGGTGTATTGCATTCCAGGAAACTGGCACAGCATGAGAGAAATCTTGGAGATTGATGTTAGTCTTAAATCAGTTGCAGAACAGAGAGCATGGATAGGATGATAGACATTGATGAAGGAGGAGATATAGGATGGTGTAGAACTGTGGGTGACAGAGATAACTTTATATTGTACTTTGTAGCAGATGCGCAACCAGCGCAATCACTAGCACCAGGTGGAAGTGTCAGTGACGTGGCTGGACAGCTAGAGCTTCTTTATTTCTGGAAAAATATTATTATTATTATTATTATTAGGTTCTAAAGTTAAAAGCAAGCAAGACACAACAGGCAATGGACATTTTGCACTATACACTGCACTTTGTCTGGACATTGTCGTTTGTGTCCTGCTTGATTTTACATTTATGGCTTTCAATAACTTCTCTGTTATTCTTAAAGATACAATAAACAATACTAGTAAAAGACAGCAGTAGCATTATTAAAAAGTGAGCAAAATAAATTCCATTACATATTTTTAAATATACCGTATTTTCTGCTGTATAAAATGACTTGGGCGTATAAGACGAGCCCTAACTTTTCCATATAAAATATGGAATTTGGGACATACCCGCCGTATAAGACGGGGGTCATCTTATACGCACAGTCATCTTATACGGCATGTGCGGTGCGTATGGTTCCCAGGGTCTGGGGGAGAGGAGACTCTCCTTCAGGCCCTGGGATCCATATTCATGTAAAAAATAAAGAATAAAAATAAAAAATATAGATATACTCACCCTTCGACGGCGCCTGGCTCTCAGCGTTCCAAGCGGCAGCCTCTGTTCCTAAGAATGCATTGAGCGTAGGACCTGCGATGACGTCGCGGTCGCGTGACCGCGACGTTATCGCAGGTCCTACGCTCAATGCATTCTTAGGAACGGAGGCTGCCGCTTGCAATGCTGAGAGCCAGGCGCCATCGGAGGGTGAGTATATCCATATTTTTTTTTTAATTCTTTATTTTTTACGTGAATATGGATCCCAGGGCCTGAAGAAGAGTCTCCTCTCCTTCAGACCCTGGGAACCATCCAGGATCGCTTCCTGCACACGCCGGACCTGGCGTATAAGACAACCCCCGACTTTTGAGACGATTTTCAGGGGTTAAAAAGTTGTCTTATACGCCGGAAAATATGGTATATATAATATTCAATAAACATAAAGTATGAATTATGTGTAATTGAATTACCACTTTGACTCCTGGATGAAGCATTTTTATTCAAAGCGAGACTCGGTGTGGTAGTCTCCTGAGTGATTCTACTCGTGACTGACACTTTGCCTATGTACGGGTATTAGAATGTATTGTACTTTATTGTGTATGCATTGTGTATGCATAATGTCATGTTGTGATGGCATTTGGTAAGGAAGGGGGAGCCTCAAACTGCCCCTGGTACTCTTAAAGGTAGAGAGGTCCGAGTCTCCAACCTTACAATGCTCCTGTTAATGTCCTAAGCTGTCCCTTCCCCTTCCCCTTCCCCCAGGAGGTCTGAGACATATGTTAGTGTATACCATGGGTAGAGAGGAATAAAGGGAAGGATAGGAAGGTACAAACAAAATGGAAAAAGGATAACGGAGAAAGCATACACCCAAAAACAGCAGACAACAATGTCCAGCAGCACCTGCAAGCTCCAAATTTAGCACACCAACTCCAGCAAGCCAGGAAGCAAAACTTTCACAGGCAAGGATGAGAAGGTCTGGCCAGATTTCATAAAGATAGAAAATGAGCAGGTCAGGAGCAACTGTGAGATGAAGCTGCATGTTAGGTGTTAAGTTCCTGCAGCTACACAGGGGGAATCTCAAACCAGGTCCTCTGCGGTCTCCGATTCTTCCCCAGCCACAGTGGAGTCTGCTCAGCAGAGACGTCGGTCCCAGCGTCTGGCTCAAGCTGATACTGTGCATCTGGTTACAGTTGCTGTCCCAGGTTCAGCCTTTGTAACCAGCATAAATCAGCAGCGAGCAGATGTTCCAGGGACTAAGTCCTGCTTTTCATCTACTGAGCATGCCCGTGGGACAACCTCTCATTGGAGGTCAGAGGTCACATGCTCAGGTCCTGTAGCAACTCCAATTGGACCACTCGGAAGGTCTACATCTATAAAAGGCTTGCATGGCCGCTCGGAAATGAGCCAGTATAAACCTGACTAGGTGTGTGAGTGCTGTGTGTTTGTGACTGGTGAAAGCTCCTTAATGATCCCCATACCTTTGGTTGTTGTTTGGGTATGGATGAGTGGAGCAAACCATCAGCGCCATATCTAGGCGGCACAGCCGCGTTTATACTACCAGTCAGTGTAGTGTGAGAATTCCCACTTGGACTCAGCATCTGACTCAGGGCATCCTCAGGCGCAGGCTCAAAAGCCACCGAAGGTCAGAGCGAGTCCAATCACCAGTAGAGTGGGGGTGAATCATAGGGATCTCACCAGCATCTATGAGCTGCACCATGTGACTGGTAACAGGGCACAGCGTTCCTTTTGCGACTCTGTGAAGCAACAGATTTCACTTCCATTCACACTGGGTGAAGTCTAACCCACGTGTGCGCAAGTGTTCATCCGCCATCTTGTTCCGCCATTACTTAGCAGCAGGTTCCATCTCTGCACGGTGGACCCCAGGCTGCGAACGCACCTCGTATCTCCCTTTGTATTATTTGGTGCGTTCCTCCAGCCCTAACAATGTCTAACCAGCATACAAAGAGTTGTTAACATCTTCAGGCCAAAAGGAAACAAAGTCCATTCAATATGAGGAACAAAACACACAGGCTAAATGGAACATCTGCGACTCACTGTTCATAAATTCGCCTAACCACAGGTCTCCCAGAAGAACGTGACATATACATTGTTTTAGAAGGCATACTTGGACTAAACTATCGAAAGTAAGGCAAGGAGTGGTTAACCAAATATTTGCATATGTTTATGCACATGATCATGTATATGTTCATTTATTTTCTGATTTTACTCATTGTGTATACCCAATTTGCTTACAAGAAGTCAGGTTCCCAGTTGTCTCTGTTTCTTTTGAATTGCCTGTGATGTTTCAATATTATCGTATTTCTTTTATTTTTGTCTTTTTATGTATAAATAGAATGTATCCTTTTATTATGTTTTGGCTTCCACGTTTATATGTTGTTTTTTTTACCCCTATAAATGCAGATATAAACTGTAAAAGTTAAGAGCACCTTTTATATTTAAAACTGTGCATAATTTTATTAAAAAAACATATAAAAATGCAATTAATATCAATATCATGGACATGAATTGAATTGCTATGCTTTAGCACCTGCATTCAGAGTCGGACTGGCCTAGCGGGGTAGCAGGGAAATGCCCAGTGGGCCCAAGTTCACGGGGGGCCCTTTAAAAACACGGGCCCTTTAAAAGTGTGGGCCCTTTAAAAGCGCGTCCTAAATTTTTTCAGTAATGCGCGCACGTACCATGATACCGGGCTCTGCTGCACTGATTGCCGTGACGCTGGCTCCCTCACTGTCGTGTCACCGCCCACAGGATAAGGACCTTGACGTTAAGGACCTTGACGTTCTTTGAGGGCAGTGACACACACTGTGCTTTTTTTCCCGCTCTATCGGTGACGCTTCGTCTGCGCTCTGCTCTCCCGACTCCCGGTGACGCTTCATCTGCGCTCTGCTCTCCCGGCTCCTGCTATGCTGGCTGCTGTGTGGTGAGTAGAACTTGAAATAGTCGGTCGGTGACTAACTTCAGTTCACTCTGCTCTCCCGGCCCCAGCTCCTGCTGTCCTGCCGCCGCTTGAGTGACTAACTGAGTTCTATATAACATACACACACACTCTTTTTAGTCTGTCTTTCCACGGTCAGGAAATGCTGCATGTTTGACGCTGCATAGAGCCGCAGTGTCTAACACGCACAGGGTCCAGATATTACTGCATAGCCATAGGGTGGGCCCCGAGAGCCAATTCCCCTGGTGGGCCCTAGGCACCCCAGTCCGACCCTGCCTGCTTTTATTTAATAAATCACACTCAGCATGTTGCAAGCCGCGGCTGTCATATTGGCCAGGTACACCTTTATCATTTTTATTTTTAATTAGAGCGGCACATTGCTAGGTCAATATTATTTGGAGACCGGCAAATATAAACTTCAGAGGTCAAAGAAAACAGTGAGTCCAATAATTACACTGGTCAACGCAATTTTTCTGGCTAAAGGTTTTAAAACATATTTTAAGCCAATTTTGGCTGCTGATTATGAATATGATCTCCGTTTTTGGCTATCACATCTGGATTTCGAGATATTTTAAATTTTTGATGAAAATTACTCCTGTCTAATGTTTTATGATAAAAACAAATGATTTTCGGTACTACATTTTGTATATTTTTAATGAAGGAATAACAAAGATTACAAAGTCTATTTACAGCAAATCAATTATACTTACAGAATTAAACTACAAAATATAAAAACAGATATATATGGCACACAGATGAATGACAAATGGCAGTTATTTGAACTTTCTTTTCTTGGCTGATCTGTGAGGAACAGCTTCTGGGTTGTCTCTCATTAAGCTCCAGCAATAGTCAGCCATTTAAGCTCCAGCAATAGTCAGCCATCATATGTGAGTCCCACCGGCCTTGATACCGTTCTTCCATTGCTTTTATGTCCTGATGAAAACGCTCCCCTTGTTCCTCGCTCACATCCCCAAGGTTCTCTGGAAAAAGTCCAAATGGCTGTGTAAATAGTGAATCTTGATACTCATTTTACATCCGAGATTTCGCAGACTCATTTGTAGCTCTTCCACAATCTCTTCAAAGTTGTCTGCTTTCTTATTCCTTAGAAAATTCTGCACCACATTACAAAATGCATTCCAAGCTCATTCTTCTGTCTCATTCATTGATGTGATAAAATTTGGGTCTCTCATAAGTGTTCTTATTTGAGGTCCATCGAATATTCCAGCCTTTTTCTTCTCTTCACTAAGACCAGGAAAAGTTGAACATATATAGTAAAGCATTCTCCACTGTGATTGAGAGCTTTGACGAACTGCGTCATCAATCCAAGTTTTATGTGTAAGGGAGGAAAGACAATGTCCTTCCTATCCACTAGAGGATCATGGATTACATTCTTATCGCCAGATGCCAAACTCTATTGCTGAGGCCATTCACTTTTCACCCAATGCTCTGCTGTAGCTCTACTATCCCAGTAGCACAGAAAACAAGGGTGTTTTGTGTACCCTCCTTGCAGACCCAAGACAAAGTTAACCATTTTCAAATCAACACAAACTAACCACCCATGAACATTATATTGTAACCTCTCTAGAACAATTAGGATGTTTTTATATTCTTCTTTAAGTTTTACAGAATGAGCTATTGGTGCAGAGCCACACTTATTTCCATTGAGTAACAGAACACATTTTAAACTTCTTTTGGAACTATCAATAAAAAGCCTTCAATCCCTTGGATCATATGCTGGAAGTCCCATAAAGAAAAGTAACCCTTCAACATCAGTACAATAGACAAGCTTGCCATCTGAATGGAAGTACTTATGCAGTTCTGCTTCCCTGTTACGATAAAATGAGACACTTGTACCGGGTTTCAACATTCGATTCTCTTGTAGTCTTGAAGCCAATAGTTCAGCAGACTCTTTTGGTAGATAAAGATCTCTAACCAGATCATTCAAAGCAGACTGAGTAAACAGAATTGGTTTGTCACCATCTTCATCACATGGCTGAAAAATATCTGGACTGTCTTCTTCATCAGTATAACAATGTGAGGAGAGTTCTGTGCCAATGTTTTCTGGAAGCGCAGTAAATTTTGGAACCGGTATGTCTTCACTATGGGCAACTGGTCGAATAGCTGAAGGGAAACTCGTGTATTGCAAATATTGCTTGTTTTTCTTATTGAAACCTTTTACATCGACAAGGCAGAAATAGAAGTCTTCTAAATGATTAGTTGGTTCTCTCCAAACCATAGGAACTCCAAACTGAAGTTTAATATTTAGAATTGAGAGTCCTCAGTGGTTGATACCTTTTAATGGCTAACTGAAAAGATGGTAACAAATTGCAAGCTTTCGAGACTACACAGGTCTCTTCATCAGGCAAAGACTAAAGCAAATTCTGAAGAATCACATATTTATGCACAACATAGCACAGAAAAAAAAGGGAAAAACCATGGATAAGACAGGTGACATGAAGCAGAATTACCATGAGTGATACACAGTTATGTCCATAAATATTGGGCCACTTCTTAGATAAGGATTGTTTTATTGGGGTCTAGTTCTGTTGTAATGGCCCCTCATAGTCTGAGGGGCAAGTGTCGCACGGATTTATGTCTTTTCACATCAACTAAGAAACTTGCCCCTCAGACTATGAGGGGTCATCACAACAGAACCAGACCCCAATAAAACAATCCTTATCCAAGAACTGGCCCAATATTTATGGAAATAAGTGTTTATCACTCATGGTAATTCTGCTTCATGTCACCTGTCTTATCCATGGTCTGTCTTATCCATGTTTTTTCTGCAGCGCCCCAGAGATCTGGTCGTTGCAGTATGACACTCTGCCACTAAGGGGAGTGATGGTACGTATGATGGCACTGAAGGAATTCTACTGACCAGGTATCACCAGCACACATTACACTTCACACTCCAGCCATTAGGGGAAGAAAAAAGCTTTATTTATTGGGCCACTCCTCACACTGGTAAAACTAGGGGTTGGATAGGAAGTTAGTCAGAAGCTGTCTGGGTTGGATTCAGGCAACATCCCGTGGCAGGGGGTGTTGCAGGGAGAAGACACAGGGGGGTCCCTGTCAGGCATGGGAACATGGCAGGTGCCTAGCGAACAGAGCAGAACGTAACGGAACCGCGCCTGCACACCCCGCGGCGGTATCCTAAGAGAGAGACACGAAGGGAAGGATATTGTGGAACAGTGAGAAATGAGATCAAGCACAAAGGAGAACCAGTAGGAGTCATGCCGTTAGACCGAGGCAGCATCCTACTGAGGCGCGTAGCCGGTGGCCGGAACACTGCGGGAGTAACTGACTCTAGGCCTTACTTCGAACTCCGCAGGACAGTTAATTATAGGTTGGCTGTCTACCTTAAATTTCCTACGAAGACATAGGGGGCAACGCGTGGAGAGGGGGGTCTCTAGGGTCCCGGAAGAGCTCCGAGCCTTCCCGTCATACGGGTGCGTCCTAGCCATAACATACCTGGGGAACGAGAAACTAGTAACATCTGGAACAAGCTACAGAGAATTAGAAAGAACGAACGAACGAGAACAGCAGTTGTGAGGACTATTCCGAATGCTCAGCAGGGTAGCACTACAACACACAGGTGCTAGTGGTAGGCACTGATTTCCACCTGCAAAGGGAACTCTGGAAGTGCCCATTGGACCGGCCAGTCTCAGATAGCCCTGTTAAGCGTGCTCTGGATTGAGGATCCTGAAGTCTTCAGTAAAGAGGTAAAGAGACTGCAACCTTGTGTCCTCGTTATTGACTGCACCTTACACCATCACCATCCACCTTACTGGGAGCCCTGGGGACATACTTCACCTGTGGGAAGGTATCCCATGCAGCTGCCATTCCATTACCCCAGCGGACCCCACAGCAGCGTCGGTCACCCTGACCGAACACCACAGGTGGTGTCACGAAAACCTTGAAGACTCCCATCACCTTTTATTGGACGCCCCTTAGCAGGGTCACGGACCGGGTCTAGCCACCGTGACAGCCTCAGAACCGAACCAGAAAGGCCCGGTACCGAGAACTCGTGGTCCTGTATCTGGGGGCGCTCCATTTCCCTTTTTTTTTTCTGTGCTATGTTGCGCATAAATATGTGATTCTTCAGAATTTGTTTTAGTCTTTGCCTGATGAAGAGACCTGTGTAGTCTCGAAAGCTTGGAATTTCTTACCATCTTTTTAGTTAGCCATTAAAAGGTATCAACCACTGAGGACTCTCAATTCTAAATATTTTTCTATCTACTAGCTAACACGGTACCAAGATATATTTCTTTCCTGTGTCAAACTGAAGTTTAGCATTCTTTCCTTGAGACCATGATCTCAAGCTCTCAATACAGGCTTTGCACACTTTGTGAGGAGCCCAATGCTTGTCTTGTTCTCCAAGTTTTACTTTGAAGTACGCAAAATACACCCTCTTAACAAAGTCAGTAATGTTGCGCCTCTGAGTCTTGTTATAGCTGTTTTTCATTCTGACCCAAATGTCAGCTGACAGATCACCAGTGAGGACCAAATTGTGGAGTTAAGCCCGTCATTTTACAAGCGCGCTTGGAGACAAAAAGACACCTCACACATATCCTGTGAGCAAGTCACTTTTATCTGAAGTAATAGAGCAAGAAAGCAATATTTTATACCATTTACAACAAATGTAATTCTCAATGCAATTCATGTAGCCCCCACCATCACCCAGGGTCATACTGACCTTTAATCTATCACGTACCAAATAACATGTTGTGACTGAATATGGAGAACATACATGATAAGAAGTGTAGTCTCCTTGAAGTGGAGACACTAAGACTACTGCATCAACAGATTCTAGTAATTCTAACAATCAAAGGCAAGAGGCACTTAAAGACAAACTATTAACCATTCTATATCAATTTCCCCCTTTTTTAAATGGTATAACCTCTGCTACGGGGTCAGCTGATGTCCACAAAGGAGCTCCTGTCTCATGGGTCTAATACCCACAAGGGGACTTCCTACCTGCTTCACCCATCCACCCTCAGTGTGGACACTCACCTCCCCAGTCAACAGTGGCCATACGGGGCCTTATATACTACAGAAGGTTCAGCCTTAGGGTTTTTTTCTACACATACATTATTCCATAGCTTAGGTAATACATATATTAGCGCTTTTATGGCTACATAAAACAATAAGCAAAGCAACAAAATTTGTATACAAGTCTGTAAAACACCAAAAATAATCTATCCCGCTAGGCCGCTAAGCCAATTGGCTGGATTTAAAAAGGAGTCTCTATATTGTATTAGTCTCATTAAGAGCCTTAAGGAACCACGAAAATCTGAGTCCAAGTCTCACTTGTGCATGCAGTGTGGTGTTAATACCTTCCTTGGGTCCTGTGGTAAGGCTAAGTACAGCATAGTCCTTGCAGATACTGGGCTGTGTGCACAGATCCAACAGTCCAGCAGTTTTTGTCCTTCCGCGTCTTTTATAAGAAAAGCAAGATGTTGAATAAGTTTGTTTATCCAGTGTCTCTGTAAGATGCAAACATCCTACCACAGCCAGCAAGGTGATTAGGACAACAGTCATTCTGCTGATGAAAATATCTTTTTGCAGTGACTGGCAAGGATCCAGGTGGGCTTTCCCTCAAGTTTCCCTGAGGTGAATGTGGTCAGCTGGACTTTAAAACGGGCCGTCAAACCGTGGATCTAGGCTCCTTCTCACGTGTCTGTGTATGACCACCAATCACCTGGATTCAGCTGATATACGTCTGTGTATGACCACCAATCACCTGGATTCAGCTGATGTATGTCTGTGTATGACCACCAATCACCTGGATTCAGCTGATGTACATCTGTGTATGACCACCAATCACCTGGATTCAGCTGATATACTTCTGCACTGGCATTAGGATCTGGAATGGATGAAAACACATGTTTATGCACCACATTAAGTCTTTTCTGTAAGGCCTGGACATGGGCTGTCATAGCACCGTGTTGCTTTTGTAGCACCTGTGGGAAGTACAGACCAGCCTCTGGCAAACTACTAAACAGGACTTCAAAAGGACACAAGCCTGTCTTTCTATTTGGAGTGTGTGTGACTGAAAAGAGTGCAAGAGACAAACACTCTACCCCGCTCTTTCCTTTGTCTGCCATGGCCTTTGATTTTCCAGTTTAAGTGTCCCATTTAGTCTCATCACTTTCCCACTACTTTGTGGTCTATATGGTGCATGATATGCTTGCTGTACTCCCAGGACCTGCATGACTTCCCTCATTATTTCTCCCGTGAAGTGTGTGTCCCTATCGCTGTCTATGGTTTCTAGGACACCATACCTGCAGATCAGTTTTTTTCATGAGTTTGTCTGCAGTCGCTTTAGTATTTGCACATTTTACCAGATAGGCTTCCAGCCAACCAGAGAAGAGATCTACACATACTAGGACATTTTTCACACACTCCTACCTTGGGTAGCTGTATGTAGCCAGTCTGCAGTCTCTGAAACGGGTAGAGAGGTCTGGGTGTCGCTTTCTTAGGGATTTTTACTGTTTTACCTGGGTTGTGCTGTGCACAAATGAGGCATGACCGTACGAGCTTTGCGGCTGCGTAACTGAAACCAGGAGCGATCCAGAAGGCATCTTGTGTTGCTTGCACCATGATTGGGAGAAGGGATCTTGGTATATACGATTTATCCTGATTCTCCCATACTCTTTCTGAGTTCAGCTCAGCTCCCATTCTCCCAGTGTTCCTTCTCTGTTTGGGCAGCTGGAGGGATTTCAGGACATCTAGGCTCAGTGTGGCTGGAATACGCTGACTCCCCGCCACCGTCCACTGCTCCCTAGGCTGCCTTGCTGCTACTTTAGCAGCCTCGTCTGTCCTCCTGTTGCCCTTTTCCTCCACAGAGTCACCGTCCGTGTGTGCTTTTACCTTGACGATGCCAACCTGGACTGATAACGTCAATGCCTCCACTAATTGTTTCACCAGCTCTGCATTTTTAATGGGCTTACCGGCTGATGTAAGAAACGTTCTGCTTCTTCAGATAGGGCAATAATCATGGGATATTCCCCATGCACAATTCGAATCTGTGTAACTGTTAGCGACTTTATCTGCAGCAGCTCTACACGCTTCAGTGAGTGCCTTCAACTCTGCCTCCTGCACCGACATGTGAGGAGCGAGTGGTTCAGCTCAGATTACCTCATGTGAGGATACTAATGCATATCCAATGTAGAGTCGCCCATTCTGGTGGTATCTGAAGCCATCTACAAAAATAAAAAACCTCAAAATATGCATTAGGAACAGGTTTTTTTTTCTTCCCACGAACATATGTAAAACCCACTGTCTCCTGACTCATCAGTTCCTATGCAGTCATGTTCGTGCATCATGTCAACGTCATGTCATGTTCTCTTTCCCACCTGCCAATGCTGTCACCAATTCCCCCTTTTCTGAATCCGCAGGCAGATGAGTGGCTGGATTCAGAACATTATGTCTTTTGAGGGTGACATATTCAGGAATTAGTATTAGAGCACATTCAAGTCTGATCTGTCTATCCATTGACAATTTGTTTTGGTTGAACTTGTACGAGTATGGCATTAATGTCACGTGGGGAACAAAATTGTCAAAAAGTCAAAAAGAAAAAGTCAGTGTGATTTCACATGCCTTTCAGTAATACAGCAGCTCTTACAGCACGTACACATATAGAAGACCCTCTAATCACAAGGTCTAATTGTGCTAAGTAGTAAGCTATCAGTCTCTGTTTCTTTCCATGTTGTTGTGTCAGTACTGCGGTAGCATGTCCACCCTGCTCTGTGAAAAATAAGAAAAATGGCTGATCCTAGTTTGGAATGTCTGACACAATGAGCAGCTTGAGAGAGTGGAAGGAGTCAATTGCTTCTTGAGTGAGATTGTAGGGTTCTGATGGCAAACAATCATAGAGTGGGTGCATCATTTGTGAAGCAGACCTTATCCAAGGCCTACAGTAGGTCACCAAACCTAGAAAAGTGCGTAGATGCTGGTGTGACCTGAGTAAAGGGAGATTTGTATTGCCTGTTTTCTGTCTTCAGTCAGGTGTCTTGTACCTTCAGCAATACAATGTCCTAAAAATGTCACCTTTTGTTTGCAATACGGTAATTTGTCACGTCAGACTCTGCAACCCTTTTCTGCCAAAAAAAAAAAAAAAAAACACAGCAAGGAAACTGTAGCTTCCGGACATCTGGTCCGGGCAGCAGAGCAAGAGGTCATCCACGTACTGTAATAGCACAATCTGTGGATGAGGTGGTTGCCACTGCTCAAGAATCCCTGCCATCGCTGTTGAATAGATGGTTGGGGAGTTCTTTCCCCCTTTGTGGGAGGACCGTCCAACAGTATTGTTTACCTTCGTGAGTGAAAGAAAAAAAATACTGACAGTCAGAGTGCAGTGGTACAGAGAAAAATGCATTTGCCAAATCAATAACTGTGAAACATTTTGACATTGCGGGTATCTGTGACCGTACGGTGTGTGTATTAGGGACAGTTGAGGTCACACTCACTGTAACATCATTAATAGCTCGTTAGTCATGAACCATTCTGTAAGTGTCAGGGGAACCCTTTGGGTCCTTTTTTCTTAATGGGATACAAAGGGGTGTTGCAGGGGGAATATCTCTGCACTAGAACCCCTGCCTTAACATACTCTTTAATATCCCTGCTCAGGGCCATTGATTTGACTAGACTTAAGGGGTATTGCCTTAACCAAAGAGGAGTGATTACTTCTCTTGATTTATCATGACAGGGGGAATGGGCAGCCGACCCATATCAGATTTTCCCCTTGCCCAAACGGTGTCTGGTACCTGACTCTTTTCCCTGTCCTCAGACATTCTGGTGTCAGGTGTTACTTTCACTACTCTTGCCATATACACCATTTCTGCAATATTACACAAGTGTTTATATAAGTCACACATTAATGTCCGAATATTTATACCCGTATTTGATTGGGTAGAGTATCCCTTAAAAAAACTAAATTTGATTCACAAAATGTTACCAAAAGAAATTATATATATGAATATATATATATATATATAATTACGAAAGATACTGAGTCATAAAATGGGGGAGCACAATGCCATAGGCCACAGCAAAGCACAATTCTAAGAAAGTAACAGCCCTATATAAATCCATAACTAACAGTTCCAAATACAAAAAGAAGGGATTTGAAAAATACCAAATATCAATGCCAGTCGCCTGCGATTAGGTATAAGGACTGGAAAAGACAAATAAACAGTGACTATGGTTTGAGCCAATATAATGAATGGCTAAAAAACTATATATCATATGAAGACAACCTAGAAATACACAGTAACTATACCATCTTTGTGCAAGGAAACTACTAAAACTGGCAAATGAATGGAATTAAGTGTAACTACAATAGGGCATGATTTACCTGTGGTATAATGTGCACGTGGAAGACCCTGGCATCCCTCTGCCCTAAGTGTTTATATGAAAGTGGACTTGTGACTGTAATACCCTCAGGAGAGCACTGTATAGTGCCTAGACAGCACTCAACTCTGCTCCGAGCAAATTCATAGGGGTATTGTCACTAACAATAAGTTTGTAAGCACCTCTTGGCTGTCTCGTGACTCTAGTCTTTTATTGTTTAGTCATAGGGGCTTCAGTCGCTTGTCCCCCTACCCTCACGTATTCCACAGTCTCGTCAGTAATCATGTCTGGCAGTATCAAGTCTTTGTGTACTAGTCCCAGCTGCCCCAGTGTCGGTCAAGAATTCTGTCTATTTCCCTCCCAGCATTGGTATGGTGGTCCTCAAGGCTGGACCAGGTCCGGAGGGGACAATAACAGGGCACAAATTTGTCACTGGGTTGTCAGTTTCCTAGTCTGAATTGGTCTGAGTGTCCATTTTCTCCACAATTCCAGCACTTCACTGTTTCTAAGTCCTTAGGTCCCTTACTACGTCTCTACTGTTTTCCTTGTGCTCCAGCATACATGACACGTCGTCTTATTGTCCTAGTTTCTTCAACTCCTGAGCAATCTTCAGGAGGTCTTTGGATCTACATTTCTCCATTTAGGTCCGGCTGTCTGTACTGCGTCTCATAAGCCTTTTGTCATACCGTAAATGAATGTATTTACCAATATTTTAAGATCAAGTGGGTTTACTGGACTGTACCCCATGTCTGCCCATTTCAGCTGTAACCGTCCAGAGTACATCTCTACACTCTCTCCTTTTGCCACATCTGTAAAAGTCTTAATTTGCATCCTAGTACGTCACCTGCTTTGGTGCTCACCAACTCTCTAGGTCTGCTCAGGTGCACTTATACGTCCATCATATTGTCTTTGTCTGTAAAATGGGAAAGGTTTGTTCTCAGGGTCAGCCAATCATTTTAGCATAGCTAGCTAGTCAGAGGGCTTCCAGGGATAATACTCCTGTATCTGTCTTACACTACCTGATTACATCACAGATCATACAAGTATTTCTCCAGTCTGGGTTTGTCTGACCGCAATGTTTACAAGCCCATCTGTCTTGTCTTGGTCTCTGGTTATACAAAGGTATGACCGTAGCAGTAATGTGTCGGTCATAGTCGGACTTTTGAGCATCAAAACATTCATAATACACCTTACTACCGTCCTGCTGCACTCTCTCTCAGATGCCATTTATTCACATGCTATTTTCCTCATTTGTCTGTGCCTTTTTGAACATCCAAACATCCATCCACTCACTGGCATTTTTGCCTTTTTCAATATTGGTCTCACATCTTCACTGCTTCCTTTCCTTCTCTGTCTATTACAATCTCTATAGCGGTTCTGGATCCCATTGGGGGCCCTGACTGCACACAGAATAAGTTGCCCATGGCTTCAACTTATCCGCTCAGACACTCACCTCTAAAAATGCCCTTTATTAGTGTGCCTTGCCTTAAACCAGGGTTGCAACACGTGACAAGTCAGAGTGAGTGTCAAGGTTTAGCGAGCAGGTTACACCACCTACCACTCGGTAGACCTAAAGGATTCTAGCGAGCAGGTTAACCACCTACCACTCGGTAGATCAGCTGGCTAGCACAGCTCCATGGAACGGCAAGGTTACACCACCAATTTGCCGTAGGCTGACTGTAGCAGGTTACACCACCTATTACATCAGCCGTGCAGTTGGCTACCTCCTCTCTTGATCCTCAATTTGCTATATATCAATCACTCAACTTGAAGCAGGAGAATCTTTTACCAATCTTTTCAATCACTTTAAGTTTCCTCTAAAATAGGCACAATTCTTTCACTTTCAAATTCCAACTTCAATTGTACAACATTCCCTTTTTCTTCAATACCTACAGTACTTATTGCTTTAAACACAATCTCTCAGCGTGTACTAAACCAAAGACAGAGAAACTTTAGAATGCAGTTATGTGGACCCCCTTCCTCTGGCCCACAGCACAAAAGGGAGAAATGTCAAGCAAGTCGCGCAGGGTCTCAGCTTACCCCTCCCATCAGCTATTTCGCGCTGATAAGCTTGTTGTCTTACACACACACATAGAAACAGAATGCAGCAGTTTTCAAACTTAATCTCTACAAAACATTCATTCTCTCGGAATTAAAACAGTTTCTCTATACAGGCAGATCACTGCACAACTTGAATAAGCTGATTCTGACCGCGTCCGGCCAAAACACATATAGAAACCTATCCAATGTCAAACTACACATAACACGGGTTTCACTGAATCTCAGATGTAAATTAAATGTACATTAAAAATATCCACAACTCATTCGTCCTGGACAATTAACAACAGTTAGATAAGTAATGATACTTATGTGATCACTCATACATACATGCTCATTCAGGGATTGTTGTTTCTTTTCCTTTCACTTTCAGTTGATTTTTACAAGAAGAAAATCCCTTATCTCAATCACTCCACCTAATTCAGCTCAAACTGCGCTGAATAATGTCTTCTGTCACATACAGAGGACCACACCTAACTGAACCCCTAATCAATCAGGGATTTATGTTTATTCCTTATACTTATTTACTCACCTCTTAGCTCATTCAGAGTTCTCATAGACATACAAGGCTCACACAGCCTGCCTATTTTGCACTTTGGAATTAACACAACTCTATATAACAAAAAACTGCAGCAGTGTCCACTGACACTCTGAAAGCACTTTAAGGCCAAACAACAAAAACCACGGCCTTAATACAAAATACAGCTTCATATAATGTACTGCCAATCCAAAGTGACCAAAATAACAACACTGCACAGAGTCTATCCCAGCTCTGTATTACACACTACGCAAATACACAACCAATTAGGATACTGACAATTGATACAGATAACAATTATCATCTTATAACTCTATTATTCAACTCTCATACGGACATAAATAGACAAAACACAAAACTCACTGGTGATGTGGATTCTTTGAACCATGCTCGCAGCCTTTTACCCAGAGGTATGGAGAGATCCAGATGAGAGATTGCAAGTGCAAAACAGGTCTGTAAGAATAATTTTTCTCACCTTGCTGCAGCTGTTGTTTTGCATGCCAATCTCCCAGAAGCTCCCCCATACGGATTCCGAATAGGCTGGATACACGGCCCCGGTCGGGCGCCAAAACTGTTATAGCTGTTTTTCATTCTGACCCAAATGTCAGCTGACAGATCACCAGTGAGGACCAAATTGTGGAGTTAAGCCCGTCATTTTACAAGCACGCTTGGAGACAAAAAGACACCTCACACATATCCTGTAAGCAAGTCACTTTTATCTGAAGTAATAGAGCAAGAAAGCAATATTTTATACCATTTACAACAAATGTAATTCTCAATGCAATTCATGTAGCCCCCACCATCACCCAGGGTCATACTGACCTTTAATCTATCACGTACCAAATAACATGTTGTGACTGAATATGGAGAACATACATGATAAGAAGTGTAGTCTCCTTGAAGTGGAGACACTAAGACTACTGCATCAACAGATTCTAGTAATTCTAACAATTAAAGGCAAGAGGCACTTAAAGGCAAACTATTAACCCTTCTATATCAGTCTTCACAGTAAAGTTTCCACAGATGTAACAAAAAATATTTGGATCATTTGAGCACTGTCTTCTGCGAGATGTAGAGGCCATTGTTAGATCAGCAAAACATCCTGCGGAGAAATACAAGATAAAAGTTGTTAGCTACCTGAGTTTTTCATTGAATTTCTGCCCCCCTCCCCCACACACACACCTTAGGTATTGATTCACAAGCAAAAAACAGAAAAACAACGGGATAAAAACAATAAATATCAAAATTCATTGAAAATTTCAATAAATAAAACAGTACCTGCACACGACTGTTGTGTACGTTGAAAACTGTTTACTTTCTTATCATAACAAATGGGAATTATGCATGTTCAAAGAAAACAAAGATATTCTCACATTTATTGGGAGACTAGATGAAAACTAAATTTACCTTAGTGAACCGTATAAACCGGCACTTTTCATACACTACTTATATTTATCATGGATTTCATGAAAATGGGCTATATACCTATAGCGCAAAAACGTGATGTGATAGAGAAATTATAAGATCAGATTTGAATTAAGCACCCTCAAATTAGTCTAAAACTGTTCTTAAAGTCCATGCCAGAAATTTTTTTTTGTAGACCAGTGTTATAAGGTTCCATCTGGGGTGAAAGGTATGATTATATGGGTTCATTGTGCTTGAAATCCTTGCTAAAATTGGTGTTCCCTATATTCATAGATATATTACAGGACATTTTGTAAGATGTCACTTTTAAAAGCAATTACCATTTGTTATTTGTCTGCCAAAAAACTGTATATAGTATAATGTGATATATTAAATTACAGTATAAAACATTTGATATAAAATAATGGAAGATAATATAATGTATAAACTTTGCAAATTGTGTATACCAAATGCAGTTCTAAGAAGTAAACTGCATATTTTAATCCTTAAGGTCGTCATGAAACAAACAGTAATAATAAGGCAAACCTTCCAAGTCAGTTGCATCAGTTTGTAAATCTTTTTTACTACATCCTCATTAAATGCTTTTAAAAAAGAAAGGCTACTGTGGAAATACAATAGTGGAACGTGGGTGGATGTAAAAGGCAATCCATAAAGAATGATTTGTCAAAAGCTGAAAACTTTATGACTTATACTATTTAATATTGCCAAGGTGAAGGAAATATAAACATGCCTCAAAGTTATACCTTAGGGCTAATAGATTGTAAATATTGTAGACCTATATACAGGCTATGTACACTTTTACACATGATTTTTATCATTCATTTGCTTCCGAAAAGCAAAATCAAGCACATTTTTAAATAGTGTTCATTTACAATTTCTTCAATTTGCTGCTGCAGAATGTTCTTATTCCTTACATTGAATGGTTTGCAAAACACTTACAAATCCATCAGCGTTCCTGATCCTGACAGCTCTGTCTGTTGCTACAGCCCCCTTTTCTCTCAGTGTTAGAGGTAGCTGCACGGAGGGAGTGGGGGTTGTACACACATCTTCACAGAGTGGAGAAAGGGGGAAGCAGAGAAAACAGGCTAATGATAAGAAGGAAAGAGCATGGAAAGGATAGAAGCTGATATGAGTTAATGAAGATATCAGCATCCTGAATTTATACAGAGCACACATCCAACCTATATTACTGGGAGGGACACTTACACAAGAAAAAATGTAATCAGGGATCAGACTGCCTACTATTTTAAAATCATTCAATCATAGAATCACAGAATGGTAGAGTTGGAAGGGACCTCCTGGGTCATCTGGTCCAACCCCCTGCTCAAAGCAGGATTCACTAAATCATCCCAGACAGATGTCTGGCGAGCCTCTGTTTGAAGACTTCCATGGAAGAAGAACTCACCACCTCTCGTGGCAGCCTGTTCCACTCATTGATCACCACACTGTCAAAAAGCATTTTCTAATATCTAATCTGTGTCTCCTCCCATTCAGTTTCATCCCATTGATTCTAGTCTTTCCTTGTGCAAATGAGAATAAAGATGATCCTTCTACAATGTGACAGATGTTTGTAGACGGCTATTAAGTCTCCTCTCAGTCTTCTTTTTTGGAAGCTAAACATTACCAAATCCTGTAACCGTTCCTCATAGGATATGATTTGCAGACCGGTCACCATTCTGGTCGCTCTTCTCTGAACTTGCTCCAGTTTGTTGATGTCTTTTTTAAAATGTGGTGCCCAAAACTGGACACAGTATTCCAGATGAGGCCTGACCCAGGAGGATTAGAGGGCAATAATGACTTTGCGTGATCTAGACTGTATGCTTCTGTTAATACATCCCAGAATTGCATTTGCCTTTTTTGCTACTGCATCACACTGTTGACTCATGTTCAGTTTCTGATCTATTAGTATACCCAAATCTTTTTCAAATGTGCTGTTGCTTAGCCTTATTCCTCCCATTCTGTATATGCTTGTTTTCATTTTTATTGCCCAGATGTAGTACTTTGCATTTTTCCTTGTTAAAAACCATTCTGTTAGTTGCTGCCCATTGCTCACGTTAATTTATATAATAATATAATAATTAATAATAATTTTTATTTATATAGCGCCAACATATTCCGCAGCGCTTTACAAATTATAGAGGGGACTTGTACAGACAATAGACATTACAGCATAACAGGAATACAGTTCAAAACAGATACCAGGAGGAATGAGGGCCCTGCTCGCAAGCTTACAAACTATGAGGAAAAGGGGAGACACGAGAGGTGGATGGTAACAATTGCTTTAGTTATTCGGACCGGCCATAGTGTAAGGCTCGGGTGTTCATGTAAAGCTGCATGAACCAGTTAACTGCCTAAGTATGTAGCAGTACAGACACAGTGGGCTATTAACTGCATAAAGTGAATGAGAACATGATGCGAGGAACCTGATAGTTTTTTTTTTTTATAAATAGGCCACACAGGGATAGTTAGGTTAATGCATTGAGGCGGTAGGCCAGTCTGAACAAATGAGTTTTTAGGGTACGCTTAAAACTGTGGGGATTGGGGATTAATCGTATTAACCTAGGTAGTGCATTCCAAAGAATCGGCGCAGCACGTGTAAAGTCTTGGAGACGGGAGTGGGAGGTTCTGATTATTGAGGATGCTAACCTGAGGTCATTAGCGGAGCGGAGGGCACGGGTAGGGTGGTAGACTGATACCAGGGAGGAGATGTAGGGTGGTGCTGAGCCATGGAGTGCTTTGTGGATGAGGGTAGTAGTTTTGTACTGGATTCTGGAGTGGATGGGTAGCCAGTGTAATGACTGGCACAGGGTAGAGGCATTGGTGTAACGGTTGGTGAGGAATATGATCCTGGCAGCAGCATTCAGGACAGATTGGAGCGGGGAAAGTTTGGTAAGAGGGAGGCCGATTAGTAGAGAGTTACAATAGTCCAGACGAAAATGAATAAGTGAAACAGTAAGAGTTTTTGCAGAGTCGAAAGTAAGAAAAGGGCGAATTCTAGAAATGTTTTTGAGATGCAGGTAAGAAGAGCGAGCCAGTGATCGGATGTAGGGGGTGAATGAAAGGTCAGAATCAAGGATGACCCCAAGGCAGCGGGCATGTTGCTTTGGAGTAATGGTGGAACCGCACACGGAGATGGCAATGTCAGGCAAAGGTCTATCTTTTGTCTAGGCAAAGGTTATATCTTTTTGAATCCTCTCTCTTCTCTAGTATTAGCTATCCCTCCTAGCTTTGTGTCATCAGCAAATTTAATCAGTGTACCCTCAATTCCTTCATCTAAATAATTGATAAAGATGTTGAACAATACAGGGCCCAGGACAGAACCCTGTGGTACCCCACTTGAGGCATTCTTCCAACTGGATGTGCAGCCATTTACGACCACCCTTTGGGTCCAATCACTAACATGATGCCTTGTCCATTCCATACTCACATTTTTTCAATAAGGATGGTGCGAGATACTTTGTCAAATGCTTTGCTGAAGTCAATATATACTATATCTACAGCATTTCCCTGATCCACCCAGTCAGTGATTCTGTCATAGAAGGAAATTAAGTTAGTTTCACATGACTTATTAGTTACAAACCCATGCTGACTTTGGTTATTCACTTCATTCTTATCCAGGTACTTACATACATGTTGCTTAATAATTTGTTCAAAGATCTTTCCTGGTATAGAAGTCAGACTCACCGGCCTATAGTTCCCTGGGTCCCCTTTCTTCCCCTTTTTGAAGATAGGAACAACATTTGCTCTTCTCCAGTCTTCTGGGACTTCTCCTGTTCTCCAAGAATTTTCAAAGATTAATCATAATTTCATTGATTATAATGGTTTAATAGGTTGAATCATTTTTTGCATTCCCTTATTTCCATTTACAAAATATGCTCATACATCTCAATCTCCTATTATCAGTGAGGGTGCTGGCTCAAGAATCTCTTGAAACATGTGCGGGCACATAAAAAAAACAGATTGCTGCTTTAACCTTTGTATCTTGTAGGTGATGATTGTGATTGAAGGCGTGACTTGTAGCGTATCCACTAGAATATTAGGCTGCTAATTTGGATAGGTCAGACCCTTTAGACCCACAAAAAAGCCCTAGAATGCAGATGTGATCTTTATTCATCCACTTCAAGAGGGGTGAAGATAGACTATGCAAACCACTTACCAAAAAGTGACCGAAACACTGCATAGAACCTAATTTTTTTGTATGGCACTGCCATATCTCTTATTGGTTGTTCTGGATTAGCCACTCTTCTCACATTTAGTTATCTTAGGCTCATAGCAATATTTGGGATATAACATTTTTAGAGATTAAAATGATATTTTAGGGAACATGTTTTTTTTTGTCTGTGAACTGTGTTGCTGTGGGTTATCATTGACCCTGTTTTAGTGGAAATACCACCTGGATACCAAGGTTACTCTGTTACTATGAAAATGCCATAGTATACACATTTTTGTGCTGTTATCTTGTGTGTCATATGTTATGTTACGTTATATGTACTGCGTACCAGATACAAGCATTCTTACTAAATACTATGATGTACTTTTAGTAAGTAACATTCAGTAGCACAATACTAAGATGTCAGAGCTGGTGATTATTCAGAACACAGGACACTGGTCAAGAAATGCCTTCAGCAAGGTGTCCCTAGACAGCAGTTAAAGGGGACCTGTCTCACTCCATATTTATGTCTGTGTGTATAAGATGAGACTCTCAATCAACTGGAGTGAAGCAGAGATGTTGGCTATCCCTACAGTGTCCAGCCAGCTTTTCAAAGCATATTTTCTCTGAAGCTCAGCAGCATTTTATGGGAAAACATACAGTGCCTTACGAAAGTATTCGGCCCCCTTGAACTTTTCAACCTTTTCTCACATATCATGCTTCAAACATAAAGATACCAAATGTACATTTTTGGTGAAGAATCAACAACAAGAGGATCACAATTGTGAAGTTGAAATAAATTTATTGGTTATTTTAAATTTTTGTGGAAATTCTTGCCCATTCTTCAATGGCAAACAGTTCCATCTCAGTGAGGTTTGATGGAGATCATTTGTGAACAGCAGTTTTCAGCTCTTTCCACAGATTCTCGATTGGCTTGAGGTTTGGACTTTGACTTGGCCATTCTAACAACTGGATATGTTTATTTGTGAACCATTCCATTGTAGATTTTGCTTTATGTTTGGGATCATTGTCTTGTTGGAAGACAAATCTCCATCCAAGTCTCAGGTCTTTTGCAGACTCCAACAGGTTTTCTTCAAGAATGGTCCTGTATTTGGCTCCATCCATCTTCCCATCAATTTCAACCATCTTCCCTATCCCTGCTGAAGAAAAGCTGGCCCAAACCATGATGCTGCCACCACCATGTTTGACAGTGAGGATGGTGTGTTCAAGGTGATGAGCTTTGTTGCCTTTATGCCAAACATATCGTTTGGCATTGTTGCCAAAAAGTTTGATTTTGGTTTCATCTGACCAGAGCATCTTCTTTTACATGTTTGGTATGTCTCCCAGGTGGCTTGTTGCAAACTTTAAATGACACTTTTTATGGATATCTGTGAGAAATGGCTTTCTTCTTGCCACTCTTCCATAAAGGCCAGATTTGTGCAGTGTACGACTGTTTATTGTCCTATGGACAGACTGTCCGACCTCAGCTGTAAATCTCTGCAGTTCATCCAGAGTGATCACGGGCCTCTTGGCTGCCTCTCTGATCAGTCTTCTCCTTGTTCGAGATGAAAGTTTAGAGGGACGGCCGGGTCTTAGTAGATTTGCAGTGGCATGATACTCCTTCCATTTCAATATGATCACTTGCACAGTGCTCCTTGGGATGTTTAAAGTTTTGGAAATCATTTTGTATCCAAATCCAGCTTTAGACTTCTCCACAACAGTATCACGGACCTGCCTGTTGTGTTCCTTGGTTTTCATAATTCTCTCTGTGCTTCAAACAGAACCTTGAGACTATCACAGAGCAGGTGCATTTATACGGAGACTTGATTTACACACAGGTAGATTATATTTATCATCATTAGGCATTTAGGACAACATTGGATCATTCAGAGATCCACAATGAAGTGGAGTGAGTTTGCTGCACTGAAAGTAAAGGGGCCAAATAATATTGCACGCCCTACTTTTCAGTTTTTGAATTTCCTTAAAAAATGTAAAATAACCAATACATTTCATTCAACTTAACAATTGTGGTCCACTTGTTAATTCTTCACCAAAAATTTACATTTGGTATCTTTATGTTTGAAGCATGATACTGTATGTGGGAAAAGGCTGAAAAGTTCAAGGGGGCTGAATACTTTAGCAAGGCACTGTATATGGCTGAGTTGGGCAGACAGTCTCTGATCCATGCTGTCTGTGGATCAAGCAGCATGAGTCTAATGACAGGTCCACTTTCAGTAGGTTGAGATATGGCTGCAGAAGCAAGGGTTTGTTCTGTGACCTTTCGGTTTAAAGGGAATCTGTAAGTAGGATCAACCCTGCTAAGCCGTCTACAGCTCTGGCAAAAATTAAGAAACCACCACATCAAAACCCTGTCATGGGCAGCCCAATCTCCAGACCTGAACCCCATTGAAAACCTCTGGAATGTAATCAAGAGGATATTGGATAGTCACAAGCCATCAAACAAAGAAGAACTGCTTACATTTTTGCGCAAGAAGCAGTGTGAAAGACTGGTGGAAAGCATGCCAGGACGCATGAAAGTTGTGATTAAAATTCATGGTAATTCTACAAAATATTAATTTCTGAACTCTTCCTGAGTTAAAACATTAGTATTGTTGTTTCTAAATGATTATGAACTTGTTTTCTTTGCATTATTTTAGGTTCTGAAAGCACTGTTTTTTTAAAAAAAATTTGGCCATTTTTCTTTGTCAGAAAAAAAATACATAATTTACTGCTTGAAAATTTGGAGACATGTTGTCAGAAGTTTATAGAATAAAAAAACGATTTACATTTTGCTCAAAAATATGCCTATAAAGAGAAAAATTAGACAAATTGAACATTTTGCGGTGGTCTCTTAATTTTTGCAAGAGCTGTATATGGGCAAGTAGGTCAAAGGAAGCTGTCTATGGGCCGGACACTGATCTGCAAGAGAATCTGCCTCGAGAGGGTGTTTTAACTGAAAGGGAGAGTTAGTAGTGTGATGTGCAATGGCTGCTCTCTGCTCTCCTGATCTCACTGCAGAGCTGTGTGTAATTATACCTGCAGGTTCCTCTCTGCTTCATCTTCCATCTCACAGGAAGCCTGTGGTACTGTGGCGCCCCTGAGGGCCCACAGAGGTACTGCACCTCAGCCGTCAGTGTGGTACTCTGCTCTAGGGTAAGGAGGGGGCACTTCTCGGGACCCACACACTAGCATCCAACACCACTCCAGGCCAGGGGATCTGTGGAATGTGAAGGAACTGCAAGTCTCAGCTAGCAAACCGGAGGCTGTAGTATCTGCATGTGCTGCAGCCAAATCCATGCACACTTGCTGAAAAGGCAGCCATATAGGGATCAAGGGGAACAGGAGGCGGTCACCCGACAGGACCCGAGGTTGCTGGCTTGGGACACTGTGTGTGAGGCACAGGGCAGGAGGTCAAAGCCAGCACAGAAAGACGGCCTGGGAAGGTACACAAGAAGGGGCATTTTCTTACTGCCGAACACCATGGGTGGCGTCACACAAACTATCCCCTCTTGCATCATCATATCTCACTATTTCATTGGACGCCCAGGGCCACGGACCGGGTCACTGCTGCCGTGACAACCCCCGAAGAACCGTCGGACCCGGCCCGAGTACTCCTAGCGGGCGCTCCAATACAATAGTGCAAAGCTGTGAGAGCTGCAGCTAATGTGTTTGTAAAGAGACAAGGTTCAGTTCTGCTGTTCTGTGATAGTTACATGTATCACACTGGTAACATCTCCTTTCATTTACAATAATCTTTAGAGGCATATTGTCAGAAAGATCAGTGTCTGGCCCATAGCATGAAATAGCTCAGATATAAGAAAAACATTTATTTCTCTGGAATAAGACATTGGCTCGCAGATATAATAGTTTTACTTAATTCAGCTTCCACAGTATATGTGCCACATATCAGTTAATTACTCTAGCAGATTTTTTTTCAGCACTGGAGTGGTGCTTCTAATATAAGGTCCCTGTCCTCGGTCTTATTCCCACCTTCCATTGTCTTCTTCACCTTTTTCACTGCCGCTCACATCCCACGATGCCATCTTGTGACCGCAACTTCTGACTGTCCAAAGTTAGAAATTACGCCACATGTTCTCAATGTAGGTTTATGAGAGCCCAAAGGCTCTCATAGACTTGCATTCAAGAGTAACCTCTGGAGCGCTTCATGAAACACTAAGCTGATCAAGCAGGTCACAATCTGCGGGAGACCGGTGGGTGTGGCAGTGATAAAAAGTGAATGCGGAGGCTAGTATGTATAAGAGCAGGGTCCTTAGATTAGGAGGACCACTTCACCGCTTTAAAGTTTTTCTCCTGTCATGTGTCTAGCTCTAAATCTAAATGTGCAGATGGCAGTAAGAGATGCAGTGATTCATGGCAATTACTTGCACTTTATTATTAGGGCTCCATGGAATTCCTCTAGAAACTACTAGTTTAGTTCTTTCTAGAGCTCACTATTGGGTAAATGTGTATGCACTGCATGCATGAGGGGAGTAGGGAACATTTTCAAAATTTTAATGTGATGCCAACAAGCCTTCTCACGACTCTGGAGGACAAGCCCATGATGAAATTGTATCTGTACAGGTCATAATACTTTCCCATACACACACACACTCTATAAAAGTATGTTTATGTCTTTGGTGGCATTAACCCCTTCACCCCCGGAGCTTTTTCGGCTTTTTCAATATGGCCATGTGAGGACTTATTTTTTGCGGGACGAGATGTACTTTTGAACGATACCATTGATTTTACCATGCCATGTAACAGAAAACTGGAAAAAAATTCCAAGTGTGATGAAATTGCAAAAAAAGTGCAATATCACACTTGTTTTTTGTTTGGCTTTTTTGCTAGGTTCACTAAATGCTAAAACTAACGTGCCATTATGATTCTCCAGGTCATTACGAGTTCATAGACACCAAACATGTCTAGGTTATTTTTTATCTAAGTAGTGAAAAAAAATTCCAAATTTTGCTAAAAAAAAAAAAAATGCGCGATTTTCCGATACCCGTAGCGTCTCCAATTTTCGTGATCTGGGGTCAGGTGAGGGCTTATTTTTTGCGTGCTGAGCTGGCGTTTTTAATGATACCATTTTGGTGTAGATACGTTCTTTTGATCGCCCGTTATTGCATTTTAATGCAATGTCGCGGCGACCAAATAAACGTAATATTGGCGTTTTGATTTTTTTTCTCGCTACGTCATTTAGCGGTCAGGTTAATCCTTTGTTTTTATTGATAGATCGGGCGATTCTGAACGCGGCGATACCAAATATGTGTATGTTTGATTTTTTTTTAATTGTTTTATTTTGATTGGGGCGAAAGGGGGGTGATTTGAACTTTTATATATTTTTTATTTTTTTTATATTTTTAATCACTTTTTTTTTTTTTTTTTGGCATGCTTCAATAGCCTCCATAGGAGGCTAGAAGCATGCATAACTCGATCGGCTCTGCTACATAGAGGTGAAGTACAGATCACCTCTGTAGCAGAAATGCAGGGTTGCTTTGAACGCCGACCACAGGGTGGCGCTCAAAGCAATCGGCCATCAACAACCATAGAGGTCTCAAGGAGACTTCTGGTTGTTATGGCGATGCACTGCTGACCCCCGATCATGTGACGGGGGTCAGCAGTGCGAGCAACTCCGGCCGCGCGGCTCGGAGCGCTAGTTAAATGCCGCTGTCAGCGCTTGACGGTGGCATTTAACTAGTTAACCCCTTCATGACCCAGCCTATTTTGACCTTAAAGACCTTGCCGTTTTTTGCAATTCTGACCAGTGTCCCTTTATGAGGTAATAACTCAGGAACGCTTCAACGGATCCTAGCGGTTCTGAGATTGTTTTTTCGTGACATATTGGGCTTCATTTTAGTGGTAAATTTAGGTCAATAAATTATGCGTTTATTTGTGATAAAAACGGAAATTTGGTGAAAATTTTGAACATTTCGCAATTTTCACATTTTGAATTTTTATTCTGTTAAACCAGAGAGTTATGTGACACAAAATAGTTAATAAATAACATTTCCCACATGTATACTTTACATCAGCACAATTTTGGAAACAAAATTTTTTTTTGCTAGGAAGTTATAAGGGTTAAAATTTGACCAGCGATTTCTCATTTTTACAACGAAATTTACAAAACCATTTTTTTAGGGACTACCTCACATTTGAAGTCAGTTTACGGGGTCTATATGGCTGAAAATACCCAAAAGTGACACCATTCTAAAAACTGCACCCCTCAAGGTGCACAAAACCACATTCAAGAAGTTTATTAACCCTTCAGGTGCTTCACAGCAGCAGAAGCAACATGGAAGGAAAAAATGAACATTTAACTTTTTAGTCACAAAAATT
The DNA here is from genome assembly GCF_032444005.1 of Ranitomeya imitator. Classification (NCBI taxonomy): domain Eukaryota; kingdom Metazoa; phylum Chordata; class Amphibia; order Anura; family Dendrobatidae; genus Ranitomeya; species Ranitomeya imitator. The sequence continues at coordinate 723,268,208 of NC_091284.1, forward strand.
ATCTTTTAGCAACAATTTTTTTGATTTCACAATGGTAAAAGGAGAAACTGAACCACGAAAGTTGTTGTCCAATTTGTCCTGAGTACGCTGATACCTCATATGTAGGGGTAAATCACTGTTTGGGCGCACGGCAGGGCTTGGAAGGGAAGGAGCGCCATTTGACTTTTTGAATGAAAAATTGTCTCCACTCTTTAGCGGACACCATGTCACGTTTGGAGAGCCCCCGTGTGCCTAAAAATTGGAGCTCCCCCACAAGTGACCCCATTTTGGAAACTAGACACCCCAAGGAACTTATTTAGATGCATAGTGAGCACTTTGAACCCCCAGGTGCTTCACAAATTGATCCGTAAAAATGAAAAAGTACTTTTTTTTCACAAAAAATTCTTTTAGCCTCATTCTTTTCATTTTCACATGGGCAACAGGATAAAATGGATCCTAACATTTGTTGGGCAATTTCTCCTGAGTACACCAATACCTCACATGTGGGGGTAAACCACTGTTTGGGCACATGGAAAGGCTTGGAAGGGAAGGAGCGCCATTTGACTTTTTGAATGAAAAATTATCTCCATCGTTAGTGGACACCATGTTGCGTTTGGAGAGCTATTGTGTGCCTAAACATTGGAGCTCCTCCACAAGTGACCCAATTTTGGAAACTAGACCCCCCAAGGAACTTATCTAGATGCCTAGTGAGCACTTTAAACCCTCAGGTGCTTCACAAATTGATCTGTAAAAATGAAAAAGTACTTTTTTTTCACAAAAAAATTCTTTTCGCCTCAATTTTTTCATTTTCACATGGGCAATAGGATAAAATGGATCCTAAAATTTGTTGGGCAATTTCTCCCGAGTACGCCGATACTTTATATGTGGGGGTAAACCACTGTTTGGGCACACGGCAGGGCTCGGAAGGGAAGGCGCGCCTTTTGACTTTTTGAATGGAAAATTAGCTCCAATTGTTAGCGGACACCATGTCGCGTTTGGGGAGCCCCTGTGTGCCTAAACATTGGAGCTCCCCCACAAGTGACCCCATTTTGGACACTAGACCCCCCAAGGAACTTATCTAGATGCATAATGAGCACTTTAAACCCCTAGCTGCTTCACAGAAGTTTATAACGCAGAGCCAAGAAAATAAAAAATAACTTTTCTTTCCTCAAAAATGATTTTTTTAGCCTGGAATTTCCTATTTTGACAAGGGTATTAGGAGAAATTGGACCCCAAATGTTATTTTCCAGTTTGTCCTGAGTACGCTGATACCCCATATGTGGGGGTAAACCACTGTTTGGGCGCACAGCAGGGCTCGGAAGGAAAGGCACGCCATTTGGCTTTTTAAATGGAAAATTAGCTCCAATCATTAGCGGACACCATGTCACGTTTGGAGAGCCCTTGTGTGCCTAAACATTGGAGATCCCCCACAAATGACCCCATTTTGGAAACTAGACCCCCAAAGGAACTAATCTAGATGTGTGGTGAGGACTTTGAACCCCCAAGTTCTTCACAGAAGTTTATAACGCAGAGCCGTGAAAATAATAAATATGTTTTCTTTCCTCAAAAATAATTATTTAGCCCATAATTTTTTAATTTTCCCAAGGGTAACAGGAGAAATTTGACCCCACTATTTGTTGTCCAGTTTCTCCTGAGTACGGTGATACCCCATATGTGGGGGTAAACCACTGTTTGGGCACACGTTGGGGCTCGGAAGTGAAGTAGTGATGTTTTGAAATGCAGACTTTGATGGAATGCTCTGCGGGCGTCACGTTGCGTTTGCAGAGCCCCTGGTGTGCCTAAACAGTAGAAACCCCCCACAAGTGACCCCATTTTGGAAACTAGACCCCGAAAGGAACTTATCTAGATGTGTGATGGTGAGCACTTTGAACCCCCAAGTGCTTCACAGAAGTTTATAACGCAGAGCCGTGAAAATAATAAATACGTTTTCTTTCCTCAAAAATAATTATTTAGCCCAGAATTTTTTATTTTCCCAAGGGTTACAGGAGAAATTGGACCCCAATATTTGTTGGCCAGTTTCTCCTGAGTACGCTGATACCCCATGTGTGGGGGTAAACCACTGTTTGGGCACACGTCGGGGCTCAGAAGTGAAGTAGTGACTTTTGAAATGCAGACTTTGATGGAATGGTCTGAGGGTGTCACGTTGCGTTTGCAGAGCCCCTGGTGTGCCTAAACAGTAGAAACCCCCCACAAGTGGCCCATTTTAGAAACTAGACCCCCCAAGGAACTTATCTAGATATGTGGTGAGCACTTTGAACCCCCAAGTGCTTCACAGACGTTTACAACGCAGAGTCGTGAAAATAAAAAATAATTTTTCTTTCCTCAAAAATGATGTTTTAGCAAGCATTTTTTTATTTTCACAAGGGTAACAGGAGAAATTGGACCCCAGTAATTGTTGCGCAGTTTGTTCTGAGTATGCTGGTACCCCATATGTGGGGGTAAACCACTGTTTGGGCACACGTTGGGGCTCGGAAGTGAGGGAGCACCATTTGACTTTTTGAATACAAGATTGGCTGGAATCAATGGTGGCGCCATGTTGCGTTTGGAGACCCCTGATGTGCCTAAACAGTGGAAACCCCTCAATTCTACCTCCAACACTAACCCCAACACACCCCTAACCCTAATCCCAACTGTAGCCATAACCCTAATCACAACCCTAACCGCAACACACCCCTAACCACAACCCTAACCCCAACACACCCCTAACCCTAACCACAACCCTAATTCCAACCCAACCCTAACCCTAAGGCTATGTGCCCACATTGCGGATTCGTGTGAGATTTTTCAGCATCATTTTTGAAAAATCCGCGGGTAAAAGGCACTGCGTTTTACCTGCGGATTTACTGTGGATTTCCAGTGTTTTTTGTGCGGATTTCACCTGCGGATTCTTATTGAGGAACAAGTGTAAAACGCCGCGGAATCCGCACAAAGAATTGACATGCTGCGGAAAATACAACGCAGCGTTTCCGCATAGTATTTTCCGCACCATGGGCACAGCGGATTTGGTTTTCCATAGGTATACTTGGTACTGTAAACCTGATGGGACACTGCTGCGGATCCGCAGCCAAATCCGCACCGTGTGCACATGGCCTAATTCTAAAGGTATGTGCACACGCTGCGGAAAACGCTGCGGATCCGCAGCAGCTTCCCATGAGTTTACAGTTCAATGTAAACCTATGGAAAACAAAAATTGCTGTACACATGCTGCAGAAAAACTGCACGGAAACGCAGCGGTTTACATTCCGCAGCATGTCGCTTCTTTCTGCGGATTCCTCAGCGGTTTTACAACTGCTACAATAGAAAATCGCAGTTGTAAAACCGCAGTGAAATGCGCAGAAAAACCGCGGTAAATCTGCCATAAATCCGCAGTGGTTTAGCACTGCGGATTTATCAAATCCGCAGCTGAAAAATCCGCAGAGGACCAGAATACGTGTGCACATACCGAAACCCTAACCCTACCCCTAACCCTACCCCTAACCCTACCCTTACCCCTAACCCTAACCCTACCCCTACCCCTAACCCTACCCCTAACTCTACCCCTAACCCTAATTCTTACCCCAACCTTAGTGGAAGAAAAAAAAAATCTTTATTTTATTATTGTCCCTACCTATGGGGGTGACAAAGGGGGGGGGGTCATTCAGTATTTTTTTTATTTTGATCACTGTGATAGGCTTTATCGCAGTGATCAAAATGCACTTGAAACGAATCCGCCATTTTGGAAGATGGCAGCGCCCAGGAAAGAAGACCACGGACCACGGGAGGCTCGGTAAGTATGATGGGGTGGGGGGGAGCACGGGGGGGGTGGATCGGAGCATGGGGGGGTAAATCGGAGCACGGGGGGTGGATCGGAGCACGGGGGGTGCATTGGAGCATCGGGGGGTGGATCGGACTGCAGGGGGGGTGGTTCAGACTGCAGGGGGGGTGGATCGGAGTGCAGGGGGGGGTGGTTGGAGCATGGGGGGGTGATTGGAGCACGGGGGTGAGCGGACAAGAGCACGGGGGGAGCGGACAGGAGGACGGAGGGGAGCGGAGCAGCGTAAAGGACAGATCGGAGGGCTGGGCGGGGCGATCGGTGGGGTGGGGTGGGGGCACATCAATGTTTCCAGCCATGGCCGATGATATTGCAGCATCGGCCATGGCTGGATTGTAATATTTCACCAGTTATAATAGGTGAAATATTACAAATCGCTCTGATTGGCAGTTTCACTTTCAACAGCCAATCAGAGCGATCGTAGCCACGGGGGGGTGAAGCCACCCCCCCTGGGCTAAACTACCACTCCCCCTGTCCCTGCAGATCGGGTGAAATGGGAGTTAACCCTTTCACCGGATCTGCAGGGACGCGATCATTCTGTGACACAGCATATGCGTCACAGGCCGGATTGGCACCGATTTTCATGACGCATACGCTGTGTCACAGGTCGGGAAGGGGTTAATGGGCGCGGGCGGATCGCGATTCCGCTCGCGCTCATTGCGCGCACATGTCAGCTGTACAAAACAGCTGACATGTCGCGGCTTTGAGGTGGGCTCACCGCCGGAGCCCACCTCAAAGCAGGGGATCTGCCAGCTGACGTACTATTCCGTCAGCTGGCAGAAAGGGGTTAAAACTATTGTATTTTATCTTTGAGAAAAGAAAACTCATTATAACTACATAAAGCTGAGGAAATGACACCGTCAGTAACACATAACTGTAATAATGATGCACTGGCTTCCCATCTACCACACAGGAATTCACTATTAATGTATGATGCACCTGCAGGAACATTGTGAATACTGTACGAGTATATACCAATGGGTGCTATAGTACCCCCTATATATACATTAAGATTCACATTGCAAATTACAAATGTGTATCTAAGGCTTGATAACAGTATTCACTACCATGATAAGAGCCAATTATGCACAATAAAATGTGAAAAAGATGTGTACTGTATCTACATATAGCAACAATGTATAGGTTGGTACAGTTTAACCAAGTGGCTCTAAGTACCTCCACCAGATAAAGGTAACATGTTCCCCAAATTAATGAATGTCAGGGGGTCAATTTCCAGATGTCCCCTGGTTAGCCGCAGGGAGAAATGTTGTAAGTACAGTCATCCTGAAAAAGTATAGCAAATAGTGATGGGCGAATGTGCTCGGATAATGTGTTATCCGAGCATGCTTGGGTGTTATCTGAGTATCTTGGGCATGCTCATACACACGTGGTCAAAATTGTTGGTACCCCTCGTTTAATGACAAAAAACCCACAATGGTCATAGAAATAACTTGAATCTGACAAAAGTAATAATACATAAAAGATCTATGAAAATGAAGAAATGAAAGTCAGACATTGCTTTTCAACCTTGCTTCCACAGAATTAAAAAAAACCCTCATGAAATAGGCCTATACACGTGTGTATATGTACAAGATCATAAGTCCCTATATTGCTGTTCTGGTTATATTAAAGAGTATCTAAGCTTTTACACCACCCAGAGTGACTTTAGAAAGACGAAAAGCAGGGATTTGGACATTTTAAAAGTGTCCATTTTGGAAATAATTATTAACCCCTTCATGACCCAGCCTATTTTGACCTTAAAGACCTTGCCGTTTTTTGCAATTCTGACCAGTGTCCCTTTATGAGGTAATAACTCAGGAACGCTTCAATGGATCCTAGCGGTTCTGAGATTGTTTTTTCGTGACATATTGGGCTTCATGTTAGTGGTAAATTTAGGTCAATAAATTCTGTGTTTAATTGTGATAAAAACGGAAATTTGGCGAAAATTTTGAAAATTTCGCAATTTTCACATTTTGAAATTTTATTCTGTTAAACCAGAGAGTTATGTGACACAAAATAGTTAATAAATAACATTTCCCACACGTCTACTTTACATCAGCACAATTTTGGAAACAAAATTTTTTTTTGCTAGGAAGTTATAAGGGACCAGCGATTTCTCATTTTTACAACGAAATTTACAAAACCATTTTTTTTAGGGACCACCTCACATTTGAAGTCAGTTTGAGGGGTCTATATGGCTGACAATACCCAAAAGTGACACCATTCTAAAAACTGCACCCCTCAAGGTGCACAAAACCACATTCAAGAAGTTTATTAACCCTTCAGGTGCTTCACAGCAGCAGAAGCAACATGGAAGGAAAAAATTAACATTTAACTTTTTAGTCACAAAAATGATTTTTCAGCAACAATTTTTTTATTTTCCCAATGGTAAAAGGAGAAACTGAACAACGAAAGTTGTTGTCCAATTTGTCCTGAGTACGCTGATACCTCATATGTGGGGGTAAACCACTGTTTGGGCGCACGGCAGGGCTTGGAAGGGAAGGAGCGCCATTTGACTTTTTGAATGAAAAATTGGCTGCACTCTTTAGCGGACACCATGTCACGTTTGGAGAGCCCCCGTGTGCCTAAAAATTGGAGCTCCCCTACAAGTGACCCCATTTTGGAAACTAGACACCCCAAGGAACTTATCTAGATGCATAGTGAGCCCTTTAAACCCCCAGGTGCTTCACAAATTGATCTGTAAAAATGAAAAAGTACTTTTTTTTCACAAAAAAATTATTTTCGCCTCAATTTTTTCATTTTCAGATGGACAACAGGATAAAATGGATCCTAAAATTTGTTGGGCAATTTCTCCTGAGTACACCTATACCTCACATGTGGGGGTAAACCACTGTTTGGGCACATGGTAAGGCTCGGAGGGGAAGGAGCGCCATTTGACTTTTTGAATGAAAAATTATCTCCATCGTTAACGGACACCATGTCGCGTTTGGAGAGACCCTGTGTGCCTAAACATTGGAGCTCCCCCACAAGTGACCCCATTTTGGAAACTGGACCCCCTAAGGAACTTATCTAGATGCCTAGTGAGCACTTTAAACCCTCAGGTGCTTCACAAATTGATCCGTAAAAATGAAAAAGTACTTTTTTTTCACAAAAAATTTCTTTTCGCCTCAATTTTTTTATTTTCACATGGGCAATAGGATAAAATGGATCCTAAAATTTGTTGAGCAATTTCTCCCGAGTACGCCGATACCTCATATGTGGGGGTAAACCACTGTTTGGGCACACGGCAGGGCTCGGAAGGGAAGGCGTGCCTTTTGACTTTTTGAATGGAAAATTAGCTCCAATTGTTAGCGGACACCATGTCGCATTTGGAGAGCCCCTGTGTGCCTATGCATTGAAGCTCCCCCACAAGTGACCCCATTTTGGAAACTAGACCCCCCAAGGAACTTATCTAGATGCATACTGAGCACTTTGAATCCCCAGGTGCTTCACAGAAGTTTATAATGCAGAGCCATGAAAATAAAAAATAATTTTTCTTTTCTCAAAAATGATTTTTTAGCCTGGAATTTCCTATTTTGCCAATGGTAATAGGAGAAATTGGACCACAAATGTTGTTGTCCAGTTTGTCCTGAGTACGCAGATACCCCATATGTGGGGGTAAACCACTGTTTGGGCGCACGGCAGGGCTCAGAAGGGAAGGCACGCCATTTGGCTTTTTAAATGGAAATTTAGCTCCAATCATTAGCGGACACCATGTCGCGTTTGGAGAGCCCCTATGTGCCTAAACATTGGAGATCCCCCACAAATGACCCCATTTTGGATACTAGACCCCCAAAGGAACTAATCTAGATGTGTGGTGAGCACTTTGAACCCTCAAGTGCTTCACAGAAGTTTATAACGCAGAGCCATGAAAATAAAATAAAAAAATTCTTTTCTCAAAAATGATTTTTTAGCCCGCAATTTTTTATTTTCCCAAGGGTAACAGGAGAAATTTGACCCCAAAGTTGTTGTCCAGTTTCTCCTGAGTACGCTGATACCCCATATGTGGGGGTAAACCACTGTTTAGGCACATGCTGGGGCTCGGAAGTGAAGTAGTGACGTTTTGAAATGCAGACTTTGATGGAATGCTCTGCGGGCGTCACGTTGCGTTTGCAGAGCCCCTGATGTGGCTAAACAGTAGAAACCCCCCACAAGTGACCCCATTTTGGAAACTAGACCCCGAAAGGAACTTATCTAGATGTGAGGTGAGCACTTTGAACCCCCAAGTGCTTCACAGAAGTTCATAACACAGAGCAGTGAAAATAATAAATACGTTTTCTTTCCTCAAAAATAATTTTTTAGCCCAGAATTTTTTATTTTCCCAAGGGTTACAGGAGAAATTGGAGCCCAAAAGTTGTTGTCCAGTTTCTCCTGAGTACGCCGATACCCCATGTGTGGGGGTAAACCACTGTTTGGGCGCACGTCGGGGCTCAGAAGGGAAGTAGTGACTTTTGAAATGCAGACTTTGATGGAATTGTCTGCGGACGTCACGTTGCGTTTGCAGAGCCCCTGGTGTGCCTAAACAGTAGAAACCCCCCACAAGTGACCCCATTTTGGAAACTAGACCCCCCAACGAACTTATCTAGATATGTGCTGAGCACTTTGAACCCCCAAGTGCTTCACAGACGTTTACAACGCAGAGCCGTGAAAATAAAAAATCATTTTTCTTTCCTCAAAAATTATGTTTTAGCAAGCAATTTTTTATTTTCTCAAGGGTAACAGGAGAAATTGGACCCCAGTAATTGTTGCGCAGTTTGTCCTGAGTATGCTGGTACCCCATATGTGGGGGTAAACCACTGTTTGGGCACACGTCGGGGCTCGGAAGTGAGGGAGCACCATTTGACTTTTTGAATACAAGATTGGCTGGAATCAATGGTGGCGCCATGTTGCGTTTGGAGACCCCCTGATGTGCCTAAAGAGTGGAAACCCCTCAATTCTAACTCCAACACACCCCTAAACCTTATCCCAACTGTAGCCGTAACCCTAATCACAACCCTAACCCCAACACACCCCTAACCACAACCCTAATTCCAACCCAACCCTAAGGCTATGTGCCAACGTTGCGGATTCGTATGAGATTTTTCAGCACCATTTTTGAAAAATGCGCGGGTAAAAGGCACTGCGTTTTACCTGCGGATTTACCGCGGATTGCCAGTGTTTTTTGTGCGGATTTCACCTGTGGATTCCTATTGAGGAACAGGTGTAAAACGCTGCGGAATCCGCACAAAGAATTGACATGCTGCGGAAAATACAACACAGCGTTTCCGCGCGGTATTTTCCGCACCATGGGCACAGCGGATTTGGTTTTCCATATGTTTACATGGTACTGTAAACCTGATGGAACACTGCTGCGAATCCGCAGCGGCCAATCCGCTGTGAATCCTCAGCCACCGTGTGCACATAGCCTAATTCTAAAGGTATGTGCACACGCTGCGGAAAACGCTGCGGATCCGCAGCAGTTTCCCATGAGTTTACAGTTCAATGTAAACCTATGGGAAACAAAAATCGCTGCACACATGCTGCAGAAAAACAGCACGGAAACGCAGCGGTTTACATTCCGCAGCATGTCACTTCTTTCTGCGGATTCCTCAGCGGTTTTACAACTGCTCCAATAGAAAATCGCAGTTGTAAAACCGCAGTGAAATGCGCAGAAAAACCGCGGTAAATCCACAGCGGTTTAGCACTGCGGATTTATCAAATCCTCTGCTGAAAAATCCGCAGAGGACCAGAATACGTGTGCATATCCCGAACCCTAACCCTACCCCTAACCCTACCCCTAACCCTAACCCTAGCCCTAACCCTAACCCTAACCCTACCCCTAACCCTAACCCTACCCCTAGTTCTAACTCCAACCTTAGTGAAAAAAAAAAAATTCTTTATTTTTTTTATTGTCCTTACCTATGGGGGTGACAAAGGGGGGGGTCATTTACTATTTTTTTATTTTGATCACTGAGATAGGTTATATCTCAGTGATCAAAATTCACTCTGGAACGAATCTGCCGGCCGGCAGATTCGGCGGGCGCACTGCACATGCGCCCGCCATTTTGGAAGATGGCGGCGCCCAGGAAAGAAGACGGACACCGGCAGGCTCGGTAAGTATAAGGGGGGGGGAGATCAGGGCACGGGGGGGCGTCGGAGCACGGGGGGGGCGTCGGAGCACGGGGGGAGGCGTCGGAGCACGGGGTGGGGGGCGTCGGAGCACGGATGAGGATCGGTGTGAGTGCGGGTGGATTGGAGCACGGGGTGGGGGATCGCTGTGCAGGGGGGGGTGATCGGAGCACGGGGGGGATCGCTGTGCGGGGGGGGTGATCGGAGTGCGGGGGGGTTGACTGGAGCACGGGGGGAGCGGACAGGAGGACGGGGGAGCGGAGAACAGGACGGAGGGGAGCGCTGCACAGATCGGGGGCTGGGGGGGCGATCGGTGGGGTGGGGTGGGGGCACATTAGTATTTCCAGCCATGGCCGATGATATTGCAGCATCGGCCATGGCTGGATTGTAATATTTCACCAGTTTTTTAGGTGAAATATTACAAATCGCTCTGATTGGCAGGTTTCACTTTCAACAGCCAATCAGAGCGGGTGAAGCCACCCCCCCAGGGCTAAACTACCACTCCCCCTGTCCCTGCAGATCGGGTGAAATGGGAGTTAACCTCACATGTGGGGGTAAACCACTGTTTGGGCACATGGTAAGGCTCGGAGGGGAAGGAGCGCCATTTGACTTTTTGAATGAAAAATTATCTCCATCGTTAACGGACACCATGTCGCGTTTGGAGGGACCCTGTGTGCCTAAACATTGGAGCTCCCCCGCAAGTGACCCCATTTTGGAAACTGGACCCCCTAAGGAACTTATCTAGATGCCTAGTGAGCACTTTAAACCCTCAGGTGCTTCACAAATTGATCCGTAAAAATGAAAAAGTACTTTTTTTTCACAAAAAATTTCTTTTCGCCTCAATTTTTTTATTTTCACATGGGCAATAGGATAAAATGGATCCTAAAATTTGTTGAGCAATTTCTCCCGAGTACGCCGATACCTCATATGTGGGGGTAAACCACTGTTTGGGCACACGGCAGGGCTCGGAAGGGAAGGCGTGCCTTTTGACTTTTTGAATGGAAAATTAGCTCCAATTGTTAGCGGACACCATGTCGCATTTGGAGAGCCCCTGTGTGCCTATGCATTGAAGCTCCCCCACAAGTGACCCCATTTTGGAAACTAGACCCCCCAAGGAACTTATCTAGATGCATACTGAGCACTTTGAATCCCCAGGTGCTTCACAGAAGTTTATAATGCAGAGCCATGAAAATAAAAAATAATTTTTCTTTTCTCAAAAATGATTTTTTAGCCTGGAATTTCCTATTTTGCCAATGGTAATAGGAGAAATTGGACCACAAATGTTGTTGTCCAGTTTGTCCTGAGTACGCAGATACCCCATATGTGGGGGTAAACCACTGTTTGGGCGCACGGCAGGGCTCAGAAGGGAAGGCACGCCATTTGGCTTTTTAAATGGAAATTTAGCTCCAATCATTAGCGGACACCATGTCGCGTTTGGAGAGCCCCTATGTGCCTAAACATTGGAGATCCCCCACAAATGACCCCATTTTGGATACTAGACCCCAAAGGAACTAATCTAGATGTGTGGTGAGCACTTTGAACCCTCAAGTGCTTCACAGAAGTTTATAACGCAGAGCCATGAAAATAAAATAAAAAAATTCTTTTCTCAAAAATGATTTTTTAGCCCGCAATTTTTTATTTTCCCAAGGGTAACAGGAGAAATTTGACCCCAAAGTTGTTGTCCAGTTTCTCCTGAGTACGCTGATACCCCATATGTGGGGGTAAACCACTGTTTAGGCACATGCTGGGGCTCGGAAGTGAAGTAGTGACGTTTTGAAATGCAGACTTTGATGGAATGCTCTGCGGGCGTCACGTTGCGTTTGCAGAGCCCCTGATGTGGCTAAACAGTAGAAACCCCCCACAAGTGACCCCATTTTGGAAACTAGACCCCGAAAGGAACTTATCTAGATGTGAGGTGAGCACTTTGAACCCCCAAGTGCTTCACAGAAGTTCATAACACAGAGCAGTGAAAATAATAAATACGTTTTCTTTCCTCAAAAATAATTTTTTAGCCCAGAATTTTTTATTTTCCCAAGGGTTACAGGAGAAATTGGAGCCCAAAAGTTGTTGTCCAGTTTCTCCTGAGTACGCCGATACCCCATGTGTGGGGGTAAACCACTGTTTGGGCGCACGTCGGGGCTCAGAAGGGAAGTAGTGACTTTTGAAATGCAGACTTTGATGGAATTGTCTGCGGACGTCACGTTGCGTTTGCAGAGCCCCTGGTGTGCCTAAACAGTAGAAACCCCCCACAAGTGACCCCATTTTGGAAACTAGACCCCCCAACGAACTTATCTAGATATGTGCTGAGCACTTTGAACCCCCAAGTGCTTCACAGACGTTTACAACGCAGAGCCGTGAAAATAAAAAATCATTTTTCTTTCCTCAAAAATTATGTTTTAGCAAGCAATTTTTTATTTTCTCAAGGGTAACAGGAGAAATTGGACCCCAGTAATTGTTGCGCAGTTTGTCCTGAGTATGCTGGTACCCCATATGTGGGGGTAAACCACTGTTTGGGCACACGTCGGGGCTCGGAAGTGAGGGAGCACCATTTGACTTTTTGAATACAAGATTGGCTGGAATCAATGGTGGCGCCATGTTGCGTTTGGAGACCCCCTGATGTGCCTAAAGAGTGGAAACCCCTCAATTCTAACTCCAACACACCCCTAAACCTTATCCCAACTGTAGCCGTAACCCTAATCACAACCCTAACCCCAACACACCCCTAACCACAACCCTAATTCCAACCCAACCCTAAGGCTATGTGCCAACGTTGCGGATTCGTATGAGATTTTTCAGCACCATTTTTGAAAAATGCGCGGGTAAAAGGCACTGCGTTTTACCTGCGGATTTACCGCGGATTGCCAGTGTTTTTTGTGCGGATTTCACCTGTGGATTCCTATTGAGGAACAGGTGTAAAACGCTGCGGAATCCGCACAAAGAATTGACATGCTGCGGAAAATACAACACAGCGTTTCCGCGCGGTATTTTCCGCACCATGGGCACAGCGGATTTGGTTTTCCATATGTTTACATGGTACTGTAAACCTGATGGAACACTGCTGCGAATCCGCAGCGGCCAATCCGCTGTGAATCCTCAGCCACCGTGTGCACATAGCCTAATTCTAAAGGTATGTGCACACGCTGCGGAAAACGCTGCGGATCCGCAGCAGTTTCCCATGAGTTTACAGTTCAATGTAAACCTATGGGAAACAAAAATCGCTGCACACATGCTGCAGAAAAACAGCACGGAAACGCAGCGGTTTACATTCCGCAGCATGTCACTTCTTTCTGCGGATTCCTCAGCGGTTTTACAACTGCTCCAATAGAAAATCGCAGTTGTAAAACCGCAGTGAAATGCGCAGAAAAACCGCGGTAAATCCACAGCGGTTTAGCACTGCGGATTTATCAAATCCTCTGCTGAAAAATCCGCAGAGGACCAGAATACGTGTGCATATCCCGAACCCTAACCCTACCCCTAACCCTACCCCTAACCCTAACCCTAGCCCTAACCCTAACCCTAACCCTACCCCTAACCCTAACCCTACCCCTAACCCTAACCCTACCCCTAACCCTACCCCTAGTTCTAACTCCAACCTTAGTGAAAAAAAAAAAATTCTTTATTTTTTTTATTGTCCTTACCTATGGGGGTGACAAAGGGGGGGGTCATTTACTATTTTTTTATTTTGATCACTGAGATAGGTTATATCTCAGTGATCAAAATTCACTCTGGAACGAATCTGCCGGCCGGCAGATTCGGCGGGCGCACTGCACATGCGCCCGCCATTTTGGAAGATGGCGGCGCCCAGGAAAGAAGACGGACACCGGCAGGCTCGGTAAGTATAAGGGGGGGGAGATCAGGGCACGGGGGGGCGTCGGAGCACGGGGGGGGGCGTCGGAGCACGGGGGGAGGCGTCGGAGCACGGGGTGGGGGGCGTCGGAGCACGGATGAGGATCGGTGTGAGTGCGGGTGGATTGGAGCACGGGGTGGGGGATCGCTGTGCAGGGGGGGTGATCGGAGCACGGGGGGGATCGCTGTGCGGGGGGGGTGATCGGAGTGCGGGGGGGTTGACTGGAGCACGGGGGGAGCGGACAGGAGGACGGGGGAGCGGAGAACAGGACGGAGGGGAGCGCTGCACAGATCGGGGGCTGGGGGGGCGATCGGTGGGGTGGGGGCACATTAGTATTTCCAGCCATGGCCGATGATATTGCAGCATCGGCCATGGCTGGATTGTAATATTTCACCAGTTTTTTAGGTGAAATATTACAAATCGCTCTGATTGGCAGGTTTCACTTTCAACAGCCAATCAGAGCGGGTGAAGCCACCCCCCCAGGGCTAAACTACCACTCCCCCTGTCCCTGCAGATCGGGTGAAATGGGAGTTAACCCTTTCACCCGATCTGCAGGGACGCGATCTTTCTGTGACACAGCATATGCGTCACAGGTCGGATTGGCACCGACTTTCATGACGCATACGCTGTGTCACAGGTCGGGAAGGGGTTAAAATACCAGAAAGGTTGCATAATCCTTAAATTAAAATGAGTATTCTATAAGCCAAGTTGATAGTGAGTGAACTCATGACTTCAAGTACATTCAGTCTCTGACAGATGCAGCTTTTATTTAGCAGCGTGAGATTTCCGCTGAAAAAGTGGCACCAAATTGCTGTCAATTGGGCTGAGTGTAGACTTTAAAAAAAGGATTATACAGTTATTTTGAAATGGATTTTTCAGTAAGTACTTCAGGACTAAGTGATTTGTTTAATAATTATTCAGTTTGCAGTGTGAAATCTTATAACAGATCAGTTTTAATTGTGAGGCAGCGACTGGTGTGATTTGCGAGGGTCGCTATGTGTCCACCAGGATGTGCTCAGACGCGTATTAGATCCTCTGGAGTGCCTTGTGGTCACAACAGGACGTCTGTGAGTCATAAGGCAGAATAAAAGTAAGCATGAACCTGGTTAAGCTATTTGGTCAAGGAATTGTTCAGGAAAACCCAGTACGGGCTTTTATTTTTTAAACGGACTGCAGGAAGGTAGTGGGGCCGGTCCGTTTCCTCCAGCCTGGATCTTGCAAGTGGCCCATGGCTACAGATTCAAGTTTAGATTTTAAGTGCAACAGTTTAAAGTGCTTGGCAGTTAGAAAATGGCATTGAAGCTGATGTTCTGCTCTTCTCTTCTTCACACAGGTATTTTATCCATCCATCCATTTGTGTGCTGACTGCAAGTGTGAACTGAACCATATTTAGCAAGCTTTGCACATGGTATTTTATCCATCCATCCATTTGTGTGCTGACTGCAAGTGTGAACTGAACAATATTTAGCAAGCTTTGCACATGGGATTTTATCCATCACTCATGTGTTGTTGTTTTTTTCTGTTTTTGGTTTCTGATTTAAAGTTTTCAAAGCTATTTTTTTTCCTTTTGTCCCACTGCTTTATGGCCTTGTTCAGCATTGGTTGTTTACCCTCCATAGTAATGCCTGCTCTGGCCTTATGCTAATTGGTTAATTGCTGATTGTGACTATTGGTTCCTGATGCTAGCAGTCACTCCATTTCATATATATGTAGTCTGGCTGGGATAGCACGCGTGCGGGTTCGCATGTGCAAAAGATTTTAAGTGCAACAGTTTAAAGTGCTTGGCAGTTAGAAAATGGCAGTTGGACAGGGCAGGAGACAGGTAAGGTGCATAAGTTTTTCAAACAATCATGCTTCTTGGTCAGTCATACTACATTATGCATTGATCATATCAATCTGCTTCTTATTTGTTTTTACTTCTGCTTTCTCACAACTCGCCTGCCCTTTAACACATTCTGGGCACTCTCTCTATATCCACCCCTCCCTTCTCCCCTCACCCATGTATAACTCTGAGGCTCTATTGACATTTCTTATCCACTCCAAACCAGCCACTACCGCCATGCAGCACTCAAAACGTTCATACAAATAATCTCACCACCTGCTCTTTCTGTTTTTTCTCCTTCTACTAGTTGCGGGTGACATCTCCCCCAACCCTGGGCCACCCTCCACCAGCATACATTACTCTCCTCCAGCTACATATAGAAGCCCTGCTAATCTTAGTAACATTCAGTGCATGCCTTCTCCTATCGCTTTCCACTGTGCTCTCTGGAATGCATGGTCTGTGTGTAACAAACTAACTTACATTCATGATATTTTCCTCTCTAATTCCCTTAACCTTCTGGCTATTACAGAAACCTGGATCCAGCATTCAGACACCACTGCCACTGCCGCACTCTCGTTTGGTGGGCTGAAATTTTCACATACCACCAGACCAGAGAACAGACAGGGTGGAGGTGTTGGTTTGCTCCTTTCATCACAATGTGCTTTCCAGTTCATCCCCCCCGGTTCCCTCACTTACATTTCCTTCCTTTGAAATCCATGCCATCAGACTCTTTAAGCCCTTCTCCTTGCGGATGGCGGTTGTTTATCGCCCTCCAGGCTCCTCCCGCCTGTTTCTAGACCAGTTTGCCACCTGGCTTACTCACTTTCTATCCTGTGACATCCTCACCCTCATCATGGGAGACTTTAACATCCCCATCAATGATCCACTCTCCCAATCTGCCTCTCATCTTCTTTCTCTAACTTCTTCATTCGGCCTCTCACAGTTTACGAATTCTCCTACGCATGAGGACGGGAATACTCTGGACCTGGTTTTCTCCCATCCCAGCTCGCTGCACGACTTTACTAACGCCCCTCTCCCGCTCTCGGACCACAATCTTCTTTCCTTCTCTGTCAAGAATTGTCTCCTCATCTGGGACACCCCCACTTACCACACTTATACACGTACCATTAACACCCAGCAGCTTGTGGACAATCTCCACACATCTCTAGCCCCCATCTAATCCCTCTCCTGTCCGGACTTCGCATTGTCACACTTCAATAATACACTGAAGAATGGCCTAGATGAAGCAGCACCTTCTACACGCAGAAAGACCCGACACAGACAATGGCAGCCCTGGCACACTATGCAAACACTCTTTCTTCAGCGTTGCTCAAGGTGTGCAGAGCGGCAGTGGAGAAAATCTCTCTTAGCAGAAGACTTCATCCACTATAAGTTCATGCTCAAAACCTATAACTCTGCCCTTTATCTGGCAAAACAATCCTACTTCACCACCCTCATCACCTCACTATCCAACAACCCAAAACGACTTTTTGAAACCTTAAACTCCCTCCTGAAACCTAAAGTACAGGCCCCCATCACGAACCTCAGCGATGAGGATCTGGGCACTTATTTCTTAGAAAAAATCAACCACATCCATCAGAATATCTCTGTGCAATCTCCTCAGTGCCTGGATCCCCTTCCCTGCCGCACCTCAAGCTCACTAGACATCTTTGAGCCTGTTTCAGAAGAAGAAGTTTCCAAGCTCCTCGCTTCTGCTCGGCCTACAATCTGCAACAGTGACCCCATTCCTTCGCATATCCTGCAGTCTCTCTCACCAGTGGTTACCACTCACCTGACTAAAATATTTAACCTCTCTCTCTTCAGGTATCTTTCCCTCCTCATTTAAACATGCCATCATAACCCCTTTACTTAAAAAGCCATCCCTGGACCAGAACTGCACTGCTAACTACAGACCTGTCTCTAACCTTTCCTTCATCTCTAAACTCCTGGAACGCGTGGTCCACTCCCGTATAATCTGCTCTCTCTCGGATAACTCTCTTCTTGACCCCTTACAAGCTGGTTTCTGCTCTTTACACTCCACTGAAACTGCCCTCATTAAAGTCTCTAATGATCTAATAACAGCTAAATCCAAAGGTCATTGCTCTCTGCTTATTCTCCTGGATCTCTCTGCCGCATTTGACACTGTGGATCACCAGCTCCTCTTCAATATGCTCCGCTCTATAGGCCTCAAGGACATAGCCCTCTCCTGGTTCTCCTCCTACCTCTCTGACCGCTCCTTCACTGTATCTTTTGCCGGCTCCTCCTCCTCTCCTCGTCCCCTTACTATCGGGGTTCCGCAAGGCTCAGTCCTAGGCCCCCTCCTCTTCTCTCTTTACATGGCCCCTATTGGACAAACTATCAGCAAATTTGGGTTCCAGTATCATTTCTATGCTGATGACACCCAATTATACACTTCTTCCCCCGACATCACCCCTACCCTAATTCAAAATACCAAGGATTGTCTGTCCGCTGTCTCTAACATCATGTCCTCCCTCTACCTGAAACTAAATCTCTCCAAAACGGAACTTCTTGTGTTTCTCCCTTCTACTAACCTCACTCTACCCAGCATCGAAATTACCCTGGAGGGTTCAACCATAACTCCCAAGCAGCATGCCCGCTGTCTTGGGGTCATATGCGACACCGAACTTTCCTTTACTCCCTAAGTCCGATCACTCACTCGCTCTTGTCCCCTGCATCTTAAAAACATCTCCAGAATCCGACCTTTTCTCATCGTTGAAACTGCTAAGACTCTTACTGTCGCTCTTATTCATTCCCGTCTGGACTACTGCAACTCTCTTCTGATCGGTCTCCCTCTTACCAAACTTTCTCCTCTCCAATCCATCTTGAATGCTGCAGCCAGAGTCATATTTCTGTCCAGCCGCTTCACCGATGCCTCCATCTTGTGCCAGTCATTACACTGGCTACCCATTCGCTACAGGGTCCAGTAAAAACTCATCTCTCTCACCCACAAAGCTCTCCACAGTTCTGCACCGCCTTATATCTCCTCTCTCATCTCTGTCTATCGCCCTACACGTGCCCTCCGTTCTACAAATGACCTATGACTAATATCCCCTGTAATCCGAACCTCATACCTCCGTCTCCAAGACTTCTCTCGTGCTGTGCCAGCTCTCTGGAATGCACTTCCTCAGACGATCAGACCTTTTCAAGCGAGCTTTGAAAACCCATCTCTTCAAACAAGCCTACCATATCAACTACTCAGTAAACTTACTTTGCCCTGTTCTCTCCTTCCAAATATTACTCTGAATCTGCCCCCTACTATTCATCTGTCTCCACACCCTCCATACACATGATAACTGCACTTGCTACTTGACTATTGCACTTAAACACACGGGCTGATGACCGGATCATGCAGCTTTGTATGAAAATCCCTATTTATTATAATTGCCAGACCTGAAATAACAATCACTTTTCATCTATTGTGTCCCCCCATTTCCTTGTAGATTTTAAGCTTGTGAGCAGGGACCTCACTCCTAATGTCACTGTTTAAATTGTCTTAACTCGTACCGAATTTGTTGTTTGTACATGTCCCCGCTTAATTGTAAAGTGCTGCGTAATATGTTGGCGCTATATAAATAAAAATTATTATTATTATTTATTATTATTATTATTACTACGTCTGATGTCAGACAGGGGTTAAAATTAATCTTCAAAACCCAATTAACATGACAAGTTAAACATATATTAATACATTTAAACACAGATAGTAGAAAAAATGTTTAACTAGCCAAAAATATGCAATTTGATGTGGTATAACCTCTGGAAATGCCACTTAGGCCATGTTCACACGTTCAGTATTTGGTCAGTAAGCATTTTACATGAGTATTTGTAAGCCAAAGCAAGGAGAGGGTGAAAAATGCAGAAGTGGTGACGTGCTTCTATTATACTTTTCATCTGACTGTCCTAATCCTGAGAATGAAACGTCTGCTTTGCTTGGTGGATTGCTGATTCTCGTCTGTCTGCAGCATATGGTTTTGCAACTCTGCCCATTTTAGTTGAATAGGGTTAAGATATAAGATGTAATAGAGCTGCAGTACGAGAAAGAAGGATCATGAAACAACAGAAGCTGATAATTCCACTCTATAATAAATTTTTAATACATAAATTTGTGTTGTTAATTATTCCCTCCATGTTAAGTTTATAAAAAAATCCACATTTCAAAGGATTTTTTTAAATTTATTTTTATTCAATAAATAGGATTCATTTTAGATGGCTGTACTATTTTGTAATATTTTCTACTTTGTAATGTTCAGATGTTTAGTGTCTTTGTTCAATGAGAATTGTTTTATGGGTAATGAAAACCATGGCCTCGCTTACAGATGATCATTACATTGCCTGGGTATACTGCGGCTCCATTGACACATTATGGCATAGGTTTATTGTTATAGCGGAATAAATGTTATGTTTTCTCTTCTGTGTCTCTTGTTACGGAATAATGGAAGCAGTAAAGGTCTGTTACAGGAGCAAGCCACAAATAATTCTATTTCTTGACCATTCACTGTAGTACACCATTCAGGCTAAATCCATTCAGTCTCAGATTTGTCCACTATAAGAGAATATTCACAGACCAAAAGAGTCTAAACAGTCTAAGCAATATGTAATTATTTCACTGAAAAAAACACTCAAAAGAAGATTAACAAAAAACTATTGTTTAAAAAATAACTTTTATTAATACATTGCTAAAAAATGTATTAAAAACAAAGTGATATGGCAACGTACCTTAGTGCGGAGGTTAGTACCCTACAATAGCGCAAAAGGTTCCCACGCTCCACGTCAAGTAACCATATCAGACCCTATTAAGTCCTAGCATGGGCAAAATTGAAATGTAACAATCTGTGGTTAGCATGTCAGTATACAGGCAACAGATACGACAATACTAGTTAGAGCACATTCTAACCACCAGAGATCTTGAACCACATAATATTCCCAGATCAATCGTAAATTAATCAATGGGTCAATATCATCTGGAATGCATAACCACCATTAACCAAAAATACCATAATGATCAAAGAAGGCCCCTAGTTAGTATTAGCTATATCAACAGATACAATAGTCATATTCTCATGTATAAAGTAAAGTGTGTCATATTCTCGACACGTTTCCCCTAAATACAGTAGGTTCATCAGGGGAATATATTTTATTGTAATAGAAAAGACAGATTGGATGGTTCCATAGATACTCAACTTAGAGGTAGTCTGTAGGTTATTTAGGAGGCAGAGAGCTGTTTTTTTGTTTTAAAAGCATTCATGTGATGGTCAAGAAATATTGAGCAATAAAGTGCGGTCCACGGTCACACAATGCAGTAACAGTTTACCGGTAGGTCCGAAATGGATATTAGTGAGATACAATTTGTCTAGATGGGAATGAACTTTTAAAATAGTGGGTAAAAATAGTAGAACTTTAGATATGAATTATATTCCATGAGTAGAGAAGATCAATAGTGTATGCAAAGTGGATAGGTAACAATTTATGAGGGAAGGAGAGAAAATCCAACTCTGAATCTTCCATCAAAATAGACACTTTATTGAATATCATTAAAATCCAAAGGGAATATAACCCCACGTATGTGATTGAGACTTTATATTCCCTATGAATTTTAATGATATTCAATAAAGAGTCTATTTTTATGGAAGATTTGGATGCTGGATTTTCTTTCCTTCATTCTGACATTTCCTGTGGCAGTGCAGGCTTCCATGCGCTGGACTTCTGAAGTGGTGAGCTGACTCTTTTTCTATTTTTTTGTTACAATTTATGAGTGATCCACAAGTAAAGAATGCAATATACTAATTAAGGTGGAAATCATTTTCTCTATAGGAGATTTTAAAATCCTATTTGATTGCACATACACAGACCGAATAAGACTAACTACCATTTCTCCTTTGAAATCTACTTATGAGATTTTATTAATGACCATGATATCTATTATTTGAATAAAATATAACAATTAACTGATCTCCTATACCACGAAAACATTTCAACAACATTGACCGACACAGAATAAGTATTTTTAATAGTGCACTTTAACTCTATAAATATTAAAAGTAAGTATGAAAATTTATATTTTATTTAAGAATCTTTAATCTTTAATTATTTGCCATCGGAAATTTGTTAATAGGCTATTCAGGAGGTAATGGTTGTGCTCCATTCAACTGCTTTCCTTCAGTAATTCAATGAGTTGAATCATGGTCAGAGGGAACAGCATCATCCACAACTGTCAGGAATATACTGTAAGACATTCCTCTGTCAGCATGTCCTCACTGCTTTTGCTTTTGTGAAGGGGGCTTGTGACTGGCTCATTTCAATAGCTCATTTTTTTGTGACCATCAAGATTGAGTAAAATTGTACAATAATGGAAGGTAATGTTTTATTACTTTTGGTGTTTTATATAAATCTCCATTTTATCGTTAGGGACGATTTATGTCTTGGCTTCCAGGAGGTTT
The DNA here is from genome assembly GCF_032444005.1 of Ranitomeya imitator. Lineage (NCBI taxonomy): Eukaryota > Metazoa > Chordata > Amphibia > Anura > Dendrobatidae > Ranitomeya > Ranitomeya imitator. The sequence continues at coordinate 723,290,254 of NC_091284.1, forward strand.
TACCTCAAGGCTGTCCCCAGGGAATGGGATAGGGCTGTCCATAGGGGAACCACCACAAGGCATAGATAGGAATACAGTTTAGCAGCAGTCAGGGTAAGATATAGTTAAGCGCTTGGGAATAGGCCACATGTTGGGAAGGGTTTGTTCAGATTAAAAGGGGAAGCACTTCCCAGTTCAGGAGAGAAAGTAAAGAAAGTAGAAAGGAGAGAAAGGAGAGAAAGTAGAGAAGTCTCAAACAGTGTGAGGAGTGACAGGTTCAAAGTCAGTGGATGCATAAGAAGTGAAGTGTCCTATCAGTCTCAAGTCTCCTAAACAGGGGCAGTCCAGGGCCTAGGGCCCAGAAGAGGCATCCGAGTCCATGGCCTCTCCCCTAAGTGGAAGAGGTTGGTCGGGTCATAGCGAGAGGGAAAGATGGTGGGCCTCAGATAAGCGGTAATGCTGTATAGGAAATTACTAGAACCAACAGAGTCTCTTGAGGTGGGGGCAGGTTGGGCAAAATGGAGGCAAGAACTGATAGTAAACTGGGCAAAGGTAACACCAAACGGAGGGGATTCTGTCTCATTCCATATGTATACAAATTCCACAGTAAAGCCAAACATGTTAAACAGGACACAATGTCTCCTGTTTTTGTTGGCAGCTGTATCCAGTCCCAAGGATGGGGAGGTAACAAGGACTTCCTAACTCCCTAAGTGAGTACAGAACGAATCCCACAGCAAAACACACACATGACAGGATCCTGTTTAGAAGAGGGATTCCACAGTGAAGAGAAGTCAGAACTGGCCCACAGCCCTGACCTCTCCCTTCAGAGGCATAGACAGCGAAGGCGACTAGCTTAGCTATTAAAACATAGAATAATTGGTATAACTTATGGTAGAGTAAGACCCCAATTAATCAAAGCAATTTAACATAGTAACATAGTTATTAAGGTTGAAGGAAGACTTTAAGTCCATCTAGTTCAACCCATAGCCTAACCTAACATGCCCTAACATGTTGATCCAGAGGAAGGCAAAAAACAACCCATGTGGCAAAGAGTAAGCTCCACATTGGGGAAAAAAATTCCTTCCCGACTCCACATACGGCAATCAGACTAGTTCCCTGTATCAACTCCCCATCAAGGAATCTAGTATATATACCCTGTAACATTATATTTTTCAAGAAAGGCATCCAGTCCCCTCTTAAATTTAAGTAATGAATCACTCATTACAACATCATACGGCAGAGAGTTCCATAGTCTCACTGCTCTTACAGTAAAGAACCCGCGTCTGTTATTATGCTTAAACCTTCTTTCCTCCAGACGTAGAGGATGCCCCCTTGTTCCTGTCTCAGGTCTATGATTAAAAAGATCACCAGAAAGGTCTTTGTACTGTCCCCTCATATATTTATACATTAAGATAAGATCACCCCTTAGCCTTCGTTTTTCCAAACTAAATAGCCCCAAGTGTAATAATCTATCTTGGTATTGCAGACCCCCCAGTCCTCTAATAACCTGGGTCGCTCTTCTCTGCACCCGCTGTAATTCAGCTATGTCTTTCTTATATACCGGAGGCCAGAACTGTACACAGTATGCTAAGTGTGGTCGAACTAGTGACTTTTATAGAGGTAAAATTATGTTCTCCTCATGAGCATCTATGCCTCTTTTAATGCATCCCATTATTTTATTTGCATTTGTAGCAGCTGCCTGACACTGGCCACTGAATATGAGTTTGTCATCCACCCATACACCCAGGTCTTTTTCATTGACAGTTTTGCTCAGAGTTTTAGAATTAAGCACATAGTTATACATCTAATTATTGCTTCTACCCAAGTGCATGACCTTACATTTATCCCCATTAAAGCTCATTTGCCATTTATCAGCCCAAGCTTCTAGTTTACATAATTCATCTTGTAATACAATATTGTCCTCCTCTGTATTGATTATCCTGCAGAGTTTAGTGTCATCTGCAAATATTGAAATTCTACTCTGAATGCCCCCTACAAGGTCAGTAATAAATATGTTAAAAAGAAGAGGGCCCAATACTGACCCCTGTGGTACCCCACTGCTAACCGCGACCCAGTCCGAGTGTGCTCCATTAATAACCACCCTTTGCTTCCTATCCCTGAGCCAGCTCTCAACCCACTAACACATATTTTCCCCTATCCCAATTATTCTCATTTTATGTATCAACCTTTTGTGTGGCACCGTATCAAAACCTTTTGAAACGTCCATATACACTACGTCCACTAAATGTTCCCTTGGTCTAGTCCGAAACTTACCTCTTCATAGAAATTGATCAGATTTGTCTGACAGGAACGGTCCCCAGTAAATCCGGAATTCTGGCAAAAATATATTGCTTTGAAAAGTGGCAAAAATTTTGCGTAAGTCAGAGTTGAGTAAACATTTTTGTGACTTTGCCTTTTTACATCTGTTTTTCCCAGCCCTGTCAAAATAAGCGCAGCTGGGAAGCAAGGGGGGATGGCGGGGGGAGGGGGGGGCGGCATGATGCACCAACTCATCTAATTTATGACCAGCTGAGTCCTACACCAGAAATCTCACTCCAGTGCCTGACTCCAACATTCCTCATAATCAAGTCAGAGTGAAAATCACCAGTCTTGGGGAATTGGGGCTCCAAATTAAGCAAGCAGTCTAAGTCACCCCATGTCACTGTCACATTGTACATACAGTCTAATCTGTGGACAGCATGGCATATAGAAGCAGAAGCTGTGCAGAATGATTTATAGGTTTGTTGGAAAAGATTTATTGTAACTTGTATTTTATTAACTGAAATCCCTAGTGTATGTATGCATATGAGTCTATTGGGCGGTCTTATTCAGTGACTGACAGTTATCTCTGCAAGCACAGTCATACAGTGAAGACTGTCAATCACTGAATAGTAGAAATGATCAGTTCGACTTGCAGCAAATAAAATCCAAGTTCAAACAGTTTGTGATTCAATTTATGCAAACTGCCAAGAAAAAGATGCTGGGTGTCATTTTTCAAACTTCTGAAGAGTCATAGAGTGGGCAAATGACGACATCTGTAACCAGGTGCGCTTCCCCACAATGCCCTGCAACTATCACATGGTCTAACACAGCCATTCCAAGGTAATTGAACCACTTGAGATTTGCCGTAATTAAATCACATAGATCACATGTACATTTTCTTCCCTAGGACCAGGTGATCCACACAAAAGCACGGATACTTGTCTGACTTTGAGCCGAGTCTTCGATCAAACTTGCCATTGCAAAGCTATGGGTCTGTGGCAAAAAATTGGAGAGCACTCAGATGCTATCTATCTGTGTGCTGTGATTTTTTCACAAGCTTGTTAGATATGAAAAGCTTGAGAAACCTTCAACTTTTTTATTTTTCAACCTATAAAAACTGATACTCTGATAAAAAAATACTGTCGTGGACCTTTTTTGCATATGAGAAAAATCACTGCCATCTAAAGACCCATGTACTGAAACTTTTGCCATAGAAACATACATAAATCTGATCAGCTCCTTCTGCTCTATAGCATCCTGTCTGCAAATCAGAGACCATATTCAACACGACAGGTTCTATTGATGATTACTGTGAACCTTCAACACAATTTAAAGGAAAAATTCAAATAGCCTCAAAGTTCTATTGTTACTCTATTGTTATTCATTTCATGATATGCCTTTATAAGGGGTCAGAGCTTTATTTATCCGATACAGACTCAAAATCCCTTTCATAGACACAGGCTTAAAGGGAGCCTGTCACCTGAATTTGGCAGGACAGGTTTGTCATCATATGGGTGGGGTTTTCGGGTGTTTGATTCACCCTTTCCTTACCTGCTGACTGCATGCTGGCCGCAATATTGGGTTGAAGTTCATGCTGTGTCCTCCGTAGTACACGCCTGCGCAAGGCATTGCGCATTGAATTAAACACCCGAAAACCCCGCCCATATGACCGCAAAGCTGTCCCACCAAATTCAGATAACAGGTTCCCTTTAAATACCATGCTGTGTTTGCCTCAGTCCTACTGCAAACCTTCTCTATTCTTCCAACCCAAACTCAGGGTACCAAACAGTCATTTGGCTTTAAGGGTCACAAGTTTGGATAAAAGTAGTGCAATGGTGGATTCCTATGATTGCGGTGATATGCACTGAACTGACAGCTGAGGGCATAATTAGTAATAATGTTTCATTTCAGTCGCCCGCTCTTTCATCGCCTGCTCTTCCTGTACCCCCCTTCCCACCCAGTCCTTTAATTTTTTTATTTTTTCCATTATATTGGGTAAAACTTTTTGCATCTTGACTAGTGTTGAGCGACACCTTCTGATATTGGGAAATATCGGATCGGATTGGATCGGACCGATACTCAAAAAATATCGGATATCGCCGATTCCGATACCGGAAACCAATGCAAGTCAATGGGACACAAATATCGGAATGAAAATAAACCCTTTCTTTCCTTGTAGGTTAAAAAAGATCTGTGGTTTTGCTGTGAGAAACGCTGGAGATCGGGAGGGGGGAAGAGTGCGTGGGCGGAGTGTGGGCGGTGCGTGGGCAGAGACTGTGTGTGTGCGAGGAAGATGTGCGTGTCTGTGTGTGGCAATCGTGAAGGTCTGCGGGGATCGTGGGGCTGCTGGGGGTCTGCGGTGGGCTGTGGGGCGTCTGTGCCGGGCTGTGGGGGGTCTGTGCTGGACTGTGGGGGGGTCTGTGTTGGGTTGTCGGGGGTCTGCGGTGGGCTGTCAGGGGTATGCGGCGGGCTGTGGGGGGTCTGTGCCGAGCTGTGGGGGGTCTGTGGCGGCTGTGGGGGGTCTGTGCTGGGCTGTTGGGGGTCTGTGTCGGGCTGTGGGGGTCTGTGCCAGGCTGTCGGTGGTCCCTGCCGGGCTGTTGGGGGTCTGCAGCAGGCTGTGGGGGGTCTGCAGCGGGCTGTGGGGGTCTGTGCCGAGCTGTCGGGGGTCTGCGTCGGGCTGTCAGGGATCTGCGGCGGGCTGTGGGGAGGTCCTTAGGGGTGTGTGCGTGTGCAGGCATCGTCCGATGGGACTACAAGTCCCATAGGGCTATGCCTGCTACAGTGACAGTGATTGACACATTAGCAAATGATGGCACATACAACATACAACATATGACAGTACATACAACATATGACAGAACATACAACATAAAACAGTACATACAACATACAACATATGACAGGGCATACAACATACAACATATGACAGTACATACAACATACAACATATGACAGAACATACAACATATGACAGTACATACAACATATGACAGTACATGCAACAGAACATACAACATATGACAGTACATACAACATATGACAGTACATGCAACATACAACATATGACAGTACATACAACATACAACATATGACAGAACATACAACATACATACATATAGATATATAATACATACAGTACATTCATACAGTACATACATATAACATACAGTACATATAACATAGAAATCATACTCACCATCACTTGTCACTTTGTTCCTCGAAGCCAGTGTCACCTGTAAAAAAATATTAAAATAACAAACAAACAATATACTCCCTGATCCGCAGAGTGTCCCACGACGATCTCCCGTGGAGAGCATCAGCATCAGCTGATGCGACCACTCTCTAGAGGCTCCAGAAATACAATGACGGGGGATGGTATCCTTCCACACTGTATTCCTCCGCCACTGTAAAAAATAGTCTCTAGTCTCACTTTTGGCACTGCTGTGTGAGAAAGTTCCCACACAGCTTTTGCCATAGAGTGAGACCAGTGAACTAAGGTAACCTCTCAGTGATGCACTGCAGGAGCCATTGTCTCCTGTCAGTGTGTAACTGGAAGTCCTATAGAGCAGTGACAGCACCCGATGTCACTGTTCTATAGGGGAGATCATCATGGGACACTCGTTATTAATTGGACTGCGTCAGACAGGGAGTATATGGTTTATTATTTTACGTTATTTGCAGGCTCTAAAGTGTGGTAAGTATGGTGAAATTAAGAATAATAAAATTCTTTTTTCTTGCTGTGTCTTTATTTTGTTTTTAACTCTTTCACTACTCTAGGATCAATAATGGATAGGCGTCTTATTGACACCTCTCCATTATTAACCCGGCTTAATGTCACCTTACAATAGCAAGGTGACATTAACCCCTTATTATCCCATATCCCACTGCTACTCGAGAGTGGGAAGAGAGAGGCTAAGTGCCAGAATTGGCGCATCTTACAGATGCGTCATTTCTGGACCGGCTGTGGACTGGTATTTGTAGACGGGGAGGCCAATATCCATGGCCCCTCTCTAGGCTATGAATATCAGCCTGCAGCTGTCTGCATAGCATTTCTGGCTATAAAATATAGGGAGACCCCACGTCATTTTTTTGGGGGGGTCCCCCTATTTTAATAGCCAGTAAAGGCTTCGCCGGACAAAAAGAGTTCCTCTGTATGTGTTTTGCGTCTGGCGGAAACAGCTTTTTTGACGGATCCAGCAAAAATGGATGAAATGTGTGGCCATCAGACGCAATCCAGCTCTAATACAATTCTCTGAGAAAAAACGGATCCAGCAGAAAAAAAAAATCAAAACTCACTGGATTGTGCCTGACGGCAAAAACCTGATGTGTGAAATTAGCCAGATAGATAATTGGATAGAAACATCTATGTATCTATAGATATATCTATAGATAGACATATCCATAGATAGGCAGATGTTGATTAATGAGCACAAAGAAAAAAGCGGGAAAAAAAAGGCGTGGGCTCCCGCGCAATTTTCTGCACCAGAGGCGGAAAGCCGATGGCCGGGGGCCAATATTTGTAGCCTGGGAAGGGGTTAATACCCATGGCCCCTCCCAGGCTATGAATATCAGCCAGCAGCTGTCTGAGTAGCCTTTACTGGCTATTAAAATAGGGGGACACCCTCCAAAAAATGATGTGGGGGTCCCCTATATTTTATAGCAAGAAAGGCTATGCAGACAGCTGCAGGCTCATATTCATAGCCTAGAGAGGGGCCATGGATATTGGCCCCCCGGCTACAAATACCAGTCCGCAGCCGCCCCAGAAATGGCGCATCTGTAAGATGCTGTCATATGTTGTATTTTCTGTCATATGTTGTATGTTCTGTCATATGTTATATGTTGTATGTACTGTCATCCCCCCAGACAGCCCGGCACAGACCCCCCACAGCCCGGCACAGACCCCCCACAGCCCAGCACAGACCCCCAACAGCCCGCCGCAGACCCCTAGCAGCCCCGTGATCCCCGCAGACCCTCGTGATCGCCACACACAGACACGCACATCTTCCCTGCATGCACACAGTCTCCGCACACGCACCGCCCACACTCTACCCACGCACTCTTCCCCCCTCCCGATATGCAGCGTTTCTCACAGCAAAACCGCACATCTTTTTTAACCTACAAGGAAAGAAAGGGTTTATTTTCATTCTGATATTTGTGTCCCATTGACTTGCATTGGTTTCTGGTATCAGAATCGGCGATATCCGATACTTTTTTGGTATCGGTCCGATCCAATACGATCCGACATTTCCCGATATCAGAAGGTATCGCTCAACACTACTCAACACTAATCTTGACCCTTTTCTCCTTTTCATCCACAGAGTGATAATGGTTTATTCTCCCGTTTATCTGATTCTAGTTTCACTCCTCTGTCTTTTTGTGGCTGGAGGCATGTTGTCCCAACCTCCCTCCTTAAGTATTTTGTTAATGTAATAATTGGTAGTTAATAATATTTTATACTGTATATAGAGAATATTTTAAGAATATGTGCAATCCTGTCATCCTTTAACTTGGGTAATATAGTTAATTTGTTTTGTGATATATGTTTAGGCAGTATTATTAAAGGTCAAAGCCGGCGGTATTTGATAAATTGGTCTGTGGATTGGAATCGAAGGCAGACATGCACGCCGGGAGACCAACAGTCAGCAAAATCTGTCTTAATAATTGCTGTGACCAACTTCCTTCCCCCAAAAGGTAGAATGTTTGTGCCTTATTTTTATTATACCCTGAAACCGGGAAGGGGGGAAGAGGGCAACAGCTATATGGGTGTCTTTCGGCCTGTTAGCAGTCTTAGGCTACTTTCACACTAGCGTTAACTGCAATACGTTAAAATGCGTCGTTTTGCAGAAAAAACGTATGCAGCAAAATATTTTGCTGCATACGTTTTTTCCCCATAGACTTGTATTGGCGACGTATTGCGACGGATTTGCATTCGTCGGTATACGTCTTTCGACGGATGCGTCGAAAAGAGGCGACACGTCGTCTGGAAAAAAGAAGATTGTAACGTTTTTTGTCTCCGCCAATAAAACGTGTCTCGGCGCATTCGTCGGCATGCGTCTTTTGCTAGAATGAAAGTCTATGAGCGACGGATGCGTCGAGACACGTCGTACGACGCAATGCAGCGCTGCAATACGTTTTTTTCTACTGAGCATGCTCAGAAACAGGTGTTTTTATCTAAATGGCCAGACATCCCCAAATCTATATAAACCTGGTCTGGGCCTTCAACCCCCACATATGCCAGCAAGACTCAGAGAGAAGAAGAAGCCTCCAGCCAGCCGGACACCAAGAGCCCAGCCTGGACACCAAGAGCCCAGCCTGGACCCCAAGAGCCCAGCCGGACCCCAAGAGCCCAGCCTGGACCCCAAGAGCCCTGCCGGACACCAAGAGCCCAGCCTGGACACCAAGAGCCCAGCCGGACCCCAAGAGCCCAGCCTGGACCCCAAAAGCCCTGCCGGACACCAAGAGCCCAGCCTGGACACCAAGAGCCCAGCCGGACCCCAAGAGCCCAGCCTGGACCCCAAGAGCCCTGCCGGACACCAAGAGCCCAGCCGGACCCCAAGAGCCCAGCCTGGACCTCAAGAGCCCTGCCGGACACCAAGAGCCCAGCCGGACAGCAAGAGCCCAGCCTGGCAGCAAGGACCAGACACACTACAACAGTGTGAGTATATTGCCATTTGTGTGTGTGTGTGTGTGTGCGCATTTGTGTATGACGTACTGACTATAGCAAGAGCTTATAAAACCTGAATCCAACCTGAGGCCTGCCGTCATCCTGCAACAGCCATTGCCATGCTACAGTCCAGATCCACCGTGAGGCCTGCCACTGTGAAGATATCAAGCTCCAGCCGGAGGACTGATGGCCGTGTGTGTGTGTGTGTGTGGGTGTGTGTGTTTATTTTTGTACTGCTGTGTGCTTTTCTATGTATGTGTTCACGTGCCTGCACCTTATTATGCCTTCGTCAATATTGCGACTGTTCATGTGTTATGCTTGCGTTATGACTCGGCTTGCAGGTATGTTTGTGTGCGTCTTGTTGGTTGCATGTGCATTTGTCAATGCCATATTGGTTAATATTGATTTTTGATGTATTTACTAATTAAGGTACCGTCACACTGAGTGACGCTGCAGCAATACCGACAATAATCCGGATCACTGCAGCGTCGCTGTTTGGTCGCTGGAGAGCTGTTACACAGACAGCTCTCCAGCAACCAACGATGCCAGTAACCAGGGTAAACATGGGGTTACTAAGTGCATAGCCGCGCTTAGTAACCCGATGTTTACCATGGTTACCAGTGTAAAAGTAAAAAAAAAAAAAGGTAAAAAAAAAAATATCCGCTGTCTGTCCCCGTGCTGTGCTTCTCTGCATTGTGAGCGCCAGCCAGCCGTAAAGCAGAGCAGAGCGGTGACGTCACCACTCTGCTTTCCGGCCGCTGTGCTTATACAGGGCAGAGAAGCAGAACGCCGAGGGACAGACAGCGGAACATAAGTATGAAGTGTTTGTGTTTTTTCTTACTTTTACACTGTTAACCAGGGTAAACATCGGGTTAATAAGTGCAGAGCCGCGCTTAGTAACCTGATGTTTACCCTAGTTACCAGTGAACAAATCGCTTAATTGGCGTCACACACGGCGATTCAGCGATGTCTACATAAAGTCCAGCAACGAAATAAAGTTCTGGACTTTCTGCAGCGACCAATGACATCACAGCAGGATTCTGATCGCCGCTGTGTGTCAAACTGAACGATATCGCTAACCAGGACGCTGCAACGTCACGGTTTGCTAGCGATATCGTTCAGTGTGACGGTACCTTTAAGGTACCGTCACACTTAGCGACGCTGCAGCGATACCGACAACGATCCGGATCGCTGCAGCGTCGCTGTTTGGTCGCTGGAGAGCTGTCACAAAGACCGCTCTCCAGCGACCAACGATCCAGAGGTCCCCGGTAAACCAGGGTAAACATCGGGTAACTAAGCGCAGGGCCGCGCTTAGTAACCCGATGTTTACCCTGGTTACCAGCGTAAAAAAACAAACAGTACATACTTACATTCAGCTGTCTGTCCCCTGCCGTCTGGTTACTGCACTGAATGCTGGCCGTAAAGTGAAAGCAGAGCACAGCCACAGCGGTGAGTCATCGCTGTGTGACTCACCGCTGTGCTGTGCTTTCACTTTCACTTTCCGGCCAGCAGTCAGTGCAGGAACCAGACGGCAGGGGACAGACAGCTGAATGTAAGTATGTACTGTTTGTTTTTTTACGCTGGTAACCAGGGTAAACATCGGGTTACTAAGCGCGGCCCTGCGCTTAGTTACCCGATGTTTACCCTGGTTACCAGCAAAGACATCGCTGAATCGGTGTCACACACGCCGATTCAGCGATGTCTGCGGGGAGTCCAGCGACCAAATAAAGTTCTGGACTTTATTCCCCGACCAGCGACATCACAGCAGGGGCCTGATCGCTGCTGCGTGTCACACTGGACGATATCGCTAGCGAGGACGCTGCAACGTCACGGATCGCTAGCGATATCGTCTAGTGTGACAGTACCTTTAGTATAGTGTTTTGTGCACCTTTTTTTTTTTTGTTTATTAAAATGGATGTATTATTGCAAAGTCTAATGGTCTGCAGCTTGAGGTTATATTTTTTTTTTTTAAATTTACTTAACCATTCCCATTCGATGTACTTGTATTTTAAAATAAAGAGCATTTCTGCTCCATTGTGATTTAAAAAAAAAAAAAAAGAAATAAATTATATATTAATAAAATGTTTCTTAAAAAATTGTCCGTAGTATAATTTCTTAAAGGTAAATTTAAATCAGGTGTATGTACCAATGGTTACACATGCAATACAGAGTTGTTTGAGTGGTCATTTTTTAATAAAGGTTATCCTTTGAAATTTTATTTCGGGGAGGTAATTGTGTTTTTTTTTTAAAACATAAAAATATTTTTAAAGGTGTCTCACAGTTTACCTTTTTTTGTTTTTGGGACATGGAAAAGAATGGTATAACGTGCACCAGTTTTTGGGTTTGGGTGTTCACATATTTTTCTCATTTTAACATGGTGTTTAGTGGTAAACATTACCTATTTCTGCTTTGGTCTAACTTTCAATCCATTATACTTATTATATTGCAGATAGAGTAGGGACCACACTGACCGGCATAAGCCACCTGGACCACAGCCACCTGGCCCACATCCAGAAAATCTGAAAAGTAAGTTTTGAAGACCCCAAATCTGCTACTTCAATGTGTAGAGCAGATTGCAAGTGTCTTTTAACTTACAGACCTACCAGGACCACAGCCACCTTGACCACAGCCACCTTGACCACAGCCACCTGGACCACAGCCACCTGGACCACAGCCACCTGGCCCACATCCAGAAAATCTGAAAAGTAAGTTTTGAAGACCCCAAATCTGCTACTTCAATGTGTAGAGCAGATTGCAAGTGTCTTTTAACTTACAGACCTACCAGGACCACAGCCACCTGGACCACAGCCACCTTGACCACAGCCACCTTGACCACAGCCACCTGGACCACAGCCACCTGGACCACAGCCACCTGGACCACAGCCACACAATGTCCTCTTCCGGCAGCCCTCCTCCACAGCAACAGCAGGTATCGGTAAGTAAAAAAAATTTTTTTTTTTTTTTAAATTTACATCATTTTGAGTCACTACATGCATTTATTATGTTTCAACAGGAATCAGAATCCGATGAGGAGCTGTCGGAAGGGACCGAGACGGGTGGAGACATCGAAGTGGAGGAGGAACCAAGTGTAAGTAGTGGTGAAACACTTGCTTCACACATCACACTGCACCGTACACAAAACAGAATTTCATATATAACGTAACACAGAAAACATATACATACATTAAAGCTAATTTTTTTATCCTTTATTTCAGTCTCCTGCTGCTGCTGCTGCTGGTGCTGCTGAACGTCCAGCACAGCATGAAGGTTCTCCCAGGCGCTCCCAGAGTCGGCGGACTCGACGCCGCGGTCGGCCATCAGTGAGTCGGTTTTTTGTGGGGCTTCAATTGTTAATTTTTTGCTTTCAGTCTACTAATTTTTAATTCTTTCTTTTTTTTTTGTTCTAACAGGCTTCACAGTGTGCTCCCGAATACGATTCAGATATCGATATTGAAGCCCTCATCGAGGAGGTTCGTGAACGGGAGCCACTGTGGAACATGGCTGACCGCAGGCATGCTGATACCAGTGTCACCCGTCGGCTCTGGTTGGAAGTATGCCGGAACATCTTTGCGAGGTGGGAGGACCTTCTTCCACAGCAGCAGAGCAAACTATGTAAGTATTCACTTTTCAGTGATGTTTTGAGCTGAATGTAATGTCTTGCATTTACGAATATTTTTTTTTTTTTCTTCATTCCTGTCTTCACAGGTACCAAGGTTAGGAAGCGGTGGCGGTCATTGAGGGATCGCTTTAAGAGGGAGTTTAACGAGGAGATGCAGGCCCCGAGTGGCTCAGCAGCAAGGAAGAAGAGGAGGTACAGATATGGCCCGAACCTCTCCTTCCTGAGGGAAACCATGCTGAGTAGAGTGTAAGTATTCAACATCACAGTAAGAACCTGTCTAATCACAAAACTTTTGTTTCAGTCCGGCCTTTTTCATATCAATATATTAACTTATTTTTTTTTCTTTCACAGCACCTACTCCAGCCACCGTGCGCCTGCATCTACCTCTGCACCCTCTGAAGCGATCCCTCCTGAGTCCGCCACCGGGGACCACGTCGGTAGGCCCCACACCTCTCACCCCTCTGTCCCCTCCACTTCATCCGCCTCTACCAGTGGAGTGCAGCCTTCCTTACTCGCATCTGATGGTCAACAGATAGCGTTCCCTTTACCCCACCCCTCTGACCCTGCCACCTCTACACCACCGGTAGGTTCATGGCGGCAGCGTCAGAGGGGTCAGGAAAGGAGCTATGCTCCTGAGTTCTTGCATCTAAATGCAGGCTTCCAAAATTCATTTAAAATTTTGGGAGAACAAGTGACTGCTGGTTTCAGCATGATGCAATCACGCATGAGTGAAAACCACCATGAAATCAGCAGTCGCTTGGATAGACTGCATTTAGATGTAAGTCAAGCTCCAGCCAATCTTTTTTTTCAGTCCATGCTCAGGAGCATGGAAAAGCTTTCTTTTGATCAGCAGATGCGGGTAATGAATAGCTGCCATAACGCTCTGCTGAAGGTAATTAACGAACCCCAATCTACCCCCACACCTCCCCACACATCCCAGTCCCAATTTCAACACCATGCCCCACAATATCACCGCCAGTCCCAATATCCACATCACTCTCAATATCAACATCAGTACCAATACCCAACCCGGCCCACAACCCAAATGTATTCACCCGTGTTTTCTTCATCTTTGCCCAGCTTTACTTCCCCAGTAAGTTTTCCACCTACCCCAACACAACACCCCTCTGGTCAGCCTCCTGTTTTCCCCCCCCCTTCCACTACAGACGCAACAGGTAGGGTTTCCCCAATCCCACCTACCGACGTGGTCCAACCTTCCAGCCCCTCCTCCCATAGTTACTCCACCCAACAATACCAGGACCTGTGAACCTGGAATGTACTTGTACATATTTTTTTTTTGCCAAAAAAAAAAAGGTTCTTTAAATTACCAAAAAAAAAATTGTGTGGGAAAATTACCCACAAAAAATATATTTTTTGAAATAAACATAATTCTGGTTTACAATCTACTGTGTGTGTGTGTTCATTAATTAAGGTAAATATGAAAGGTTAAGTGAAAAGAAACACCAGACGTTTTCAAGGTTTAACAAAATGGTTTTATATTATATTAGCAAGCAAACCACACACACTCTTTTTTTTTTTTTTTTTTTTTTTTTTTTGTGGCAGTTGCTGCCAAAAAATTTTGGAAAAAAAAAAGAAAAAAAATTAAAAAAAAGTCACACAATTATGTCTTGCCATGGAATCCGCCCAACAGGTGACAAAAAATATTCAGCAAACTGTTCCCTCATCCTAGTAACAGAACCGGTGGAGCGAACAGAGGCACTTCGGTAATCCCACAAGGATGTCTCCAATTGTTCGTCATCCAAGGTAACGGGCTCCTTTGAAATAACAAAATTATGGAGCACCACACATGCCTTGACAACATCGTCTACAGTTTTTGTATCCAGTTTTATTGCCGTCAGCAGAACTCTCCACTTTGCTGTCAAAATACCGAAAGAGCACTCTACCACTCTTCTTGCTCTGGTAAGACGGTAATTAAATACCCGCTTGGTGCGGTGTAATTCACGGCTGCTGTATGGTTTCAGTAGGTGCGGCGACAGTTGAAAGGCTTCATCACCTACACACACATAGGGCAAGGCTGGTTCACTGGTTCCTGGGAGCGGTCTTGCTGGCGGGAAATTGTATGTATCTCCATACAGGCAGCGACCCATCGGAGAGTTTTTAAACACTTGGGAGTCGTTGGACCGGCCATACGCTCCTATATCCACAGCAAGGAATCGGCAGTTGGCGTCAGCAATAGCCATGAGTACAATTGAGAAGTATTTTTTATAGTTATAGTACTCTGATCCTGTTCCTGCCGGTTTTGCAATCCTAATGTGTTTGCCGTCCACAGCACCAACACAATTTGGAAAATTACACATTCGCTCAAATTGTTCGGAACTTCTCATCCAGATTTCCATTGTTGGTTGTGGGATATACTGCAGCTGTAAAGTGTCCCAAATCGCACGACATGTGTCCTTCACAATTCCGCCAATAGTGGAAATCCCCAGCCGGAATTGGAAATGGAGTGAAGTCAAAGATTCACCCGTAGCTAGGAAGCTGCAGGGAAAAATAAAAAAAAATGTAAAAAAAAATTGCACAGACCATCAACCAAGAAAAACAAGTGGAATGGCCTCAAATAAACCAACAAATTACATGCTACAGTAAATGCGGCGCAATGTGTCAGCGCAGTATTCTCTGCAGCATGTAATAACATTCAATATGACCAATGACACAAGAAAAAAAAACAAGTGGAATGGCCTCACATAAACCAACAAATGACATGCTACAGTAAATGCGGCGCAATGTGTCAGCGCAGTATTCTCTGCAGCATGTACTCACATTCAATATGAGCAATGACATAAAGAAAAAATGCTTACCGCAGTGTCACCATGAGCCGCTCCGCCGGTGTGATGGCAAGCCTCATCCTTGTGTCCTGCCTTTGGATGACATCCTCTATTTTTCCAACCAAATAATCGAAATGTTCCATCCTCATCCGTACATAACTAAAGAATTTTTGGGGGTTGCACCGCAACTCCAGATAGAGAGTGGACTGGACACCCCTGGTCATCCGCAGCTCATTGATTGGATGTATCCAGAATCGTCGCCTTCTCCGTTGCATCATCCGTCTTTCTGCTGCCGCCTCCTTCTCCCGCACTATGATATCCAGGCGATTCGTCTCAAATATAACTTCAGTAACCAAACTCGAAATCCTCCCAATTACACCATCCATCATTGCCACTAAACTAAAACCCTCAAAGATGTGCTGTAAATACAGTCAGTATATAGATTTCCCTAGTTTCCAGTAGCCAATCAAATTTTGGTGCCTCCCATTTTAAAAACGGATCCGTCGTAAAAACGTATGCAACGGATGGAAAAAACGTATGCAACGTATGCAACGCATCCAGCATTTCAACGGAACCGTTTATCGGATTTGCGACGGTTTTGCGACGGATCCGTCGAAATGCTGTATTCGTTGCATACGTTTTGCAGTTTTTTGACGCATCCGTTTTTTCGGGAAAAAGACGTTTTTGGGACGGTTTGCAGTTAACGCTAGTGTGAAAGTAGCCTAATAGAACACTACCTTGATGTGTTTAAAATGGAATTATTAAATAGTAGAGAATAAAAGTTTCTAATATGCCTTCGTTTTCATTAGCTTATTTTCTAAGTAATTTAATCTTTGAACACCAATATTATGTCTACATATAAAATGCAACACCAGTCTTGCTTCAATAGATTTTTTATTTTTGTTTGTAAACATGTCTAAACTATATGTAGTAGAAAAAATCTTTGCTTGAAAGACTGGATTCATTTTTAAGCCTAAAAACAACATTAGAATGACTTTGAGAAATATCCAGAAACAAAACAATTTTTATTGAGAAAGTTATGAAGAGCAGTTGTGCAATAATGTGGTCCAAAAATATGTGAAATTGAACTCAGGGCTTGCTTATACGAGTGTATAACAAGGCCGAGTGCAATGCAATGTTATATCGGATAGCATTCGGCCCAGTGCTATAGTATAGGGCAGTGCTGGTCAGCGATTTTTTTTCTCAAGCCAATTTGGCAGCATGCTGCGGGTGCATCCGATAATCAGACCACCCGCACCCATGCAAGTCTATGGATGCATGTGAAACATCGGACTGCACTTAGATGTCATCATCAAGCTTACTCTCACAGAGATAACGGAGAACATGGAGAAATTAAGTTCTCTGTCTTCTCCATGCCTGTGATACGATTCTTTCACGTGAGAGGATCTAATCACAGTAAGATAACCCTCAGCTCAATCCCTGACCGAGTTTGATGCTGAGTGTCATTAGCATGATCAGCCCTATTCTCTCGCATGAGAGAATCTACAGCCGTCTGACCACAGCCTAATACATAACATTTTGCACCATATTAGACATCCATCTACTTTCTGTAATATTTCTTTGAGAGATAATTTCTATTCAAACAGAGTTCGATTCATCTAAATCAGACAAAAAATTTGATTCAGACCAAATTTATTAATCACGTGCCTAACGTTCCCTAAAAGACATTTAGTAGACAATGAGGTCTCTCCAGAACCCAAAGCATAATAAATGGAGGGCAGGAAATAATAAAATGATACACACTTTTGTATTCCTCACCTGTCATTCAGCTGCAATTCCCTACCCGGTCCCCAGTCTTGGCTTTGGATCTTCTTCTGGCCTTCGGTCTAGTCACTTCCTGTACTGACAAGGCCTCACATGGTCATACTGTCATTGACGTTCATTGCACCACCTGATAACATCAGACATAGTCAGCGAAGGAAGACCCAACATGAAATCCAAAGACCAGATGGCAGAAGATGATCTGGAAGGTAGAAGAAAATGTTAAGTCCAAGTTATCTTCAACTATCAAAGGGGCTTATGTTTGCCAAAACTTAAAATTCTTTTCCTTTTTTTCTCTTTCAATTTAATGGGGATAACCGGGACTTTGTAAAAAAAAAATGGACCTAAGCACTAACAGGTAGGTTGTTGCTATCTATATGCCTGCTGTGTCCGGCGGTCATTTACTGCTCCACCAGCGATTCAGCTGCCTCTGACATTACGTAGACAGAGTGGCATCTTCTTTCCCGCTCTGCTCTGTTGAAAGGGCGGGTATGCCAACATAATTCTGATTGACAGACGGATCTCTGCTGCCTAACTGTGGGAGCTGGCTGTGAATCAGCATGACGTCAGCAGTCAGGCCTGTCCACAGAGCAGTGCGGAAAAAAAGCCGCCACTCTGTCAGCAGAGGCAGCTGAATTGCTGGAGAAGCGGTCTGTCATCGTTCTGTGCCGGCAAAGAATGGTTCCAGGCACAAAAGACAGGTAGGTAGCAACTACTGCCTTGTAATGCTTAGGCACATTTTATTTTAATTTTTTTTTCAAAGTCCCAGATATTTAATTTAATTTCAATGCCAAAATAAAAGAATAAAGCAAGTGGGAGAGAGGACATCTTGGTCTGTTGCAAAGTAATAAGACAGTTTGTTTTGATTTTGGCTTTTGGAGCGGAATAGATGCGCTTGTATCCACTGGAGAAAATCGAATAAATAATAACGCCATTAGTAGACTGAGGCTCTGTGATCTGAGATAAGGGTTAAGCATTGTCTGACCACAGCACAACCTTAGGTGAGGTGCAGCACTGCAAGCCTCAGGCAATGAGCGCAAGTATATCCACTTCGTGAATCTAATCTCCCCCAGGGCCTATACATAAACTGATCCTGTGCTGAGGCGCTCACTATATTTCCTGATGACAGACCTGAAGCTGAGTTGCCATGGAAACTACTGAAAAGCTCATCGACTGGGTTTTATGTGAAAAATCTTCATTTCTCTTGCATCTACGAGAAACTGGATATTATTCTGACTCTGCATAGTAATGTATATCAGCCATGGCCTGACTCTACTGTATGGGTTTATGAAACCTTCCTTTGTCTCAGATGTAATCATGATGTTATATGCCTCAATCCCTGGGGGGGCTCTCAATGACAAATTTCAGCTTAGCACCACTCGTCACCATCCACCTCATGCAGCAAGATGTCATATATCGACCCTGATGTTCGGCACAGGAATTACTGTGTGCTCAGATGTATATTGTGTGTAAGGCCCCAGTCAGTATTAGCAGCACATAAACTGCCTGTTGTGTTCAATAAGACCACATAGTGCCAGCCATTTCTCTAGACCAGTTGTCAACATTTTAAACTAATTTCCAGGATGACAATGTGACTTTACAATTCCCGTCACAAAATCGTTACTGAAACTGAATATTTTTTGCATTTATGGCCCTAAATTTATAATAAAGAGCACAATTAGTGAAATGCAATCTATTTATACTATTACATCACATAAAGGCCCTAATTCATCAAAATGTTTACATTAAAAATCTGTCAGAAATACTTTGAAAAGTTGCAAAATTTTTGGTACCATGAGGTAGGGCAAAAACTTTTAAACTGGAGTGAAATCACCAAAAGTTGCAACCAGCTCTGACACAATGGGCTGAGCTGGGGGTTGACACTGGGGATCCCTGGAGTAAGATTTGTAACCAGCACGGCGGCGCACAGAGGTGCACAGCACTTTTTAGATGCAACTGATTCATTAGGAGGCATTCATCTCTTAATGAATCATGTGATTCTAACTCTAAGGCTGGCGTCACACACAACGTATAAATAATCGGTCCATTTTACACGGACGAGAATCGCAGAAATGTTCCCTGAACAGTGATCCATATGTCATCCGTGCGCAGCGTGAGGATGCTATTTTCGTTGCATGTAAGCATCCGTGTGACATCCGTATGGCATCCATATGGCAAGATTTTCTCGCCGGCTAGCAAAATGGACATATAATGGATTTATGAGCTCAAATATTTGTGAATGTAAGTGAGACACACACATATATATATTTATATATATATATATATCTACTATATAATTGTCTAAGGGTCACTTCCGTCTGTCTGTCTGTCCTTCTGCCTGTCAAAGTTACCGTATTCATTCGCTGATTGGTCTCGCCAGCTGCCTGTCATGGCTGCTGCGACCAATCAGCGACGGGCACAGTCCAGAAGAAAATGGCCGCTCCTTACTCCCTGCAGTTTCCCCGGCGATCCGCTCCATTATCTCCGCTCCCCGCAGTCAGTGTCCCCGGCGCTCCGCTCCATACTCCCCGCAGTGTCCCCGGCGCTCCGCTCCATGCTCCCCGCAGTCACTGTCCCCGGAACCCGCTCCATACTCCCCTCCAGTCACCGCTAACACAGGGTTAATGCCGGCGGTAACGGACCGCGTTATGCCGCAGGTAACGCACTCCGTTACCGCTGCTATTAACCCTGTGTGTCCCCAACCTTTTACTATTGATGCTGCCTATGCGGCATCAATAGTAAAAAAAAGTAATGTTAAAAATAGTAAAAAAAAACCTGCTATACTCACCCTCCGTTGTCCGCTTGCGCCTGCCGCCATCTTCCTTTCCCAGCGATGCTTTGAGAAATTACCCAGAAGACCTAGCGGTCTCGCGAGACCGCTAAGTCATCTGGGTAATTTTGCAAAGCATCCTGGGAACGGAAGATGGCGCCAGCCGCGCACCCATCGGCACAGCGCCATTGGATCCCAGGAGGCGGAGAGACGGGACGCTGAGGAGCAGCGACAAGAATGTTGAGTATGTTAAACTACAAGGGGCCCTAGGATCATTAGGTGAGTATGTTTATTTTTTATTTTTTAACCTGTGACATACGTGACTGGGCAATATACTACGTGGCTCTGTGCTGTATACTACGTCGCTGTGCAATATACTACGTGACTGGGCAGTATACTACGTCGCTGGGCAATATACTACGTGGCTGGGCAATATACTACGTGGCTGGGCAATATACTACGTCACTGGGCAATATACTACGTGACTGGGCAATATACTATGTGGCTGGGCAATATACTACATCGCTGGGCAATATACTACGTGGCTGGGTAATATACTACGTCACTGGGCAATATACTACGTGGCTGGGCAATACACTACGTCACTGGGCAATATAGTACGTGGCTGGGCAATATATTACGTGGGCTGGGCAATATACTACGTCGCTGGGCAATATACTATGTTGCTGGACAATATACTATGTCGCTGGGCAATATACTACGTGACTGGGCAATATGCTATGTGGCTGGGCAATATACTACGTGGCTGGGCAATATACTATATATGTATTCTTAGGAATATTTCCAAAAAGTTATGTCATTATCAACAAATGTGGGTTTTATGGCAGCAATCTGACCATCCCCTTTTGTTCTTAGTGTAAGATAAGTTTCTTACAGTGGCTTATCTCCTTACTAGCTGAAGAGCCCGGCGTTGCCTGGGCATAGTAAATATCTGTGGTTAGTTATAGCACGTCACTTCTCTTATTTTCCCATCACGCCTCTCATTTTCCCAATCACATCTTTAATTTTCCCCCTCACATCTCTCATTTTCTCCCTCACACCTCTCATTTTCTCCCTCACTCCTCTCATTCCCGCCTAACACTTGTCATTTCGACCTCACATCTGTCATTTTCCGATCACTCCACTATTTTCCCTCACTCCTCTCATTTTGCACTCACACCTTTTCATTTTCACCTCACACCTCTCATTTTCACCTCAGTATATACATGTTTGTCATCTCCCTTATATATAGTATACACCTGTATGTCATCTCCTGTATATAGTATGTACCTGTATGTCATCTCCCCTGTATATAGTATATACCTGCTGTGTGTCATCTCCCCTGTATATAGTATATACCTGTATGTCATCTCCTCCTATATATAGTATATACCTGTATGTCATCTCCTCCTATATCTATAATATAACGCTGGGAGCGTCACTCTGTCCGAAGCCTTTATAGACTGTGCTGGCGCAGTCCGGGCCTCACAGAGTGACGCTCCCGGGAGATCGCGGTATGCGTTCACACTGAACGCACACCGCGATCTCCAACAGAGAAGCAGGGACCGCCAGGAGGGTGAGTATCGCCTATATTCACCTGTCCTGCGTTCCATCGCTGAGCGCCGCCATCTTCCCGGTCTTTGGCCTGTAACCTTCAGTTCAGAGGGCGCGATGACGCGCTTAATGCGTGCCGGCGCCGCCCTCTGACTGAACAGTCACGGCCAGGAGACCGGGAAGATGGCGGCGCTCAGCGCTGGAACGCAGGACAGGTGAATATAGTAAGTGCTGGGGGGCCTGAGCTGGCGTCGATACCGGCACCTGACCCCCACAGCGCGCCGGTGTCCCCGCCTGCTCAGGCCCCCCAGCACTCGGCGCCGAGCGGGTCAGAGGCAGTATGGGGACGCAGGATGGAGCAGCACATAAGGATGGGGACGCAGGATACAGCAGCACATAAGGATGGGGACGCAGGATGGAGAAGCACATAAGGATGGGGACGCAGGATGCAGCAGCACATAAGGATGGGGACGCAGGATGCAGCAGCACATAAGGATGGGGACGCAGGATGCAGCAGCACATAAGGATGGGGACGCAGGATGGAGCAGCACATAAGGATGGGGACGCAGGATGCAGCAGCACATAAGGATGGGGACGCAGGATGCAGCAGCACATAAGGATGGGGACGCAGGATGCAGCAGCACATAAGGATGGGGACGCAGGATGGAGCAGCACATAAGGATGGGGACGCAGGATGGAGCAGCACATAAAGATGGGGACGCAGGATGGGAGCAGCACATAAGGATGGGGACGCAGGATGCAGCAGCACATAAGGATGGGGACGCAGGATGGAGCAGCACATAAGGATGGGGACGCAGGATGGGAGCAGCACATAAGGATGGGGACGCAGGATGGAGCAGCACATAAGGATGGGGACGCAGGATGCAGCAGCACATAAGGATGGGGACGCAGGATGCAGCAGCACATAAGGATGGGGACGCAGGATGCAGCAGCACATAAGGATGGGGACGCAGGATGCAGCAGCACATAAGGATGGGGACGCAGGATGGAGCAGCACATAAGGATGGGGACGCAGGATGGAGCAGCACATAAAGATGGGGATGCAGGATGGGAGCAGCACATAAGGATGGGGACGCAGGATGCAGCAGCACATAAGGATGGGGACGCAGGATGGAGCAGCACATAAGGATGGGGACGCAGGATGGGAGCAGCACATAAGGATGGGGACGCAGGATGGAGCAGCACATAAGGATGGGGACGCAGGATGCAGCAGCACATAAGGATGGGGACGCAGGATGAGAGCAGCACATAAGGATGGGGATGCAGGATGGAGCAGCACATAAGGATGGGGACGCAGGATGGAGCAGCACATAAGGATGGGGACGCAGGATGCAGCAGCACATAAGGATGGGGACGCAGGATGCAGCAGCACATAAGGATGGGGACGCAGGATGCAGCAGCACATAAGGATGGGGACGCAGGATGGAGCAGCACATAAAGATGGGGACGCAGGATGGGAGCAGCACATAAGGATGGGGACGCAGGATGGAGCAGCACATAAGGATGGGGACGCAGGATGCAGCAGCACATAAGGATGGGGACGCAGGATGCAGCAGCACATAAGGATGGGGACGCAGGATGGAGCAGCACATAAGGATGGGGACGCAGGATGCAGCAGCACATAAGGATGGGGACACAGGATGGAGCAGCACATGACAGGATGGGGACGCAGGATGGGAGCAGCGCATGACAGGATGGGGACGCAGGATGGAGCAGCGCATGACAGGATGGGGACGCAGGATGGAGCAGCACATGACAGGATGGGGACGCAGGATGGAGCAGCACATGACAGGATGGGGACGCAGGATGGGAGCAGCGCATCACAGGATGGGAGCAGCGCATCACAGGATGGGGACGCAGGATGGGAGCAGCGCATGACAGGATGGGGACGCAGGATGGAGCAGCACATGACAGGATGGGGACGCAGGATGGGAGCAGCGCATCACAGGATGGGAGCAGCGCATCACAGGATGGGGACGCCGGATGTGAGCAGCGCATGACAGGATGGGGACGCAGGATGGGAGCAGCGCATGACAGGATGGGTACGCAGGATGGAACAGCACATGACAGGATGGGGACGCAGGATGGAGCAGCGCATGACAGGATGGGGACACAGGATGGAGCAGCACATGACAGGATGGGGACGCAGGATGGAGCAGCGCATGACAGGATGGGGACGCAGGATGGAGCAGCACATACCAGGATGGAGACCATATACCAATATAAATGCTCGCCACCCGGGCGTAGAACGGGTTCAATAGCTAGTATAGTATATACCTGTATGTCATCTCCTTCTATATATAGTATATAACTGTATGTCATCTCCTCCTTTATATAGTATATACCTGTGTGTCATCTCTCCTGTATATAGTATATATCTGTGTGTCATCTCCCCTGTATATAGTATATACCTGTGTGATCTCCTGTATTAGACCTCGTTAACACGTTATTTGCTCAGCATTTTTACCTCAGTATTTGTAAGATAAATTGGCAGCCTGATAAATCCCCAGCCAACAGGAAGCCCTCCCCCTGGCAGTATATATTAGCTCACACATACACATAATAGACAGGTCATGTGACTGACAGCTGCCGTATTTCCTATATGGTACATTTGTTGCTCTTGTAGTTTGTCTGCTTATTAATCAGATTTTTATTTTTGAAGGCTAATACCAGACTTGTGTGTGTTTTAGGGCGAGTTTCGTTTGTCAAGTTGTGTGTGTTGAGTTGTGTGTGGCGACATGCATGTAGCGACTTTTGTGAGATGAGTTTTGTGTGGCAACATGCGTGTAGCAACTTTTTGTGTGTCGAGTTGCATGTGACAGGTTAGTGTAGCAAGTTGTGTGCAGCAAGTTTTGCACATGGCGAGTTTTGCGCGTGTTGAGTTTTATGTCTGGTGCCTTTTGAGTATGTGCAAGTTTTGTGTGAGGCAACTTTTGCATGTGTTGCAAATTTTGTGCATGTGGCAATTTTTCCGCATGTGCAAGTTTTGCGTGTGGCGAGTTTTCCATGAGGTGAGTTTTGCACTTGTGGCGAGTTTTGCGTGAGCCTATTTTTTGCCTGTGGCGAGTTTTGCGCGTGGTGAGTTTTGAGCGGCGACTTTTGTGTTTCGACTTTTATGTGGCGAGGTTGGTGTATGTGTGGTGAAATGTGTGCTGAGGGTGGTATATGTGTTCAAGCACGTGGTAGTGTGTGGCGCATTTTGTGTGTGTGTTCATATCCCCGTGTGTGGTGAGTATCCCATGTCGGGGTCCCACCCTAGCAACTGTACGGTATATACTCTTTGGCGCCTTCGCTCTCACTCTTTAAGTCCCCCTTGTTCACATCTGGCAGCTGTCAATTTGCCTCCAACACTTTTCCTTTCACTTCTCCCCATTATGTAGATAGGAGAAAAATAGTTTGGTGAATTGGAAAGCGCGGGGTTAAAATTTCACCTCACAACGTAGCCTATGACGCTCTCAGGGTCCAGACGTGTGACTGTGCAAAATTTTGTTGCTGTAGCTGCGACGCTTCCAACACTTTTCCTTTCACTTTTTTCCCCATTATGTAGATAGGGGCAAAATTGTTTGGTGAATTGGAACGCGCGGGGTAAAAATTTCGCCTCACAATATAGCCTATGACGCTCTCGGGGTCCAGACGTGTGACTGTGCAAAATTTTGTGGCTGTAGCTGCGATGGTGCAGATGCCAATCCCGGACATACACACACACACATACACACACACATACACACATTCAGCTTTATATAGTAGATGACATTAAACATATACACTGTATGCTCAGTCGATCTAGCTGTACATGTTTATGCAAAAGTCGTGGCTATGGTTGTCAGGCAAACTGGGCTTTGGCTTATAGCTATTTTAGAGCTACATATCCAGCTTGACAGTATAAGGGATGATATGTTATTATTATTATTATTATTATACATTTTTTATAGCGCCATTTATTCCATGGCGCTTTACATGTGAATACGGGGCAAATATAGACAAATACATTAAACATGAGCAGATAACAAGGCACACGAGTACATAAGGAGGGAGGACCCTGCCCGCGAGGGCTCACAGTCTGCAGGGGGTGGGTGAGGATACACTAGGAGAGGGAAGAGCTGGCTGTACGGCTGTTCAGTAGGTTGAGGATCACTGCAGGCTGTAGGCTTGTCGGAAGAGATGAGTCTTCAGGTTCTTTTTGAATGTTTCTATGGTAGGCGCAAGTCTGATGTGTTGGGGTAGAGAGTTCCAGAGTATGGGGGAAGCACGGGAGAAGTCTTGGATGCGGTTATGGGAAGAAGAGATGAGAGGGGAGTAGAGAAGGAGGTCTTGGGAGGATCGGAGGTCGCGTGTAGGTAGGTACCGGGAGACCATGTCACAGATGTATGGAGGAGACAGGTTGTGGATGGCTTTGTATGTCAGTGTGAGGGTTTTGAACTGGAGTCTCTGGGCGATAGGAAGCCAGTGAAGGGCTTGACACAGGGGAGAGGCTGGGGAATAGCGGGGGGACAGGTGGATTAGTCGGGCAGCAGAGTGTAGGATGGATTGGAGTGGTGCCAGAGTGCTAGAGGGGAGTCCAGAGAGTAGGAGGTTGCAGTAGTCGAGGCGGGAGATGATAAGGGCATGCACTAGCGTTTTTGCAGTGTTGCGGTCAAGGAAAGCACGGATCCGGGAAATATTTTTGAGTTTGAGACGACAGGAGGAGGCAAGGGCTTGGATATGTGGCTTGAAAGAGAGGGCAGAGTCGAGGATCACCCCGAGGCACCGGGCGTGTGGGACTGGGGATAGTGAGCAGCCATTGACATTGATGGATAGGTCTGGTGGAGGGGTAGAGTGAGATGGGGGAAAGATGATGAATTCTGTTTTGTCCATGTTCAGTTGTAGAAAGCGAGCAGAAAAGAAGGCTGAAATGGCAGACAGACAGTGCGGGATTTTGGTAAGCAAGGAGGAGAGGTCAGGTCCGGAGAGGTAGGTCTGCGTGTCGTCAGCGTAGAGATGGTACTGCATACCGTGGGATTCTATGAGCTGTCCCAGGCCGAAAGTGTAGATGGAGAAGAGTAGGGGTCCTAGAACAGAGCCTTGAGGAACACCGACTGACAAGGGGCGAAGTGAGGAGGTGGTGTGGGGGAGGGAGACACTGAATGTTCGGTCTGTCAGATATGACGAGATCCAGGAAAGGGCCAAGTCTGTGATGCCAAGGGATGAGAGGATTTGTAGCAAAAGGGAGTGATCTACAGTGTCAAAGGCAGAAGACAAGTCCAGGAGAAGGAGGACAGAGTAGTGTCGCTTGCTCCTGGCAGTTAGTAGGTCATTGGTGACTTTAGTTAGGGCAGTTTCAGTTGAGTGATGGGAACGGAAGCCTGATTGTAACCGATTAAAGAGGGAGCAGGAGGAGAAGTGGGAGGACAGTTCAAGATGGACGTGTTGCTCCAGCAATTTGGAGGCATAAGGGAGAAGAGATATTGGGCGATAGCTAGACACAGAGGATGGGTCGAGGGAGGGCTTTTTGAGGATGGGTGTGATCTTGGCATGCTTGAAGGATGAGGGAAAGACACCTGTTGTGAGTGAGAGGTTGAAGAGGTGCTTTAGGGTTGGGATGAAGACCGTGGAAAGGTTAGGGATGAGGTGGGATGGGAGCGGGTCAAGCGTGCAGGTGGTGAGGTGTGATCTTGACAGGAGGGTGGAGAGCTGATCTTCTGTCATGGTGGAGAAGCTGGTTTTGGAGGAGCAGGGTTGAGCAGCTAAGAGGGGCAGTGGGCGCTGTGGGCCAAAGCTTTCTCTGATCGTATCGATCTTCTGTTTAAAGAAAGAGGCGAAGTCATCAGCAGAAATGAGGGGGGAGGGAGGAGGTGCGGGGGGACGGAGTAGAGAATTGAAAGTGTTGAAAAGCTGTTTAGGGTTGTGGGACAGGGAGGATATGAGGGATGAGAAGTAAGTTTGTTTTGCGGCAGTGAGCGCAGACTTGAAGCTGGCAAGGGACTGCTTGTATGCAGTGAAGTGGTCGGCAGAGCGGGATCGCTTCCATCTCCGCTCAGCAATCCTGGAAGCCCGTCTCAATTCTTTGGTCAGGCTGGTCAGCCAGGGCTGCCTGTTAATTGTACGAGTTTTACTATGCATGAGTGGGGCGGCCGAATCGAGTGTTGTTGTTATTGTGGTGTTATAAAAAGTGGCAGCAGCATCTGTGTCATGAAGGGAAGCTATGTCTGTGAGAGGGAGAAGGGACTCAGAGAGTGATTGTAAGTTGAGATGTTTGAGATTTCTGCGAGGGTGAGTGAGTTTGTGGAGTGGGGGTTGCACACTAGGAGAGGAGAGGGAAGAGAATATCAGTAGGTTGTGGTCAGACAGGGGGAGGGGTGTGTTAGTGAGGTTAGTAAGGGAGCAGAGGCGGGTGAAGATGAGGTCCAGCGTGTGGCCATCTTTGTGAGTGGCCTCAGAGGACCATTGAGTGAGGCCAAAGGAGGCAGTCAGTGATAAAAGTTTAGAGGTAGCTGAGGTGAAAGTGTCAATGGGGACATTGAAATCACCCATGATGATAGTGGGGATGTCAACAGAGAGGAAATGAAGTAGCCAGGTGGTGAAGTGGTCGAGAAAGGTGGAGATGGCTAGTTCTGGGGGGCGGTAGATGACAGCCAGCTGGAGGTTGGAGGGGGAATAGATGCGGACAGAGTGCACCTCAAACGAGGGAAGAGTAGCGGAGGGTGGTAGCGGGATTGGAGTAAAGGAGCAGGTGTCGGACAGGAGCAAGCCAACTCCTCCACCGCGTTTGTTGCTGGGGCGAGGGGTGTGAGAGAGGTGGAATCCGCCATAGGAGAGCGCAGCTGGAGAGGCCGAGTCAGAGGGGGTGAGCCAGGTTTCAGTGAGGCCGAGGAAGGAGAGTTTGTTGGTGATGAAGAGGTCATGGATAAATGGCAGTTTGTTGCAGATGGAGCGTGCGTTCCATAGTGCTCCAAGTAGGGGGAGCTGGGGAGTGGGGGCTGGATGAATGGGTATGAGGTTGTCGTGGTTGGGAAAACGTGCGGAGGATCGTGGCAGGGGGTTAGAAACGAGTGTGGGGATGAATTGGGGAGGGCCGGGATTTGGGGATATGTCACCAGCAATGAGGAGTAACAGACAGATCATTAGAAGGTGGGAGCAGGATAGGACATGATGTGGCCGTGTGTGTCTGGATAAAAAGGATTGTATGTGGAGGAACAGTTCTGAGGAGAAGGTGAGATGGCTGGGGAGTATGGAGGAAGAAATGACTAGTTCCTTACTAGGAGGAGGGATTGCAGGAGATTGTAAGAAGGAAAGTAGTATGGGGGAGAAAGAGAAAAGAAACCGAAACATTGTAGTGGTTAGTGTTCTGTTACCTTCCAGTCAATTCCAGTCCAATTCAGTCTAATTCAGAATCATAATTAAAAAGATGTAATTCAGTCTAATTCAGAATCATAATTAAAAAGATGTAATTCAGTCTAATTCAGAATCATAATTAAAAAGATGTAATTCAGTCTAATTCAGAATCATAATTAAAAAGATGTAATTTAAAAGATGGAAGTTAAAAGATGAATTTGCAGCAGACTGAGTCTATAGCAGACTCCTGCATGTGAATATATCCCCAGTTAAGGGCAATCAGGTGTGAATGAGGGGGTGGCTGGGTATGGGAGATCAGATGTAGAGAGTTAAGCAAAGGTCATAAAGTGAGGGAGGGGTAAGACTGACCACTCAAAGAGATGCCAGGATCACACAATGAGATACATCAAAACAGGTCATGGAAAACAAGCTGATAGGTAAGAAAGCATACTAAAAGGATTATATGTGCTGCACCAAGACACTCAGATCCAGGGGAAGCATAGAAAAGCCAGTGCAATATACAGAGACATTCAGAAACCAAGGAGAGCTGGGTAAAGTCAGTGCATACCATGGAAAATTAATGCAGCATACAGAGATATTCTGGAGCCAGGGAGAGCTGGGTAAAGTCAGTGCATACCTGTGGGAAGAGGAGAACAGCTCGATTAGATGGTGCAGATGATGATAATATTGTAGTAGTGATGAGTAGCCAAATGCATTCTAGAATTCAGTCTAATTCAGAATCATAATTAAAAAGATGTAATTTAAAAGATGGAAGTTAAAAGATGAATTTGCAGCAGACTGAGTCTATAGCAGACTCCTGCATGTGAATATATCCCCAGTTAAGGGCAATCAGGTGTGAATGAGGGGGTGGCTGGGTATGGGAGATCAGATGTAGAGAGTTAAGCAAAGGTCATAAAGTGAGGGAGGGGTAAGACTGACCACTCAAAGAGATGCCAGGATCACACAATGAGATACATCAAAACAGGTCATGGAAAACAAGCTGATAGGTAAGAAAGCATACTAAAAGGATTATATGTGCTGCACCAAGACACTCAGATCCAGGGGAAGCATAGAAAAGCCAGTGCAATATACAGAGACATTCAGAAACCAAGGAGAGCTGGGTAAAGTCAGTGCATACCATGGAAAATTAATGCAGCATACAGAGATATTCTGGAGCCAGGGAGAGCTGGGTAAAGTCAGTGCATACCATGGAAAATTAATGCAGCATACAGAGATATTCTGGAGCCAGGGAGAGCTGGGTAAAGTCAGTGCATACCTGTGGGAAGAGGAGAACAGCTCGATTAGATGGTGCAGATGATGATAATATTGTAGTAGTGATGAGTAGCCAAATGCATTCTAGAATTCAGTCTAATTCAGAATCATAATTAAAAAGATGTAATTTAAAAGATGGAAGTTAAAAGATGAATTTGCAGCAGACTGAGTCTATAGCAGACTCCTGCATGTGAATATATCCCCAGTTAAGGGCAATCAGGTGTGAATGAGGGGGTGGCTGGGTATGGGAGATCAGATGTAGAGAGTTAAGCAAAGGTCATAAAGTGAGGGAGGGGTAAGACTGACCACTCAAAGAGATGCCAGGATCACACAATGAGATACATCAAAACAGGTCATGGAAAACAAGCTGATAGGTAAGAAAGCATACTAAAAGGATTATATGTGCTGCACCAAGACACTCAGATCCAGGGGAAGCATAGAAAAGCCAGTGCAATATACAGAGACATTCAGAAACCAAGGAGAGCTGGGTAAAGTCAGTGCATACCATGGAAAATTAATGCAGCATACAGAGATATTCTGGAGCCAGGGAGAGCTGGGTAAAGTCAGTGCATACCTGTGGGAAGAGGAGAACAGCTCGATTAGATGGTGCAGATGATGATAATATTGTAGTAGTGATGAGTAGCCAAATGCATTCTAGAATTCAGTCTAATTCAGAATCATAATTAAAAAGATGTAATTTAAAAGATGGAAGTTAAAAGATGAATTTGCAGCAGACTGAGTCTATAGCAGACTCCTGCATGTGAATATATCCCCAGTTAAGGGCAATCAGGTGTGAATGAGGGGGTGGCTGGGTATGGGAGATCAGATGTAGAGAGTTAAGCAAAGGTCATAAAGTGAGGGAGGGGTAAGACTGACCACTCAAAGAGATGCCAGGATCACACAATGAGATACATCAAAACAGGTCATGGAAAACAAGCTGATAGGTAAGAAAGCATACTAAAAGGATTATATGTGCTGCACCAAGACACTCAGATCCAGGGGAAGCATAGAAAAGCCAGTGCAATATACAGAGACATTCAGAAACCAAGGAGAGCTGGGTAAAGTCAGTGCATACCATGGAAAATTAATGCAGCATACAGAGATATTCTGGAGCCAGGGAGAGCTGGGTAAAGTCAGTGCATACCATGGAAAATTAATGCAGCATACAGAGATATTCTGGAGCCAGGGAGAGCTGGGTAAAGTCAGTGCATACCATGGAAAATTAATGCAGCATACAGAGATATTCTGGAGCCAGGGAGAGCTGGGTAAAGTCAGTGCATACCTGTGGGAAGAGGAGAACAGCTCGATTAGATGGTGCAGATGATGATAATATTGTAGTAGTGATGAGTAGCCAAATGCATTCTAGAATTCAGTCTAATTCAGAATCATAATTAAAAAGATGTAATTTAAAAGATGGAAGTTAAAAGATGAATTTGCAGCAGACTGAGTCTATAGCAGACTCCTGCATGTGAATATATCCCCAGTTAAGGGCAATCAGGTGTGAATGAGGGGGTGGCTGGGTATGGGAGATCAGATGTAGAGAGTTAAGCAAAGGTCATAAAGTGAGGGAGGGGTAAGACTGACCACTCAAAGAGATGCCAGGATCACACAATGAGATACATCAAAACAGGTCATGGAAAACAAGCTGATAGGTAAGAAAGCATACTAAAAGGATTATATGTGCTGCACCAAGACACTCAGATCCAGGGGAAGCATAGAAAAGCCAGTGCAATATACAGAGACATTCAGAAACCAAGGAGAGCTGGGTAAAGTCAGTGCATACCATGGAAAATTAATGCAGCATACAGAGATATTCTGGAGCCAGGGAGAGCTGGGTAAAGTCAGTGCATACCATGGAAAATTAATGCAGCATACAGAGATATTCTGGAGCCAGGGAGAGCTGGGTAAAGTCAGTGCATACCATGGAAAATTAATGCAGCATACAGAGATATTCTGGAGCCAGGGAGAGCTGGGTAAAGTCAGTGCATACCTGTGGGAAGAGGAGAACAGCTCGATTAGATGGTGCAGATGATGATAATATTGTAGTAGTGATGAGTAGCCAAATGCATTCTAGAATTCAGTCATGGAAAATTAATGCAGCATACAGAGATATTCTGGAGCCAGGGAGAGCTGGGTAAAGTCAGTGCATACCATGGAAAATTAATGCAGCATACAGAGATATTCTGGAGCCAGGGAGAGCTGGGTAAAGTCAGTGCATACCATGGAAAATTAATGCAGCATACAGAGATATTCTGGAGCCAGGGAGAGCTGGGTAAAGTCAGTGCATACCATGGAAAATTAATGCAGCATACAGAGATATTCTGGAGCCAGGGAGAGCTGGGTAAAGTCAGTGCATACCATGGAAAATTAATGCAGCATACAGAGATATTCTGGAGCCAGGGAGAGCTGGGTAAAGTCAGTGCATACCATGGAAAATTAATGCAGCATACAGAGATATTCTGGAGCCAGGGAGAGCTGGGTAAAGTCAGTGCATACCATGGAAAATTAATGCAGCATACAGACATATTCTGGAGCCAGGGAGAGCTGGGTAAAGTCAGTGCATACCATGGAAAATTAATGCAGCATACAGAGATATTCTGGAGCCAGGGAGAGCTGGGTAAAGTCAGTGCATACCATGGAAAATTAATGCAGCATACAGAGATATTCTGGAGCCAGGGAGAGCTGGGTAAAGTCAGTGCATACCATGGAAAATTAATGCAGCATACAGAGATATTCTGGAGCCAGGGAGAGCTGGGTAAAGTCAGTGCATACCATGGAAAATTAATGCAGCATACAGAGATATTCTGGAGCCAGGGAGAGCTGGGTAAAGTCAGTGCATACCATGGAAAATTAATGCAGCATACAGAGATATTCTGGAGCCAGGGAGAGCTGGGTAAAGTCAGTGCATACCATGGAAAATTAATGCAGCATACAGAGATATTCTGGAGCCAGGGAGAGCTGGGTAAAGTCAGTGCATACCATGGAAAATTAATGCAGCATACAGAGATATTCTGGAGCCAGGGAGAGCTGGGTAAAGTCAGTGCATACCATGGAAAATTAATGCAGCATACAGAGATATTCTGGAGCCAGGGAGAGCTGGGTAAAGTCAGTGCATACCATGGAAAATTAATGCAGCATACAGAGATATTCTGGAGCCAGGGAGAGCTGGGTAAAGTCAGTGCATACCTGTGGGAAGAGGAGAACAGCTCGATTAGATGGTGCAGATGATGATAATATTGTAGTAGTGATGAGTAGCCAAATGCATTCTAGAATTCAGTCTAATTCAGAATCATAATTAAAAAGATGTAATTTAAAAGATGGAAGTTAAAAGATGAATTTGCAGCAGACTGAGTCTATAGCAGACTCCTGCATGTGAATATGTATACATATAATGGCAGTACCGTAGAAGTCTAACTGATTTATTAGAGATCAGCACATCAAAATTTGTGTAAATTTTTCTAGGGAAATCTATTTACGGATAACTATTCCCTTTTTATGCCCTGAGGGTTCTACAGATCCTAGACCATAATAATTGTAAAATGGTAAAAATAAATAAAAAATCCTTATACTCATCTCACTGCTCACCTCTCTGGCCCTTCTACTGCTCACCACATTTTTAGATTGCTGTCATTTGCACTGAAAATCGCAGGATGTAGGGTTCTGCACATTGGCGTGCACAGTCAAGGAGCACGATGTGACGTCATGACAGTTTGACCTTTCGCACACTCACACAAAAAGTGTTTAGGTTTTTTTTTTATTTTTTAATATTTTGAGGGATTTTACAGTTCAGAAAAATGGCATACAGCAACTGCCATCTTGCTGAATCCATGCAGAAGCAAATTTGAAAAAAATCAGCATTTTGGGAAATGCAGATTTTTGTACAATTCGAGTACAAATTAATTCACTCATCTGAATTATTATTGTGTTTTGGTAATAAATACATTAACAAATATTAGTATTTAATAAATAATATTTTAATTGTTTTGGAATTTATCAATATTCTTTGCATATGGTTTATGATGAAACTGGGGCATTTCCAGAAAGAAACCCTTGACTCTCCCTGAAAACTAGGCAAAGTTGGCAAACACTTTGAAGTAAGTTAAGCTGCTTCATTGCTAGATGGCGCCTTAAGGTCTCTTACCATCTAGATCACAAGTTATTTTGCCATCAATTTTAAATGCATTGTGGCTTAATGATGGTTTTAATTGTCTCTTTTATTGTGATGGCAGCAGACATAGTGTCAGATAAAGTGGTTTTCGAATTATTGTGGTCTTATCCCTTGACTTTCTATTAATCCCATATAAAGTACTTCAATTCTGCTATTTCATTCAGACTCAGGTT
This sequence comes from Ranitomeya imitator, assembly GCF_032444005.1. NCBI lineage: Eukaryota > Metazoa > Chordata > Amphibia > Anura > Dendrobatidae > Ranitomeya > Ranitomeya imitator. Next base: position 723,324,612 of record NC_091284.1, read on the forward strand.
ATATCTGTTGGTTTTCCTGTGAAAGTAAAATATTCTTAAAATGTTGGGGCTGATTTATTAAGAAGGGTGCCATTTATATGTCTTAAATTACTTATGAAAAAGCACCACCTATATTAACTCCTTGGAATCACAGCCAGGTTTAATCTTTATGACAGGTTCCAAGAAGCTATTATTTTTATTTCATAGTCATATGAAGACTTGTTTTTGGGGGGATGAGTTGTATTTGTCAATGCAATTAATTTAGTATACACATAATTTATTAAGAAAATTTATTAAATCTTTATGGCTTTATGGGAAGGAATATAAACATGCAGGCCCCTCCAAACGCACACAGTATAGTGCAGCTCCCCTCCTCACACAGTATATTGCAGCTCCCCCCACACACAGTATAGTGCAGTTCTCCCCCACACACAGTGTAATGCATCCACACACACAGTATAGTGCAGCCCCCGCACAGTATAATGCAGCCCCCACATACAGTATAATGTAGCCCTCCCATACACAGTATAATGCTGCCCCCAACACAGTATAATGCAGCTCCCACCCATAGTATAATGCAGCCCCCCATACACAGTATAATGCAGCACCCCTCCACACACAGTATAATGCAGCCCCCCACATGCACTATATCGCAGCTCCCCTCCACACAGTATAGTGCAGCTCTCCCCAACTCACAGCACAGTGCAGCTCCCCAACATACAGTATAGTGCAGTTCCCAACACACAAAGTTTAAAGCAGCCCCCCACACACAGTATAAGGCAACCCCCTCCACACACACTATAATGCAGCCCCCTCCACACACACAGTATAGTGCAGCTCCCCTCCACACACAGTATAGTGCAGCTCCTCTCCACACATAGTATAGTGCAGCTCCCCTCCACACACAGTATATTACAGCTCCCCTTCACACACAGTATAGTACAGCTCCTCTCACACACAGTATAAAGCAGCCCCCCACACTTTATAATGCAGCCCTGTCCACACAGCATAATGCAGCCCCCTCCACACACACAGTATAGTGCAGCCCCCCTCCACACACACTGTATAGTGCAGCACCCCAACACACAGTATAGTGCAGCTCCCCAAGACACAGTATAGTGCAGCTCCCTCAACACACAGTACAGTGCAGCTCCCCCAAACACACAGTATAATGCATCTCCCCAACACACAGTATAGTGCAGACATGCATACATAGTGTAGTGCAGCCACTGCACTCACACAGACACACACACAATAATGCATACACACACAAATTCACACAATACTCACCTCTCCTCCTTGTTCCCCACACTGCTCCAAGCTCTGCTCCAGTCTCTTAAGCTCCACTGCTGGCACTGCATGTCCCACGATGAAGTGACATCATCGCTCACCTGTTGAGTCACAAGCAGAGGGGGAGTCATGGGAAAGCGAGTATCATCTGATGCTCTCTTCTCCATCACTGCTTTCAACTGTATCAACATCTATGATGCCGATAAGTTTAATGAGCGATGGGGTGGCGGCTCTGGGCCCCTCTTAAAGGCCCCATAGTGGCCACTCCTCCAGGGGCCCTAGGCAGCTGACTGGTCTGCCTGCCTCTAAAGCCTGCCCTGACCAACAGGTATGCATGTACCTATATGGTAAGTCCAAAGGGCTTATCTCATGAGAAGATGCCTCTTGTGGTCTCCTTCCCTAATTGACTTATTTACCCTTTCTATGCCATATGTTTTTAAAGAAGAAACTTGATTTTGATATTAGGTTAAAAATGTTTTGATGCACGTGATATGGTGCGATTAGTGCTGATTATACTATTTTCTAGCTATTGAACCCGTTCTACGCCCGGGTGGCGAGCATCTATATTGGTATATGGTCTCCATCCAGGTATGTGCTGCTCCATCCTGCGTCCCCATCCTGTCATGTGCTGCACCCATCCTGCACCCCCATTCTGACATGTGCTACTCCCATCCTGCACCCCCATTCTGACATGTGCTGCTCCATCCTGCGTCCCCATCCTGTCGTGTGCTGCACCCATCCTGCGCCCCCATCCTGCCATGTGTTGCACCCATCTTGCGCCCCCATTCTGTCGTGTGTTGCACCCATCCTGCGCCCCCATTCTGTCATGTGCTGCTCCCATCCTGCGCCCCCATTGTGACATGTGCTGCTCCCATCCTGCGCCCCCATTCTGACATGTGCTGCACCCATCCTGCACCTCCATTCTGACATGTTCTGCACCCATCCTGCGCCTCCATTCTGTCATTTGCTGCTCCCATCCTGTCATGTGCTGCTCCCATCCTGTGCCCCCGTTCTGTCATGTGCTGCTCCCATCCTGCGCCTCTGTTCTGTCATGTGCTGCTCCCATCCTGTGCCCCTGTTCTGTCATGTGCTGATCCCATCCTGTGCCCCTGTTCTGTCATGTGCTGCTCCCATCCTGCGCCCGTTGTGTCATGTGCTGCTTCCATCCTGCACCCCCGTTCTGTCATGTGCTGCCCTATTCTGTCATGTGCGGCTCCCATCCTGCATCTTGTAATGTGTAAATGGATCACCCCCAGACACAGGGCCACGAGTTTTCGGTATCAGGCCTCTCTGATTCGGTTCTGAGGCTGTCACGGTGGCTAGACCCGGTCTGTGACCCTGCTAAGGGGCGTCCAATAAAAGGTGATAGGAGTCTGTCAAGGTTTCGTGACGCCACCTGTGGTATTCGGTCAGGGTGACCGACGCTGCTGTGGGGTCCGCTGGGGTGATGGAATGGCAGCTAGATGGTATACCTTCCCACAGGTGAAGTGTGTCCCCAGGGCTTCCCAGTAAGGTGGATGGTGATGATGTGAGGTGCAGGCAATAACGAGGACACAAGGTTGCAATCTCTTTACCTCTTTACTGAAGACTTCAGGATCCTCAATCCAGAGCACGATTAACAGGGCTTTCTGAGACCGGCCGGTCCGATGGGCACATCCAGAGTTCCCCTTGCAGGTGGAAATCAGTGTCTACCACTAGCGCCTGTGTGTTGTAGTGCTACCCTGCTGAGCATTCGGAATAGTCCTCACAACTTCTGTTCTCGTTCGTTCTTTCTATTTCTTTCTCTCTCTCTTTTGTTCCAGATGTTACTAGTTTCTCGTCCCCCAGGTATGTTATGGCTAGGACGCACCCGTATGACGGGAAGGCTCGGAGCTCTTCCGGCACCCTAGAGATGCCCCTCTCCACGCGTTGCCCCTTATGTCTTTGTAGGAAATTTAAGGTAGACAGCCAACCTATAATTAACTGTCCTGCGGGGTTCAAAGTAAGGCCTAGAGTCAGTTACTTACGCGGTGTTCCAGCCACCGGCTACGCGCCTCAGTAGGATGTAGCCTCGGTCTCCCGGCACGACTCCTACTGGCTCTCCTTTGTGCTTGATCTCGTTTCTCACTGTTCCACAATGTCATTCCCTTCATGTCACTTTCTTAGGATACCGCCGCAAGGTACTGCAGACGTGGTTCCTTAACATTCTGCTCTGTTTGCTAGGTACCTGCCAGGTTCCCACGCCCGACAGGGAACCCCCTGTGTCTTCTCCCTACAACACCCCCTGCCACGGGATGTTGCCTGAATCCAACCCAGTCAGCTTCTGACTAACTTCCTATCCAACCCCTAGTTTTACCAGTGTGAGGAGTGGCCCAATAAATAAAGCCTTTTTCTCCCCCTAGTGGCCGGAGTGTGAAGTGTAATGTGTGCTGGTGATACCTGGTCAGTAGAATTCCTTCAGTGCCATCAGACGTACCATCACTCCCCTTAGCGGCAGAGTGTCATACTGCAACAACCAGATCTCTGGGGTGCTGCACTCCCCCCTGGTTAAATCCAGGACTCCTGGACTGGGAAGAAGAACAACAATAGATATCAGCAAAAGACATACAAAATTTTTAAATGCTTGGAACAGTAAATATAACAAAGCTTCCCTTTATGGGAGGTGAGGACACTTGAACGTTACAAACAAAAACAAGGTTAAATATTTTTAAATAACATTCTGACTATAAATAACTCTTATTACCCAGCTGGGTATTCTACTAAGTGCAAATTCTGAACATTAATTTAACTTTTCCTTTCAGGGCGTATAAGCTGAACCCACTAAAGGCCTACTATAAAATACTATAAAATAACTCAACTTTTCTTTCTAGCTTCACCAATGCAGGACCGCCTAGCTCCTTGGCTGGGCCTACTGTCATTGTCTTTCTGTCAGCAACCAACTTTCGTTCTACAGTTCTCAGGAGGACTCTCTCTCTAACCCCCTCGGGTTCACTTTCAACCTTTCTTGTCCTCAATTTCTAACAACATTATCAAACCTTTCTAAATCACAACATTATTAACATTTTAACTTTTCTTAAGGCAACATGTGAACATTCCTTTTAAGAGGGAACCAAGTCTCTCTGAGGTAGTGCAGATTCCCTCCGTCTGCAAGTCCAACGACAGCAAGACCCTCTGCGTCACGTCCAAAAACAGTATCTTCGCAAAGTCTTCTTTCTTTTGTAAAACCAGTAGGGAGCACCTTTAAGAAGGTGCAAACTATGTACAAAACAGTTTTGGAATCATTCACTGTTCATGATCCGGCAGTCTTTGGAAACAATGATAACTCGTGCAAAAGGAAATAGAAAGAAAAATGTAAAACAGTAGGGATCCCGGGTCAACAAAGGGATCCCTTTAAGAAATAACCCTGGAGGGGTTTAGCAGCAAACGAGCAGGAAACAGTTAACTATTTACAGTCATCCGGCCTCCAAGGTTTATTGCTGCGACGGTTGCGGTCTTACCTCGCAGACCACCCCTCTCGGCCGAGAAAGGGTGGGACCCACAATGACACGCGGGGCCTGGTCTGTCTGGTGGTCCGCAGCAGGGGCTTCACCCCCTGGAACCTCAGCTACAACCTGAAGGACTGCGCATCGCTGGACACCCCTAGCCACCCAGCCGGTCTCCCTCTGCCATCGGGTGTAGGTCACAGCATCCCCAGGTTTCAGGTCACGATCTTCATCGACTGTTCCATAACAGGGCTCCACCTCGCTCCGGGTGACACGGACCTGCAAGGGCTCTCCAATCTCCTGGATACCCCCCTCTCTTCCTTGGGGTTATAGAAGACCACCACCCCCCACTGTGATGGTGGGACCTTCTCCTCTTCTGTGAGGTCAATCATGGTCACAGGTCGAGGCTGTTTCCTCCATGCCGCCACCAGGTGTCGCTGGTGTTCTGTCACCGGCAGGATCCTCAGGCCTGGCTCCTGCGGTGCACTATTCCCTAGTCGGGTGCGGGGATCTGACACGGCTGGAGGGGGTAGAGGAGGGGACACGGGGGAGAGACGGATCTCCGTGGGGTGGCCCAACCGGGAACTCACCCGCGCGCGGGCCTCCAGGCAGCGCGCCAGCCGGCGAGCCTCAGCGGCGGCCACCCAGCCATCAGGCATCCATCCGCCGGGTTTTCCCTCAGGCAGCTCCACAACGGTCGATCTCTGCAGCAGCGGTGACTCCGGGGTCGCTGCGGGTGATGCAGGCCTGCGCCTGGCCGGGTTGTCTCCATGTGGTGGCCTGGAAGTCGCCATCTTTGTCCCCTCCTCTGGACCTTTTTCCCGGGCTCTTTTTTGGGGGCGGCTCCATCCCCACTGTCCCCACCCTACATAGAGGATGAGAAGGCAGACCTCAGCGGCTGACGGGCCCGCCCTCACCCCCTGCTACGGGATGTTGCCTTAATCCAACCCAGTCAGCTTCTGATTAACTTCCTATCCAACCCCTAGTTTTACCAGTGTGAGGAGTGGCCCAATAAATAAAGCCTTTTTCTCCCCCTAGTGGCCGGAGTGTGAAGTGTAATGTGTGCTGGTGATACCTGGTCAGTAGAATTCCTTCAGTGCCATCAGATGTACCATCACTCCCCTTAGCGGCAGAGTGTCATACTGCAACGACCAGATCTCTGGGGCGCTGCATAAAGGTACCGTCACACTCAGCGATGCTGCAGCGATATAGATAACGAGCCGATCACTGCAGCGTCGCTGTTTAGGTCACTGTAGAGACGTCAAACACAGCAGCTCCAGAACGATGCAGGAGCGATCCTGTGACGTAACGGCGACTCACTTATCAATGTAGCTGGTTGTTAGCTCCATGTAAAACATTGCTGGCATCATTGCTTTTGCTGTCAAACACAACGATACACGCCGACCTGACGACCAAATAAAGTTCTGGACTTCTAGCTCCGACCAACGATATCACAGCGGGATCCAGATCGCTGCTGCGTGTCAAACACAACGAGATCGCTATCCAGGATGCTGCAACGTCACAGATCGTTGTCGTTCTCGTTGTAAAGTTGCTGAGTGTGAGGGTACCTTTACTACTGAGAAGTGCGGTAGATTTTTTTCCTCATTATATCTTAGTGGAAGTCTAATATTTTTACTGATTGAAGTTTATCTGGTTAAAGTAATAAAAGTCTACAGTATATGTTTAGAATTTTAAGATTTAAGTCAGTTATCTTGTCACATAACTTAACTGACAAGCCGGAACCCCCAATAAGATGTTGGATGTTGAAAAATTAAGTTATTCTTGTGTATGTCATTCAACACTGCTGATATAAAGGGGTTTATAATCTGCTATGCGGGAAGTTGAGATGGCCTAGGCCAATTTAAATCGCAGAGTATAAATTGGCTTTGGCCATAATATACCTGGGAAATAACCATACCTAAGCCGCTTTAACCCCAGGTATAGTCTGAACTCAGGATATACTATGCCTTTTACACCAGGCCTTCATCCATGTCTCCTGTTCAAAGTAATTACCTGGCTATTTAGCCAGCTCTCTGTCTTAGATTTCTGCCAACTGTAGCATTGCTCAAGAGATGAGTGTTTGCACTGTGCTCCTAGTCTTGTATTTTCATATTTGCTGCTCGACCTTGGATTTGCCTTGACCATCTGTTTGCCTAGCCCTTTTGTCGAGATTCGCTACCTTATGGGAATTCTGACCTTGGACTGTTACCTGACTACCCCTTTTGTTTCACCCCTCTGTCTATGACCTAACCCTCCTGGCTTTTTACCTCTAACCTCTTCACTACCGAGCCTCATTGCTTTTCCGTGAGTAGTGACTAGTGTCACACCCTTGACAGCCAGCCAGGTACTTTTATAGGAGCATGAAGAAAATAAACTAAAACAATGTTATCAATTGTTGTATCTCTTTTGGCTACAATCGAGCAAACGTCTTTCAGAATTGTAGATCATTATGGATTTTCATATAATAATGGTAAATATTTGTGCATGACAGATTAATCTGATAAAATAATTAAAGGATTAATTAAGGAATAAAATGTAAAGGCTATATAGATTTATTAACCTTAACCAGATACAGATTTTTATTTTCTAACAGTAAACTACATTCTTTATTGCAAACTATATTATCAGCCTTATTTAACCCCGTCATGACCAGAGGTATTTCCATTTTTGCATTTTCGTGTTTTGCTCCAATTTTTTCCAGAGCCATAACTTTTTTAATTTATTGGTAAACTGGCCATGTGAGGGCTTGTTTTTTGCAGGACAAGTTTTACTTTTGAATACACCATTGGTTTTAACATATCATGTACTGGAAAACGGGACACAAATTCCAAGTGTGGTGAAATTGAAAAAAAGTGCAATTCCACATTTTTTTTACGATGTGCACTAGATACTGAAACTGACCTGCCATTATGATTCTCCAGGTCATTACGAATTCATAGACACCAAACATGTATAGGTTCTTTTTTACTTATGTAGTGGAGAAAAAATCCGGATTTTGGTAAACCCCCTCCCCCCCACCAAACTGACCTTTTTATTGATACAATTTTGGTGTAGGTACAGTCTTTTGATAGCCCGTTATTGCATTTTATTGCAATGTAGCAGTGACCAAAAAATCATAATTCTGAAGTTTTTCTTTTTTTCTTGTTGCACCATTTAGCAATCGGGTTAATTCTTTTTTATATTGATAGATTGAGTGATTCTGAAAGCGGCGATACCAAATGTGTATATATATTTTTATTGTTTTATTTTAAATGGGGTGAATGGGGGGTTGTTTGAATTTTAGTATATTTTTATTTTTTTAAAAACTTTTTTTTACTTTTTGCATGCTTCAATAGTCTCCATGGGAAACTAAACGCTGAAGTACTCTGATCTCTTCTGCTACACACAGGTGATGATCAGATTGCCTATGTGTAGCAGAAATGCTCACTTGCTATGAGCGCCAACCACGGGGTGGTGCTCATAGCAATCTGGCAATGACAACCATAGAGGTCTGCTGGAGACCTGTGGTTGTCATGCCAACCCATCAGTGACCCGCAATCATTGGGTCACTGATGAGCAGGATTTACGACGTGCTTCCGGTAAGCATGAGTTAAATGCCACTGTCAGAGATTGACAGCGGCATTTAACTAGTTAACAGCCACGAGTGGATCGCAATTCCACACACGACTGTTGCAAGCACATGTCAGCTGTAAAGAACAGCTGTCATGTGCCTGGAAAGGTGTGGGCTCAGAGCCGGAGCCCATACCAAATGGGGAGTTCTACATTGGCGTACTATTATGCCCAATGTTGGAAAGGGGTTAAACCCATTATGAATATCCCCTTTTAGAGAGTCTTTAGGTGATTCTGCAATTTGTCTATCTAGAATGTTAGGTTGACAGCAGCAGTTCCTTCTAATTCTAGCAAATTCCCCCATTGGGATAGAACGAATAGTGTGTTTAGGATGACTACTATTGGTTTAACAAAATTGGCTGCAGATATGATATCGTCATATATACCAGTGAGTTGCAAATCCTAAAAAGAAATGTGAGAAGAGTGAAAAATGAAGTAAATCTGATGTTGTAATTGTTACTATTCAAATAATCTATAAAGCTTGGTATAGCAGACACACAGCCCCACCATATAAAGAGGAGGTCGTCAATGTATCTGCCATACCACACCACACTGGAGGAAAATGAATTTGCTCTGAAATAAAGATATTGCATTTCCCAAAAAGCAATTACTAAATTTGCCAGTGAGGGCAAATATTTTAATATTTTAAAGAATTTTCTAGTAGGTGGAGACATCCCTTTTTTCTCTAGAATAAAATGAACACTTTATTTGTGCAGTAAAGTGAAAAGCGTTAAATTGAAAATAAAAAAAATTGTGGCAGAATTGTTACTCACAGAAAAGCAATGAGGCTCGGTAGTCAAGAGGTTAGAGGTCAAAAGCCAGGAGGGTTACATCATAGACAGAGGGGTGAAACAAAAGGGGTAGTCAGGTAACAGTCCAAGGTTAGAATTCCCATAAGGTGGTGAATCTTGACAAAAGGGCTAGGCAAACAGATGGTCAAGGCAAATCCAAGGTCGAGCAGCAAATATAAAAGTACAAGACAAGGAGCACAGTGCAAATACACATCTCTTGAGCAATGCTACAGTTGGCAGAAATCTAAGACAGAGAGCTGGCTAAATAGCCAGGTAATTACTTTGAACAGGAGACATGGATGAAGGCCTGGTGTAAAAGGCATAGTATATCCTGGTTCAGACCATACCTGGGGTTAAAGCGTCTTAGGTATGGTTATTTCCCAGGTATATTATGGCCAAAGCCAATTTATACTTTGTGATTTAAATTGGCCTAGGCCATTTCAACCTCCCGCATGTCAGATTATAAATCCCTTTACATCAGCAGTGTTGAATGACATACACAAGAATAACTTAATTTTTCAACATCCAACATCTTATTGGGGGTTCCAGCTTGTCAGGTAAGTTATGTGACAAGATAACTGACTTAAATCTTAAAATTCTAAACATATACTATAGACTTTTATTACTTTAACTAGATAAACTTCAATCAGTAAAAATATTAGACTTCCACCAAGATATAATGAGGTAAAGAATCTACTGCACTTCTCAGTAGTTTCACATTACAAGCAGCTGTGTGTCTGAGTATGATAGAAAGAGATCTGCACACTTTTCAACAAGAGACAGATTGAGAAAGACAGTCAAATAATAAGATCAAGTTACAATTGCATTCTATGGTAAAAGCACTTATCTTACTGGACAGCAGGGTAAACTCAAATATAATGACTGTTATCCATTACCAGTCACATTGTAATGTAAAGGTACCGTCACACTAAGCGACGCTGCAGCGATACCGACAATGATGTCGATCGTTGCAGCGTCGCTGTTTGGTCGCTGGAGAGCTGTCACACAGACAGCTCTCCAGCGACCAACGATCCCAAGGTCCCCGGTAACCAGGGTAAACATCGGGTTACTAAGCGCAGGGCCGCGCTTAGTAACCCGATGTTTACCCTGGTTGCCAGCGTAAACGTTAAAAAAACAAACACTACATACTTACCTTCAGCTGTCTGTCCTTTGGCGCTGTGCTTCTCTGTACTGTCAGCGCTGGTCAGCCGGAAATCAGAGCGGTGACGTCACCGCTCTGCTTTCCGGCTGGCTGGCGCTGACACAGGATGCAGGAGGAGTGCAGAGAAGCAGAGCGCCGGGGACAGACAGCTGAAGGTAAGTATGTAGTGTTTGTTTTTTTAACGTTTACGCTGGTAACCAGGGTAAACATCGGGTTACTAAGCGCAGCCCTGCGCTTAGTAACCCGATGTTTACCCTGGTTACCAGTGAAGACATCGCTGGATCGGTGTCACACACGCCGATCCAGCGATGTCAGCGGGAAGTCCAGCGACGAAATAAAGTTCTGGACTTTCCTCAGCGACCAACAATCTCCCAGCAGGGGCCTGATCGTTGGTCGCTGTCACACATAACGATTTCCTTAACGATATCGTTGCTGCGTCACAAAAAGCAACGATATCGTTAACGATATCGTTATGTGTGACGGTACCTTAAGATCAATCTTTATCATGTTATTAAGAACACAAATACCTTCCCACTACGTGTTAATCAGTTTTAAGTCATTAAAAAATGTCATCTAAAATCTATCTCATTTACAATAGCTCACCCTATTTTACACCCCTGGGGACAGTTTTGCCTAGGACAGTTTATTCCACAGGGTACACTCTGGCCTGAGCCAAACTATCCCCAGGTTTAACCTGGAAAGGGGTTAATTTGGCCTGTTATATCGGCACTCCCTGGTCCTGATTGGACGGCTAAACTGTTACTCATGACTAGTGTTGAGCCACCTCTCTAGTGTTCGGGTTCGGTTCGGTTCGTCAAACAGGGAGGTATTCGTCGAACGTTCGACGAACACCGTCGAACCCCATTGAAACCAATGGCAGGGAAACACAAACACATACAAACACATGGAAAACACATAGAAGACACCTTAAAAGGTGTCCAAAAGCTGACAAACTGCTCAGAAGACACAACAAACATGGAAAAGTCAAAACTACATATAGTCATGCGAAAAGAAAAGAGGTGGAGGAGTAAAAGGAGGATGAGACACAGATATAGGCATGTCATGCCCTTCTAAAATCAAGAAAGGCTGGAGTAAAAATCTAAACTCACTCTACCAACACCCAGACATCTTGACAAAAAAAAAAAGGAAATATCTTTAGGTAGAATGTCGGTGGGTCCATTCAGAACACTTTCCTTTGAAGAAGTAGTGGTACCCCCATTGGGAGTTGTGCCAAAAAATGAACCCAATGCATTCAGACTAATCCACTATTTGTCATATCCAAGGGGCAGGTCAGTAAACGACAACATCGAAGCGGAACCAAGTACAGTACTATGTACTGTACCTCCTTTCACGAGGCAATCAGGTGGGTCAAGAAGTTGGGAAGGGGCACCCTAATGGCCAAAACAGACATTGAGGGGGCGTTCCGGTTACTACCTGTGCCTCCGAATAGTATCCTCCCATTGGGCTAATTCTGTGAAGGAGCATACTACATAGATAGCTGTTTGCCCATGGGGTGCTCCATATCCTGCTCACTATTTGAGGCATTTAGTTGCTTCCTCGAATGTGTCGGCATGGACGTTTGTAAGGCAGCACATATTATCCATTACCTCAACAACTTTTTATGCCTGGGCCCAAAAGATTCGCCACAGTGTGAAAACACACGGTAGTCCACCTGTGAGAAGAAGAGAGCTGGAGGGAGAGTGGACACCCCAGAGCCGAGGGGTTAGATTGAGAAAGAAAGAAGGCGGTGTAGCTTGCTTCATGGGTGGGGTACTCTGCTGAGTAGCAGAAATTGCAACTAGGCCAAAAAAGGATTTCCTGGGCCAAATGCCATTAAAAAATAGTACTTAGGTAAACAGGCGGTGTAGCTTGCTTCATGGGTGGGGTACTCTGCTGAGTAGCACAAAATGCTATTAGGTACAAAACGATTTCCTGGGCTAGATGCAGGTAAAAATTAGTAATTAGATCAACAGGTGGTGTAGCTTGCTTCATGGGTGGGGTACGCTGCTAAGTATCAGTAAATTCTACTAGGCCCAAAAGGATTTCCTGGGCTAGATGCCATTACAAAATAGTAGTTAGGTAAACAGGTAGTGTATCTTGCTTCATGGGTGGGGTACGCTGCTGAGTTGCACCAAATTCTACTAGGCCCAAAATGATTTCCTGGGCAAGATGCCGTTAAAAAATAGTACTTAGTTAAACAGGCGGTGTAGCTTGCTTCATGGGTGGGGTACTCTGCTGAATAGCACAAAATGCTATTAGGTACAAAACGATTTCCTGGGCTAGATGCCATTAAAAAATAGTACTTAGGTAAACAGGAGGTGTAGCTTGCTTCATGGGTGAAGTACGCTGCTGAGTAGCACCAAATTCTACTAGGCCCAAAAGGATTTCCTGGGCCAGATTCCATTAAAAATAGTACTTAGATAAACAGGCGGTGGGTGGCTGGGCTACTCTGCTGACTAGCAGACACCTGAAGCTTTGGAGCAGATCTCTGAATTCCAGGCCATAGTATGAGGAAACAACTCTGCAGACGACCCCACCCGCCTGGAATTGACGATGGCAATGTCACGTAAAACTCAGCAAGGGGACTAAATAAAAGAGTCTCCATTTTTCCAAAAATTCGGCCACAGACACCACTTAAGTGGCATCAATTTTGCAAGAGTTTTTTAAAACGGTTGGTGAGTTGATTTTCAAAAATCATCAAGCTTTTAGTCTCCCCAAGATGACACAGGGGTAGAAAAGTCCTTGCGGATCCAGGATTTGTTCATCTTGATGAGCGTTAGTCTGTCTACATTGTCACTGGACAGCCGCATGCGCTTATCTGTCAGCACACCACCAGCAGCGCTGAACACACGTTCAGAGAGAACGCTGGCTGCGGGGCACGACAAGATCTCCAAGGCGTGAGTGGCGAGCTCAGGCCATTTTTCCAGATTGGAAGCCCAAAATGAGCAAGGGTCCAGTTCCACAGTCATGGCATCGAAGTTAACTTGGAGATACTCCTGTACCATCCTCTCTAGGCATTGGCTGTGCATCAGACTTCTTGTCTCCTGTGGCCTTGCAAAGGATGGTCTAAAAAAATCTTGAAACGACTGGAAAAAATTGCTGTTACCACCAGATACGATGTTACTGTTACGGTTTGAGTGATGATGACTCGATAGTCCCACGGTTGGCAAGTTAGAACTCAGAGATTCGCTATGTGCACCACTGGTGTTTTGTGGAAAAGCAGATGTTAGATTGTGTAACAGTCTCTGCTGATACTCCTGCATGTGTGAATCCCTTTCTATGGCAGGAATTATTTTGCCAAATTTGCTTTTGTACCGGGGATCTAAGAGTGTGGCAACCCAGCAGTCGGCATTACTTTGGATTCTGACAATCTGAGGGTCATGTTACAGGTAGTGCAGCAAGAAGGCACTCATGTGTATTGCGCATCCAGGAGGACCAAGTCCTTGTTGTCTTGGTGGTGGCGAGGTGAGAATCATGCTTCCTTTGTCTGCCTTTTCCCCCAACCTCGCACAACAGGAATTTGATCAAGGTCTCCCTCATCTGATGAGTCTTCCATGCCCAGTGCCAGTTCGTCCTCTACTTCTTCCTCGCCTCCTGCACCTTCCTCAACAGTTTGGCTGCTACCATGCGCCCTCGGTAACCCCTCTCTCTCAGCCTCCAATGCCAGCCACCTTGGTGCTGCCAACCTTCCTGACCTTGGAGATATGATCCCTTACGCATACGACTCCTCCTGTTCCTCTTCCTCCTCCTCTTGTTCCACCACCTGACTCCGAACACTGTGTAAGGTGTGCTCCAGCATGTAAATCACCGGAATTATCATGCTGATAATGGCATCGTCAGCACTAAACATCTTCGTTGCTATTTCAAAACTGTGCAGAAGGGTGCATAGGTCCCTAATCTGAGACCACTCCTGCAGCGTGATTTGCCCCACCTCTTGATCTTGTTGGCCCAGGCTATACGTCATAACGTATTGCACCAGGGCTCGTCGGTGCTGCCACAGTCGCTGCAACATGTGCAGAGTTGAATTCCATAGTGTGGGCACATCGCATTTCAGCTGGTGAACTGGCAGGCCCAACGACTTCTGTAAAGATGCAAGTCACCGAGCTGCGGGATGCGAACAGTGGAAATGAGCACACAGCGACCGTGCCCTCTGCAGAAGTCCATCTAGTCCGGGATAGTGGGATAAAAATTGCTGGACAACCAGGTTCAAAACGTGAGCCATACAAGGCACGTGTGTGACATTGCCCGGTGAAGGGCCGCACCCAGGTTTGCAGCATTGTCACACACAGCCTTCCCTGGCTGCAGGTTGAGTGGAGACAACCATTGATGGAACTTAATCTCCAGAGCTGACCACAACTTCTCAGCTGTGTGACTCACATTTCCCAGACATTTCAATGTAAACACTGCCTGATGCCGATGAGCCCTGGTGACAGCATAGTGAGGAGGTGTGCAGGATTCCTTCTGCGCAGTTAAAACGTGGGTGGCATTACCAGACAGGCTTTGGGTGCAGGTGGAGGACCGAGAGGACGTTAAGGAGGCAGAAGCAGTGGAGGAAGTTCTAGATACAGAGGATCAATGAGCAACTCATGGTGACGGCAAGACTTGGACAGCAGCCCCTCTCCTGATGTCGCCGTCGTTAACCAGTGCCCAGTCACCGACATGTAATGCCCCTGTCCATGTCTACTCGTCCAAGTGTCTGTGGTGAAATGCACCCTCTCACACACAGAGTTTCTCAAGGAAGCGGTGATGTTGTGTGCGACATGCTGGTGTAGCGCAGGCACAGCTTTCTTTGAGAAGTAGTGGCGACTGGCCATCTGGTACTGGGGCACTGCGACGGACATAAGGTCTCGAAAATCCTCTGTGTCTACCAGGCGGAAAAGCAGCATTTCTGTAGCCAACAGCTTGCTTCTTCTGTAGAAGAACGTAGATCTGGGGATTTATTATGATGGAATATCGGCTGAACTGGATGGACAAATGTCTTTTTTTGACCTTACTAACTATGTTACTATGTTACTAACCATGGAGAAATTCAACCTCTTAGCTTTGTCATGGCTAGGAGGAAATGGTCTTTTACTTGTCCACATCTGAGGGACTGAGGGCTGGCTGCCGTGCTTAGACGGAGTTGAGTAGGGTGTCCCCGGAAAACTGCTGGTCTGTGAGGAAGGTGCAGGTGGAGATGTTATGTTGCCTTGATCAAAATGTGGTGTCGATGTCAGAGAGCGCTCAACACCAGCAAGTGTTTCCACTAGCAAATGTCATGACGACCTGCCAATTACAATGGGTGTTGCGGGTAAAGAGGTGGAAGGTCTGCATCCAGAACCATGTGCGACTGCTGTCCCCATAGTCACAGAGGATGAAGAGGACGCGGATGCACTTGATGGGGCAGACGGTGGTTGACCCGACCCACTAGGCCGCATTGTAGCACAGTGAGCTTCCCACTGCAACATATGCCTCATATCCATGTGACGGTTCATGCATGAAGTACTCAAGCTAGTGATTTTTTGGCCTCTACTGAGATTTTGTGGACAAATCTTACAGACAACATGAGTTATGTCATCCTTTGCGATGTCAAAAAATGCCCAGGCTATGCAAGGCTTAGAGCCCATGCGACCTGAAGAGCCACCACGACTTCTGGCCTGAGGCATAGTTGGGGTTGAGGATGCAGTTGTTGACGTACTTCCAGTACTCCATCTCTGTCCTGGAAGGTGCACCGTTACCTCGTCATCAGACTCGTCACTAGCATCCTCCTCCACCTCCTCTGCTGACCTCATGAACTGGTGGACTGGGGGTTGACAGTAAGTGGGGTCTACAACCTCATCATCATCATCCTGTGTGCTCTCAAACCCATCGTCCTCAGAGCCAACCTCTTCCTGCCCCGACCGAAAAGTCAAGTTTTCATTCCAATCAGGTATCTCAGTCTCATCATCATCTTCCTCATTGTCTCCACCAACAGGAGTTACAGTTTGGGAACGAGGGTCTACATTATGCTCTGAACCTTCTTCATCTGGGCCTGGATCCAACTCACAAAGATTCTTGGCATCAGTGCAGATAATTTCCTCGTCTGGATTCACAGAAGCTCTGGAGCAGACCTCTGATTCCCAAGCTATAGTATGCGTAAACAGCTCTACTGACTCAACCATGTGTGTTACCCCATGCTCAGACGGGCAGCTGGAGACTTGGGAGCTGTGAGGAAGCAAGTGCGATTGGGGTGACAACTCTGAGGACTGGAGTAGTTGTGATGTTGAAGTTGACATGGAGGAGTGCCCACTTGAACGAGCACTTGATATCCGTTCAAGCACCCGCTGTTTTTGTGCCTCATCTGGAATTTTTGGCGTTGCTTGAAGCGATGGTCGTAAGAAAGGGATCATATCAGATTTTCCACGAAAAGAAGTAGATATCTTTCTTTGGCTGGAAGACGGTCTTTCTTCTGTAGATGTTACTGTTGCTTTACCACCTACCCCACGGACACAACCTTTTTTTCCCTTTCCAACACACCTATTCCCCTTTCCACCATCAGCAGGCCTTTTGCCACTCATTTTAGTGCTTAACTAATTGGCAACTCTGTATCTGTAGTTGTTGACACTACAACCGATGGATGAAAACCAAGCAGAACTGAGTGGCAAAACTGTGGTACTACGCCCAAAACTATTAACTGGATTAGATGCAGTGAAAATAGAGATACACAGGCGGTATAGTTTGTTTCACAGGGGGGCTACTCTGCTGACGTGCAGACACTGCTCCTAGGCCCAAAACTAATAACTGGATTAGATGCAGTGAAAATAGAGATACCCAGGCGGTATAGCTTGTTTCACAGGCGGGCTACTCTGCTGACGTGCAGACCCTGCTCCTAGGCCCAAAACTAATAACTGGATTAGATGCAGTGAAAATAGAGATACACAGGTGGTATAGTTTGTTTCACAGGCGGGCTACTCTGCTGACGTGCAGACCCTGCTCCTAGGCCCAAAACTAATAACTGGATTAGATGCAGTGAAAATAGAGATACACAGGCAGTATAGTTTGTTTCACAGGCGGGCTACTCTGCTGACGTGTAGACATTGCTCCTAGGCCCTAAACTATTAACTGGATTAGATGCAGTGAAAATAGAGATACACAGGTGGTATAGTTTGTGTCACAGGTGGGCTACTCTGCTGACGTACAGACACTGCTCCTAGGCCCAAAACCAATAACTGGATTAGATGCAGTGAAAATAGAGATACACAGGCGGTATAGTTTGTTTCACAGGCGGGCTACTCTGCTGACGTGCAGACACTGCTCCTAGGCCCTAAACTAATAACTGGATTAGATGCAGTGAAAATAGAGATACACAGGCGGTATAGTTTTACAGGCGGGCTACTCTGCTGACGTGCAGACACTGCTCCTAGGCCCTAAACTAATAACTGTATTAGATGCAGTGAAAATAGAGATACACAGGCGGTATAGTTTGTTTCACAGGCGGGCTACTCTGCCGACGTGCAGACACTGCTCCTAGGCCCTAAACTATTAACTGGATTAGATGCAGTGAAAATAGAGATACACAGGCGGTATAGTTTGTTTCACAGGCGGGCTACTCTGCTGACGTGCAGACCCGGCTCCTAGGCCCAAAACTAATAACTGGATTAGATGCAGTGAAAATAGAGATACACAGACGGTATAGTTTGTTTCACAGGCGGGCTACTCTGCTGACGTGCAGACACTGCTCCTAGGCCCTAAACTAGAGTTGAGCGACCTTGACCTTTTTAGAGTCGAGCCGGGTTTCGCGAAACCCGACTATCTCAAAAGTCGAGTCGAATGGAATCGGCCGATTATCGCGAAAAGTCGGGGATCGACTGAAACACAAAACCCAATGCAAGTCAATGGGGGAGCATAGTCGGCAGTGAGTAGAGGCCAGGAAAACATGTACAGAGCCCATTGTATTGGCAAAAACATCCATTCTTGCTACTGAAACTTGTCAATCGTAACTTAGCTGATAATAATTGTAAGGCATTTGAAATTGGGGGTCATTTGGCTAAAGTTGTGGGGGGTAGGGCTGGTTCAAGCAATTAGTGGGCCAAGGACATCTGGACCATGTCACGGCAGTGGAGCAGGGAGAGGTAAGTATTTCAACTTTGCAAGTGCTATGATCCTGAGCAAGCAGGGGGGGCCCACTCGTTGGCATTGGCACTGGCACGGGGCCCCTCAAAGTACAGCAGTGTGTTTGCACGGCGGGGGCACCTCCCACCGGCAGCAACACCTTTGCGTACTATGAGAGGCCCTGTGCAAGTGACGTCGCCAACGAGTATTCCTCCCCCCACCTGATGAAGGAACCTGCACCTTCATCTGTACCTTCCTCTTTGTCCCCGTGTAATGTGGTATGGTATGCGGGAAGGGGGACCTGACTTTCAGCAGGGTCACAATCTTGCAGTGTAGCGTGCATGGGGAATGTTGCGTTATGGGTCAATGTACCAGCAGACTCATCTATCACTGGCTGGGCAATGGGCAGGATGAGGAGGAAACACAGATATAGGCCCAAAGAATAAAGTGGGCTAAATGCAGTTAAAAATTGGTAACAGGACTAACCAGGGGGCATTGTTTTCTTCAGTGGAGGACAACTGGAATGAGAGGCTGACACAGAGAGTAGGCCCAAATCTGTAAGTAGTCTAAATGCAGTTCAAAATTGGCAAGAGTACTAAACAGGCGGCACAGCTTTGTTCACTGTAGGAGAACAGCAAGGAGCGGCAGACACAGATAGAAGGCCCCAACCCAACTAGTAGGCCTAATGCAGTGTAGTTTTCAACAACTACTAAACGAGAGTCGGAAGACCGAAGCAATGGAGAGGAAACCTGGGGTACACCTTGGAGTGGAACACACCGTCTCTACACCCCATACCCAATTTGTAGGCCTAATGCAGTGTAGTTTTCAACAACTACTAAACGAGAGTCGGAAGACCGAAGCAATGGAGAGGAAACCTGGGGAACACCTTGGAGTGGAACACACCGTCTCTACACCCCATACCCAATGTGCAGGCCTAATGCAGTGTAGTTTTCAACAACTACTAAACGAGAGTCGGAAGACCGAAGCAATGTAGACGAAACCTGGGGAACACCTTGGAGTGGAACACACCGTCTCTACACCCCATACCCAATTTGTAGGCCTAATGCAGTGTAGTTTTCAACAACTACTAAACGAGAGTCAGAAGATTGAAGCAATGGCGAGGAAACCTGGGGAACACCTTGGAGCAGCAGACACCGTTAGTAGGCCCTACCGAAGTAGTAGCCCCAATTCAGTTTTCAAATTCCTAGAGAAGAAAACAAGACTATTGACGATCTGCTTTTTTCAAAGGAGGACAGCTGTATTGAGTGGCGCAGACAGACACAGGTAGTAGGCCTTAAACCAAAAATGTGGCTCAATGCAGTTTAAAAAAGGTTACAGGGGTACACAGGCAGCATTGCTCTGGTCAGTGGAGGACAATTTCAATAGTGGACCGCAGACAGACTTTGTACGCCTACTATTTATAAAAAGGATGCTCTATGCAATTAAAAATAGGTTCCAGGGGTCCACGGGCAGCAGTGGTGTGGTCAGTGGAGGAGTATTGGAAGGAGGGACCGCAGACAGGCATAGTAGGCCTAACATAACAAAATTAGGCTGTAGGCACTTTAAAATTGGTTCCAGGGGTACACGGGCAGCAGTGGTGTGGTCAGCGGAGGATAATTTGAATTAGGGACTGCAGACAGACTTTGTAGGCTGTCCCCTGTGGACCATGCATCCAACACATTAACCCAGTGCGCCGTAATGGACACGTAACTTTTTGTGGACATGCCTACTGGTCCATGCGTCTCTTGTCAGGTGCACCTTTCTACTGTGTGATTGCCTGAGTGCTATGACAATGCAGACTTTTTCATGCCGGTGGAGGACTGGGATGGCTTTTCTCGCAAAAGAAATGTCGACTGGGTAGCTTGAACCGTGGTACAGCGTAGTTCATCTGGGCTTTCTAAATATAAAACAAAGAAAAAAAGGAGGCTCCATGCACTTTCAGCTGGGTTCCAGGGGTACACAGCCAGCATTGGTCTGGTCAGTGGAGAACTATTGGAAGGAGGGACCGCAGACAGGCTTCGAAGGCCTAACATAATAAAATTGGGCTGTAGGCACTTTAAAATTGGTTCCAGGGGTACACGGGCAGCAGTAGACAGGTCAGTGGAGGCCTAGTGGAAGGAGGGACCGCAGACAGGCTTCGAAGGCCTAACATAATAAAATTAGGCTGTAGGCACTTTAAAATTGGTTCCAGGGGTACACGGCCAGCAGTAGACAGGTCAGTGGAGGCCTAGTGGAAGGAGGGACCGCAGACAGGCTTCGAAGGCCTAACATAATAAAATTGGGCTGTAGGCACTTTAAAATTGGTTCCAGGGGTACACGGGCAGCAGTAGACAGGTCAATGGAGGCCTAGTGGAAGGAGGGACCGCAGACAGGCTTCGAAGGCCTAAAATAATAAAATTGGGCTGTAGGCACTTTAAAATTGGTTCCAGGGGTACACGGGCAGCAGTAGACAGGTCAGTGGAGGCCTAGTGGAAGGAGGGACCGCAGACAGGCTTCGAAGGCCTAACATAATAAAATTGGGCTGTAGGCACTTTAAAATTGGTTCCAGGGGTACACGGGCAGCAGTAGACAGGTCAGTGGAGGACTAGTGGAAGGAGGGACCGCAGACAGGCTTGGAAGGCCTAACATAATAAAATTGGGCTGTAGGCACTTTAAAATTGGTTCCAGGGGTACACGACCAGCAGTAGACAGGTCAGTGGAGGCCTACTGGAAGGAGGGACCGGAGACAGGCTTCGAAGGCCTAACATAATAAAATTGGGCTGTAGGCACTTTAAAATTGGTTCCAGGGGTACACGGCCAGCAGTAGACAGGTCAGTGGAGGCCTAGTGGAAGGAGGGACCGCAGACAGGCTTCGAAGGCCTAACATAATAAAATTGGGCTGTAGGCACTTTAAAATTGGTTCCAGGGGTACATGGGCAGCAGTAGACAGGTCAGTGGAGGACTAGTGGAAGGACGGACCGCAGACAGGCTTGGAAGGCCTAACATAATAAAATTGGGCTGTAGGCACTTTGAATTCTCTTGCAGGGGTACACATGCACCATTGGTGTTGTCAGCGGAGGCCGATTGTAATGAGTGTCTGCCAGTTAGTAGTCCCAAACAATAAATACATGTTAATGTCTCGCATTACAACAAAACGAAACCACAAAAGGGTGCAATCATTAGGTACAGGGGTGGGCTCCTCTGCGTAGTTTCAGACCTAGTAATTTGGTGCAAAGTATTTACTTGGGTAAATATAGGACACTGCCCCTGACTATGTTAAGTACCATCATACATGTCAATACAATGGTATTGTCAGTGGCAGGAATTTAAGGATGTCAGTGCATATACTAAACATTGGTGGAACTGTGAGAGATAATTGTGCAAGTGGTAGAGCAATGTTTGAGCTGGGGGTGGGGGAACTCTCTTGTGGCCGGCGGTACAGGCCCAGGGCCCCTCATGTTACAACAGTGTGTCTGACGTTGGGTGCGCACCACCACCGCCAGAGACACTTTATTGTACTAGGAGGAACCCAGTGGCAGTGCCGTCGACCAAAAGCGGGCACACCCACCTCTTCAGACAAACAGCACTCTCACGGGTGCTTGCGCCAAGTGGCGATACCACGGCCCCGTGTGGGGAGTTTGGCCATTTAGGGAGGTGTAAACATGTCGTATGCTGGACAATCAGCTGCTGCAAATTATGAGATTGGAAAAGTCATTCAGAGTAGTCCACAGGCAAGACCTTTTCGTAGGAAAGCTAGGTGTCAGCCGAGCAAGGTGGGGCAAAAGAATTCGAAATCCAGTTGTGGTTCATTTTAATGAAGGTTAGATCATCAACATTTTGGGTAGCCAGATGAGTCCTTTTTTCAGTTAATATTGAACCTGCAGCACTAAATACTCTTTCTGATAGGACACTAGCTGCTGGGCAAGCAAGCTCCTGCAATGCATATTCTGCCAATTCTGGCCAAGTGTCTAATTTGGATGCCCAGTAATCAAATGGGAATGACGGTTGAGGTAGAACATCGATAAGGGATGAAAAATAGTTAGTAACCATACTGGACAAATGTTGTCTCCTGTCACTTTGAATTGATGCAGCAGTACCTGTCCTGTCTGCGGTCATAGCAAAATCACTCCACAACCTGGTCAGAAAACCCCTCTGTCCAACGCCACTTCGGATTTCTGCACCTCTAACACTTCTGGTCTGCTGCCCCCTGCAGCTCGTGTGAGAACGATCACGGGCGCTGTGTGCTGGGAATGCCTGAAGCAAACGGTCAACAAGAGTTGATTGTTTGGTTGCTAATATTAGTTCCAAGTTCTCATGTGGCATAATATTTTGCAATTTGCCTTTATAGCGAGGATCAAGGAGGCAGGCCAACCAGTAATCGTCATTGTTCATCATTTTCGTAATGCGTGTGTCCCTTTTGAGGATACGTAAGGCATAATCCGCCATGTGTGCCAAAGTTCCAGTTGTCAAATCTGCGGTTGTGCTTGGTTGAGGGGCAGTTTCAGGCAAATCTACGTCACTTGTGTCCCTCAAAAACCCAGAACCCGGCCTTGCCACGCCACCAATTTCCAGTGGCCCCGGAGAAGCTTACTCATTAAAAAAATACTCATCCCCATCATCCTCCTCGTCCTCCTCCTCCTGTTCGCCCGCTACCTCGTCCTGTACACTGCCCTGACCAGACAATGGCTAACTGTCATCAAGTCTTTCCTCTTCCTCGGCTGCAGACGCCTGCTCCTTTATGTGCGTCAAACTTTGCATCAGCAGACGCATTAGGGGGATGCTCATGCTTATTATGGCGTTGTCTGCACTAACCAGCCGTGTGCATTCCTCAAAACACTGAAGGACTTGACACATGTCTTGTATCTTCGACCACTGCACACCTGACAACTCCATGTCTGCCATCCTACTGCCTGCCCGTGTATGTGTATCCTCCCACAAAAACATAACAGCCCGCCTCTGTTCGCACAGTCTCTGAAGCATGTGCAGTGTTGAGTTCCACCTTGTTGCAACGTCTATGATTAGGCAATGCTGGGGAAGGTTCAAAAACCGCTGATAGGTCTGCATACGGCTGGAGTGTACGGGCGAACGGCGGATATGTGAGCAAAGTCCGCGCACTTTGAGGAGCAGGTCGAATAACCCCGGATAACTTTTCAGGAAGCACTGCACCACCAGGTTTAAGGTGTGAGCCAGGCAAGGAATTTGTTTCAGTTGGGAAAGGGAGATGGCAGCCATGAAATTCCTTCCGTTATCACTCACTACCTTGCCTGCCTCAAGATCTACTGTGCCCAGCCACGACTGCGTTTCTCTCTGCAAGAACTCGGACAGAACTTCCGCGGTGTGTCTGTTGTCGCCCAAACACTTCATAGCCAATACAGCCTGCTGACGCTTGCCAGTAGCTGGCCCATAATGGGACAACTGGTGTGCAACAGTGGCAGCTGCGGATGGAGTGGTTTGCCGACTGCGGTCTGTGGACGAGCTCTCGCTTCTGCAGAAGGACGAGGAGGAGGAGGGGGTGCGAACACCTACAGCCAACTGTTTCCTAGACCGTGGGCTAGGCAGAACTGTCCCGAAATTGATGTCCCCTGTGTACCCTGCATCCACCACATTCACCCAGTGTGACGTGATGGACATGTAACGTCCCTGGCCATGCCTACTGGTCCATGCATCTGTTGTCAGGTGCACCTTTGTACTCACAGATTGCCTGAGTGCATGGACGATGCGCTCTTTAACATGCTGGTGGAGGGCTGGGATGGCTTTTCTCGAAAAGAAGTGTCGACTGAGTAGCTCGTAGCGTGGTTCAGCGTAGTCCATCAGGGCTTTGAAAGCTTCGCTTTCAACTAACCGGTAGGGCATCATCTCTAACGAGATTAGTCTAGCTATGTGGGCGTTCAAACCCTGTGTACGCGGATGCGAGGATAAGTACTTCTTTTTTCTAACCAGAGTCTCATGTAGGGTGAGCTGGACCGGAGAGCTGGAGATCGTGGAACTAGCGGGTGTGCCGGTGGACATGGCAGAATGAGAGACGGTTGGAGACGGTATTGTTTCCGCCGGTGCCCTACATGCAGTGTTTCCTACTACGAAACTGGTGATTCCCTGACCCTGACTGCTTTGGCCTGGCAAAGAAACCTGCTCAGATACTGCAGGTGGTGCAGAACATGGTGGCCTTACAGTGACGGCAGGGATGTAGCGTTGCTGACTAGCTTCATTGGCCGAGGGTGCTACAACCTTAAGGGACGTTTGGTAGTTAGTCCAGGCTTGCAAATGCATGGTGGCTAAATGTCTATGCATGCAACTTGTATTGAGACTTTTCAGATTCTGACCTCTGCTTAAGGTAGTTGAACACTTTTGACAGATGACTTTGCGCTGATCAATTGGATGTTGTTTTAAAAAATGCCAGACTGCACTCTTTCGAGCCTCGGATACCTTTTCAGGCATTGCAGACTGAGCTTTAACCGGATGGCCACGCTGTCCTCCAACAGGTTTTGGCTTTGCCACGTGTTTTGTCCCATCTACGGGCCCGGCAGATGGAACCTGTTGCGATGTTGATGCCTGCTGCGGCCCCTCCTCCTCCGCTTCAGAACGAATGCCGCCTGCACCCTGTTCCCCCAATGGCTGCCAATTGGGGTCAACAACTGGGTCATCTATAACCTCCTCTTCTAGCTCGTGCGCAACTTCGTCTGTGTCACCGTGTAAGTCGGTGGTAGAGCGTTCGTGACGGGGCAACATAGTCTCATCAGGGTCTGATTCTGGATCAGTACCCTGCGAGGGCAATGTTGTGGTCTGAGTCAAAGGACCAGCATAGTAGTCTGGCTGTGGCTGTGCATCAGTGCACTCCATGTCAGATTCAACTTGTAATGGGCATGGCCTGTTAACTGTTTCACTTTCTAAGCCAGGGACGGTATGTGTAAAGAGCTCCATGGAGTAACCCATTGTGTCGCCTGCTGCATCCTTCTCTGTTGTTGTTTTTGCTGAAGAGGACAAGGAAGCGACTTGTCCCTGACCGTGAACATCCACTAACGACGCGCTGCTTTTACATTTACCAGTTTCAAAAGAGGAGGCAAAAGAGCTAGAGGCTGAGTCAGCAAGGTAAGCCAAAACTTGCTCTTGCTTCTCCGGCTTTAAAAGCGGTTTTCCTACTCCCAGAAAAGGGAGCATTCGAGGCCTTCTGCAGCCACACGACGAACCTGGCTCCACAGCTCCAGACTTAGGTGCAATATTTTTTTTCCCACAACCACCTGATGCTCCACTACCACTACCATCATTACCAGCTGACAATGAACGCCCACGGCCACGACCTCTTCCACCAGACTTCCTCATTGTTTTAAAAACTTAACCAAAGTAACGGTATTTGTTGCTGTCAAACAACTTACACGGTGAGCTATAACTTCAGTATGATTTAGATATCCCTTTACAGGTGGGTGAGACCGCAAGGAAAATCAGGCGCAATGTTACACACTCTGTTTTCGGTGGCACCAAATGAGAGAGATGCCACACACGCAGGACTGTCACTCAAGCACAAATGTCAATATTGATCTCCCACTTTTTTTTTATTTTTTCAGGGAGAATTTAGAAACCAAATTAAAAAAAATGATTTTTTTCAGGGAGAATTTAGAAACCAAATTAAAAAAATGATTTTTTCAGGGACAATTTAGAAACCCAATAAAAAAAAATAGGCTTTCCATGGCCCACTATTTGAGAGACAGAGATGGCACACCCAGGAGTCAGGAATGGCACACAAGCAGAAAGGCCAATATTAATCTCCCACTGATTTTTTTTTATTTTTACAGGGAGACTTTAGAAACCAAATTAAAAAAAATGATTTTTTCAGGGAGAATTTAGAAACCAAATAAAAAATTTTTTTTTTTTCAGGGAGAATTTAGAAACCAAATAAAAAAAATAAATAAATAGGCTTTCTATAGCCCACTATTTGAGAGACAGAGATGGCACACCCAGGAGTCAAGACTGGCACACAAGCAGAAAGGCCAATATTAATCTCCCACTGATTTGTTTTTATTTTTTCAGGGAGAATTTAGAAACCAAATAAAAAAATAAATAAATAGGCTTTCTATAGCCCACTATTTGAGAGACAGAGATGGCACACCCAGGAGTCAAGACTGGCACACAAGCAGAAAGGCCAATATTAATCTCCCACTGATTTTTTTTTATTTTTACAGGGAGACTTTAGAAACCAAATTAAAAAAAATGATTTTTTCAGGGAGAATTTAGAAACCAAATAAAAATTTTTTTTTTTTCAGGGAGAATTTAGAAACCAAATAAAAAAAATAAATAAATAGGCTTTCTATAGCCCACTATTTGAGAGACAGAGATGGCACACCCAGGAGTCAAGACTGGCACACAAGCAGAAAGGCCAATATTAATCTCCCACTGATTTGTTTTTATTTTTTCAGGGAGAATTTAGAAACCAAATAAAAAAATAAATAAATAGGCTTTCTATAGCCCACTATTTGAGAGACAGAGATGGCACACCCAGGAGTCAAGACTGGCACACAAGCAGAAAGGCCAATATTAATCTCCCACTGATTTTTTTTTATTTTTACAGGGAGACTTTAGAAACCAAATTTAAAAAAAATGATTTTTTCAGGGAGAATTTAGAAACCAAATAAAAAAAAAAAAAGGCTTTCTATGGCACACTATTTGAGAGAGAGAGATGGCACACCCAGGAGTCAAGACTGGCACACAAGCAGAAAGGCCAATATTAATCTCTCACTGATTTTCTTTTATTTTTTCTGGGAGAATTTAGAAACCAAATTAAAAAAAAATAGGCTTTCTATGGCCAACTATTTGAGAGACAGAGATGGCACACCCAGGAGTCAGGAATGGCACACAAGCAGAAAGGCCAATATTAATCTCCCACTGATTTTTTTTATTTTTTCAGGGAGAATTTAGAAACCAAATAAAAAAAAAAATTGGCTTTCTATGGCCCACTATTTGAGAGAGAGAGATGGCACACCCAGGAGTCAGATGTGGCACACAAGCAGAAAGGCCAATATTAATCTCCCACTGATTTTTTTTTAATTTTTTCAGGGAGAATTTAGAAACCAAATAAAAAAAAATAAATAGGCTTTCTATGGCCCACTATTTGAGAGAGAGATGGCACACCCAGGAGTCAGGAGTGGCACACAAGCAGAAAGGCCAATATTAATCTCCCACTGATTTTTTTTTTATTTTTCCAGGGAGAATTTAGAAACCAAATAAAAAATAAATAAATAGGCTTTCTATGGCCCACTATTTGAGAGAGAGATGGCACACTCAGGACTGGCACACAAGCCCAAAGGCCAATATTAATCTCCCACTATTTTTTTTTTATCAGGGAGAATTTATAAACCCCCCCCAAAAAAAAACAGAAAAATAAAAAGGCTTTCTATGGTCCACTATGTGAAAGAGATGGCACACACAGGGATGGCACTCTAGCAGAAATGTCAATCTTAATCTCCCACAACTTATTTTTTAGGGAGAATTAAAAAAAAAACAAAAAAAAAAACAGGGACTGTCCTACAATTACTATCTCCCGGCAGTAATCTCAGCCAGGTATGGCAGGCAGCAATAAAGAGTGGACTGATGCACAAATTAAATAAAAAGTGTGGACAAGCAAACAAGATAGCTGTGCAGAAAGGAAGGAACAACAGGATTTGTGCTTTGAAAAAAGCAGTTGGTTTGCACAGCGGCGTACACACAGCAATGCAGCTATCAGGGAGCCTTCTAGGGCAGCCCAATGAGCTACAGCGCTGAGGAAAAAAAATTTAGCTTCCACTGTCCCTGCAAACAAAAGGTGGTGTTGGACAGTGGAAATCGCTACAGCACAAGCGGTTTGGTGGTTAATGGACCCTGCCTAACGCTATCCCTGCTTCTGATGAAGCGGCAGCAACCTCTCCCTAGGCTCAGATCAGCAGCAGTAAGATGGCGGTCGGCGGGAACGCCCCTTTATAGCCCCTGTGACGACGCAGACAGCAAGCCAATCACTGCAATGCCCTTCTCTAAGATGGTGGGGACCAGGACCTATGTCATCACGCTGCCCACACTCTGCGTCCACCTTCATTGGCTGAGAAATGGCACTTTTCACGTCATTGAAACGCGACTTTGGCGCGAAAGTCGCGTACCGCATGGCCGACCCCACACAGGGGTCGGGTCGGGTTTCATGAAACCTGACTTTGCCAAAAGTCGGCGACTTTTGAAAATGAACGATCCGTTTCGCTCAACCCTACCCTAAACTATTAACTGGATTAGATGCAGTGAAAATAGAGATACACAGGAGGTATAGTTTGTTTCACAGGCGGGCTACTCTGCCGACGTGCAGACACTGCTCCTAGGCCCTAAACTATTAACTGGATTAGATGCAGTGAAAATAGAGATACACAGGTGGTAAAGTTTGTTTCACAGGCGGGCTACTCTGCTGACGTGCAGACACTGCTCCTAGGCCTTAAACTAATAACTGGATTAGATGCAGTGAAAATAGAGATACACAGGCGGTATAGTTTGTTTCACAGGTGGGCTACTCTGCTGACGTGCAGACACTGCACCTAGGTCCTAAACTATTAAGTGGATTTGATGCAGTGAAAATTGAGATACACAGGCGGTATAGTTTGTTTCACAGGCGGGCTACTCTGCTGACGTGCAGACACTGCTCCTAGGCCCTAAACTAATAACTGGATTAGATGCAGTGAAAATAGAGATACACAGGCGGTATAGTTTTACAGGCGGGCTACTCTGCTGACGTGCAGACACTGCTCCTAGGCCCTAAACTAATAACTGTATTAGATGCAGTGAAAATAGAGATACACAGGCGGTATAGTTTGTTTCACAGGTGGGCTACTCTGCTGACGTGCAGACACTGCTCCTAGGCCCTAAACTAATAACTGGATTAGATGCAGTGAAAATAGAGATACACAGGCGGTATAGTTTTACAGGCGGGCTACTCTGCTGACGTGCAGACACTGCTCCTAGGCCCTAAACTAATAACTGTATTAGATGCAGTGAAAATAGAGATACACAGGCGGTATAGTTTGTTTCACAGGCGGGCTACTCTGCCGACGTGCAGACACTGCTCCTAGGCCCTAAACTATTAACTGGATTAGATGCAGTGAAAATAGAGATACACAGACGGTGTAGTTAGTTTCACAGGCGGGCTACTCAGATGACTATCAGACAATGCTACTAGCCCAAAAGGATTGGCTGAGCTAGATTACACCAAATGCTGTGTTTGTAGCCCAAAAGGATTGGCTGAGCTAGATTACACCAAATGCTGTGACAAACACTTGCACAGCACTGGCACAGACCTGCCTGGCAAACAGTGCTATGAACTGCTGTAAGCTTCCCTGAAAAGGGCTGACATTACAACTAGTCTTGACTCCTCCCGACTCCCTAAACCTATCTCTCTGACAATTCGCTCCAAAATAACACTCTTTGTCTGTATAGCGCCCACAGCAGCAGCGGTGCCGTCTAACACTAAGCTGCAGCAGTGAGGAAATGGTGGCAACTGGGCAAATGGCTGGTTCTTATAGGGCAAGGACATGTGACATACACAGCCAATGACACATGCCCTTGCTTGTGTGCATCACATGCACATTGCTGTGTGTGTGCGCACTGCTCATAGGCTGAGAGACTGCATCGCCCCACTGTAAATACGGAAAGAAAAAAAAATGGAGATCGGCATTATTTCAGCACAGATCTATCCCCCGCCCACTATACACTGAAACAGTCTATTAACAATGATAAACAGTTTTAATGTGTAAATCAAGCAAGGCTTTTGGTTTACGAACAGTTATCGAACAGAAACTCGAACAGCCGAATTTTAAGCAAATTGTTCGGGTTCGTCGAACGACTCGAACACCGCCCAAAACAGCTCAAATTTGAGATTGGCGAACAGTTTGACTCGAACACCGCTCATCTCTACTCAAGACACCAACAGATCAGCACGCAACCATTCGATTGGACGGCTGAGCTGTCAATCACCAAACTGACAGATTAGCACACCCCTGTCCTAGATTGGATGACAGAACTGTCATTCACTGCGCGCAGACATACTGATAGGAAGAATCATTACAAAAGATTTTATAAATGTAGAGTTAATTGCTGTCGAACTTGTAAACATGCCTGCGTTACTAAAACATTTTCTAATCACAATAGCTTTATCTATGATATTAATCAATATATTAATTGTAATTCTGAAAACGTATTGTTTGTCATCAATTGCTGTTTGCGCAGCAAAATGTATGTTGGTTGTACAACATGCAAAACTTAAAAGACGCATTTCAGAAAACATTACCGATATAAATAGTATAACCAGCACTAATCGCACCATATCACGTGCATCAAAACATTTTTAACCTACTATCAAAATCAAGTTTCTTCTTTAAAAATATATGGCATAGAAAGGGTAAATAAGTCAATTAGGGAAGGAGACCACAAGAAGCATCTTCTCATGAGAGAAGCCTTTTGGATTTACCATATAGGCACATGCATACCTGTTGGTCAGGGCAGGCGTTAGAGGCAGGCAGATTAGTCAGCTGCCTAGGGCCCCCCGGAGAAGTGGCCACTATGGGGCCCTTAAGAGGGGCCCAGCGTCGCCACACCATCGCTCATTAAACTTATCGGCATCATAGATGTTGATACAGTTGAAAGCAGTGATGGAGAAAAGAGCATCAGATGATGCTCGCTTTCTCATCATTCCCCCTCTGCTTGTGACTCAGCAGGTGAGCGATGATGTCACTTCATCATGGGACATGCTGTGCCAGCAGTGGAGCTTAAGAGACTGGAGCAGAGCTTGGAGCAGTGTGGGGAACAAGGAGGAGAGGTGAGTATTGTGTGAATTTATGTGTGTATGCGTTATTGTGTGTGTGTCTGTGTGAGTGCAGTGGCTGCACTACACTATGTGTGCGTGTCTGCACTATGCTGTGTGTTGGGGAGCTGCACTATACTATGTGTTGGGGAGCTGCACTATACTGTGTGTTGGGAAGCTGCACTATACAGTGTGTGTGGAGTGGGTTGCACTATACTGTGTGTGTGGAGGGGGGCTGCATTATACTGTGTGTGGACAGGGCTGCATTATACTGCATGTGGGGGGCTGCTTTATACTGTGTGTGAGAGGAGCTGCACTATACTGTGTGTGGAGGGGAGCTGCACTATACTATGTGTGAGGAGGGGAGCTGCACTATACTGTATGTGGAGTGGAGCTGCAGTATACTTTGTGTGTGGAGGGGGGCTGCATTATACTGTGTGTGGAGGGTGCTGCATTATACTGTTTGTGGGGGCTGCTTTATACTGTGTGTGTTGGGAGCTGCACTATACTGTGTGTTCGGGAGCTGAACTGTGCTGTGAGTTGGAGAGAGCTGCACTATACTGTGTGGAGGGGAGCTGCACTATACTGTTTGTGATGGCTGCATTATACTGTGTGTGGAGGGGTGCTGCATTATACTGTGTATGGGGGGCTGCATTATACTGTGTATGGGAGCTGCATTATACTGTGTTGGGGGCAGCATTATACTGTGTGTCGGGGGCTGCATTATACTGTGTGTGTGGGGGCTGCAGTATACTGTGTGGGTGGATGCATTACACTGTATGTGGGGGAGAACTGCACTATACTGTGTGTGGGGGGAGCTGCACTATACTGTGTGAGGAGGGGAGCTGCACTATACTGTGTGTGTGGAGGGGCCTGCATTATACTGTGTAGGGGGCTGCATTATACTATGTGTGGGGGAGCAGCACTATACTGTGTGTATGGTGAGATGCACTATACTGTGTGTGGAGGGTGCTGGATTCTACTGTGTGTTGAGGGAGCTGCACTATACTGTGTGGGGTGGAACTGCACTATACTGTGAGTGGGGGGACTGCATCATACTGTGCGTTTGGGGGGCTGAATTATACTGTGTGTGCATGTGGCTGCATTATAATGCATGTGTGTGGGGGCTGCATTATACTGTGTGTGTGGCTGCAGTATACTCTGTGGGTGGCTGCAGTATACTCTGAGGGGGTTGCGGTATACTCTATGAGGGGGCTGCAGTATACCCTGGGAGGGGCTGCATTATACTCTTATTAAGGACCATGGGGAGTGCATTATACTATATGTACAATATGGGAGCTGCATTATACTGTATCAAGGACTATTTGTCCCCATCATTCTTCCTCAGTAGGTATAAAGAAACTCGGGAACAAGTGTTGAACGATATCATTATTGTCAATCACGCTCATTTAACGGCCTGAACTCAGCGCATGTAAATACAACCGAACGGTTTGTGTGATGTGAAATATGTGAGCATTTGGGGCCACTTTTGACCAGGGCCCCACTTTCTCTAAAACCAGCCCTGTTGACAGTCAGAACATGCGCAGAGAGGTTATGTTTCATTATTGAGATTTTTCATTTTTCTTTTATATCTGTTTGTTAAAAGTTGCTTTTATTCCTTTAATTTTTTCTGTAGAAATACCCTGGTTTAGGGAAAGAGGGGAAAAAAAAAAAAAAAAAAAGAGACAAGTGCGGCGCTTCCTCTGAGCGTAATACGTTTTTACCAACAAGTTAAAAACATTTCTTTTATTTGTAGTTATGCTCACCTTCTATCGGTAAGAAATGCACGTTGAGATTCTCAAGGAATCAATTCTTTAGGCAACTCTTCTTCGTATGTTGTATAATCCAATAAGGTGTGCAGCTCACTTTGGAGAACTATGTGTTGATCCTGCTTCAGATCCACATGGGTGGCAATTTCAAAGAGAAAAAAAAAAAAAAAAAAAACTCCAAGTAAATGTGGCGCTAAGCACCTACGGATTTTTTGAATTCATCCACTTCAAGTGAAAAATGTTAAAAAATTCATTTATTTTCTCAAAATAAAATATATTTGTAAATTTTTTTAAAAAACAGTACAACGCGTTTCGGCTGCTATTTTTACAGTGCAGCCTTCATCAGGTAGTAAAAAAACAAAAAGAACAAACAATACAATAAGCACTATAAAATGATGTTACAACCTCCAAGTTCTCTTATTTATGAGGGTTCCTAGAAGGGATTAGCAGGGCGGGACCGGGGATCAGGTTCTCCTTTCCTGATGACTAACTACATGGTAGCCTCTAAAGAGACACATTTATCCTATATATATATAAAAGAGCAGTTTAGTACTTCTATTCTATCCAAAATGAGCTTTTAAATACATGGTATTACACTGTTACGAACAAACACAACATTAAAAATATAGGTATATACACAATCATAAATATGATTCATTCCAATACCTCATCAATATATTTAAAAAAAATATATAAAAAAAAAAAAAAAAAAAAAAAAAAAAGGGAATTCTCCCTTTTTTTTTTTTTTTTTTTTTTTTTTCTCTTTTTCTTTTTTTCCCTTCCCCCTTCCTTTTTGTGTTGTTGTATTGACACATGCACGAACGACTGAGCTATTTATGACAAACCCTTACACATTCTCTACTACATCATTAAGTCCATTTGGATAAAGGCTTTGTAACCTATATATCCAATATGACTCCTTGCGGTTTAATAATTTGTTCCTGTTATTAGCCCCTTTTGGTATATGCTCCAGCGGTGTGACCGTAATGCAGAAGCATTTATTGTGCTTCAGCAGGAGATGACGGGACAGACTATGTTTAATCTGCCCGTTCTTTGCATTATAGCGGTGATTATTCATCCGGGCACTCAATTCCTGGGAAGTTCGTCCCACGTATTGGAGCCCGCATTTGCAAGTCACTACGTAGATGACAAAATCCGTTCTACATGTGAGTCTCTGCTTAATCTTAATTGTTTCCCCAGTAGTATTAGATTGAATACTCCGAGCTCCATGGTTAATGATCTTACAACATTTACATTTGTTTGAAGAGCATCTATATACTCCTGTGTTCATCTTCCCTCCATTCACATTGGTATTGTTTCCTATCATGTTTTTTATTTTTGGAACCTCTCTTAATTTACTCTGAGCTACAATATTTTTCACTGTCGCCCCTCTCCTAAAGGTTACTCCCGGTTCCCTTGGAAGCATTTTCCCAAGAATCACATCTTTTTTTAAAATATACCAATATTTTTTTAAAATTCTCCTTATCAATACATTCCCTTTATTATAAGTTGTTATAAAATTAAACTTCCAAAGATTTCTCTTATTCTCCTCATTGCTTGCTGGCCGTTCTTTCCCTCTAGTTTCCTCTGCATTACAATCTTTTCTCTTCCTACTTGGGAGACAATCCTCCTGTACTTTGTCCAAATTCTTTCTGTATGCTGCCTCGATTAATTTTTTTGGATACTTCTTATCACTGAACCTTTTCTTCAGTATCGCTGATTGGGTCACATAATCTTTAGTGTTTGTACAGTTTTTTGGTATCCTTAAGAACTGGCTGAATGGTACATTAGTTTTCCATTTTTTATAATGCGCACTTCTAAAGTCCACGTAGCCATTCGTATCACAGCTTTTGAAGTGCGTTTTTGTTATAATTTTCCCCGCTTCATGCCCCAATTCCAGGTCCAGGAACACGATTTTGTCCCTTCTGATGCATGACGTAAAGGAGATGCCCCAGTTATTGCTATTAAGAGAATCTATTAATTTACAGGCTTCTTCCTCAGTCCCGGCCCAGAAAATGATCAAATCATCTATATATCTACGGTATAGTAATATTTTTTCTTTGTATTCAGATGCATACAACAGCGATGAGGACTCGAAACGTCCCATAAAGAGATTTGCGAAACTTGGCGCTACCCGAGTCCCCATCGCTGTACCAAGGCGCTGTAAATAGAGTTTACCCTGGAACTCAAAGATATTGTGCGTTAATATGAATTTCAACCCTTCCAACAAAAATGTTTTTTGTTCCTCCTGCAGTCCTGATACTGATGATAAATAATGATCTACTGATCTGATGCCAAGTGTGTGATCAATGTTGGAGTACAATGAATTTACATCCAGTGTGATAAAGCTGTAATTCTCCTGCCATTCTATATTCCTACAATCCTCAATCAGTTGTGCAGTCTTTCAAATATGAAGGAAGGGTAGTTACAATTTCTTGAAGAAATAAATCAATGTAATGCGATAATGAACTTGTTAAGGAATCAATACCAGATATAATCGGGCGACCAGGTGGATTAGTGGAATTTTTATGCATCTTTGGAAGATGATAAAAATGTGCTATTGTTGGTGTATTGTTGGTCAAAAATTTCTTTTCTTTTTTATTTATTATATTCTCTTTATGGGCTTTGTTTATAAAACCATGATATTCCTTATTAAAATTGGCTGAAGGATCATTTTTTAAATTTTATAATATTTAGTATCAGATAGAATGTTATAGGCTTCTTTCAAGTAATCAGACCTATTCTGAATCACTACCCCTCCCCCCTTATCTGCCTGTCTTATCACAATCTCTGTGTTGTTTTTCAAGGAATTCAATGCATTTTTTTCTTGCTGTGTGATATTCTCTTTGTAAACATAATGGCTTTTTTTTAAATTTTTTGTTTTTATCCTTTTATTCTTACCAACAACTTTCTGTTCCTCATTAGAACTAAGACTATTTTTATTCAGATTCCTGAATTCTTCTGAAACAAGATGAAAAAATGTCTCTAGACAATGCCCCCTATGGCAAATATCTATTTGAGTCCAAAAATAACTCAAAATCATTAGTGTTTTGTGATGGACAAAAATTTAACCCTTTCTGAAAGGGTTAAATTTTTGTCCATCACAAAACACTAATGATTTTGAGTTATTTTTGGTCTTAAATAGATTCACAAGAAAATTAACCCTATTGAGGCATTTCACAATTAAAGAAAGAAATGCCACAGTACAAACAGATACAAAATTAGTTGACAAAGATATAGATATTTTGGAAACCGAGACCACAAGTGCTAGCAACTACCTACATAAAGAAGTAGTGCCTGTCTCTTCGTTTTATCCGACTCACCATAGGGGGCATTGTCTAGAGACATTTTTTCATCTTGTTTCAGAAGAATTCAGGAATCTGAATAAAAATAGTCTTAGTTCTAATGAGGAACAGAAAGTTGTTGGTAAGAATAAAAGGATAAAAACAAAAATTTTTTAAAAAACCCATTATGTTTACAAAGAGAATATCACACAGCAAGAAAAAAATGCATTGAATTCCTTGAAAAACAACACAGAGATTGTGATAAGACAGGCAGATAAGGGGGGAGGGGTAGTGATTCAGAATAGGTCTGATTACTTGAAAGAAGCCTATAACATTCTATCTGATACTAAATAT
The DNA here is from genome assembly GCF_032444005.1 of Ranitomeya imitator. Classification (NCBI taxonomy): domain Eukaryota; kingdom Metazoa; phylum Chordata; class Amphibia; order Anura; family Dendrobatidae; genus Ranitomeya; species Ranitomeya imitator. The sequence goes on from NC_091284.1 coordinate 723,361,156, forward strand.
TATGAAATTTTAAAAAAAGATCCTTCAGCCAATTTTAATAAGGAATATCATGGTTTTATAAACAAAGCCCATAAAGAGAATATAATAAATAAAAAAGAAAAGAAATTTTTGACCAACAATACACCAACAATAGCACATTTTTATCATCTTCCAAAGATGCATAAAAATTCCACTAATCCACCTGGTCGCCCGATTATATCTGGTATTGATTCCTTAACAAGTTCATTATCGCATTACATTGATTTATTTCTTCAAGAAATTGTAACTACCCTTCCTTCATATTTGAAAGACTCTGCACAACTGATTGAGGATTGTAGGAATATAGAATGGCAGGAGAATTACAGCTTTATCACACTGGATGTAAATTCATTGTACTCCAACATTGATCACACACTTGGCATCAGATCAGTAGATCATTATTTATCATCAGTATCAGGACTGCAGGAGGAACAAAAAACATTTTTGTTGGAAGGGTTGAAATTCATATTAACGCACAATATCTTTGAGTTCCAGGGTAAACTCTATTTACAGCGCCTTGGTACAGCGATGGGGACTCGGGTAGCGCCAAGTTTCGCAAATCTCTTTATGGGACGTTTCGAGTCCTCATCGCTGTTGTATGCATCTGAATACAAAGAAAAAATATTACTATACCGTAGATATATAGATGATTTGATCATTTTCTGGGCCGGGACTGAGGAAGAAGCCTGTAAATTAATAGATTCTCTTAATAGCAATAACTGGGGCATCTCCTTTACGTCATGCATCAGAAGGGACAAAATCGTGTTCCTGGACCTGGAATTGGGGCATGAAGCGGGGAAAATTATAACAAAAACGCACTTCAAAAGCTGTGATACGAATGGCTACGTGGACTTTAGAAGTGCGCATTATAAAAAATGGAAAACTAATGTACCATTCAGCCAGTTCTTAAGGATACCAAAAAACTGTACAAACACTAAAGATTATGTGACCCAATCAGCGATACTGAAGAAAAGGTTCAGTGATAAGAAGTATCCAAAAAAATTAATCGAGGCAGCATACAGAAAGAATTTGGACAAAGTACAGGAGGATTGTCTCCCAAGTAGGAAGAGAAAAGATTGTAATGCAGAGGAAACTAGAGGGAAAGAACGGCCAGCAAGCAATGAGGAGAATAAGAGAAATCTTTGGAAGTTTAATTTTATAACAACTTATAATAAAGGGAATGTATTGATAAGGAGAATTTTAAAAAAATATTGGTATATTTTAAAAAAAGATGTGATTCTTGGGAAAATGCTTCCAAGGGAACCGGGAGTAACCTTTAGGAGAGGGGCGACAGTGAAAAATATTGTAGCTCAGAGTAAATTAAGAGAGGTTCCAAAAATAAAAAACATGATAGGAAACAATACCAATGTGAATGGAGGGAAGATGAACACAGGAGTATATAGATGCTCTTCAAACAAATGTAAATGTTGTAAGATCATTAACCATGGAGCTCGGAGTATTCAATCTAATACTACTGGGGAAACAATTAAGATTAAGCAGAGACTCACATGTAGAACGGATTTTGTCATCTACGTAGTGACTTGCAAATGCGGGCTCCAATACGTGGGACGAACTTCCCAGGAATTGAGTGCCCGGATGAATAATCACCGCTATAATGCAAAGAACGGGCAGATTAAACATAGTCTGTCCCGTCATCTCCTGCTGAAGCACAATAAATGCTTCTGCATTACGGTCACACCGCTGGAGCATATACCAAAAGGGGCTAATAACAGGAACAAATTATTAAACCGCAAGGAGTCATATTGGATATATAGGTTACAAAGCCTTTATCCAAATGGACTTAATGATGTAGTAGAGAATGTGTAAGGGTTTGTCATAAATAGCTCAGTCGTTCGCGCATGTGTCAATACAACAACACAAAAAGGAAGGGGGAAGGGAAAAAAAGAAAAAGAGAAAAAAAAAAAAAAAAGGGAGAATTCCCTTTTTTTTTTTTTTTTTTTTTATATATTTTTTTTAAATATATTGATGAGGTATTGGAATGAATCATATTTATGATTGTGTATATACCTATATTTTTAATGTTGTGTTTGTTCGTAACAGTGTAATACCATGTATTTAAAAGCTCATTTTGGATAGAATAGAAGTACTAAACTGCTCTTTTATATATATATAGGATAAATGTGTCTCTTTAGAGGCTACCATGTAGTTAGTCATCAGGAAAGGAGAACCTGATCCCCGGTCCCGCCCTGCTAATCCCTTCTAGGAACCCTCATAAATAAGAGAACTTGGAGGTTGTAACATCATTTTATAGTGCTTATTGTATTGTTTGTTCTTTTTGTTTTTTTACTACCTGATGAAGGCTGCACTGTAAAAATAGCAGCCGAAACGCGTTGTACTGTTTTTTAAAAAAATTTACAAATATATTTTATTTTGAGAAAATAAATGAATTTTTTAACATTTTTCACTTGAAGTGGATGAATTCAAAAAATCCGTAGGTGCTTAGCGCCACATTTACTTGGAGTTTTTTTTTTTTTTTTTCTCTTTTAATTTTTTCTGGGCATATTAGGAATGAGTTTGGTCTTGATATCAGCTCAGATAAAGGGTGCGTGTTAGCGCAGCGGCTAAATCCCATCATGTGCCTGTGACTACCATGGTTTTTCTGTGTCATGGAATTTTGTTTTTAATTATTAGCATTATTATTATTTATTTATATAGCACCATTGACTCCATGTTGATGTACATGAGAAGGGGTTACATACAAATTACAGATGTCACTTACAGTAAGCAAACTAACAATTACAGACTGATACAGAGAGGTGAGGACTCTGCTCTTGCGGGCAAAGATTCTACAGGATGGTGGGGAAGGAGACAATAGGTTGAGGGTTGCAGGACCTCCGGTGTTGGTGAGGTGGTAGCTTCGGTAGTGTTGAGGAGGCAGCGGGGTCAGTGCAGGCTGTAGGCTTTCCTTGAGAGCTGGGTTTTCAGGTTCCATCTGAAGGATCAGAATGTGGTAGATAGTTGGACGTATTGGGGCAAAGAATTCCAGAGGATGGGGGATATTTGGGAGAAGTGTTGGAGGCGGTTGGATGAGGAGCGAATAAGTGTGGAGGAGAGAAGAGGGTCTTGGGATGACCGGAGATTACATGAGGGAAGATATAGGGAGATTAGTTCAGAGGTATATGGAGGAGACAAGTTATGGATGGCTTTGTAGGTCAGTATTAGTAATTTGAACTGGATACGCTTAGGGAATGGGAGCCAATGAAGAGTTTTGCAGAGGGGGGAGGCGGAGGAGTTGGAGGAGAGAGATGAATTAGTCAGGCAGCAGAGTTAAGGATGGACTGGAGAGATGCAAGAGTGTTAGCAGGGAGGCCACAGAAAAGGATGTTGCTGTAGTCAAGGCAGGAAATGATGAGGGCATGCACAAGCATTTTAGTAGATTGACGGTTGAGGAAAGGATGGATTCTGGACATATTTTTGAGCTGGAGGCGACAGGAGGTGGAAAGAGCTTGGATGTGCAGTTTGGAGGACAGGGCAGAGTCAAGGGTTACTCCGAGGCAGCGGGCTTCTGGTACGGTGGAAAGCATGATGTCGTTAATTGCAATAGATAGGTCATGTAAGGAAGATCTTTGAGATGGAGGAAATATGATGAATTCAGATTTGTCCACATTGAGTTTGAGGAAGTGAGAAGAGAAGGAGGATATGGCTGATAGACACTCCGGGATTCTGGACAGCAGAGAGGCGAAAGGTAGATCTGAGTGTCATTAGCATAAAGGTGGTATTGGAATCCATGAGACTTTAGGAGTTGTCCCAGGCCAAGTGTATCGATTGTGAAGAGTATTGGTCCTAGGACAGAGCCTTGGGGAACTCCAACAGAGAGAGGGTGGGATGAGGAGGTAGTGTGGGAGTGGGAGATGCTGAATGTGCTGTTGGAAAGGTATAAGGAGATCCAGGATAGGGCGAGGTCTTTGATGCCAAAGACGGAGAGGATCTGTAGTAGGAGGCAGTGTTTAACTGTGTCGAAAGCAGAGGACAGGTCTAGAAGGAGAGTACAGAGTATTGTCCATTAGCTTTGGCTGTAAGTAGGTCATTCATAATTTTGGTCAGAGCTGTCTCAGTTGAGTGGTGGGGCGGAAACCAGATTGTAGATTGTCAAAGAGCAAGTTAGATGAGAGGTGGGAGGAAAGTTCAGCGTGGACGTGCTGCTCCAGGAATGTGGAAGCGAATGAGAGCAGCGATATTGGGTGATAGCTGGACATAGCTCTTGGATCAAGGGTTGGCTTTTTAAGGATTGGCGTGATTGTGGCAAGTTTGAAAGCAGAAGGAAAGGTGCCAGAAGTTAGTGATAGGTTGAAGAGGTGGGTTAGGGATGAGATAAGAGTGGTGGTGAGGTTGGGGAGGAGGTGGGATGGGACAGGGTCGAGCACAAAGTTGGTGAGGTGCGATTTAGAGAGGAGACAATTAAGCCCCCATCAGTGATGTTGGATAGGGAGGTTATGGGGTTTGGGAATTGGTCTGGTATACAAAGGGATTGTGGTGGTTGAACAATGAAGACTTGCCTTGTTTGGTTGATCTTATTTTTAAAGTGTGTGGCAAAGTCCTCAGCAGAGATGCGGGAGGTTCGAGGGGGCAGTGGGGGGTGGAGGAGAGAGTTAAAGCTTTTGAATAACTGTATGGGGTTGTAGGATAGGGAAGATATGAGGGTTGTGAAGTAGGGCTGTTTAGCAGAGGTGAGAGCAGATTTAAAAGCGAGTGTTACCTGCTTGAATGCAGTGAAGTCATCTTGCGAATGTGTTTTCTTCCAATGCCGCTCTGCAACCCTGGACACTTGCCGGAGCTTTTTAGTGGAGTTATTGTGCCAGGGTTGTCTATTGATATGTCGCACTCTGCCATGAACAAGAGGGGCAACCATGTCAACAGCTGATTTAAGAGTGGCATTGTAGAAAGCAGTGGCACTGTCTGTGTCGTGGAGTGAGGATATCGATGCCAGTGGTAGGATAGAGTCAGAGAGTCTGTGGGCGTCTAGGTGTGCAAGGTTTCTGCGGGGCTGCGCATGTTGCTGGACATGGGTGACTGGTGAGGAGGACAGGGATGAGAAGGTGAGCAGATGGTGGTCGGATAGAGGGAGAGGGGAGGTGGTGAAGTTAGATAGAGAGCAGAGACGGGTGAAGACCAGGTCTAGTGTATATCCATCTGTGCAGGTGGCTGCGGAGGACCACTGAGTAAGTCCAAAAGATGAAGTAAGGGAAAGAAGTTTTGAGGCTGCTGACTGAAGGGTATCAGTGGGGATGTTGAAGTCACCCAAGATGATGGCCACTTGGAGGTTGGAGGGAGAGTAGATGCGGACAGAATGGACTTCAAAAGAGAGGAGGATAAGGGTGGGTAGAGGAGGGATTGGGTTAAAGGTGCAGTTTGAAGAAAGGAGAAGACCCACTCCTTCACCATGTCTGTTGCCGGGGGCAAGATTGAGAGAGAGAAAAAGGTCATGAATCACATGAAGATTATTGCAGATTGAGCGGGCATTCCAGAGTGCTCCGGAGAGAGGGAGCAGGGGGGTGGGTGTCAGGGGTGCGGGTTTTATGTTGGATAGATTGCAGTAGTTCATGTTAAATAGGGAGCGGTAGGAGGGGGTAGTAATAGGAGGTATGAGCTGTGGGGGTCAAGGGTTGGGAGATATGTCGCCAGCAGTGAGGAGAAGCAGAGAAAGGGAGAGCAGGTGGGAGAAAGAGAATGACCGGCTTGATTTATGCTTTATTAGGACAGATTTGAGGTTGAGGAGCAGCTCAGCAGAGGAGGACAGGTGAGTAGGTAAGAGGGAAGGGGAGATGATTATTTGGTTAGAGGGTGCTGGGGTTTGTGGATAGCGAAGGAGAGAGAGGATTAGTGGAGAAAACACTGTAAGGGCATATGTAAACATGGTGAAGAAGTAGGATGGGTTAATACAAAATCTAGATCCAAGTAATAAGAAGTTCTTACTCAGCAGGCATACCCAAAAGAGACAAATACATAGAGTGGGGTCCTGACTCCTGCTGTGACTAACTGCAGTTGAAATAACTTCGGCGTCTTGATGCTCAGCTGCCGTGATACTTTGCTGCAGGGGTGCGCGTGCCTGACCCCACGTGCTTGCACCCCTTAAGATGCTACTAAATTTATAGGACATTAATTTTAAATAATTTTGAATTAAAATTCTAATTTTAATGAACTTTCTTGGAGCTGGATATAACCATTTTTTCAATTGGATATTTCACGTATATACAAACGGATTTCTGTGCTACCAGTATTTTTGAACCGCATTGGGTAAGCTGGCTACAAAACCTTTTCCTATATGCTTTGTTGTATTCGGTAAGGACTCAATAAGGCCCCTTTCACACATCAATTTTTTGCCGTCAGTCACAATCCGTTGGCTCGACAGTTCCGTCACAGATTGTGAAAAACTGATGCAACGGATCCGTTTTTCCTATGGCTCTGACTAGGGGGCTGGCTAAAGGATCCTAAAAAAATCAGAGCATTCTCAGTTAAAAAAAACAGAATCCGTCGCCGAATTCTATCATCTGACGGATCCGGCGCCCATAGGCTTCCATTCTAACAAACAACGGACGACGACTGAACTGTCGCTGTCCGTTTTTTCGATGGAGACAAAAAACATTACTTTGTCCGTTTTCTCTGGCCGCCGGATCAACAATTTTCAATGTATCCGGCGAACGGCGGATGAAACGTGAGGCCATATGTCGCAATCTTTCGCTAATACAAGTCTATGAGGAAAAAACGAATCCGGTGGCATCAGTTGCTGAATCCGTTTTTTCTCAAAATTTGACGGATTGTAACTGATGGCAAAAAACTGATGTGTGAAAGGGGCCTAAGACGTTAGTATTTTCCACAAACGTGAAAAATGGACCGGTTATTCTAATCAGAGTTTGATAATAGTATAGTACTAGTATCAGTTTTTGGGTAATGCCCAATTTGTATTGTATTTTTAAAGCTATACATTATTTTCACAAGAAAATAGAAAAAAATCTCATTAAAAAACCCAACTAGTTGGGAGGATCTCATATTATGAGAGCCATAGCTATTTCATCTTTCTGAATACAAAGCTGTATAAGGGTTTTTCTTTTTGCATAACGATGTGTAGTTTTTATTGGTACTCCTTTGTAATACCTACAATTTTTGTAAATAAATTTTTTATTTAATTTTTTTTGTGAGGCAAGATGTATAGCAATGGAATGGAAAAGTATTAATATGTTTTTACAGCATTCATCGTGCTCAGTAAATAATAAGATAGTTTTGCAGTACGGGTCCTTACAAATACGGCTATACCAAATATGAATATGGCTATACCAAATAATTCTTCAATATTTAGTTTCTGAATTAATCTGAATTATTTGTGCAAGGGAGAAAAATACTTCATCTAAAAAACTAATTAAAGCTGCCAAAAAGGAAACAGAGAAGCACATTGCTAAGGAGAGTAAAACTAATCCCAAACTGTTCTTCAACTATATCAATAGTAAAAGAATAAAAACTGAAAATATAGGCCCCTTAAAAAATTGTGAGGAAAGTATGGTTGTAGATGACGAGGAAAAAGCTAACATATTAAATACCTTCTTCTCCACGGTATTCACGGTGGAAAATGAAATGCTAGGTGAAATCCCAAGAAACAATGAAAACTCTATATTAAGGGTCACCAATCTAACCCAAGAAGAGGTGCGAAACCGGCTAAATAATAATCTCCGGGTCCGGATGGCATACACCCACGAGTACTAAGAGAACTAAGTAATGTAATAGATAAACCATTATTTCTTATTTTTTGGGACTCTATAGCGATGGGGTCTGTTCCGCAGGACTGGCGCATAGCAAATGTGGTGCCAATATTCAAAAAGGGCTCTAAAAGTGAACCTGGAAATTATAGGCCAGTAAGTCTAACCTCTATTGTTGGTAAAATATTTGAAGGGTTTCTGAAGGATGTTATTCTGGATTATCTCAATGAGAATAACTGTTTAACTCCATTTTTGTAGACCTTGAGTCTCTAGTGGCTTTGCTATTTAGTTTAACTCCATATCAGCATGGGTTTATGAGAAATCGCTCCTGTCAAACCAATCTAATCAGTTTTTATGAAGAGGTAAGCTATAGGCTGGACCACGGTGAGTCATTGGACGTGGTATATCTCGATTTTTCCAAAGCGTTTGATACCGTGCCGCACAAGAGGTTGGTACACAAAATGAGAATGCTTGGTCTGGGGGAAAATGTGTGTAAATGGGTTAGTAACTGGCTTAGTGATAGAAAGCAGAGGGTGGTTATAAATGGTATAGTCTCTAACTGGGTCGCTGTGACCAGTGGGGTACCGCAGGGGTCGGTATTGGGACCTGTTCTCTTCAACATATTCATTAATGATCTGGTAGAAGGTTTACACAGTAAAATATCGATATTTGCAGATGATACAAAACTATGTAAAGCAGTTAATACAAGAGAAGATAGTATTCTGCTACAGATGGATCTGGATAAGTTGGAAACTTGGGCTGAAAGGTGGCAGATGAGGTTTAACAATGATAAATGTAAGGTTATACACATGGGAACAAGGAATCAATGTCACCATTACACACTGAATGGGAAACCACTGGGTAAATCTGACAGGGAGAAGGACTTGGGGATCCTAGTTAATGATAAACTTACCTGGAGCAGCCAGTGCCAGGCAGCAGCTGCCTAGGCAAACAGGATCATGGGGTGCATTAAAAGAGGTCTGGATACACATGATGAGAGCATTATACTGCCTCTGTACAAATCCCTAGTTAGACCGCACATGGAGTACTGTGTCCAGTTTTGGGCACCGGTGCTCAGGAAGGATATAATGGAACTAGAGAGAGTACAAAGGAGGGCAACAAAATTAATAAAGGGGATGGGAGAACTACAATACCCAGATAGATTAGCGAAATAAGGATTATTTAGTCTAGAAAAAAGACGACTGAGGGGCGATCTAATAACCATGTATAAGTATATAAGGGGACAATACAAATATCTCGCTGAGGATCTGTTTATACCAAGGAAGGTGACGGGCACAAGGGGGCATTCTTTGCGCCTGGAGGATAGAAGATTTTTCCACCAACATAGAAGAGGATTCTTTACTGTTAGGGTGGTGAGAATCTGGAATTGCTTGCCTGAGGAGGTGGTGATGGCGAACTCAGTCGAGGGGTTCAAGAGAGGCCTGGATGTCTTCCTGGAGCAGAACAATATTGTATCATACAATTATTAGGTTCTGTAGAAGGATGTAGATCTGGGGATTTATTATGATGGAATATAGGCTGAACTGGATGGGCAAATGTCTTTTTTCGGCCTTACTAACTATGTTACTATGTTAGTAATACGTTTCAGATAATAAGATATAGGTCCTCCTGCTGTAGGATAACAATAGATCTCTTTCCTTAGGGGGCCGAAGTGATCAGCTGTTATTGTCTTCTGGGAGAAACGAACCATAGTAAAAATGCATTATCCCCCATAGTGCCTCAGCACTTATATTAAAAAAGGAAGGTATTAAAATTGATGGAGTCTATTTTTTAGGTGGACATCTGTGGTTTCTTAGAGAGTCATTCTGGATGTGACTTTGCTGTTTGTTATCAGAATGAATCCCAGTATGGGGACCCCTTGTTCATTCATAATCTAATGTACACACACCCCTTTAAAATATAATTTAATGTGTACAGCCAGCTTAAGGCTGATATATTATTGTATATATTTAAGTATGTGCATATTTCTAGTCAATAGGTTTAAATAAAAATAATAAGCACAATTTTAATGATATTTTTTTTTAATATGGATGCTTTTAGTTAGATTTAAGGTTGCTCAGGTTATAGGTAATCCCGACACTAGCTATGAGTCTTTCTTCCTGAAGACAGAAGGAAGTAGATAACATTAATATTCGGAGTGTCCTGTAAGTGCATCCCTTTGATCAATTATCTTCAAGAAACCGTCTGATGTCATTAGGATGTCACAGTTATCATTGCAATAGCAGAACTACATAGATGATAATTTCTGCTCTGGGTTCGTCTATCTTGCCAATTTGGAAAATGGTCATTAACCCTTTTACCACCTTGAGTTTTTCCATTTTTGAGTTTTTGTTTTTTGTTCCCTGTCTTCCTGGAGCCATAATTTTTATATTTTTCAGTTAATATGGCCATCTGAGGGCTTATTTTTTGCGAGTCTAGTTATACTTTTGAATGATACCATTGGTTTTACCATATAGTGTACTGGGAAACGGGATGCACTTTGATGCTGCGAAATTGCAAAAAAAGTGTAACTCCAAATTTTTTTTTTAACCCCTTTCTGACATTGGATGTACTATTCCATCCATGTGGGGTGGGCCCTAATTCCCAAGGACGGAATAGTACGTCCAGCGCGATCGGCCACGCTCATGGGCTGACTATAGCAGCTGACATCTGGCACTATGGGCCAGGAGCGGTCACGGACCGCTCCCGGCACATTAACCCCCGACACACCGCGATCGGCGGTATATGGAAGCATCGCGCAGGGAGGGGGCTCCCTGCGGGCTTCCCTGAGATGATCGGTACAAGGCGATGTGCTCACCTTGTACCGAGCGTCTCCTCCCTGCAGGCCCCGGATCCAAAATGGCCACGGGGCTACTTCTGGGTCCTGCAGGGAGTACTTCCGGGTCCAGAGCAGGCTCTGGTAACTAAGCAGCAGGGCACGCAAGATCGCTGATCTGACACAGTGCTCTGAAAAGTGTCAGATCAGCGATCTGTCACTATACAGTGATGTCCCTCCTGGGACAAAGTAAAAAAAATTTTTTTTAGATGTGTAAAAAAAATAAAAACAAAATTCCTAAATAAAGAAAAAAATTATTGTTCCCATAAATACATTTCTTTATCTAAATTGAAAAAAAAAAGAAAAATTGCACATATTTAGTATCGCCGCGTCCGTAACGACCCGACCTATAAAATGGTCCCTCAAGTTAACCCCTTCAGTGAACACCGTAAAAAAAAAATGAGGAAAAAAATGACGCTTTATTATCATACTGCCGAACAAAAAGTGGAATAACACACGATCAAAAAGACAGATATAAATAACCATGGTACCGCTGAAAACGTCATCTTGTCCCGCAAAAAACGAGCCATCATACAGCATCATCAGCGAAAAAATAAAAAAGTTACAGTCCTCAGAATCAAGCGATGCAAAAATAATTATTTTTTCTGTGAAATAGTTTTTATCGTATAAAAAGCACCAAAACATAAAAAAATGATATAAATGAGATATCGCTGTAAACGTACTGACCCGAACAATAAAACTGCTTTATCCATTTTACCAAACACGGAACGGTATAAACGCCCCCCCAAAAGAAATTCATGAATAGCTGATTTTTGGTCATTCTGCCTCACAAAAATCGGAATAATAAGCGATCAAAAAATGTCATGTGCCCGAAAATGTTACCAATAAAAGCGTCAAATCGTCCCGCAAGAAACAAGACCTCACATGACTCTGTGAACCAAAATATGGAAAAATTATAGGTCTCAAAATGTGGTAACGCAAAAAATAATTTTTTGCAATAAAAAGCTTCTTTTAGTGTGTGACGGCTGCCAATCATAAAAATCCGCAAGAAAACCTGCTATAAAAGTAAATCAAACCCCCCTTCATCACCCCCTTACTTAGGGAAACATAAATAAAATTTAAAAAATGTATTTATTTCCATTTTCCCATTAGGGTTAGGGCTAGGGTTAGGGCTAGAGTTAGGGTTAGTGTTAGGGTTGGGGTTAGGGTTGGGGTTGGGGCTAGGGTTGGGGCTAGGGTTGGGGTTAGGGTTGGGGCTATGGTTGGGGCTAGGGTTGGGGATAGGGTTGGGGATAGGGTTAGGGTTGGGGCTAAAGTTAGGGTTGGGGCTAAAGTTAGAGTTAGGGTTGGGACTAAAGTTAGGGTTCGGGCTAAAGTTAGAGTTAGAGTTGGGGCTAAAGTTAGGGTTGGGGCTAAAGTTAGTGTTAGGGTTGGGGCTAAAGTTAGGGTTGGGGCTAAAGTTAGGGTTAGGGTTACATTTACGGTTGGGATTAGGGTTAGGGGTGTGTTGGGGTTAGGGTTTCAGTTAGAATTGGGGTTTCCACTGTTTATGCACATCAGGGCTCTCCAAACGCGACATGGCGTCCGATCTCAATTCCAGCCAATTCTGTGTTGAAAAAGTAAAACATTGCTCCTTCCCTTCCGAGCTCTCATGTGTGCCCAAACAGGGGTTCACCCCAAAATATGGGGTATCAGCATACTCAGGACAAATTGCACAACAACTTTTGGGGTCCAATTTCTCTTGTTACCCTTGGGAAAATAAAAATTTGGGGGTCTAAAAAAACATTTTTGTGGGAAAAAAATTTATTTTTATTTTCACGACTGCGTTATAAACTGCAGTTAAACACTTGGGGGTTCATAGCTGTCAAAACATATAGATAAGTTCCTTAGGGGGTCTACCTTCCAAAATGGTGTCACTTCTGGGGGGTTTCTACTGTTTAGGTGCATCAGGGGCTCTGCAAATGCAACGTGACGCCTTCAGACCAATCCATACTCAGGACAAATTGGACAACAACTTTTGGGGTCCAATTTCTCTTGTTACCTTTGGGGAAATAAAAATTTCGGGGGGCTAAAGAAACATTTTTGTGGGAAAATAATTCATTTTTATTTTCACGGCTCTGCGTTAAAAACTGTAGTGAAACACTTGGGGGTTCAAAGTTCTCAAAACACATCTAGATAAGTTCCTTGGGGCGTCTAGTTTCCAAAATGGTGTCACTTCTGGGGGGTATCTACTGTTTAGGTGCATCAGGGGCTTGGCAAATGCAACGTGACGCCTGCAGACCAATCCATCTAAGTCTGCATTCCAAATGACGCTCCTTCCCTTCTGAGCTCTGCCATGCACACAAACGGTGGTTCCCCCCACATATGGGGTATCAGTGTACTCGGGACAAATTGGATAACAACTTTTGGGGTCGAATTTCTCCTGTTACCCTTAGGAAAATACAAAACTGGGGGCTAAAAAATATTTTTTGTGAAATTTTTTTTTTATTTTCACAGCTCTGCAATATCAACTGTATTGAAACACTTGGGGGTTCAAAGCTGTCAAAACACAGCTAGATAAGTTCCTTAGGGGGTCTACTTTCCAAAATGGTGACACTTCTGGGGGGTATCTACTGTTTAGGTGCATCGGGGGCTTTGCAAATGCAACGTGACGCCTGCAGACCAATCCATCTAAGTCTGCATTCCAAATGGCGCTCCATCACTTCTGAGCTCTGCCATGCGCACAAATGATGGTTCCCCCCCACATATGGGGTATCAGCGTACTCATGACAAATTGGATAACAACTTTTGGGGTTGAATTTCTCCTGTTACCCTTAAGAAAATACAAAACTGGGGGCTAAAAAATAATTTTTGTGAAAAAAATAATAATTTTTTTTTTCACGGCTCTGCATTATAAACTTTAGTGAAACACATGGGGGTTCAAAGCTGTCAAAACACAGCTAGATAAGTTCCTTGGGGGTCAAATGGCGCTCCTTCCCTTCCGAGCTCTGCCATGCGCCAAAACAGTGGTTTACCCCCACATGTGTTGTATCAGCGTACTCAGAACAAATAGCACAACAACTTTTGGGGTCCAATTTCTTCTCTTACCCTTGGGAAAATAAAAAATTGGGGGCGAAAAGATCATATTTGTGAAAAAATATGATTTTTTATTTTTACGGCTCTGCATTATAAACTTCTGTGAAGCACTTGGTGGGTTAAAGTGCTCACCACACATCTAGATAAGTTCCTTAGGGAGTCTACTTTCCAAAATAGTGTCACTTGTGGAAGTTTCAATGTTTAGGCACATCAGGGGCTCTCCAAACGCAATATGGCGTCCCATCTCAATTCCAGTCAATTTTGCATTGAAAAGTCAAACGGCGCTCCTTCCCTTCCGAGCTCTGCGCCCAAACAATGGTTTATCCCACATGTGGGGTATCGGCGTACTCAGAACAAATGGCACAACAACTTTTGGGGTCCAATTTCTTCTCTTACCCTTGGGAAAATAAAACAAAATGGAGCTGAAGTAATTTTTGGTGAAAAAAAGTTAAATGTTAATTTTTTTTAAAACATTCCAAAAATTCCTGTAAAACACCTGAAGGGTTAATAAACTTCTTGAATGTGGTTTTGAGCACCTTGAGGGGTGCAGTTTTTAGAATGGTGTCACACTTGGTTATTTTCTATCATATAGACCCCTCAAAATGACTTCAAATGTGATGTGGTCCCTAAAAAATATTGGTGTTGTAAAAATGAGAAATTGCTGGTCAACTTTTAATCCTTATAACTCCCTAACAAAAAAAACTTTTGGTTCCAAAATTGTGCTGATGTAAAGTAGACATGTGGTAAATGTTACTTATTAATTATATTACATGACATATCTCTGTGATTTAAGAGCATAAAAATTCAAATTTGGAAAATTGCTACATTTTCAAAATTTTCGCCAAATTTCCGTTTTTTTCACAAATAAATGCAAGTTATAACAAAGAAATTTTACCACTATCATGAAGTACTATATGATATGAGAAAACAATGTCAGAATCGCCGAGATCCGTTGAAGAGTTCCAGAGTTATAACCTCATAAAGGGACAGTGGTCAGAATTGTAAAAATTGGCCCAGTCATTAACGTGCAAACCACCCTTGGGGGTAAAGGGGTTAACATGTTCAGTAAATCCTAAAACTGACCTACCATTATAGACACACGCCCACAGAAGCAGGACGACCTGACACCACAATAGGAGCCCTTAAAGGGACCACACTTCTTATTTTTCACACTATCTAGAAAACGCAGTTTGAGAAAGACCCGAGGCAGGGTAGAAACGTTACTACTCCGTTTATACTCCCTGCTGTGTGTGTGTATGTATATGAAAATTTTGTCTCAACACATGTGAATAAATACATCACATTTTTGCAAAGATATACCATAAGAGTGCAGCTGATTTTTCTATATTGGAATTGTTGGGTTTTTCCCAAGTACAGCCAGCACCAACTTAAGATAGCTGAGTGCGCTCCTTTTTTCTTAATTGACCTACCATTATGAATTCCAGGTCATTGTGAGTTCAGAAATACCTAACATGTATAGGTTCTTTTTTATTTAAAAAAAAATCCAAAGTTTGTTCAAAAAAAAAAAAGAGCAAAAAAAAGCATCATTTTCCAAGACCTGTATCGTCTCCATTTTTCCTGATCTGAGGCTGGGTGAGGGCTTATTTTTTGCTTGTTGAGCTGACATTTTTATTGATACCATCTTGAGGTAGATATGATGTTTTTATTGCTCATTATTGCATTTTAATGGAATATTACAGCAATTAAAAAAACATAATTCTGGCGTTTTGATTTTTTTTCTGGTTACACAGATTACCGATTGGATTCATTCTTTCTATATAATGAGAGATCGAGCAATTCTGAAGGTGGTGATACCAAATATGTGTATTTTTTAATTTTTTTTAATAGTTTTATTTTGAATGAGGCAAAAGGGGGGATTTAACATTTTATTTTTTTATAAATATTTTTAAAAACCTTTCTTTTTACTTTTTACTGGCATCAATAGCCTCCATGGGAGACTAGAAGCTGCGATTATCCGATTGCCTGTGCTTCAGCCATGCTAGGTGTAGCTAAAATGCTCATCTGCTATGAGCTTCGGCCACAGGGCGGCACTCATAGCTATCCGGCAATGACAACCACATGGGTCTACTGCAGACCCCGGGTTGTCATGCCAACCCATCAGTGACCCGCGGTCATGTGACACTGGTGCTGATGGGTGGAGTTAATAACACGCAATCATGTTAAATGTCGCTGTCAGAGATTGACAGCAGCATTTAACATTTTAACAGCCGTGGGTGGATCGTGATTCCACTCGCAACTGTTAGGGGAACATGTCAGCTGATAAAATTAGCTGACATATGCTGGAGAAGTTGCGGGCTCGTTGCCGGAGCCGGCAACAAACAAAGGGAGGCGACCTACGACGTACTTATATATCATAGGTCGTAAGTAGGTTAAAGTGAATTTGAAACTAGATTTCACAATAAATACTGCATATACCATGAAATAGACCTGAATCCATGCCAGAATGAGAGCTCATGAATCCAAATGTATGCAGTCTCTGCCAGGTGTGGAATAAAAATTTTTAACAACAGGTTCCCTGTTTGTGTTAAGAAACCATGCCCATTTCAAAACCACACCCATTTTAAGCACACCTATTTTCACACACACTTTCCTCAACCACAAAATACAAGTCACAGGAGCAAAAAGTACCCTTCTTACCCCAACCCTTTCATAGTTACTCTTGTTGACTTCTGTCATGTGCACAGTGTTCCAGTCACTCTCAATCATTTCTTACTATAGTGACTAGGATTAAAGGATTTTCTACAAGTTTTTTATATTAATGCTAAAGGAACCCTACTAAAACAGGAAAATATGACCACCTGTCCACTTGTCACCTCAACAGTCTGCTACACCTAATCTCTGGCCTCAGAAGCCACAGGCCAAATATGTGGGATATACCACCACACCATGTCCATATATTACCATCATATATGACCAAATAATACCGCAAAAAAGGGGTAAATACAGCCAAAACATGGCCAGACCAGATATCACCACCACAGTTACCGAATCATACCATATACAAATACCACCACAGAGTGACTGAATACTATAATACTGATCATTAATAAAAACCACAATACTAATGACACTAATATCATCATCAGTGACATTATACACAGAAATTCTGTAAATAGTGTACAGTTAATACAGTGATCACCGGTGACATTATACACAGGAGCTCTGTATATACTATATAGTGACATCTCTAGTTGAAGTAATTTATCTTCACTTTTCTTCTTCATCCGGTGCAGATCACTATCGCATCTTCCAGCCAGGACTTGACAATGCAGAAAATAACACAGAGTCATCTATATTCACTTCTAGAGCACATCCCCCACTTTTTCCCCTACTTCTGCACTGAACCAGATGAAGAAATAAAGTGACATAGTGCTGTCCTGCACAGTAACAAGACCTCCCTTTTTTCCCCCCATGGAAAACTATATCCTCAAAAGTAAATTATATTACAGCAGTCAGAGGTGTAGCTAAGAGTTCAGGTAGGGTGAAATATTAGTTGGCCCCTAACCAGGTAACCCTGATTACAAATACAGTGGCGTGATCTAATATTGGGTATAGGGGAACCTCAACAGATGACCATATTGTTACTAAAAATAAATCACTATACAGATACAGATAGTGATATTACCGCCATATGGTGATGGGCCCCTTCCTGTAATAATAATAATAATTATTATTATTTACTTTTAGAGCATTATGGTGTACATCAGAAGGGGTTACACACAAAATACAAATAAAAATTACAATGAACAAACTAATAATGACAGATAGGTAAAAAGGGAAGAGGACCCTCCCCTTGCAGGCTTACGTTCTACAGGATAATGGGGAAAGAGACAATAGGTTTGGGGGTTTCAGCAGCTCTGGCGTAGGTCAGGGGCAGCTCTGGTAGTAGTGAGGTAGCAGCAGGGTCATTGCATTCTGCAAGCTGTTCTGTAGAGATGGGTTTTCAAGTTCCGCTCGAAGTTCCAAATGTAGGAGATAATCGGACATGTTTAGGGACAGAATTCCAGAGGATGGGTGGTATTCAGGAATAGTCTTGCAGGCGATTGGATGAGGAACGTACAAGCGTGGAGGAAAGAAGGAATTCTTGTGAGGACCGGAGATTATGTGGTGGAAAATATCTGGAGATTAGGTCAGAGATATATGAGGGAGAAAAATTATGGATGGCTTTGTAGGCCAGTGTTAGTAACGTGAAGTATATACGTTGTGGAAGTGGGAGCCAATGATAGGATTTGCAATTGGGAGAAGCGGTGGAGTAGTGAGGAGAGAGGTGGATTAGTCTGGCAACAGAGTTAAGGACAGACTGGAGAGGTGCAAAAGTGTTAGCAGTTTGGCCACAGAGGAGGATATTACAGTAATCAAGTCGGGAGATGTTGAAGGCATGCACTATTTTAGTAAGGATGAGGGTTGAGGAAAGGATGGATTATAGAGCTTGGATTTGTGCTTTGAAGGACGAAGCAGGGGTTACTCCGAGGTAGCGGACTTCAAGAATAGGAAAAAGCGTTAATGTGATTTATTGTGATTGATAGATCAGGTAGGCAAGATAGAGGAAAGATTATTGGTTCAGTTTTATTTATGTTGAGCTTTAGGAAGCGAGAGGTGAATAAGGAGGATATGGCTGATAGACACCCTGGGATTCTGGACAGCACAGAGGTGATGTCTGGGCAAGAGAGGTAGATCTGAGTGCCATCAGCATATAGATGGTACTTGAAGCCGTGGGACTTTATGAGTTGTCCCAGCCAAAGGTATAGATGAAAAATGGAAAAGAAAGGGGTCCCAGGACAGAGCTTTGAAGGACTCCAACAGAAATAGAATTAGAAGAAGAAGTAGTGTCAGAGTGGGAGATATTAAATATGCGATTAGAAAGGTATGAGGAGTTCCAGAACAGGGCAAGGTCTGTGATACCAAGGGAAAAAAGGATCTGTAGAAGGAAGGAGTGGTCGACTGTGTCAAAGTCAGAGGACAGATCTAGAAGGACGAATGTAGAGAAATGTTTGTTAGCTTTGGCAGTAAGTTATTGGTAATTTTGGATAGGGCTGTTTCGGTGGAATGATAGGAGCGGAAGTTGGAATGAAGGTTGTCAAAGAGTAGGTTAGGTGAGTGGTGGGAGGAAAGTATAGTGTGGACATGCTTTTCGAGGAGTTTGGAGGTGAACGGGAACAGTGGTATGGGCCAATAGCTGGATGTAGAGGTCAGATCTAGGGATGGCTTCTTTATTATGCAAATTGTCTCTTCAGAGAGGAAGAGAGCTAGAACTCTAATGCCACCTATAGGAAGGTAGCAATCCTACAAGTCAATGTTGACCCTTTAACGAGCCTTGTCACATGACTTAGGATAATAGGACTGGGATAAGCATGGTGGTGAGGTTGGGGAGAAGGTAGGATGGGGTGCGGTCAAATGAACAGTTAGTGATGTGTGATTTGGAAAGGAGATGAGTAAATTCTTCTTCAATGATAGTGGCGAGGAAGGTTAGTGGGGGAGGGCAGTGGTCTGGTATACATAGGTGTTGTGATGCTTGAATCTTGGGGCAGTGGTGGGCAGAGGAGGGAGTTAAAAGTGATGAATAATCGGTTACGGATGAGGACCTACTTGAATGTGAAAGTTGATTGAATGTGATGAAATCTTCCTGTGAATGTGTTTTCTTCCAGTGCCGCTCTGCAACTCTAGACATTCGCCAAAGCTTTTTAGTGAGGTTGGTGGGCCAGGGCTGTCTATTAATTTGTCTCACTCTGCCATGCATGAGATGGGCGACTGAGTCAATAGCTGATGTAAGTGTAGCATTGTAGAAAGCAGTGGCACTGTCTTTGACGTGGAGTGAAGATATGGAGGACAGTTGTAGAATAAAGTTGGAGAGTGTCCGAGTGTCAATGTGTGTGAAATTTAGTCGAGGGTGAGCTAGATGCTGGACTTGGGTGCAGGTGAAGAGGGCAGGGAGGAGACTGTAAGTAGATGGTGGTCAGATAGTGAAGGTTAGATAGGGGGCAGATGCAGGTGTAATAATGTCCCCATTGCGGCCCCTTCCTATAATAATGTCCATCATCCTGGACCCTTTAATTTCCCATCCTGGACCCATTAAGCAATAATGTACCCCAGCTTCATCTCCGTATGTCCCCTGTCGTAGAAGAAAATTACAATCCATGAAACACCTCAGGAAAGGGACATATCACCCTCGCATTGAACATATGGGATTAATTATAACTTGGGAAGGCAGAAACTAATTTTAACTGGGGACGTGAGAGCTGACACTTTAAACTCCATTGAAGTAAAGGCCTCTTTCAGTGAACAGGTAATTACAGCATAAATCTGCTCTGGGAAATAGCCACTAGGACTGGGAATAATTTACGCAGAGGCTGAGAAGTATAATTTCAAGGCAAAAGGTTCCTCTGTTCAAAAGGCTTCTCTAAGACACTTCAGAGCTAGTGGTCAGTGATGAGCATTGGGATTTACATCAATCCGATAGTTATGGGAGATATATTTTTGGCGTTGTTACGAAGGGGTGAACATAACGCATTTACTCACATCACTGTAAAGCCATTCTAACCCCTTCAACTTAATATCGGCAGATTGATGATGCTTTGCATGTCATGTTTCATCTCTATAGAAAGGTAAAATTGAAGTAGGAAATATAACAATATCTACAACCTCGGACCTCCATGATCGAATATATCCCGAAAGTTGGGTATCTCATAAAGTTCTAGAAGACCTAGCACATCCTACAACCAGTCCCCATATGAGTTTACCAAAGGGAGGTCTATGGGTGTAACTTTGATCTAATAAAAAGCAGATTTTGTGTTATTGTATTTTGCGAGTCCTGGAAGGTATAGTTTATTTAACTACCTCCCTATGCTAAGCTCGGAGCTGTTTCCGTGACACAGGTTTAGTAATTTACTTTTGTTAGTTTATGTAATTGTATTTACTGTACTGTTTTGTTCCCATTTTGAATCATCTTTGTATATTTTTTATATATATGCCTACTTTTCTGGATTAAATATATAAAATTCAATAGCTCTGTTCCTCTTACTTTCTAAAAACCGCACCCCTGAAGCCATACACTACTTGTACCAGGTGTCCAATCGGCCTGTATAAACGATGGGCGGTGGCAGCTAGTATCTCCTCTTTGCTAATGTGGAGTTGGCAGTGACCATACTGGGGTGTATATAAATATTCCAAGAGCTGGAATCTACCATACCCTCACTCTGACTTCCCCAATAATTGGCCTAGTGGTGAAAGTAGCAGCTGCTTCGTCTATCACTCGATCACTTGTCAGTCAATTGTGTAATTGCCATGATGGCTGGAAGCAGCTGAGCTGCATCCCATGACAAATCGGTGGCTGCAATGGGATCTGTGCAGCCCCTCTGGTGTCACCTGTGACAAAATGGTGACAGTGGTGGGATCTGTGTGATCTCCCTGCTGTTATCCTTGACATCCCTCATCCTGGTCCTCATCCAATATGTACTTTATCCGGATCCTCATATGTCCTATATGACCTTCATTCAGGACCCCATATGTCCCTCATCAAGGTCCCCATACCATATTTCCCTCATCCAGGTCCCCATATGTCCCTCATGATGATCCCCATATGTCCCTCATTCCAGTCCTCATATGTCCCTCATCCAGGTCCCCATATGTCCCTCATCTAGGTTCCCATATGTTCCTCATCCAGGTCCCCATAGGCCCCTCATCCAGGTTCCCATAAGTACCTCATCCAGGTCCCAATATGTCCCATATCCAAGTCCCCTATATTGCGTTTTACTGTAAGAAAGTAAAATAATATTCTTACTTGTCCGTGGTCCAGGAGTGTCCTCTTCCTGCTTCATTGGTGGTGTGGATGAGCCAGTGCATGGCAGTGATGTTATACGCTGGCATCAACTGCCAGCCTATCATAGGCCAGCGGCTATTTTTAAAGGGAACCTGTCACCCCGAAATTCGCGGGTGAGGTAAGCCCACCGGCATCAGGGGCTTATCTACAGCATTCTGGAATGCTGTAGATAAGCCCCCGATGTATCCTAAAAGATGAGAAAAAGACATTAGATTATACTCACCCAGGGGCGTTCCTGCTGTTGGTCCGGGGCCTCCCATCTTCATCAAATGACGTCCTCTTCTGGTCTTCACGCTGCGTCTCCGGCGCAGGCATACATTGTCTGCCCTGTTGAGGGCAGAGCAAAGTACTGCGGTGTGCAGGTGCCGGGCCTCTCTGACCTTTCCCGGCGCCTGCACACTGCAGTACTTTGCTCTGCCCTCAACAGGGCAGACAAAGTACGCCTGCGCTGGAGCCGCAACTCATTGCAATTTTAACAATCAGTTCCCCTGAACTGGTGGGATCGGCTGAATCCCACCCTGGGTCTCTGCCTAATTGACAGCTGCAACCTGTACTTAGCAGTGTGAGATTTCAGTAGAAGGAAGGAGTAAAGACACTGAGGAGCTGTCAACTAGGCTATATCGGTGGATGTTGAGTTTAGATAGACTCTCATAAAGAATTATACAGCCATTCTAATATGGGGTTTTCAATGTAAGAACATTAGCCTCATCAGGTCTAAAAAGCTAAACAATAATGTTGAAAGTTTATATTGTGAAATATCGTGAAAGAGCTGCTTTAAGTACAATCTGCCATAAACTTTTAGATGTTCTTTTTATTTTTTCACTTCGTTAAATCTATAACAATGTAATTAATAGGTTTCTGTTGTAAATTACAGGCTGCACTCCCTTCCCTGACAATTCTGCCTGGTAAGTGCTACAGGCAGTATGCAAATCAAGTGGTGCAAGGAAAAGATTTAAATAACAAGAAAATCAAAATGATGAACAATGCAAAATCTACTTAGCGAAAAGTAATGAATCAATAAGAAAAGTTAAAATATACATTTCATGGGTAACCTGCACACGGGGTGAAGCTTGTAATTATTATTATTTACATGTTACAGCTCAGTTATGATGAAGTTGTTATGATTGGCTCCAGAGCTTGCTGTAGATAATTAATCATTTTTAATGTCTGTGGGAATTAAGATTGAAGATATCTGAATAAACATAATTGGCACTGTTCTAGGTGGAGTTAAAAAGGATTAAGTGTATAATCTGCTGGAAACAGAAATGGCAATTAGAAAGAAATGCATGGAAATTTTGCATAACAAGTTGCAATACCTGGGCCAAGAACTGGGCAAGAGTGCTTGAGGGTTTAAAGTCAGCTGGATGGATTGTATAGAAATATTTTATGCCTGGAGCTATTCATCAAGAATTACATTGAGGGGGCGTATTGTAGTCAGATGTTCCTGACTCATGAAGAGGTGCATGCTTCTTCATGAACTGGACAAGCTATGGTGTCCCATCTTTACCGCACCCCTGTCCCACCCCATCTCTCCCTATTTTGATGGACCTGGCAGAAATTGGTGTAAAGACCCCTAAAGTTGCAGGATTTTGTCACTCAGAGTTTCACTTAAATTTGATGACATTTCAAAGTTTTGCCAAAATAATTATTTCATGAAAGCTTTAAAGAATCAGGCTCAGAGTTTCATTGATTTATACACACAATTTAAAAAAAAAAGATCTGTGTGTCCATCCATGCATCCATGAGACTCAGAGCATGTCCTGTTGTACTCCGTTTTTCCAGGTGCGACTCTGCATTGGGATCTCTATAAAACAGATAACACCCTGAAAACATACTTTGTACTTCAATGTTCACTTTGTGTTTCATCCATTTTACACTGATCTATTGTAAAAAGGAATATGTCCATAGGATCAACCCTTCTAAATTGTCTATATAGGCATGTAGGACACAGGAAGTTGAATAAAATCATGTCTGCGATAAAACTTCTTATTCCAGAGAAATTCAAATTTTTCTTATATGTAACTGAGCTGTTCAGAACTATGGGCCAGATACGCATCTCCTTAAGAATCTGCCTCCAGGACTTAATTTAAATAAAAGAGGACATTACCAGTGTGAACCTAGTAATGGCTGCTCTCCTGATCTCACATTATTACTCACATATCTGCAAGTTCTTCTCAGTGCTTCAGCTTCTGTCACAGGCAACTAGTGTTGCAATATTTGCAATATTGTTGCAATACTGCAGAGCTGTGAGAGCTGCAGCAAATATGTTTGTAATGAACAAAGTTCAGTTCTACTGTTCTGTGTTAGTTACATTTCTCACACTGGTAATGCCGTGCTCATATAAAATGAGCTCAAGAAGCAGATTCTCAGGTAGATCTATGTCTGGCTCAAAGACAGAAGTGCACAGCTCAGCAGAGAGGAGCAAGCCTCTCCTGTTTGAAAAGTGTGTGCACATAGGCAGGAGCTGTGAGATCCTGTTTCCCTAAGTGCACACTGCGCAAGTTTTCAAGGGATTTTTGAGCATTCAATAGGTTCTGGGTACTTGGACCCCCACTGATCTGCTGGCAATTATACAAAAAACATAAAAAATGTTTGTAAATATTTCTTTACTCTTTAGTAAATCATTAGGACACTTCCCTCACCTCTTTTAAGCATATTGAGAAGAAATTCATGAAATAGTAACATAGTAACATAGTAACATAGTTAGTAAGGCCGAAAAAAGACATTTGTCCATCCAGTTCAGCCTATATTCCATCATAATAAATCCCCAGATCTACGTCCTTCTACAGAACCTAATAATTGTATGATACAATATTGTTCTGCTCCAGGAAGACATCCAGGCCTCTCTTAACCCCTCGACTGAGTTCGCCATCACCACCTCCTCAGGCAAGCAATTCCAGATTCTCAATGCCCTAACAGTAAAGAATCCTCTTCTATGTTGGTGGAAAAACCTTCTCTCCTCCAGACGCAAAGAATGCCCCCTTGTGCCCGTCACCTTCCTTGGTATAAACAGATCCTCAGCAAGATATTTGTATTGTCCCCTTATATACTTATACATGGTTATTAGATCGCCCCTCAGTCATCTTTTTTCTAGACTAAATAATCCTAATTTCGCTAATCTATCTGGGTATTGTAGCTCTCCCATCCCCTTTATTAATTTTGTTGCCCTCCTTTGTACTCACTCTAGTTCCATTATATCCTTCCTGAGCACCGGTGCCCAAAACTGGACACAGTACTCCATGTGCGGTCTAACTAGGGATTTGTACAGAGGCAGTATAATGCTCTCATCATGTGTATCCAGACCTCTTTTAATGCACCCCATGATCCTGTTTGCCTTGGCAGCTGCTGCCTGGCACTGGCTGCTCCAGGTAAGTTTATCATTAACTAGGATCCCCAAGTCCTTCTCCCTGTCAGATTTACACAGTGGTTTCCCGTTCAGTGTGTAATGGTGATATTGATTCCTTCTTCCCATGTGTATAACCTTACATTTATCATTGTTAAACCTCATCTGCCACCTTTCAGCCCAAGTTTCCAACTTATCCAGATCCATCTGTAGCAGAATACTATCTTCTCTTGTATTAACTGCTTTCCATAGTTTTGTATCATCTGCAAATATCGATATTTTACTGTGTAAACCTTCTACCAGATCATTAATGAATATGTTGAAGAGAACAGGTCCCAATACTGACCCCTGCGGTACCCCACTGGTCACAGCGACCCAGTTAGAGACTATACCATTTATAACCACCCTCTGCTTTCTATCACTAAGCCAGTTACTAACCCATTTACACACATTTTCCCCCAGACCAAGCATTCTCATTTTGTGTACCAACCTCTTATGCGGCACGGTATCAAACGCTTTGGAAAAATCGAGATATACCACGTCCAATGACTCACCGTGGTCCAGCCTATAGCTTACCTCTTCATAAAAACTGATTAGATTGGTTTGACAGGAGCGATTTCTCATAAACTCATGCTGATATGGAGTTAAACAGTTATTCTCATTGAGATAATCCAGAATAACATCCCTCAGAAACCCTTCAAATATTTTACCAACAATAGAGGTTAGACTTACTGGCCTATAATTTCCAGGTTCACTTTTTGAGCCCTTTTTGAATATTGGCACCACATTTGCTATGCGCCAGTCCTGCGAAACAGACCCCGTCGCTATAGAGTCTCTAAAAATAAGAAATAATGGTTTATCTATTACTAGTATTGAGCGATACCGTCCGATATTTGAAAGTATCGGTATCAGATGGTATCGGCCGATATCCGATACCGATATCCGATACCAATACAAGTCAATGGGACACAAATATCGGAAGGTATCCTGTAATGGATCCCAGGGTCTGAAGGAGAGGAAACTCTCCTTCAGGCCCTGGGATCCATATTCATGTGTAAAATAAAGAATAAAAATAAAAAATATTGATATACTTACCCTCTGACGCGCCCTGGTCATCACCGATGCAACCGCCTTGCTTTCGTTCCGAAGGATGAGCGCGTTAAGGGCCTTCGATGACGTCGCGGCTTGTGATTGGTCGCTGAGCGGTCATCGAAGGTCCTTAACGCGCTCATTCTTCGGAACGAAAGCAAGGCGGTTGCAGCGGTGACGACCAGGGCGCGTCAGAGGGTAAGTATATCAATATTTTTTTTTTAAATTCTTTATTTTACACATTAATCTTAATCCCGATACCGATTCCCGATATCACAAAAATATCGGAACTCGGTATCGGAATTCCGATACCGCAAATATCAGCCGATACCCGATACTTTCGGTATCGGAATGCTCAACACTATCTATTACATTACTTAGTTCTCTTAGTACTCGTGGGTGTATGCCATCCGGACCCGGAGATTTATCTATTTTAATCTTATTTAGCCGGTTTCGCACCTCTTTTTGGGTTAGATTGGTGACTCTTAATATAGGGTTTTCATTGTTTCTTGTGATTTCTCCTAGGATTTCATTTTCCACCGTGAATACCATGGAGAAGAATATGTTTAATATGTTAGCTTATTCCTCGTCATCTACAACCATTCTTTCCTCACTATTTTTTAAGGGGCCTACATTTTCAGTTTTTATTCTTTTACTATTGATATAGTTGAAGAACAGTTTGGGATTAGTAGGAAAAAGATAGAGACCGCGCATAAGGGAAAACACTAGAAGAAAAGAAGGGAATGTGTCAAATCCTAACACAAAGAGTCCCACAGTGGACCCAAACAAACCCCTGAATCGATGTAAGCCCACTACAGGAAGACAGTGGCCCAACAAGCAGCCAGGTACATAAACTGATGTGCTAGCGCAAACACAAAGACAGCAATGCGTCAGACTCAAACAGAACCAGCAAGGCCCCCGACCTCGTATAGAAACAGTACCTGTACCTTTAATGATGTACCGAGCAGTGTGGCTGTACGGTGGATCGGAGTGAGGCGCCGCTGTGTCCAATGCGGAGCTGAGCCTGGCGCTGCAGGGATAGTTGTCCGGCGTGAGGTGCAGAGATGCGGTAGGGATCTGCAGGTTCCTGGAGCGGAGCTGCACGCGGAGGTGGCAGGGAGGCTGCGTAGAGCCAGGGAAAGCCCCGGCCGGTGGCATCCCTGGATACGAGCACAGGAAAGATGGCCGACGGAGAACTAAGCGTGTGACGTCACAGCTGGAGAGCTACGGAGCGGCACTGAGGACAAGGTAGAAACCAACGCGTTTTAAAGGAACAGCATCTTTCTTCATCAGGGTTACCCGGCACCGGTGGCTCCGAGAGATATATAGGCCAAGCCTCCGTCAATCACACCAGACCACGGACCCGCCCCCCCGCCCCATGTAAAGAAGGACAAATGCGTGCATGAATCTGCAGAATTGAAGATATTATTATGTGTGATAATGCCCACTGGAGATAAGCTGCGGGGAACTAAAAACAGTACATACACTGTTTGGTATATATGCAAATAATACGGAAATGTGCAAATATATGCTAATATGTGCTAATCCGAGAGGGGAGTCACTGATCCCATAGAAAATGGAACGAGAGATGGAAATAGAGTGCAGATGTGATAAAAATGCATAGATATATAAATACTTAAAACCAATTTTAATAATAAATAGATAAAAAAGAGAGAACTCCCCCTCTGAATAATAGACAACATACAACTAAGATGCAAAACATAAAAACAAAAATAAAAACAGCCCTAAAAGAAGGGAACTATAAAAAGGGGGGAAGGAACCCCTACATAAATCTAATCAAAAGGCATATAATTCTAGCCCATAATTTAGGCCCTTTGGTGGAGGCAGTCCAAGGTAAAAATCCATTTGGATTCGATCCTGGACATAACCTGTATTAAATTGCCCCAAAGTATTCATTTATTCTTTGGGATTGAGTGAAAGTTGCACCTGCAGGCTCTCCAAACAGCCTGCAGGTCCAACTTTCACTCAATCCCAAAGAATAAATGAATACTTTTCCTATACGAGTTATAGAACGCAGTCAATCAGTAGTTGTATGGGGGAAGATTGTCAGGTCTCTCGGAGCCGCCGGTGCCGGGTAACCCTGACGAAGAAGGACGCTGTTCCTTTGAAACGCGTTGGTTTCTACCTTGTCCTCAGTGCCGCTCCGTAGCTCTCCAGCTGTGAAGTCACACGCTTAGTTCTCCGTCGGCCATCTTTCCTGTGCTCGTATCCAGGGACGCCACCGGCCGGGGCTTTCCCTGGCTCTACGCAGCCTCCCTGCCACCTCCGCGTGCAGCTCCGCTCCAGGAACCTGCAGATCCCTACCGCATCTCTGCACCTCACGCCGGACAACTATCCCTGCAGCGCCAGGCTCAGCTCCGCATTGGACACAGCGGCGCCTCACTCCGATCCACCGTACAGCCACACTGCTCGGTACATCATTAAAGGTACAGGTACTGTTTCTATACGAGGTCGGGGGCCTTGCTGGTTCTGTTTGAGTCTGACGCATTGCTATCTATGTGTTTGCGCCAGCACATCAGTTTATGTACCTGGCTGCTTGTTGGGCCACTGTCTTCCTGTAGTGGGCTTACATCGATTCAGGGGTTTGTTTGGGTCCACTGTGGGACTCTTTGTGTTAGGATTTGACACATTCCCTTCTTTTCTTTTAGTGTTTTCCCTTATGTGCGGTCTCTATCTTTTTCCTATCCATTGTTTATATCAGGGGTGGCGTCTTCCCGGTTTGGGTCCAGCTGCAAAGGGGTCCACTTTGGTTCAGTAAGCGCTGGTGTATTCACTAGTTTGGGATTAGTTTTACTCTCCTTAGCAATGTGCTTCTCTGTTTCCTTTTTGACAGCTTTAATTAGTTTTTTAGATAAAGTATTTTTCTCCCTATAGTTTTTTAGAGCTTCAATGGTGCCATCCTGCTTTAGTAGTGCAAATGCTTTCTTTTTACTGTTAATTGCCTGTCTTACTTCTTTGTTTAGCCACATTGGGTTTTTCCTATTTCTAGTCCTTTTATTCCCACAAGGTATAAACCGCTTACAGTGCCTATTTAGGATGTTCTTAAACATTTTCCATTTATTATCTGTATTCTTATTTCTGAGGATATTGTCTCAGTCTACCAGATTAAGGGCATCTCTAAGCTGGCCAACTTTGCCTTCCTAAAGTTCAGTGTTTTTGTGACTCCCTGACAAGTCCCCCTAGTGAAAGACAGGTGAAACTGTACAATATTGTGGTCGATATTTCCTAGATGCCCGACCACCTGCAGATTTGTTATTCTGTCAGGTCTATTACATAGTATTAGGTCTAAAAGTGCTGCTCCTCTGGTTGGATTCTGCACCAATTGTGAAAGATAATTTTTCTTGGTTATTAGCAGAAACCTGTTGCCTTTATGGGTTTCACAGGTTTCTGTTTCCCAGTTAATATCCGGGTAGTTAAAGTCCCCCATAACCAGGACCTCATTATGGGTTGCAGCTTCATCTATCTGCTTTAGAAGTAAACTTTCCATGGTTTCTGTTATATTTGGGGGTTTGTAACAGACCCCAATGAGAATTTTGTTACCATTTTTCCCTCCATGAATTTCGACCCATATGGACTCGACATCCTCTGTTATGGCTGGCAATCAGGCAACACAGCGTGCAGTAATCAGCGCACATACAGAGATCTGGCAAAAACCAAAAACAATAGGACGAGCTCTGAGACGTGGAATCTCTGTAGACTGCAGTACCTGATCTATCCTCACACAACTATAAGCAGCAGTGGATTGCGCCTATCACTACCTATGCAACTCGGCACTGCCTGAGGAGCTGACTAGCCTGAAGATAGAAATACAAGCCTGACTTACCTCAGAGAAATACCCCAAAGGAATAGGCAGCCCCCCACATATAATGACTGTTAGCAAGATGAAAAGACAAACGTAGGAATGAAATAGATTCAGCAAAGTGAGGCCCGATATTCTAGACAGAGCGAGGATAGCAAAGAGAACTATGCAGTCTACAAAAAACCCTAAAACGAAAACCACGCAAAGGGGCAAAAGACCCACCGTGCCGAACTAACAGCACGGCGGTGCACCCCTTTGCTTCTCAGAGCTTCCAGCAAAAGTTAATAGCAAGCTGGACAGAAAAAACAGAAAACAAACTAGAAGCACTTATCTAGCAGAGCAGCAGGCCCAAGGAAATATGCAGTAGCTCAGATCCAACACTGGAACATTGACAAGGAGCAAGGAAGACAGACTCAGGTGGAGCTAAATAGCAAGGCAGCCAACGAGCTCACCAAAACACCTGAGGGAGGAAGCCCAGAGACTGCAATACCACTTGTGACCACAGAAGTGAATTCAGCCACAGAATTCACAACAGTACCCCCCCCTTGAGGAGGGGTCACCGAACCCTCACCAGAACCCCCAGGCCGACCAGGATGAGCCACATGAAAGGCACGAACAAGATCTGGGGCATGGACATCAGAGGCAAAAACCCAGGAATTATCTTCCTGAGCATAACCCTTCCATTTGACCAGATACTGGAGTTTCCGTCTAGAGACACGAGAATCCAAAATCTTCTCCACAATATACTCCAATTCCCCCTCCACCAAAACAGGGGCAGGAGGCTCCACAGATGGAACCATAGGTGCCACGTATCTCCTCAACAACGACCTATGGAATACATTATGTATGGAAAAGGAGTCTGGGAGGGTCAGACGAAAAGACACCGGATTGAGAATCTCAGAAATCCTATACGGACCAATAAAACGAGGTTTAAATTTAGGAGAGGAAACCTTCATAGGAATATGACGAGAAGATAACCAAACCAGATCCCCAACACGAAGTCGGGGTCCCACACGGCGTCTGCGATTAGCGAAAAGCTGAGCCTTCTCCTGGGACAAGGTCAAATTGTCCACTACCTGAGTCCAGATCTGCTGCAACCTGTCCACCACAGAATCCACACCAGGACAGTCCGAAGACTCAACCTGTCCTGAAGAGAAACGAGGATGGAACCCAGAATTGCAGAAAAATGGAGAGACCAAGGTAGCCGAGCTGGCCCGATTATTAAGGGCGAACTCAGCTAACGGCAAAAATGACACCCAATCATCCTGGTCAGCGGAAACAAAACATCTCAGATATGTTTCCAAGGTCTGATTGGTTCGTTCGGTCTGGCCATTAGTCTGAGGATGGAAGGCCGAGGAGAAAGATAGGTCAATGCCCATCCTACCACAAAAGGCTCGCCAGAACCTCGAGACAAACTGGGAACCTCTGTCAGAAACAATATTCTCAGGAATGCCATGTAAACGAACCACATGCTGGAAGAACAAAGGCACCAAATCAGAGGAGGAAGGCAATTTAACCAAGGGCACCAGATGGACCATTTTAGAAAAGCGATCACAGACCACCCAAATGACCGACATCTTTTGAGAAACGGGAAGGTCAGAAATGAAATCCATCGAAATATGTGTCCAAGGCCTCTTCGGGACCGGCAAGGGCAAAAGCAACCCACTGGCACGTGAACAGCAGGGCTTAGCCCTAGCACAAATTCCACAGGACTGCACAAAAGCACGCACATCCCGCGACAGAGACGGCCACCAGAAGGATCTAGCAACCAACTCCCTGGTACCAAAGATTCCTGGATGACCGGCCAGCACCGAACAATGAAGTTCAGAGATAACTTTACTAGTCCACCTATCAGGGACAAACAGTTTCTCGGCCGGACAACGATCAGGTTTATTAGCCTGAAATTTCTGCAACACTCTCCGCAAATCAGGGGAGATGGCAGACACAATGACTCCTTCCTTGAGGATACTCGCCGGCTCAGATAACCCCGGAGAGTCGGGCACAAAACTCCTAGACAGAGCATCCGCCTTCACATTTTTAGAGCCCGGAAGGTATGAAATCACAAAATCAAAACGAGCAAAAAATAACGACCAACGGGCCTGTCTAGGATTCAAGCGCTTGGCAGACTCAAGATAAGTAAGGTTCTTATGATCAGTCAAAACCACCACGCGATGCTTAGCACCCTCAAGCCAATGACGCCACTCCTCGAATGCCCACTTCATGGCCAGCAACTCTCGGTTGCCCACATCATAATTACGCTCAGCAGCAGAAAATTTCCTGGAAAAGAAAGCACATGGTTTGAACACTGAGCAACCAGAACCTCTCTGTGACAAAACCGCCCCTGCACCAATCTCAGAAGCATCAACCTCGACCTGGAACGGAAGAGAAACATCAGGTTGACACAACACAGGGGCACAGCAAAAACGACGCTTCAACTCCTGAAAAGCTTCCACGGCAGCAGAAGACCAATTAACCAAATCAGCACCCTTCTTGGTCAAATCGGTCAATGGTCTGGCAATGCTAGAAAAATTACAGATGAAGCGACGATAAAAATTAGCAAAGCCCAGGAATTTCTGCAGACTTTTTAGAGATGTCGGCTGGGTCCAATCCTGGATGGCCTGAACCTTAACCGGATCCATCTCGATAGTAGAAGGGGAAAAGATGAACCCCAAAAATGAAACTTTCTGCACACCGAAGAGACACTTTGATCCCTTCACGAACAAGGAATTAGCACGCAGTACCTGGAAAACCATTCTGACTTGCTTCACATGAGACTCCCAATCATCTGAGAAGATCAAAATGTCATCCAAGTAAACAATCAAGAATTTATCCAGATACTCACGGAAAATGTCATGCATAAAAGACTGAAAAACAGATGGAGCATTGGCAAGTCCGAACGGCATCACCAGATACTCAAAATGACCCTCGGGCGTATTAAATGCCGTTTTCCATTCATCTCCCTGCCTGATTCTCACCAGATTATACGCACCACGAAGATCAATCTTAGTAAACCAACTAGCCCCCTTAATCCGAGCAAACAAGTCAGAAATCAATGGCAAGGGATACTGAAACTTAACAGTGATCTTATTAAGAAGGCGGTAATCAATACACGGTCTTAGCGAACCATCCTTCTTGGCTACAAAAAAGAACCCTGCTCCCAATGGTGACGACGATGGGCGAATATGTCCCTTCTCCAGGGACTCCTTCACATAACTGCGCATAGTGGTGTGTTCAGGTACGGACAAATTAAATAAACGACCCTTAGGGAATTTACTACCAGGAATCAAATCGATAGCACAATCACAATTCCTATGCGGAGGTAGGGCATCAGACTTGGACTCTTCAAATACATCCTGAAAGTCCGACAAGAACTCTGGGATGTCAGAAGGAATGGATGACGAAATAGACAAAAATGGAACATCACCATGTACTCCCTGACAACCCCAGCTGGTTACCGACATAGAGTTCCAATCCAATACTGGATTATGGGTTTGTAGCCATGGCAACCCCAACACGACCACATCATGCAAATTATGCAGTACCAGAAAGCGAATAACTTCCTGATGTGCAGGAGCCATGCACATGGTCAGCTGGGCCCAGTACTGAGGCTTATTCTTGGCCAAAGGTGTAGCATCAATTCCTCTCAACGGAATAGGACACCGCAAAGGCTCCAAGAAAAATCCACAACGTTTAGCATAATCCAAATCCATCAGATTCAGGGCAGCGCCTGAATCCACAAACGCCATGACAGAATACGATGACAAAGAGCACATTAAGGTAATGGACAAAAGGAATTTGGACTGTACAGTACCAATAACGGCAGAGCTATCGAACCGCCTAGTGCGTTTAGGACAATTAGAAATAGCATGAGTAGAATCACCACAATAGAAACACAGTCTGTTCAGACGTCTGTGTTCTTGCCGTTCTACTTTAGTCATAGTCCTGTCGCACTGCATAGGCTCAGGTTTACTCTCAGACAATACCGCCAGATGGTGCACAGATTTACGCTCGCGCAAGCGACGACCGATCTGAATGGCCAAGGACATAGACTCATTCAAACCAGCAGGCATAGGAAATCCCACCATTACATCCTTAAGAGCTTCAGAGAGACCCTTTCTGAACAAAGCCGCTAGCGCAGATTCATTCCACAGAGTGAGTACTGACCACTTCCTAAATTTCTGACAATATACTTCTACATCATCCTGACCCTGGCATAAAGCCAGCAGATTTTTCTCAGCCTGATCCACTGAATTAGGCTCATCGTAAAGCAATCCCAGCGCCTGGAAAAATGCATCAACATTACTCAATGCAGAATCTCCTGGTGCAAGAGAAAACGCCCAGTCCTGTGGGTCGCCGCGCAAAAAAGAAATAATAATCAAAACCTGTTGAATAGGATTACCAGAAGAATGAGGTTTCAAGGCCAAAAATAGCTTACAATTATTTCTGAAGCTCAGAAACTTAGTTCTGTCACCAAAAAACAAATCAGGAATCGGAATTCTTGGTTCTAGCATCGATTTCTGATCAATAGTATCTTGAATCTTTTGTACATTTACAACGAGATTATCCATTGAGGAGCACAGAGCCTGAATATCCATGTCCACAGCTGTGTCCTGAAGCACTCTAATGTCTAGGGGAAAAAAAAGACTGAAGACAGAGCTAAGAAAAAAAAATGATGTCAGGATTTCTTTTTTCCCTCTATTGGGAATCATTGGGTGGCTCCTTGTACTGTTATGGCTGGCAATCAGGCAACACAGCGTGCAGTAATCAGCGCACATACAGAGATCTGGCAAAAACCAAAAACAATAGGACGAGCTCTGAGACGTGGAATCTCTGTAGACTGCAGTACCTGATCTATCCTCACACAACTATAAGCAGCAGTGGATTGCGCCTATCACTACCTATGCAACTCGGCACTGCCTGAGGAGCTGACTAGCCTGAAGATAGAAATACAAGCCTGACTTACCTCAGAGAAATACCCCAAAGGAATAGGCAGCCCCCCACATATAATGACTGTTAGCAAGATGAAAAGACAAACGTAGGAATGAAATAGATTCAGCAAAGTGAGGCCCGATATTCTAGACAGAGCGAGGATAGCAAAGAGAACTATGCAGTCTACAAAAAACCCTAAAACGAAAACCACGCAAAGGGGCAAAAGACCCACCGTGCCGAACTAACAGCACGGCGGTGCACCCCTTTGCTTCTCAGAGCTTCCAGCAAAAGTTAATAGCAAGCTGGACAGAAAAAACAGAAAACAAACTAGAAGCACTTATCTAGCAGAGCAGCAGGCCCAAGGAAATATGCAGTAGCTCAGATCCAACACTGGAACATTGACAAGGAGCAAGGAAGACAGACTCAGGTGGAGCTAAATAGCAAGGCAGCCAACGAGCTCACCAAAACACCTGAGGGAGGAAGCCCAGAGACTGCAATACCACTTGTGACCACAGAAGTGAATTCAGCCACAGAATTCACAACAATCCTCATTCCCTTCGCTAATATCCTCCCTTAAAGTGGACTTTAGACAAGACTTTACATAGAGACAAACCCCTCCTCCTCTCCGATTTTTACGATCCTTTCTAAACAGACTGTAACCCTGTAAGTTAACTGCCCAGTCATAGCTTTCATCTAACCATGTCTCGGTTATTCCCACTATGTCAAAGTTACCTGTAGATATTTCTGCTTCTAGTTCTTCCATCTTGTTTGTCAGGCTTCTGGTGTTTGCGAGCATGCAGTTTAGAGGATTTTGTTTTGTTCCAATCTCCTCGCTGTGGATTGTTTTAGAAATGTTCTTACCTCCCTTCTGAGTATGTTTTCCTGGGTCTTCTTTGTTCGAGTCTAATGTTTTTCTTCCCGTCCCCTCTTGTGTGAATGTTACAAGTGGCCTAGTTCTCCATAGGTTCAAGCAACTTTTGTTGGGGACATAGTTGTTATCAACCACAATTAAAAATAGGCAAAATCATTACTTCAGTGACAACGTAATCCTAGATGATATGACTATAGGTAACAAAATATAAAAAATACAGATTACTCAAGTCATTGTGTGCCTAAAATGTTAGACTGTAGTAGACAACCCATGTGGTCTGGTAATAGTACACACACATCCTTGACTTGATCAACCCTAGATTGGGATACATTTTATTACAGTGTACTATGTTGTAGATAAGTGAGTGCCCTCTGCATAAACATATTTCTGAAACTCAAAGAGGTTACCCATGAAAAATAATTACCATTTAATACCTATCCATAATTTATGGTTGGTACTAGAGATGATATCACAAATTCATTCAAAAGGTAATTGAATTCTCAAATTTTACAAAAATCCATACTCTCCAGAATTTAGATTTTTTATAAGTCGCTTCCCACAAATTCAGCAAAATGGCGACCAAAGAAAGGTTAAAAACATAAAGAGCTAATTTATCATTGCTCATCTCTATGCCACCTCCACTGCTCAATGTCCCACAAACCGTCCTTGGTGCTACTTCTTATCATCACCATGGGACCTCTCTGTGCACTTCATAAGTTTGTAAAGTTCTAGCCTAGCATGAAGAGGCCCAGGGTTTCAGCGCATGGCAGCGGTAAAAAGAAACATTGAGGATTGTATGAGGGACAGTGGGCAGTGGGGTAGCCAGAATGTAAGCGCCCCCAGGAAGAAGCAGACGTGAAACGCGCATCGGGGTTGTTTCGGAGGCATAGCGCGCCACTAAGCATTGAATTTAGAGAGCAGCATTTGTATTCAGGTAATATGTGTTTATCAGGGGTTATAAGTAACTCCTTTTTATGCTAATGATTTGATATATACTCTGTGGATAATGGTGCGGTGATGTGTAATTTTGTGGATGTTTTCCACATGATTCAGCTGTCAGTAATTGAGAGTTGTATAACATGCACCTGTATTTTGGGCATATGCTCTTATATGTGATATGATGGATTATCCTATATAACTTATCTGTCAAGTGCAATGCAATTTGGATATTGAGGTATTAATATTTTTTTACACTTTAAAATTTTAATTTATCATATAACTGAATTTTTGGTATACTTTTTTAGGATTTGAGAGATTATATGATGTGTATCTTATCCTGAATATCCCAATCAGCATTTGCACAATTTGCACAATTTTCCGTTGTTAGGGTATGTGCACACGTCCAGATTTTTAGCGGTTTTTTTTTTGCGGAATTTTGCCATAAAAACGCTATAAATCCGCTAAAAAAACGCTAACATTATGCATTATGCATCCTATCATTTAGAATGCATTCCGCATTTTTTGTGCATACCGCAAAAAATCCGGACAAGCTCTATCTTTTTGCGGATTTTTTGCGGATTTCCTATCAAAAAGGACAAAAAAAAAAAAAATCAGCGCAAAAAACGCGCAAATTCCGCGAGAAATCCGCGCAAAAAAAGCACGCGGATTTCTGGCAGAATTCTCAGGATTATGTCAGGAAAAAATCCTGACGTGTGCACATAGCCTAAAGGAGTAAAAGGGGAGTTTATAAAATTTATCTGTACATTAGGATAATTTTTATCCATATGCTGTAGCTGGCCTCGTATATATATTTGCACTTGGTTAGAGGCACTATTTTAATTTATGTACGTTTTTTATGTATGTTTAAATAAAGTTGTATTTTTAATCAAAAAAACAAAGACACTTTTTTGACTCAGTATAGTCTAATAACTATCTGGTCAGTATGTTTAGGCATTATATTTAGTAGTAGAAAAGACAATGCCTCAAATGTTGGTGAAAAAAAATCACATTTTATTCTGCCTCCTGTGGCAACGTTTCGATCCCAAAGATCTTTCTCAAGCACTCGTACACTTGGTATGGACTTTTTCCCGGGATGAACTCTCTGGTTGTGACGTGCGTCCTAAATTGTGTCCTGTAGCACTCTGGCTATATGAGGTGCGGTTTAACGTATAATTTTTGATTGACTGAGCTATTATATTTCTCACGGCTCAACCCCTCAGTGTGTTTGGGATGCAGTTACTGACATTTAGACTGTCCAATCAGGTACAGGGGTGTGCTGAAGCTTTCATTACTTTGATTGACAGCTTGGCCATCCAGTCTTGTACATGGGCGTGCTAAGCTGTCAGTGTGTTGACTGACAGCTCAACTATCCTATCTGAGACTGGGAGGTGTCGGCTGTCTCCAAGTGTTCACTATCCCGGGTGATTCCATTGCTAATTAACTGAGCTACTTCTCCCAGTCCTCTGCAAGATGTACATTCATGTAGTAGGTTTGTGCTCCCTGTGCCTTGAGTTCTGTATGCTTGATTATTAGCACAACAGCCTTGCAGCGCTGGAGTCCTGGGTTCTAATCCCACCCTGGACAACATCTGCAAAGAGTTTGTATGTTCTCTCCGTGTTTCCGTGGGTTTCCTCCGGGCACTCCAGTTTCCTCCCACATTCCAAAGACATACTGATAGGGAATTCAGATTGTGAGCCTCATCGGGGACAGCGATGATAATGTGTGCAAACTGTAAAGCGCTGCGGAATATGTTAGCGCTATATAAAAATAAAAGATTATTATTATTATTTGCTGCCTGAGCTTGGACTTCGTTCTGACCATCCGAATGTTTAATCACTTCTGCTGTGATGTGTTATCCTCCTGGTATTCTGACGTCGGAATGTTACCTGACCACGCTTTTGTCTCTTCCTTCTGTTTGTGATGTACTCTCCTGACTTCTGATCTTGGACTCCTTGACCATTCTGGCTCATGGCTTGGCCGTGTGAAGTGACTAGCATCACAATATTGTTTTTTGTTCAATATCTTATGCTTTTTATGCTCTGGTCTCCCAAGACATTAGAGCATCATAAGGGACATTCAACTAGTGAACTATTCACTGCAAATTGAATTTCCCTGTTAAATCAATGTGATTTACCAAATTTGAATCTAGTCAGTTCCACTAATCTCTTGTTGGTACAGATCCAGCAGCTAGGACCCTTACCAATCCCGAGAACATGCACCATCCTCTTTCCAAGTGAATGTAACAATAGTGTACATGCCTGACCACTAGAGATAATTGGATCCCATTTCCCACACTTCTGAAGCATCAGAAAACGGGCTAACATCATTTTGCATTGTAACTCTAACTTCCCCATAATGCCCTGCAGCTATGACGTCTTACTGATTATCATTAGTGATGAGCGAATATACTCGTTACTCAAGATTTCTCGAGCATTCCTCCGAGTATTTTTTAGTGCTTGGAGATTTAGTTTTTCTTGCCGCAGATGAATGATTTACATCTGATAGCGAGCATAAGTACATGTGGGGATTCCCTAGCAACCAGGCAACTAGGGCACTAAAAAATACTCGGCGGACCCCCGAACATGCTCGAGAAGTCTAGAGTAACGAAAATATTCGCTCATCACTAGTGTTGAGCTATACCTTCCGATATTTGAAAGTATCGGTATCGGATGGTATCGGCCGATACCGGCAAAATATCGGATCTCGCCGATACCCAATACCAATACAAGTCAATGGGACACAAATATCGGAATGTATCCTCGATGGTTCCCAGGGTCTGAAGGAGAGGAAACTCTCCTTCAGGCCCTGGGATCCATATTAATGTAAAGAATAAAAATAAAAAATATGGCTATACTCACCCCTCCGAAGGACCCTGGCTGTCACCGCTGCAAGCGTCTGCCTCCGTTCCTGAGAATTACAGTGAGTGAAGGACCTTCGATGATGTCGCGGTCATGTGACCGCTCACGTGACCGCTCACCTGACCGCGACGTCATCGAAGGTCCTTCACTCACTACATTCTCAGGAACGGAGGCGGACGCTTGCAGCGGTGACAGCCAGGGTTCTTCGGAGGAGTGAGTATATCCATATTTTTTATTTTTATTCTTTATTTTTTACATTAATATGGATTCCAGGGCCTGAAGGAGAGTTTCCTCTCCTCCAGACCCTTCGAACCATAGGCACTGCACACTCCAATACCGATTTCCGATATCACAAAAATATCACAACTCGGTATCGGAATTCCGATACAGCAAGTATCGGCCGATACCCGATACTTGCAGTATCGGAATGCTCAACACTACTCATCACTAATTACACTGGTCTACAAAAAAAAAAAAATTTTGGTATGGACTTTAAGAACAGTTTTAGACTAATTTGAGGGTGCGGAATTGAAATCTGATCTTATAATTTCTCTATCACATCACGTTTTTGCGCTATAGGTATATAGCCCATTTTCATGAATTCCATGATAAATATAAGTAGTGTATGAAAAGTGCCGGTTTTTACGGTTCACTATTAATAATTCACTATTAATAATGAGCCAAGCTCATTATTGCAAGAGAGCTTGGCTGAGTAGATTACACAAGAAGGAAAACACACAGCAAGTCAGCAGGATCTAGGAGCAACATGGCAGATGTGTCAACCTACATGGTGAGCTGCAGCATGTGCTACATGTTCACAGATCGACCAGAAGAAGAATCCAATTTCACCTGTCAGAAGTGTAGACTAGTGGCCCTTTTAGAAGAAAAGGTGCGGGGTCTGGAAGAAAGAATAGCAACTTTGAAACTCATCAAAGAGAATGAAGACTTTCTAGACAGAACAGAAGCATCTCTACTGGTCACAGAAGGTGCAAAAAGTGTCAGAGAACCTCCAAAAGCAGATGAGTGGAAGCATGTGACCAAAAGAAGCAAGAAGACCATGGAGAAATCACCAACCACACAACTGAAGAACCGATATCAAATCTTTGTAGAGGATGAAGATGGCACACCTAAGAATGAAGCAATACCAGCAAGCAAAAAAGAAAAGGGCACACAGCAACAAGTGACAGCAAAAAGTACAGCCAAGAAGCAACGAAGAGTGGTGGTGGTGGGAGACTCACTACTGAGAGGCACAGAAGCAGCCATCTGCAGACCGGACATAACTGCAAGAGAAGTATGCTGCCTTCCAGGTGCGATGATCAAGGATGTGACCGATAGGATACCAAAGCTCTTCAGCTCCAAGGACGTCCACCCATTTCTTCTGATACATGTTGGCACCAATGACACGGCAAGGAAGGACCTACCGACAATCTGCAAGGACTTTGAAGAGTTGGGGAAGAAAGTAAAGGAACTGGATGCACAGGTAGTTTTTTCTTCTATCCTTCCAGTAGATGGGCATGGCACCAGGAGATGGAACAGGATCCTTGATGCAAACAACTGGCTAAGACGATGGTGCAGACAACAAGGATTTGGATTCCTGGACCACGGTGTGAATTACTGGTATGATGGACTCCTCGCCAGAGACGGACTACACCTCAACAAACCTGGGAAACACACATTCGCCAGAAGACTCGCTACACTCATCAGGAGGGCGTTAAACTAGAAGAAGAGGGGACGGGAAGAAAAACATTAGACTCGAACAAAGACGACCCAGGAAAACATACTCAGAAGGGAGGTAAGAACATTTCTAAAACAATCCACAGTGAGGAGATTGGAACAAAACAAAATCCTCTAAACTGCATGCTCGCAAACGCCAGAAGCCTGACAAACAAGATGGAAGAACTAGAAGCAGAAATATCTACAGGTAACTTTGACATAGTGGGAATAACCGAGACATGGTTAGATGAAAGCTATGACTGGGCAGTTAACTTACAGGGTTACAGTCTGTTTAGAAAGGATCGTAAAAATCGGAGAGGAGGAGGGGTTTGTCTCTATGTAAAGTCTTGTCTAAAGTCCACTTTAAGGGAGGATATTAGCGAAGGGAATGAGGATGT
The DNA here is from genome assembly GCF_032444005.1 of Ranitomeya imitator. Taxonomy (NCBI): domain Eukaryota; kingdom Metazoa; phylum Chordata; class Amphibia; order Anura; family Dendrobatidae; genus Ranitomeya; species Ranitomeya imitator. The sequence goes on from NC_091284.1 coordinate 723,402,552, forward strand.
CGAGTCCATATGGGTTGAAATTCATGGAGGGAAAAATGGTAACAAAATTCTCATTGGGGTCTGTTACAAACCCCCAAATATAACAGAAACCATGGAAAGTCTACTTCTAAAGCAGATAGATGAAGCTGCAACCCATAATGAGGTCCTGGTTATGGGGGACTTTAACTACCCGGATATTAACTGGGAAACAGAAACCTGTGAAACCCATAAAGGCAACAGGTTTCTGCTAATAACCAAGAAAAATTATCTTTCACAATTGGTGCAGAATCCAACCAGAGGAGCAGCACTTTTAGACCTAATACTATCTAATAGACCTGACAGAATAACAAATCTGCAGGTGGTTGGGCATTTAGGAAATAGCGACCACAATATTGTGCAGTTTCACCTGTCTTTCACTAGGGGGACTTGTCAGGGAGTCACAAAAACATTGAACTTTAGGAAGGCAAAGTTTGAACAGCTTAGAGATGCCCTTAATCTGGTAGACTGGGACAATATCCTCAGAAATGAGAATACAGATAATAAATGGGAAATGTTTAAGAACATCCTAAATAGGCAGTGTAAGCGGTTTATACCTTGTGGGAATAAAAGGACTAGAAATAGGAAAAACCCAATGTGGCTAAACAAAGAAGTAAGACAGGCAATTAACAGTAAAAAGAAAGCATTTGCACTACTAAAGCAGGATGGCACCATTGAAGCTCTAAAAAACTATAGGGAGAAAAATACTTTATCTAAAAAACTAATTAAAGCTGCCAAAAAGGAAACAGAGAAGCACATTGCTAAGGAGAGTAAAACTAATCCCAAACTGTTCTTCAACTATATCAATAGTAAAAGAATAAAAACTGAAAATGTAGGCCCCTTAAAAAATAGTGAGGAAAGAATGGTTGTAGATGACGAGGAAAAAGCTAACATATTAAACACCTTCTTCTCCACGGTATTCACGGTGGAAAATGAAATGCTAGGTGAAATCCCAAGAAACAATGAAAACCCTATATTAAGAGTCACCAATCTAACCCAAGAAGAGGTGCGAAACCGGCTAAATAAGATTAAAATAGATAAATCTCCGGGTCCGGATGGCATACACCCACGAGTACTAAGAGAACTAAGTAATGTAATAGATAAACCATTATTTCTTATTTTTAGTGACTCTATAGCGACAGGGTCTGTTCCGCAGGACTGGCGCATAGCAAATGTGGTGCCAATATTCAAAAAGGGCTCTAAAAGTGAACCTGGAAATTATAGGCCAGTAAGTCTAACCTCTATTGTTGGTAAAATATTTGAAGGGTTTCTGAGGGATGTTATTCTGGATTATCTCAATGAGAATAATTGTTTAACTCCATATCAGCATGGGTTTATGAGAAATCGCTCCTGTCAAACCAATCTAATCAGTTTTTATGAAGAGGTAAGCTATAGACTGGACCACGGTGAGTCATTGGACGTGGTATATCTCGATTTTTCCAAAGCGTTTGATACCGTGCCGCACAAGAGGTTGGTACACAAAATGAGAATGCTTGGTCTGGGGGAAAATGTGTGTAAATGGGTTAGTAACTGGCTTAGTGATAGAAAGCAGAGGGTGGTTATAAATGGTATAGTCTCTAACTGGGTCGCTGTGACCAGTGGGGTACCGCAGGGGTCAGTATTGGGACCTGTTCTCTTCAACATATTCATTAATGATCTGGTAGAAGGTTTACACAGTAAAATATCGATATTTGCAGATGATACAAAACTATGTAAAGCAGTTAATACAAGAGAAGATAGTATTCTGCTACAGATGGATCTGGATAAGTTGGAAACTTGGGCTGAAAGGTGGCAGATGAGGTTTAACAATGATAAATGTAAGGTTATACACATGGGAAGAGGGAATCAATATCACCATTACACACTGAACGGGAAACCACTGGGTAAATCTGACAGGGAGAAGGACTTGGGGATCCTAGTTAATGATAAACTTACCTGGAGCAGCCAGTGCCAGGCAGCAGCTGCCAAGGCAAACAGGATCATGGGGTGCATTAAAAGAGGTCTGGATACACATGATGAGAGCATTATACTGCCTCTGTACAAATACCTAGTTAGACCGCACATGGAGTACTGTGTCCAGTTTTGGGCACCGGTGCTCAGGAAGGATATAATGGAACTAGAGAGAGTACAAAGGAGGGCAACAAAATTAATAAAGGGGATGGGAGAACTACAATACCCAGATAGATTAGCGAAATTAGGATTATTTAGTCTAGAAAAAAGACGACTGAGGGGCGATCTAATAACCATGTATAAGTATATAAGGGGACAATACAAATATCTCGCTGAGGATCTGTTTATACCAAGGAAGGTGACGGGCACAAGGGGGCATTCTTTGCGTCTGGAGGAGAGAAGGTTTTTCCACCAACATAGAAGAGGATTCTTTACTGTTAGGGCAGTGAGAATCTGGAATTGCTTGCCTGAGGAGGTGGTGATGGCGAACTCAGTCGAGGGGTTCAAGAGAGGCCTGGATGTCTTCCTGGAGCAGAACAATATTGTATCATACAATTATTAGGTTCTGTAGAAGGACGTAGATCTGGGGATTTATTATGATGGAATATAGGCTGAACTGGATGGACAAATGTCTTTTTTCGGCCTTACTAACTATGTTACTATGTTACTATGTTACTAAGGTAAATTTAGTTTTCATTTCGTCTCCCAATAAATGTGAGAATATCTTTGTTTTCTTTGAACATGCATAATTCCCATTTGTTATGATAACACCCTTGTTTTCTGTGCTACTGGGACAGTAGAGTTACAGCAGAGCATTGGGTGAAAACTGAATGGCCTCAGCAACAGAGTTTGGCATCTGGCGATAAGAATGTCATCCATAATCCTCTTGTGGATAGGAAGGACATTGTCTTTCCTCCCTTACACATAAAACTTGGATTGATGAAGCAGTTCGTCAAAGCTCTCAATCACAATGGAGAATGCTTTAATTATATATGCTCAACTTTTCCTGGTCTTAGTGAAGAGAAGAAAAAGGCTGGAATATTTGATAGACCTCAAATAAGAACACTTATGAGAGCCCCAAATTTTATCACATCAATGAATGAGACAGAAGAAAGAGCTTGGAATGCATTTTGTAATGTGGTGCAGAATTTTCTAGGGATTAAGAAAGCAGACAGCTATGAAGAGATTGTGGAAGAGCTACAAATGAGTCTGCGAAATCTTGGATGTAGAATGAGGATCAAGATTCACTATTTACACAGCCATTTGGACTTTTTCCAGAGAACCTCGGGGATGTGAACGAGGAACAAGGGGAGCGTTTTCATCAGGTCATTAAAACATTGGAAGAACGGTATCAAGGCCGGTGGGACTCACATATGATGGCTGACTATTGCTGGAGCTTGATGAGAGACAACCCAGAAGCTGTACATCACAGATCAGCCAAGAAAAGAAAGTTCAAATAACTGCCATTAGTCATTCATCTGTGTGCCATATATATGTGTTTTTATATTTTGTAGTTTAATTCTATAAGTATATTTGATTTGCTGTACGTAGACTTTGTAATCTTTGTTTTTCCTTGATTAAAAATATACAAAATGTAGTACCGAAAATCATGTGTTTTTATCATAAAACATTAGGAGTAATTTTCATCAAAAATTGAAAATATCTTGAAATCCTGATGTGATAGCAAAAAACGGAGTTCATATTCATAATCAGCAGCCAAAATTGACTTAAAATATGTTTTAAAACCTTTTGCCAGAAATATTGCATTGACCAGTGTTATCATTTATAACCGAACATACCTTTTACAGTGGTAGTCAGTAGCTGGACCATCACAGATTAGCAGTTCCCAGTAGGGCACAGTTTGTATGGCAGACTCAAATCCATCTGAAGATTCACTGGGTAATTCTCTCCTGTAGAGTATAAGCTCTTATGATCAGCTGGGTCCTTTCTCGGTCTTTCTTCTGTATAGTATAAGCTCTTATGGTTGGTGGGGTCTTCACCTGCTCCCTCGGTGATGAACCCGCAATTCACCTGATGTCACTATTACGTCAGACGGATCACGTAATGTGGCCTCCCCACTTTCACCTACGTGACATTCCACACCCCCTGGGGACATGTCAGCTTGGTACAGTTTGAAAGGGTTAAATGCCCATGATCGGTGCTAACACCGAACGTGGGCGTTGCTGCGGAGTGTCAGCACTCACACAGAGCTGACACCTGCACCCGATCGCTGCGGCGCTCACCGTGAGGCCGTGCGATCGGTGAGCTGTACCTATACTGCTGTTTGCAGGAACGCAGCTCCCGCAGAGCAGTACATGTACGGTGCATGTCGGGAAGGGGTTAATGTGATTATCTTACCAGGCCCGGATTTAAGGGGGGCTCAAGGGGCCAGGGCCCTGGGCCGCCCACCAAGCGGGGGCCTCCCACCAATATAGGGATAAAATAAGTATCTCAAAACATGTAAAATACACGTCTCTTTGCTGAGAACCGTTTCTAATGATAAGGAACATTTACCAAAAGAGAGACTATTGAAAGTGTAGGGACCTGGCTGTGGTCCTACATCTCAGTGGCCGGCGCAGAGCGGCAGAGTCATGGCACCTGACCTTCATCAGCATCCACTGACCTGGCTAGCCTAGCCAGACTTCCTTAGTACAATCCCTGTGCCTATTGCTTAGCTTATGGCATGCGGCGGCCTTCTACCTATTCAGCTATATGATCGCTCCCTCGGATTAGGTCAGATGAGAGTTTGTTCAGCTCGAGGAAGGAGGCGGAGCCACGATGTCAGCGTGAGAAGAGGATTCTCCACTGCGGAGCGCGGCAGGACTGAAGACCCAGAGGTGAAGTGGTTCAGTCTTCACAGTGTCGCGGTGGGTGAGTATGTCTGTGTGTGTGTGTGTCTGTCTGTCTGAGTATCTTTCTTGCAGCTCCTGTCCTATACTGTATATACAGGTCCACACTATATCCTGCATTACAGTGTGTCTGTGTATACTGTATGTATATAGTGTGGACCTGTTTACAGTATAGTGCTGTGTATACACTTTATACAGCGACTCAGCCTCTATTCTACATACGGCCAGCACAGCAACAGCCTCTGATATATACAGCAAATATTGAGATAGCTCTAAGGATTTATCTAATTTTGATGGTAACAAACTGCAGTGGTGAGTAGGGTTGAGCGAAACGGATCGTTCATTTTCAAAAGTCGCCGACTTTTGGCAAAGTCGGGTTTCATGAAACCCGACCCGATCCCTGTGTGGGGTCGGCCATGCGGTACGCGACTTTCGCGCCAAAGTCGCGTTTCGTATGACGCGCTTGGCGCCATTTTTTTCAGCCAATGAAGGGGCGTGGGCAGAGTGATGACATAGCCTATCGCCATGTTGTCGCTTGTGCGCTGTAGCGATTTGCACTGTGTAACACCAGCTTTTCAGTTCAGGGACGGAGGGGGGAGAGAGAGAGAGAGAGAGAGAGAGAGGGAGAGAGAGAGAGAGAGAGAGAGAGAGAGAGAGAGAGAGAGAGAGAGAGAGAGAGAGAGAGAGAAAAAAAAAAATCCCATTGCCTTTGCATTGGGTTCCGTGTTTCGGTCGATCCTCGACTTTTCGCCATAATCGGCCGATTTCACTCGACTCGACTTTTGAGATAGTCGGGTTTCGCGAAACCCGGCTCGACCCTAAAAAAGTCAAGGTCGCTCAACCCTAGTGGTGAGCGTTCCTTCTCAAAACTCAAATTACTTGAAAACCGGTTAATGACATCCATGAAGCAGGAACGACTTGTAAATTTGGCTATCATGAGCATTGAGTCAGATATACTAAATTGGACTTTACTGACATCATTAGTGATTTTACAGCACAAAAATCAAGGAAAGTGCCTGGATTGTAAAAAATGAATGATTTTACCTGAATTACTCTGCATAAATGATTTTTTGTAAATAAACTTGCGTTCGTTTCATTTTATATTTTTGCATTACATATTGAAACACCTTGAAAAATGGGCCCCGGTCCACCCACCTCTTAAATCCGGCCCTGTATCTTAGGCCAGTCTCACACGTCCAGATAATTCCGGTACCGGAAAAATCGGTACCAGAATTATCCGTGTCCGTGTGCTTACCGTGAACATCAGTGTGGCACACGTGTGGCAGCCGTGTGCCGCCCATGTGCCAACTGGGTACCACACGGACCATGCAGGAGACAGCGCTACAAGTAAGCGCTGTCCCCTGCATCTGGTACTGAAGCCGCCATTCATATCTCACGGTCCGTGAAAACACGCTGACATGTGCAGAGACACATTGATTTCAATGTGTCTACGTGAGTCAGTGTCTCCGGTACGTGACCTATATTTAGCTTCATTCGCCGGGGTATTGCAGACATGAGCAGCCTGCATTAGCGGAGCTCGTGTCTGCAAAATATTTTAACCCCTTCAGATGGATCTACATCGTTGGACCTTACAGATCCTTGGAAGGTATGTATATTGTTGGTTTATTATTTTTTTTAATTTACAGATCGAGGGTCTTCAGTGAGTGGATTGAGAGTAGAATAAATTAATACAACAGCCTTTGTGATTTTTTCAATAAATTATTTTTTAATAATGTGTGTGTGTTTTTTTTTAACCCTTTACTAGTATTGGATTAATAATGGATAGGTGTCATAATTGACGCCTCTCCATTATTAATTAGGCTTAATGTCACCTTACAATAGCAAGGTGACATTAACCCTTCACTACCCCATATCCCACCGCTACACGGGAATGGGAAGAGAGTGGCCAAGTGCCAGAATTGGCGCATCTTCCAGATGTGCCTGTTCTGGGGTGGCTGGGGGCAGATGTTTTTAGCCGGGGGGGGGCAATAACCATGGACCCTCTCCAGGCTATTAATATCTGCCCTCAGTCACTGGCTTTACTACTCTGGCGGAGAAAATTGTGCGGGAGCCCACGCCAATTTTTTCCGCCATTTAACCCCTTATTTTACTAGCTAGAACGGCCAAATTTTGCACATACACACTACTGACATTAGTAGTGTGGAATATGCAAAAAAAATGGGGATATGAGATGGTTTACTGTATGTAAACCAGGTCTCATATCATGTCGGGTTTAGGAAGGAGAAAGCAAAAGCCGGTAATTGAATTACCGGCTTTCTGCTATCTCGCGCTGTATGAAGTAATAATATATATACATATATGTGTCTCCCTGACATATATATATATATATATATATATATATATATATATATAGAGAGAGAGACAGTATATATGGTTTTTTTTATTTTTAACACATGGATCCCTTGTATAGCCGTATGTCGGTTTTGCAAGCCTGCGATAAAAACACGCATTACGGCTGACATACGGATTACATACGGAGGATGCCATGCGCAAAAAACGCTGACACACCCTGCCTACGGAGGAGCTACGGACCACTATTTTCGGGACTTTTCAGCGTATTACGGCCGTAATATACGGACCGTATTTTCATACGCTGTGTGTGACGCCGGCATAATTGTTCCACTCCTGGTTTTGGCTTACAAATACTGATGTAAAATACTGACCAAGTACTGCGAGTGTAACGGCAGCCTAAGAAATCACCCAGCTCCTTGAATTGGTAGGTTGTGAGTGGTTGTCTCACTAGTATTCTGCACCTGTGCTGCTGCCATCTTTACCATATGTGTTTGCTGCATTAGTTCTGAGATCTGACTAGGTAAATACTGCTGCCTTTTTTTGCTATGTTAATGCTTGATTTTTTTTTAGAATTTTTATTGCTCTTTTTGTGGCTTTGCTTTTAATATTAGAGGGCTGTTGTTTCAAAGAATTGATAGGTTGAAATCTGCTCTACATCCATATTTAATTATAGTGGCTTCTGCTTCATGTTCATCTAAACTATGGCTTGGGAATAATTAGGGACTCAACAATGGGCATCAATGTGTGAGGTAGAACTGTGCATTATGGAGAAAATGCTAAATATAAGACTGGGGTCAGACTTACGAGTGGGATGCAAGAAACTCGCACCAGTCTCTCACGTCAATACCCGGCACTCGGAACCGGAGTGTGCAGCTGCATAGAAATACGTGCAGCCGCACACTCTGGTCCCGACTACCAGCGATAGTGCCCGGTATTGATGTGCGAGTTTCTCGCATCACACTCGCAAGTCTGGCCCCAGCCTAAGGCTATGTGCACACGTAAGAAAAGAGATGCAGAATTTTCTGCACAAAATCCGCAGCTCCTGGCAGAATCTGCAGCCGCGGATTTGCCGCGGTTTTTATGCGGATTTTGTGCGTTTTTTATGCGGAATTGCTGCAGATTTTGTGCGGATTTTCTGCGGATTTTGCCACTGCGGATCTTTAACATGGAGGATTGCAGAAACGCTGCAGATCCGCACAGAAGAAGTGACATGCACTTCTTTGAAATCCGCAGCAATTCCGCACTGAGTTTTTTCCGCACCATGTGCACAGCTATTTTTTTTCTCATTAACTAACATTGTACTGTACATCACAGTGTGGCTCTGCAGCGTGACTGTGCGGAAAAATCAGCTGCGGATCCGCAGCAAATCCGCACATACTCTTAGGCAGAGAGAAGAGGCGTAGCTAGGGTTTTGGTCCAGGGGGGCGAAGCTTCTGAGTGGGCCCCTAACCAGGTAACCTTGATTACAACTCGATGACGCCCCCTAATAGTGGAGGAGAACCTCAGCAGATGACCGCGCTGTTACTGAAGATAATCTCTATATAACGACCAACATGGATATTACCGCCATATGGTCAGTGGTAGATACCAGTCCTACAGAGCATATAAGAGATCACAGCACAGTTTTAGATAATGACTTACCATTGACGTTCTTTATGATGGAATCGTCACTTTTCCCGTCTTTTCCATCTGGCCCAGATCGACATGACAACTTCTTCTAGCTACAACTCGTCTGCAGAGAAAACAACAAAGACACGTTTCACTTCTCACATTCCAGCCATCACCATCTATTCCCAACCTGCACAAACCCCTCATCCTGCTGATACCCCAATACTGAGCCGCTGCTGCCGTATGTGTCCCTATTACTGCCCCTGATACCCCAATACTGAGTCGCTGCTGCTCAATGTGTCCCTATTACTGCACCTGATATCCCAATACTGAGCCGCTGCTGCCGTATGTGTCCCTATTACTGCACCTGATACCCCAATACTGAGCCGCTGCTGCCATATGTGTCCCTATTACTGCCCCTGATATCCCAATACTGAGCCGCTGCTGCCATATGTGTCCCTATTACTGCCCCTGATACCCCAATACTGAGCCGCTGCTGCCATATGTGTCCCTATTACTGCCCCTGATACCCCGATACTGAGCCTCTGCTGCCATATGTGACCCTATTGCTGCACCTACTCTGTGGTTCTCTGTACCCTCTAAATTCTAAAGCACTTCTCTATAATATAGTAATGCCGGGTGCAAATGCCCTAGAAAACAGAGCCCACATTTTGCCCCCTAGAAAGTAATAATGCCCTCTGTGTGCCCCTTTGATAGTCACAGTAACCTGAGTTCCCCTATTACAATAAGTGCCCACTTTACATTTAATAATGTCCCGAGTCTCCCCCCGTACAGCTCCCCTATACACAGTATAATGCCCCCTAAATGTATAGTACCACTCACACAGTATACGGACCCCTTAGTAGCCTTCAAACTGTTTGATGGCTCCAACACTATAATCCCCACACTGTATGATGGCCCCATAGATAACCGCCATATAGTATAATGTGCCAGATAGTCCTCAATATAGCACAAGGCAGCACCCCTATAGGCAGACCCTGTAGTTTAAAGCACCCCCATAGGCAGACCCTGTAGTATAAGGCAGCACCCCCCCATAGGCAGATCCTGTAGAATAAGGCAGCACCCCCCCCCATAGGCAGATCCTGCAGAATAAGGCAGCACCCCCCCCCCCCCCATAGGCAGATCCTGTAGAATAAGGCAGCACTCCCCCATAGACAGATCCTGTAGAATAAGGCAGCACTCCCCCCTATAGGCAGATCTTGTATATAAGGCAGCACTCCTCCCTATAGGCAGATCCTGTATATAAGGTAGCACTCCCCCCTATAGGCAGATCCTGTATATAAGGCAGCACTCCCTCCCCTATAGGCAGATCCTGTATATAAGGCAGCACTCCTCCCTATAGGCAGATCCTGTATATAAGGCAGCACTCCCCCCTATAGGCAGATCCTGTATATAAGGCAGCACTCCCTCCCCTACAGGCAGATACTGTATATAAGGCAGCACTCCCCCCATAGGCAGATACTATAGAATAAGGCAGCACTCCCCCTATAGGCATATCCTGTATATAAGGCAGCTCTCCCCCCTACAGGCAGATCCTGTATATAAGGCAGCACTCCCCCTATAGGCAGATCCTGTATATAAGGCAGCACTCCCCCTATAGACAGATCCTGTATATAAGGCAGCACTCCCTCCCCTATAGGCAGATCCTGTATATAAGGCAGCACTCCCCCTATAGGCAGATACTATAGAATAAGGCAGCACTCCCCCCATAGGCAGATCCTGTAGAATAAGGCAGCACTCCCCATAGGCAGATCCTGTATATAAGGTAGCACTCCCTCCCCTATAGGCAGATCCTGTATATAAGGCAGAACTCCCCCGATAGGCAGATCCTGTATATAAGGTAGCACTCCCCCATAGGCAGATACTATAGAATAAGGCAGCACTCCCCCCATAGGCAGATCCTGTATATAAGGCAGCACTGCCTCCCCTATAGGCAGATCCTGTAGAATAAGGCAGCACTCCCCCCATAGGCAAATCCTGTATATAAGGCAGCACTCCCTCCCTTATAGGCAGATCCTGTATATAAGGCAGCACTCCACCCCTATAGATAGATCCTGTATATAAGGCAGCACTACCTCCCCTATAGGCAGATCCTGTATATAAGGCAGCACTTCCCCTATAGGCAGATACTATAGAATAAGGCAGCACTCCCCCCATAGGCAGATCCTGTAGAATAAGGCAGCACTCCCCATAGGCAGATCCTGTATATAAAGCAGCACTCCCTCCCCTATAGGCAGATCCTGTATATAAGGCAGCACTCCCCACTATGGGCTGATCCTTTAGAATAAGGCAGCACTCCCTCCCCTATAGGCAGATCCTGTATATAAGGCAGCACTCCCTCCTATAGGCAGATCTTGTATATAAGGCAGCACTCCCTCCTATAGGCAGATCTTGTATATAAGGCAGCACTCCCTCCCCTATAGGCATATTCCTGTATATAAGGCAGCACTCCCCCATAGGCAGATCCTGTATATAAGGCAGCACTCCCCTGATAGGCAGATCCTGTATATAAAGCAGCACTTCCCCTATAGGCAGATACTGTAGAATAAGGCAGCACTCCCCCCATAGGCAGATCCTGTATATAAGGCAGCACTCCCTCCCCTTTAGGCAGATCCTGTATATAAGGCAGCACTCCCCCTATAGGCTGATCCTGTAAATAAGGCAGCACTCCCTTTCCTATAGGCAGATCCTGTATATAAGGCAGCACTCCCCCTATAGGCAGATCCTGTATATAAGGCAGCACTCCCTCCCCTATAGGCAGATCCTGTATATAAGGCAGCACTCCCCCCTATAGGCAGATCCTGTATATAAGGCAGCACTCCCCCTATAGGCAGATCCTGTATATAAGGCAGCACTCCCTCCCCTATAGGCAGATACTGTATATAAGGCAGCACTCCCCCATAGGCAGATCCTGTATATAAGGCAGCACTCCCCATATAGGCAGATACTGTATATAAGGCATCACTCCCCCATAGGCAGATCCTATATATAAGGCAGCACTCCCCCCTATAGGCAGATCCTGTATATAAGGCAGCACTCCCTCCCCTATAGGCAGATCCTGTATATAAAGCAGCACTCCCTCCCCTATAGGCAGATCCTGTATATAAGGCAGCACTCCCTCCCCTATAGGCATATACCGTATATATGGCAGCACTCCCTCCCCTATAGGCAGATACTGTATATAAGGCAGCACTCCCTCCCCAATACGCAGATACTGTAGAATAAGGCAGCCCCCATAAAAACACAGTAAATAAATACTCACCTCTCTAACTCCTTGTTCCAGCGGTGCTTCCTGCTCCTGCTCATCTGACAGCGTGCGCTGGGCGGTGACATCATCGTGCCCGCTGTCAGATGGTGTGGGGGATGATGGGAGGAGCGCAGCGCTCCTTCCCTCATCACTGCGGTGAGCTGTATCGGCTAGATGCCGATACAGCTCGCCATGCGATGATGGGCGGGGGCCCACTGCGGGCATCGGGCCCCCCCGCCTGCTCAGGAGCCCTATAGCGGCCGAGCAGGGAGATCGATTCTCCCTGCTCTTCTGCAGAATGTAACTGCATCAGCGCGCTGCGCGCGCCGATGCGGTTACAGTAGCATAGCTCCCGGTGGGCCCCCTCAGAGCGTGGGGCCCGGAACGATGGCCCCCTCTACCCCCCCCCCCCCCGGTAGCTACGCTACAGGCAAAGAGTGATGAGATAATGCAAACCATAAAGTGACAGAAAATAAATGTTCCAGCCTACTAATGTATTTCACATTCTTGTAGTTTTCATTCATCCAAATGCCAACATTACCATAAAATAAACCTACAAAAAAAATAGAGTCAAAAATCCTATTTATAGAGAAATTCATGAAACATGTAATTTTATTTAATAGGAAAAAATGTTAACATCCAAAATAAAAATAATGGGGTCAGAACTGAGAGCTTAGGTGTATGAAGGGCTCAAAATGACACCAAGTGCAGGGAGGCAGCAGCCAAATTAGTAAAGTGCAATCAATATTATATTAATGTGCACCAAAGTAATAATATGCATGCATGTAAGTACCCATAGACAAAAATAAATTTAAAAAGTATATAAGAAGTCTTCAAGGTATAAGGTACAACAGTCAATGACCACACAGGCTAAGTATAATCGGTGCAGAACCCATATCTGTGTCAAAATGAAAGCCTAGCAGTCCCAGTTAGCGTTTCACTTGGGCTTCCTCAGGGGCCACTACCACCTCCAAAGCAGATGAAATTGTGCAATATGATGAGCTAAGGGACTGCAAAGAGCCCATATACAGTTCTTATTTAGGGGACCTCTTTTGTCTGCATCCACACACCATTTTTTCATGCACCTGTAAGGACAATTGAACCCCTTAGGAAGCTGGTTTTCTGGAGATACATGTGCAGTTTTGAACTACCACATGGTCCTTTTGAATGACCTGTGTCATTTTTTAGCTATTTGTACCATGTGCTTATTACTTTATGTCAGCACATGCAGGTTTTCCTTAGCTATTCGTTTCATATCTTCTCTCTATGTTTGGCTCATTAATTACACTGTGTGCTCGGCTATGTTAGACTATAGTATTTTCTATTGCAGTAGATATAAATTATGAGGGATTCGATGCTGGGGGTGTCTGTCCATACCAGCATCAGACAGGATTGTTATTATACACTTTTGTGTGTTTTAATTGTTTTCATCTGAGTTTTCTTTAAGATTGTATCATTTTGTATAGATTTAAATCAAGTTTATCACTTTCCATATATCTGATTATCGTATGTGCCTTGTTTGTACAGTGTATTATTTTTTATATTATATTGCTCTAAAGACACATTATTACAGCTGCACTAAAAAAACGGAGCCAAAATACACGTGTGCTTGAGCTCTCATAATATACACTTGATGTTTATGGTGATAGTTGTAGTTAGTATCTTTCAGTACATAATGAGTAGTAATGGTGATTTTTCTTCTTGTAGATGTAGCAAAAATCAGTGTTGCCATCTTCTGCTATGTATTTTTTGTGCATAGTGTTATCTATATGACATAAAATGCCTACAGCCCCATGTAAAACCAGGAGAAACTCACCTCTGCTACATCATGTATGTTTCTATCATCTATACAAAAGAGATCAGAATATCCATTCCTGTAGCGCTACCTTAACTTGTAATAATCATTTCAGTTTTTTTGAAGCCTGTGACATTTTTGGCCGTCTTTTCCTCTCTAACAAGTCTGGAAATAAAAACATTTCATATGATTTATTTTTTAAATTTAACCTTAATTAGTTGCCTTACTTGCCTGGAGGTGCCATTTTCTCCAACCCATCATAAATTCTGGGCTCAGCGCTGCTGTCAAAAGCTCAGACAGTCGTACATATATTTATCTTGTCTCCAGATATTTTTTTCTCACTCAGCCGCTGCTCCACGCCCTTACAATGGGTGTTTCTATATCAGGTTTTCCACCGCAACCTACGAAACTGTCATATTTCACAAGCAAGATTTTACAAGTTGTCTGTTCCAGGGCTGACTTTCCACAAGTGCCAACATTGTTGAACTCTTGAGTTGCATTTTAACATTAGTAAGCAATATAATATGGTATTGTGTGATTTTAACTTATTATTTTTTTGTTTTAAAGTTCCATTGATTCAGTGGTTCTGTACATGTGAAAAGGGTGTACAAACTAAATATACATATAAAAAATTTACAGTAAACAAGCTAACAGTGAAAGACTGATACAGAGGGGAGAGGATCCTGCCCCTGACATCACAGGCTTACAATATATAAGGTAATGGGGAAGGAAACAGTAGGTCAGGAGTCCTAGTGATGAGCGAGTATATTCATTGCTCGGGTTTTCCCGAGCACGCTCGGGTGTCCTCCGAGTATCTGTGAGTGCTCGGAGATTTAGTTTTCGTCGCTGCAGCTGCATCATTTGCGACTGCTAGACAGCCTGAGTGCATGTGAGGAATACCTGTTTGTTAGGGAATTCCCACTTTTATTCAGCCTGTCTAGCAGTCGTAAATCATGCAGCTGAGGCTACGTAAACTAAATCTCCGAGCACTCACAAATATTCGGAGGACACCCGAGCATGCTCGGGAAAACCTGAGCAACGAGTATACTCGCTCATCACATGTGAGCAGCTCTGGTGGTAGTGAGGTGGTAGCGGGGTTCTTGCAGGGCTGCCAGCTTTTCTGAAGAGATGAGTTTTTTTAGGTTGCATTTACAAATTGTCTCTTCAGAGAGGAAGAGGACTAGAACTCTAGTGCCTCCTATTGGGAGTAGCAATCCTAAAAGTCAATGTCGACCCTTGTCACATGACTTAGGATAAAAGCCAAACCAGAATCTCAATTTGCAGACATTGTGTGGCTTTAGGTATCCTCATCTCGACATGCTTAACATGTCACTCTCCACAGAGAGAAACGATACTTCTTGGACCCAGGTTGCATTTGAAGTTTCCAGTTATGAGAGACCATCGGATGTGTTGAGGCACTGAATTTTAGAGGATGGGGGATGCTTGGCCAATCATCGGCCACTACCAGAAGATGGCCAGCTCCGCAAGCGAGCACTTCTGGCCAGCAGCCACCGCCACTGAAAGCAGCTGATCAGCAAGGGTGTCGGACCCCGGCCGATCAGTCATTGATAACCTATCCCGAGGATAGGTCATCAATCAAAATGAAGTGGACATCATTAGTTTACTGAAAAGTATTAAAATCCATCAGCACAAAGCAAAAATGCACATTACAGCTCTATCCTATGCTTACGGGAATGACAGATATAGCTGAGTACAACACTTCATTCTAATGATCATTGGAAGCTGTAATTGTGGTAACAGCTAAATAACGAAGGTTTACGATATTCTGCTCTACTTTCAATACTGGTTAAACATCAGTAAGATCGAGTAATCACACTAGATAAAGGGGTAATCCCTTTAACAATTGTTATTACTGCCATTACATTTTAAAATACCCTTTCAAAGCAATAAATGCGCATTCCCCATTCAGGACCCTCGTGTGCTAGGTAGATACTAAGTGGGTATAAAGAAAATCCTTTCCTCTGGAGGACCCATCATGTGCATAAATTACATTCACAGCCCAGAGCTTCTGCACTGTATTGGCGAGACATAGCAGAGGTGAAAAATGTCCATTTTTCTGTTTTACAGATTTGCTGCTGTTTTTGTTTTCCTATTTTTTTTTTTTTAGAAAATGGATAGCAAATAATGCCTTTAAGGCCTCTTTTCCACTTGTCAGAAAAAAAAGGTCCGATTTACGGACCGAAAAAACGGATGTAACGTATGCGATTATCATGCAAGTGTCATGCGAGTGTCATGCGATATTTTTATCGCAACATCCGTATGACATCCGTATTGCTGTCCGATTTTAACGCACCGCTGTCCTTTGAAAAGCCGGTAATTCAGCGCAGTGTACAGTAAAATCGCACTGACAGGTTAGATTAGAGTAGATATATGCATATAGAATAGGTATATATACATATATATATGTCAGGGAGACAGCTATATATATATATTTATATTTAATGCAGCGCTAGATAGCTTAAAAGCCGGTAATTCAATTACCGTCTTTTACTATTTCCTTCACAAACCCGACATGATATGAGACATGGTTTACATACAGTAAACCATCTCATATCCCCTTTTTTTTGCATATTCCACACTACTAATGTTAGTAGTGTGTATGTGCAAAATTTGGGCGCTCTAGCTATTAAATTTAAGGGTTAAATCGCGGGAAAAAATTGGCGTGGGAGCGGAATTTTCTCCGCCAGAGTGGTAAAGCCAGTGACTGAGGGCAGATATTAATAGCCTGGAGAGGGTCCATGGTTATTGCCCCCCCCCCCCCGGCTAAAAACATCTGCCCCCAGCCACCCCAGAAAAGGCACATCTGGAAGATGCGCCTATTCTGGCACTTGGCCACTCTCTTCCCATTCCCGTGTAGCGGTGGGATATGGGGTAATGAAGGGTTAATGTCACCTTGCTATTGTAAGGTGACATTAATATAACCAAAAACACATGGGCTACTTGCATAGTGAACAAGTCTGTAGAAACCTGTTTTTTTGTGTGAAGGAGATAGCAAAAGCCGGCAATTGAATTACCGGCTTTTAAGCTATCTAGCGCTGCATTAAATATAAATATATATATAGGTGTCTCCCTGACATATATATATGTATACATATACCTATTCTATGTGTATATATCTACTCTAATCTAACCTGTCAGTGTGATTTTACTGTACACCGCGCTGAATTGCCGGCATTTCAAAGGACACCGGTGCATTAAAATCGGACAGCACTCGCATGGCGAGTCTCGTCCGAGAATCGCAGCAATACGCAGCCTGCTGCGATTTTTTTCTCAGTCCGATTTCGGCTGAGAAAAAAAATCGCAAATGGAATGTCACCTATTGAATAACATTGGTCCGAGTGCAATCTGATTTTTTATCGGATTGCACTCGTCCGTTTTCCTCGCAAGTGGAAAAAAGGCCTAAAAGTGTGACTTTAAATTAAGACATGGAATGGCTGCAGGATTAGAGAAAGATTTTTATTGACATGAAGACAACCCTATGTCTAAAGAAAGTCGTCTCAGCTGTGGGTCTGGTTCTTAGAACCCCTTGGGATTGGCTGTTATAACAGGGGGAAGTTTTGTTTAACCATAGACTTCCCCTAGACAAGCAGCTACCGAGAAATGTAGCATTACAGGCTGACCTTTCAAATGTCTTCATATCCTTACTTACAAATAAGCAGATTTATGTTTCGGAGGCTCTTAGAAAACTGACAACTGCAGCGGTAGTGGTGAATATGTGAGTTATCATTCAGCTGTCCTCGAAACAGATAGAACTAGGAGAATTTTGAATATAGAGGACAACTGAAGGATTCATATTTACTGGTGATTTTTCGATTAAATTGCTTTTTGTATCTGTTTATACTTAGTAACTGAACATGAGTTAGTGTTTGGAAGAATGCTGAATTAGCTGTGTGTGAGGAGTATTAATGCTGCCAGTTTTATGTTCATTGTTCATTCCTTCCAAACCTCTGTCTGAACTCATTAGTTTGCTCATTTTATTCTAATTATAACAGGCAATAAACCTCCAAAAAATACTTGTAAAGTGGAATTTTGACTAGAATGCTGAGATGCAGCTTAGATCTTCTCTACTTTTCATCATGCCATGTTGATCCCGTTATAAATCTTTATCAAGGACCAGGCATAACTTGCACAGCTTATGTATTATCAATAAAGCAAAGGTGGCAGAGTCAACATTTCTTCTCAAAATGATGATTAAAAAAAATCAGCTAAAGTTGTTGTCAGTTGGATAAAAAATATTTTTAAAAGGGCTCAGTGTGATAAAAAAAAATAACAAATGACTCAATACTCACTCAATAATCCCCTCCAGCTTCTGTTCAGACCTTTTCCCAGTTTCTGATGGTAAGTAGTAGTCACACTGGAAAAGATAGGAAATACCCACAAGATGAGCGAGCAGATGGAATCTGCATGGGTTTTACCGCAGAAATCCTAATGTAACTCAGTGTGGCACCTACAAGACTGTATGCACTCCTGACAACATCTTGGCATTGTACACCATTTTTACTGCAGCAGTTGTGCGTCAAAAGCAAACAGCCAGACTTTGTTGGATCTTACAGTGTAACCAGTCCATCTGAGGTGGGCAAATTCTCCAGCTATAGTTATGCTGCAGAGTTTTTTCAGCAGTGAAATATTATACAGCATTTATAGTGCGCCAGTTGTGTATCAAAAGCATACAGCCAAACATAGTTGGATCTCGATAGCATTGCTATATTGATACTGCAGTGTAACAAGTCCATGTGAGGTGGCCACATTTTCCTGTGCTAGTATTGCTGACAATTTTTTCAGCAGACAAATATTATGCGCCATTTATACTGCGCCAGTTTTGCATCAAAATAAGAAAGCCAGAGTTGTTTTTTAGAAATAGAATCTCTATATTGCTGCGGCACAGAAACAAGTCCTTGTGAGGTGAGCAAATGTTCCTGTGCTAGTATTCACGCCATTTTTTTTTCAGCAGACAAATATTATACATCATTTATACTGCTCCATTTGTGCATCAAAATACAAAAGACAGACTTGGTTGGTTAGAAATAGCAGTGTTATTTTGCTCCAGCACTGTAACAAATCCATCTGAGTTGGGCAAATTTTTGTGTGCTAGTATTCCTGCCATTTTTTTTAGCAGAGAAATATAATGCAGCATTTATACTGCACCAGTTGTGCATAAAAAAGACAGACTTGGTTGGTTAGAAACAGGGGCTGACTGGCAAATTTTAGCCTGGGGGGCAAGCACATAGCAGTGGCCCATGAGTAGCGGCTCATCCTTAAAGGGGTTGTCGGATCTTATGCTACATGTCTACAGACACTATGTGTGAATCCTCATATCATGCGCTATGAAGATTCTCTGGTGCCGGCAACAGGTGGTCTTGTGACTGCAAGCATGCGATATATATATTCCCAGCCACATTTCGACTAGACTGTTTTGGGCCTTGTTCAATACAGTTGCATTAGGCCATGCAAGTCTGGTCGGCATGTGACCGCATTACAGCCACACACCCGCCAAATGACCACAGCACTGCCAGCAATGTGAGAAGCACAAGTCTGCAGTCCAAAGAATGACAGAGTGAATGCACCAATGGCACACACACACACGCACAGCCCCACTGTATAATGACAGACACATGCACAGCCCCACTGTATAATGACACACACACACAGCTACACTGTATAATGACACACAGCCCCACTGTATAATGACACACACACACAGCCACACTGTATAATGACACACACACACAGCCACACTGTATAATGACACACAGCCCCACTGTATAATGACACACACACACAGCCACACTGTATAATGACACACAGCCCCACTGTATAATGACACACACACACAGCCACACTGTATAATGACACACAGCCCCACTGTATAATGACACACACACACAGCCACACTGTATAATGACACACACACACAGCCACACTGTATAATGACACACAGCCCCACTGTATAATGACACACACACACAGCCACACTGTATAATGACACACAGCCCCACTGTATAATGACACACACACACAGCCACACTGTATAATGACACACAGCCCCACTGTATAATGACACACACACACAGCCACACTGTATAATGACACACACACACAGCCACACTGTATAATGACACACAGCCCCACTGTATAATGACACACACACACAGCCACACTGTATAATGACACACACACACAGCCACACTGTATAATGACACACAGCCCCACTGTATAATGACACACACACACAGCTACACTGTATAATGACACACACACACAGCCACACTGTATAATGACACACAGCCCCACTGTATAATGACACACACACACAGCTACACTGTATAATGACACACAGCCCCACTGTATAATGACACACACAGCCCCACTGTATAATGACACACACACACAGCCACACTGTATAATGACACACACATAGCCCCACTGTATGACACGCAGCCCCACTGTATAATGACACCCACAGCCCCACTGTATAATGACACCCACACAGCCCCACTGTATGACACACACAGCCCCACTGTATAATGACACCCACACACGCACAGCCCCACTGTATAATGTCACACACACAGCCCCACTGTATGACAGGCACATGCACAGCCTCACTGTATAATGACAGGCACACGCACAGCCCCACTGTATAATGACAGGCACACGCACAGCCCCACTGTATAATGACAGGCACACGCACAGCCCCACTGTATAATGACACACAGACAGCCCCACTGTATAATGACACACACACAGCCCCACTGTATGACACACACACGCACAGCCCCACTGTATGACACACACACGCACAGCCCCACTGTATAATGACACACACACGCACAGCCCCACTGTATAATGACACACACACACGCACAACCACACTGTATAATGGCATACACACACAGCCCCACTGTATAATGGCATACACACACGCACAGCCCCACTGTATAATGACACACACGCACAACCCCACTGTATAATGACACACACACGCACAGCCCCACTGTATAATGACACATGCACAGCCCCACTGTATGACAGGCACACGCACAGCCCCACTGTATAATGACAAACACACACCCACAGCCCCACTGTATAATGACACACACGCACAACCCCACTATATAATGACAGGCACACGCACAGCCCTACTGTATGACACGCACAGCCCCACTCTATAATGACACACACACGCACAGCCCCACTGTATAATGACACACACACAGCCCCACTATATAATGACATACACACACACACATGTACAGCCCCACTGTATAATGACACACAGCCCCACTGTATAATGACACACACAGCCACACTGTATAATGACACACACATAGCCCCACTGTATGACACGCAGCCCCACTGTATAATGACACCCACAGCCCCACTGTATAATGACACCCACACAGCCCCACTGTATGACACACACAGCCCCACTGTATAATGACACCCACACACGCACAGCCCCACTGTATAATGTCACACACACAGCCCCACTGTATGACAGGCACATGCACAGCCTCACTGTATAATGACAGGCACACGCACAGCCCCACTGTATAATGACAGGCACACGCACAGCCCCACTGTATAATGACAGGCACACGCACAGCCCCACTGTATAATGACACACAGACAGCCCCACTGTATAATGACACACACACAGCCCCACTGTATGACACACACACGCACAGCCCCACTGTATGACACACACACGCACAGCCCCACTGTATAATGACACACACACGCACAGCCCCACTGTATAATGACACACACACACGCACAACCACACTGTATAATGGCATACACACACAGCCCCACTGTATAATGGCATACACACACGCACAGCCCCACTGTATAATGACACACACGCACAACCCCACTGTATAATGACACACACACGCACAGCCCCACTGTATAATGACACATGCACAGCCCCACTGTATGACAGGCACACGCACAGCCCCACTGTATAATGACAAACACACACCCACAGCCCCACTGTATAATGACACACACGCACAACCCCACTATATAATGACAGGCACACGCACAGCCCTACTGTATGACACGCACAGCCCCACTCTATAATGACACACACACGCACAGCCCCACTGTATAATGACACACACACAGCCCCACTATATAATGACATACACACACACACATGTACAGCCCCACTGTATAATGACACACACACGCACAGCCCGACTGTATAATGACACACACACACACGCGCAACAGCACCACTCTATAATGACAGGCACACGCACGGCCCCACTGTATGACAGGCACACGCACGGCCCCACTGTATAATGACAGGCAAACGCACGGCCCCACTGTATAATGACAGGCACACGCACGGCCCCACTGTATAATGACACACATGCACAGCCCCACTGTATAATGACAAACACACACAGCCCCACTGTATAATGACAGGCACACGCACGGCCCCAATGTATAATGACAGGCACACGCACGGCCCCACTGTATAATGACACACACACACACAGCCCCCCTCTGTATAATGACAGGCACACGCACAGCCCCACTATATAATGACAGGCACACGCACGGCCCCACTATATAATGACAGGCACACGCACAGCCCCACTATATAATGACAGGCACACGCACAGCCCCACTATATAATGACAGGCACACGCACGGCCCCACTGTATAATGACACGCACACGCATGGCCCCACTGTATAATGACAGGCACATGCACGGCCCCACTGTATAATGACACACACACACACACCCATTGTATAATGACAGGCACACGCACGGCCCCACTATATAATGACAGGCACACGCACGGCCCCACTGTATAATGACACGCACACGCACGGCCCCACTGTATAATGACACACATGCAGCTCACAGATGCACGCAGCACACACACGCACGCATCTCACACACACGCACGCAGCTCACACACACACATGCACGCAGCTCACACGCACACACGCACGCAGCTCACACACACACACACACGCATGCACGCAGCCCACACACACGCACGCAGCTCACACACACACGCAGCTCACACACGCACGCACGCACGCACGCAGCTCACACACACACACACTCTCCTCATACACACACACACTCTCTCCTCATACACACACAGACACTCTCCTCTGTGGTGCAGGGGCGGCTGATGTCCATGTGCAGCTCTTCAGTTTCTCCTGCTCACAGCTCTGCACTGTCCCGGCACCTCCCCCATCTCTTCTTCTCTGCCGGGATAGCAGATAAGAGCAGGAGAAGCCGGAGCTCCGTGCACACACAGGCCGGTATGCCGGTATTCTGACCTTTCATCTTGGCTGCTGGCTCTCTCCCTCAGAGTGGCAGTGGCGCACAGGAGCTTGCTCATCACATACCCCTGCAGCCTGCATGTTAGGGCTGCTGGCGGGATGACACCATCGCGCACTACAGGTGCGCTATGTATTAGTCACTGCCAGACCTCCAGCGGCCCTGTGCAGCTGCTTAGACACCGGCCCGGGGGGCATATGCATTTCTGCCACCTGGGCCAGCCCGCGCCTGGTTAGAAATAGCATCACTATTAGCATCAGGAGGGCGTTAAACTAGAAGAAGAGGGGACGGGAAGAAAAACATTAGACTTGAACAAAGAAGATCCAGGAAAACATACTCAGAAGGGAGGTAAGAACATTTCTAAAACAATCCACAGCGAGGAGATTGGAACAAAACAAAATCCTCTAAACTGCATGCTTGCAAACGCCAGAAGCCTGACAAACAAGATGGAAGAACTAGAAGCAGAAATATCTACAGGTAACTTTGACATAGTGGGAATAACCGAGACATGGTTAGATGAAAGCTATGACTGGGCAGTTAACTTACAGGGTTACAGTCTGTTTAGAAAGGATCGTAAAAATCGGAGAGGAGGAGGGGTTTGTCTCTATGTAAAGTCTTGTCTAAAGTCCACTTTAACCCCTTAATGACTGCCAATACGTCTTTTAACTGACCTGAGATATAAGAGAATAGCCTCCCCATACAGATGACAATCCAGCATCTGTCAGCTGTACACTATAGCTGACAACTTGCTGTACCAGCCACGATCAGTATTTGCACCATCTAAATCTGTTTAACCCCTTAGATGCTGCTGTCAATAGTGACTACATCATTATAAATGGTTAACAGAGTGTGGGGGCTTCTTCTTTGTCACAATTGGTGCCCTCAGATCATGATTTTGTTGTCCTGATGTTTGCCATGGCAATTCATGACCAAATCGCGGCCTTAGAGTCTGACGGCTGTAGTAATCTGTTTAGAAGTTAGCAACATTTATGTGGTAAAAATACACATTTTCATTTCTGTCATACCACTTTGCATTAATTCCTGTAAAGCACCTGAAGGGTTAATAAACTACCTGACAGCAGTTTTCAATATGTTTTGGGGTGCTGTTTTTAAAATGGTATCACGTTTGGGGGTTTCCCAATATATGGGACCCCTAAAGTCACTTCAAACATGGATAAGTCCCTAAAAAAATAAATTTTGTAAATTTCTTTGAAAAAATGAAAAAATGAAAAATTGCTGCTACATTTTTAAACCTCCTAAAATGCTAACAAAATAAAATAACATTTTACAAATGGTGCTGATGTAAAGCAGACATGTAGGAAATGTTATTTATTAATGGTTTGCTGTTGTATGACCATCTGGATTAAAGGGATAATCATTCAAATTTAGAAAATTGCTAATTTTTTAACATTTTTCTCAAATTTTTGATATTTTTTATAAATAAACACAAAAAATGTTGAACAAAATTTACCATTATCATAAAGTATAATGTGTCACGAAAAAACAATCTCAAAATCACTGGGATTTGTTGAAGCGTTACAGAGTTATTACCACATAAAGTGACACTGGTCAGATTTCAAAAATTTGGCTCGGTCACTAAGGGGTTAAGGGAGGATATTAGCGAAGGAAATGAGGATGTCGAGTCCATATGGGTCGAAATTCATGGAGGGAAAAATGGTAACAAAATTCTCATTGGGGTCTGTTACAAACCCCCAAATATAACAGAAACCATGGAAAGTCTACTTCTAAAGCAGATAGATGAAGCTGCAACCCATAATGAGGTCCTGGTTATGGGGGACTTTAACTACCCGGATATTAACTGGGAAACAGAAACCTGTGAAACCCATAAAGGCAACAGGTTTCTGCTAATAACCAAGAAAAATTATCTTTCACAATTGGTGCAGAATCCAACCAGAGGAGCAGCACTTTTAGACCTAATACTATCTAATAGACCTGACAGAATAACAAATCTGCAGGTGGTCGGGCATCTAGGAAATAGCGACCACAATATTGTACAGTTTCACCTGTCTTTCACTAGGGGGACTTGTCAGGGAGTCACAAAAACATTGAACTTTAGGAAGGCAAAGTTTGAACAGCTTAGAGATGCCCTTAATCTGGTAGACTGGGACAATATCCTCAGAAATAAGAATACAGATAATAAATGGGAAATGTTTAAGAACATCCTAAATAGGCAGTGTAAGTGGTTTATACCTTGTGGGAATAAAAGGACTAGAAATAGGAAAAACCCAATGTGGCTAAACAAAGAAGTAAGACAGGCAATTAACAGTAAAAAGAAAGCATTTGCACTACTAAAGCAGGATGGCACCATTGAAGCTCTAAAAAACTATAGGGAGAAAAATACTTTATCTAAAAAACTAATTAAAGCTGTCAAAAAGGAAACAGAGAAGCACATTGCTAAGGAGAGTAAAACTAATCCCAAACTGTTCTTCAACTATATCAATAGTAAAAGAATAAAAACTGAAAATGTAGGCCCCTTAAAAAATAGTGAGGAAAGAATGGTTGTAGATGACGAGGAAAAAGCTAACATATTAAACACCTCCTTCTCCACGGTATTCACAGTGGAAAATGAAATGCTAGGTGAAATCCCAAGAAACAATGAAAACCCTATATTAAGGGTCACCAATCTAACCCAAGAAGAGGTGCGAAACCGGCTAAATAAGATTAAAATAGATAAATCTCCGGGTCCGGATGGCATACACCCACGAGTACTAAGAGAACTAAGTAATGTAATAGATAAACCATTATTTCTTATTTTTAGGGACTCTATAGCGACAGGGTCTGTTCCGCAGGATTGGCGCATAGCAAATGTGGTGCCAATATTCAAAAAGGGCTCTAAAAGTGAACCTGGAAATTATAGGCCAGTAAGTCTAACCTCTATTGTTGGTAAAATATTTGAAGGGTTTCTGAGGGATGTTATTCTGGATTATCTCAATGAGAATAACTGTTTAACTCCATATCAGCATGGGTTTATGAGAAATCGCTCCTGTCAAACCAATCTAATCAGTTTTTATGAAGAGGTAAGCTATAGGCTGGACCACGGTGAGTCATTGGACGTGGTATATCTCGATTTTTCCAAAGCGTTTGATACCGTGCCGCACAAGAGGTTGGTACACAAAATGAGAATGCTTGGTCTGGGGGAAATTGTGTGTAAATGGGTTAGTAACTGGCTTAGTGATAGAAAGCAGAGGGTGGTTATAAATGGTATAGTCTCTAACTGGGTCGCTGTGACCAGTGGGGTACCGCAGGGGTCAGTATTGGGACCTGTTCTCTTCAACATATTCATTAATGATCTGGTAGAAGGTTTACACAGTAAAATATCGATATTTGCAGATGATACAAAACTATGTAAAGCAGTTAATACAAGAGAAGATAGTATTCTGCTACAGATGGATCTGGATAAGTTGGAAACTTGGGCTGAAAGGTGGCAGATGAGGTTTAACAATGATAAATGTAAGGTTATACACATGGGAAGAAGGAATCAATGTCACCATTACACACTGAATGGGAAACCACTGGGTAAATCTGACAGGGAGAAGGACTTGGGGATCCTAGTTAATGATAAACTTACCTGGAGCAGCCAGTGCCAGGCAGCAGCTGCCAAGGCAAACAGGATCATGGGGTGCATTAAAAGAGGTCTGGATACACATGATGAGAGCATTATACTGCCTCTGTACAAATCCCTAGTTAGACCGCACATGGAGTACTGTGTCCAGTTTTGGGCACCGGTGCTCAGGAAGGATATAATGGAACTAGAGAGAGTACAAAGGAGGGCAACAAAATTAATAAAGGGGATGGGAGAACTACAATACCCAGATAGATTAGCGAAATTAGGATTATTTAGTCTAGAAAAAAGACGACTGAGGGGCGATCTAATAACCATGTATAAGTATATAAGGGGACAATACAAATATCTCGCTGAGGATCTGTTTATACCAAGGAAGGTGACGGGCACAAGGGGGCATTCTTTGCGTCTGGAGGAGAGAAGGTTTTTCCACCAACATAGAAGAGGATTCTTTACTGTTAGGGCAGTGAGAATCTGGAATTGCTTGCCTGAGGAGGTGGTGATGGCGAACTCAGTCGAGGGGTTCAAGAGAGGCCTGGATGTCTTCCTGGAGCAGAACAATATTGTATCATACAATTAGGTTCTGTAGAAGGACGTATATCTGGGGATTTATTATGATGGAATATAGGCTGAACTGGATGGACAAATGTCTTTTTTCGGCCTTACTAACTATGTTACTATGTTACTATGTTACTATGTTACTATATTGATACTGCAGTGTAAGAAGTCCATCTGAGGTGGGCTAATTTTCCTACTATAGTAATACTGAAAAGTTCTTTCAGCAGTGAAATATTTTATGGCATTTATACTGTTCCAGTTGTGTATCAAAATGAGGTGAGCAAATTTTCCTGTGATAGTGATACTGCAAAGTATTCTCAACAGGGATCTATCATACGCAATTG
The DNA here is from genome assembly GCF_032444005.1 of Ranitomeya imitator. Classification (NCBI taxonomy): domain Eukaryota; kingdom Metazoa; phylum Chordata; class Amphibia; order Anura; family Dendrobatidae; genus Ranitomeya; species Ranitomeya imitator. The sequence goes on from NC_091284.1 coordinate 723,430,170, forward strand.
GGCAAGGTATTTGGTAAGGTTCAGGAAGTGGATGTGATGCTGGTGAGCGCAGATGCCGATGCCATGGACAAGGTGAAACTGTAGTAAAAAATAGTCCAGCTCACTGAAATGGACATCCTTAGATGTTCGGAGCACAGGAAACGCTGTGTCAAGGAGTGGAGCAATCCCAAAACAGAAGAAAACCCAGCTCAACGAACTTGTGAACAAATTCTTTCTTCATTCACCAAATGATTAAGGGTGCGCAGTCACCTGAAATGCGTTAATGTCGTAACTGTCTACGCTGATGTTGTTTTACCCTCTGCTGAGCACTTTTGGTGAATAAAGAAGGAAGTTTGTTCACAAGTTTGTTGAGCTGGATGTTCTTCTGTAAGGTGAAACTGTGCCTGCTACGGGAGCACAACAAACACACACATCATGTTGATCTAGCTTCCTGTGTCACTTTGTAGGGGAGCGCGGAACACCACCATTGAAGCCAGACCAGTGTAAAAAGGTTGTTTTATAGCAGATGATTCAGTCACTTTGCCAGCACCACCCTGTCTTACACACAGTCCAGTCTCAGTAGCCATGCCTCTGAACCACATAATCCTCCCCCTGATCCTCCTTCCTCCCACCATGCCGAGTAGCAGGAGACAAGTGATACTAAACCTGGACACTCCAAAGAGATGTTCATATTTCAATTTATAGATTCTTGCCTCTCGCCCTGTACGTTTTAAGTGTGACATGAGGAGATCGTATGCAGCGATGCCCAAATATTTGCTGACGCTCACAAGAAGGCGACGTTGGGAAAATGCAGTTACTGTCGCAAGAGGTGGATGATGATGAGACACAATTGCTGTTACGTAAGCAAGTAAGGAGGAGGACCAGGGTGCGGATGTGGAAGATGAGGTGGTGAACGATGAAGTCACTGACCCAACCTGGGAAGGTGACATGCAGAGTGAGGACAGCAGCGCACTGGAGGAAGGATCAGCACAGCATCACAACAGGCAGGAAGAGGTAGTGGGGTGGCAAAAGACACAAGGCGGGCAAGTATTTCACAGAGCATCAACACGGGTGAAGTTGCCAGGCCAAGGTTTAGATGCTCCAGAGTCTGGAGCTTTTTTAAAAGACAGTCCAGTTAACACATAAAAGACCATTTGCAACATCTGCCATGCCAGCAATAGCAGGGACAGCACAACTACCAGCTTGACTACCACCAGCATGCTATGGGTCATCCTGTAGAAGCGATAAGAAAGTACAAATTGGTGGTAGTCCGTCAGGCTCTCTTATCTGCATAGCTCCCCTGCTACCTGCACTCCACACTTTAGTATGGTTTAATGTCAGGTTTTACCATGGAATAAAATTGCACATCAAGAGGTATCTCTCCCTCTGTTGTACATCCACACCAATCCCCTGTCCATGATGCAGGCGAAGATGCCTCCCACCCTGCACCCGTTGTTGCACACTTGCAACCACCATCGGAAACCACGTCCACATCCTTGTCCCAGCGCAGCATTTAGTGGTCCCTACCCCAGTCCTTGGAATGCAAGCTTAAATATGCTGCTGCCTACCTAAAGGTCACACTCCTAAAAGTCGACATTTCCAGATTGCTTGCCCTGGAAATGTTGCCATTTAGGCTTGTGGAGACTGAAGCTTTCTGCAACCTCATGGAGGCGGCTGTCTGTAGGTACTTGAACCCTAGACGCCATTATTTCTCCTGATGTGCCATCCCCACCTTACACAAGCACATGTCCCATAACATCAGCCATGCCCTGATCAACGCTGTTACTGGTAAGGTCCACTTAACCATGGACACATGGACAAGTGTTTGTGGCCAGGGACGCTACATTTCGATGACAGCACAGTGGGTGAATGTTGTGCAAGCTAGGACCCAGTAGGACCCTGGTACGGAACACATGTTACCGACACTGGGATTGCGGGCCCTTTGTCAATCAGGGCTAGACCCATCTTCTACAGCAATTCCTGCACCTCTTCAGGCTCCATCTCTGAAACATCAACACCAGTCGCAAGCTGGAAGCACTGCAGCACTGCCTCGGCCAAGCTGAAATAGGCTCTGCTGAAGCTAATATGCTTAGGTGACAAACTGCACACTGCCGTAGAATTGTTGAAAGCTATAACAGACCAGGCAGATCTGTAGCTCTCGCCACTGAAACTACAACCGGGCATGGTTGTGTGTGACAATGGCCACCATAACCTGGTGGCAGCTCTGAAGCTCGGCTACATCATACACGTACCATAGATGGCCCATATGATTAACTTAGCGGAACTCAACTTTTCATATGCTGGCAAGGCTTTATGAGCAGCAGAGGGCAGTAGTTGAATACCAGCTACAACATGCACATCGGTACTGTGGTCATTCTCCACACATAAGAGCTGATGTGTGGGTATGTCTGACATCTGTGTGATTCTTCAAAACTTTGAAAAGGTGAAAGGCTCAAAAGGTGAGCGCCAATGACACCATAATAAGCGTCAACATCCCGCTTCTCTGTCTATTGAAGCACTCCCTGCTCACAATTAAAGAGGAGGCTTTGCAGGCTGAGCAAGCTGAGATAGATCAAAAATCTTTAGAGGTTGATGCTACATTGCCCAGCCTCATCTCACATTCTCAATGCAGATTGGATGATAATGAGGAGGAGCGGGAGCTGGTTGCCTGCGCTACAGAATGTACTACCCACACTACATCCCATCTGTGTATGGATGGTCAAAGGATGAGGAGGAGGAGGAAGGGAAGGAGAACATGGACAGTCGTCCTCTTGGTGATGACAGGAAAGTCTTTGCTGTTGGAGTCTGGCACACATGGCTGTGTTTATACGTTCCACTGCCATTCTCGTTACCTTCACGTTGTTTGCATTTTGGCCAACACTAATTACTAGTTGGTCCTCTTTATAGACCCACACTACAAGGAGAACTTTGCATCTCTTTTTCCTGTGGAAGAGATGTCTAATAAAAATTTTCAGCACCAGAAGGCCTAAGCTGAATAATTATTTAAAAAAATCCTATCTGACAACACTGGCGCAGAGGTCACAGTTCCTTGGACAAACAAGCAGTGGAGACAAGGGAGACACACACCAGATGCAGCGGTAAGGAAACAATCTCAAAAGTGTGGGACAGTTTTCTCAGACCCTCCCACCTTTCAGGCCCTGATTCACAGTGTAAACTGACAAGGAGGGAAAAGTTTGGGAAGATGATAGAGTACCTGCGTCCTCCGTGATTCCTCTGTGCCTTACAACTATTGGGTATTCAAGCTAGACATGTGGCATGAACTCTATCTCTATGCCTTGGAAATCCTGGCCTGCCCTGCCGCTAGTGCTTTTTCCGAGCAGGTTTTAAGTGCCCCCTGGGTTATTATCACTGATAGGCGCATCTGTCTGTCAACTAAAAATGATTAAATGAACAAGGGCTGGATTGGCCCACACTTCTCAACACCACTGAATGACAGTAGAGGAGCATAAACTGAAATCCAGTGGGTTTTTGTGTGTCTATTTGCATGCACCTCTTCCTACCCAAGCATGGGTATACGCTTCAGGATTTCGGCTGTTATGTGTCATCCTTCTCCCCCACCACCACATCAACAGGGTGATCATGCTACCCTCGCTACAAATTTTCTAATGGTGTTTATGATGCCTGTACGAACAAATTTTAGAGGCCTTTCTCGAACATTTTTTCATGTAACTGTATACACCCCAGGGGTAAATGTTTTTCAGCGCATGCACTTAGTGCATGAGCATTACCAGTCTAGGATACCCACTTCTTTCTAATGGGCAAAAAATGATTTCTGATGCCCTCCACCACGTCTTTTAAAAGGTGTATTGGTGTGCCTCCTTCTAATTTTTGGCATCTCTTGCACCTAGTGCATACACTTTACCAATGTAGGAGACCCACTCCTTAGTAATGGGAAAAAAATGCGTTTCTGAGGCTTCCTCTTCTAGTTAAGGAAACATTTTTGGAAACCAAAAGAGCCGGTGGGTTCTCTTCGTAATATATGATCCACTGCCCTGTTGTGGGCAGTCAGGTGGTCGTCACTAGAGTTGAGCGACCTTGACCTTTTTAGAGTCGAGCCGGGTTTCGCGAAACCCAACTATCTCAAAAGTCGGGTCGAGTGAAATCGGCCGATTATGACGTAAAGTCGGGATCGACCGAAACACGAAACCCAATGCAAGTCAATGGGGCAGCATAGTCGGCAGTGAGTGGGGGCCAGGAAAACACCTAGAGTGCCCATTTTAATGTCAAAACCATCCATTCTTCTTAATGAAGCTTGTCAAGCGTAATTCACCTTATAATAATTGGAAGGCATTTGAAATTGGGGGTCATTTGGCTAAAGTTGTGGTGGGTAGGGCTGGTTCAAGTAATTAGTGGGCCCAGGAAATCTGGACCACGTCACGGCAGTGGAGCAGGGAGAGGTAAGTATTTCAACTTTGCAAGTGCTGTGAACCTGAGCAAGCAGGGGGGGCCCACTCGTTGGCATTGGCACTGGCACAGGGCCCCTCAAGGTACAGCGGTGTGTTTGCACGGCGGGGGCGCCTCCCACCGGCAGCAACACTTTTGCGTACCATGAGAGACCCTGTGCCAGTGACGTCGCCAACTAGTATTCCTCCCCCCACCTGATGAAGGAACCTGCACTTTCATCTGCACCTTCCTGTTTGTCCCCGTGTAAGGTGGTATGGTATGCGGGAAGGGGGACCTGACTTTCAGCAGGGTCACAATCTTGCAGTGTAGCGTGCACGGGAAATGTTGCGTTATGGGTCAATGTACCAGCAGACTCATCTATCACTGGCTGGGCAATGGGCACGATGAAGTGGAAACACAGATATAGGCCCAAAGAATAAAGTGGGCTAAATGCAGTTCAAAATTGGTAACACAGGACTAATCAGGGGGGATTGCAGTGGAGGACAACTGGAATGAGAGGCTGACACAGAGAGTAGGCCCAAATCAGTAAGTAGTCGAAATGCAGTTCAAAATTGGCAACAGTAGTAAACAGGCGGCACAGCTTTGTTCAGTGGAGGAGAACAGCAAGGAGTGGCAGACACCGATAGTAGGCCCCAACCCAACTAGTAGGCCAAATGCAGTCTAACATTAACAACTACTTAACGAGCGCCTGAAAACGGAATTTCAGGACAGGAAACCAGGAGGACAGCAAGGAGCGGCAGACACCGATAGTAGGCCCCAAACCAACTAGTACGCCAAATGCAGTTGTTCCGTTTAACCACAATTTAATGAGAGCCTGAAGATAGAAGTTCAGGAAAGGCAACCTGGAGAACACCTTGGAGTGGAACACACCATCTCTCTACACCCCATACCCAATTTGTAGGTCTAATGCAGCGTAGTTTCCAACAACTACTAAACGAGAGCATGATGATCGAAGCATTGGCGAGGAAACCTGGGGAACACCTTGGAGTGGAACACACCATCTCTCTACACCCCATACCCAATTTGTAGGCCTAATGCAGCGTAGTTTCCAACAACTACTAAACGAGAGCATGATGATCGAAGCATTGGCGAGGAAACCTGGGGAACACCTTGGAGTGGAACACACCATCTCTCTACAGTGGAACACACCATCTCTCTACACCCCATACCCAATTTGTAGGCCTAATGCAGCGTAGTTTCCAACAACTACTAAACGAGAGCCGGAAGATCGAAGCTCAGGAAAGGCAACCTGGAGAACACCTTGGAGTGGAACACACCATCTCTCTACACCCCATACCCAATTTGTAGGCCCAATGCAGCGTAGTTTCCAACAACTACTAAACGAGAGCCGGAAGATCGAAGCAATGGAGAGGAAACCTGGGGAACACCTTGGAGTGTAACACACCATCTCTCTACACCCCATACCCAATTTGTAGGCCTAATGCAGCGTAGTTTCCAACAACTACTAAACGAGAGCTGGAAGATCGAAGCAATGGAGAGGAAACCTGGGGAACACCTTGGAGTGTAACACACCATCTCTCTACACCCCATACCCAATTTGTAGGCCTAATGCAGCGTAGTTTCCAACAACTACTAAACGAGAGCCGGAAGATCGAAGCAATGGAGAGGAAACCTGGGGAACACCTTGGAGTGTAACACACCATCTCTCTACACCCCATACCCAATTTGTAGGCCTAATGCAGCGTAGTTTCCAACAACTACTAAACGAGAGCATGAAGATCGAAGCAATGGAGAGGAAACCTGGGGAACACCTTGGAGTGGAACACACCATCTCTCTACACCCCATACCCAATTTGTAGGCCTAATGCAGCGTAGTTTCCAACAACTACTAAACGAGAGCATGATGATCGAAGCATTGGCGAGGAAACCTGGGGAACACCTTGGAGTGGAACACACCATCTCTCTACAGTGGAACACACCATCTCTCTACACCCCATACCCAATTTGTAGGCCTAATGCAGCGTAGTTTCCAACAACTACTAAACGAGAGCCGGAAGATCGAAGCTCAGGAAAGGCAACCTGGGGAACACCTTGGAGTGGAACACACCATCTCTCTACACCCCATACCCAATTTGTAGGCCTAATGCAGCGTAGTTTCCAACAACTACTAAACGAGAGCCGGAAGATCGAAGCAATGGAGAGGAAACCTGGGGAACACCTTGGACTGTAACACACCATCTCTCTACACCCCATACCCAATTTGTAGGCCTAATGCAGCGTAGTTTCCAACAACTACTAAACGAGAGCCGGAAGATCGAAGCAATGGAGAGGAAACCTGGGGAACACCTTGGAGTGTAACACACCATCTCTCTACACCCCATACCCAATTTGTAGGCCTAATGCAGCGTAGTTTCCAACAACTACTAAACGAGAGCATGAAGATCGAAGCAATGGAGAGGAAACCTGGGGAACACCTTGGAGTGGAACACACCATCTCTCTACACCCCATACCCAATTTGTAGGCCTAATGCAGCGTAGTTTCCAACAACTACTAAACGAGAGCATGATGATCGAAGCATTGGCGAGGAAACCTGGGGAACACCTTGGAGTGGAACACACCATCTCTCTACAGTGGAACACACCATCTCTCTACACCCCATACCCAATTTGTAGGCCTAATGCAGCGTAGTTTCCAACAACTACTAAACGAGAGCCGGAAGATCGAAGCTCAGGAAAGGCAACCTGGGGAACACCTTGGAGTGGAACACACCATCTCTCTACACCCCATACCCAATTTGTAGGCCCAATGCAGCGTAGTTTCCAACAACTACTAAACGAGAGCCGGAAGATCGAAGCTCAGGAAAGGCAACCTGGGGAACACCTTGGAGTGTAACAAACCCTCTCTCTACACCACGGAAGGGCTGATTCTTAGGAAGGAAGGCTGTCGGAAAGAAGCAGGGCGCGTCCGAGGGTGATTATATTCTTATTAGGTATATACTCACCCTCGGACGCGCCCTGCTTCTTTATTTGTAATGAATGTTTATTTGCAATGTGGTTTTGACTTACTCTATTTTTTTGGTAAATAATGATTTTATTATTTTCATTGTTTTGCATCTTCTTGGCAATAATATAAAGAAGACGCGACAGGACAACACTCGGTGGATGCCATATCTGTGTTTAAAATTGAAAAAACCTTTCAGTTAACTACTTGCAGGAGAAAGTTATTGTAGCTGGTGGCCATTTTTAGTACTGTACCAGATTTTTGTTGTATGTGTTTGTTTTTAATGTTAAAATGTCTGCATTTGATATCTCTCCAGTATTTTCTTTTTTATAAGCAAAATACTTATTTTTATATTTTCTGATGTTGGTTCCAGGGGTACACGGGCAGCAGTGGTGTGGTCAGTGGAGGCCTAGTGGAAGGAGTGACCGCAGACAGGCATCGAAGGCCTAAAATAATAACACATGGCTGTAGGCAATTTTAAATTGGTTCCAGGGGTACACGGGCAGCAGTGGTGTGGTCAGTGGAGGCCTAGTGGAAGGAGTGACCGCAGACAGGCATCGAAGGCCTAAAATAATAACACATGGCTGTAGGCAATTTTAAATTGGTTCCAGGGGTACACGGGCAGCAGTGGTGTGGTCAGTGGAGGCCTAGTGGAAGGAGTCACCGCAGACAGGCATCGAAGGCCTAAAATAATAACACATGGCTGTAGGCAATTTTAAATTGGTTCCAGGGGTACACGGGCAGCAGTGGTGTGGTCAGTGGAGGCCTAGTGGAAGGAGTCACCGCAGACAGGCATCGAAGGCCTAAAATAATAACACATGGCTGTAGGCAATTTTAAATTGGTTCCAGGGGTACACGGGCAGCAGTGGTGTGGTCAGTGGAGGCCTAGTGGAAGGAGTCACCGCAGACAGGCATCGAAGGCCTAAAATAATAACACATGGCTGTAGGCAATTTTAAATTGGTTACAGGGGTACACGGGCAGCAGTGGTGTGGTCAGTGGAGGCCTAGTGGAAGGAGTGACCGCAGACAGGCATCGAAGGCCTAAAATAATAACACATGGCTGTAGGCAATTTTAAATTGGTTCCAGGGGTACACGGGCAGCAGTGGTGTGGTCAGTGGAGGCCTAGTGGAAGGAGTGACCGCAGACAGGCATCGAAGGCCTAAAATAATAACACATGGCTGTAGGCAATTTTAAATTGGTTCCAGGGGTACACGGGCAGCAGTGGTGTGGTCAGTGGAGGCCTAGTGGAAGGAGTCACCGCAGACAGGCATCGAAGGCCTAAAATAATAACACATGGCTGTAGGCAATTTTAAATTGGTTACAGGGGTACACGGGCAGCAGTGGTGTGGTCAGTGGAGGCCTAGTGGAAGGAGTGACCGCAGACGACAGGCATCGAAGGCCTAAAATAATAACACATGGCTGTAGGCAATTTTAAATTGGTTCCAGGGGTACACGGGCAGCAGTGGTGTGGTCAGTGGAGGCCTAGTGGAAGGAGTCACCGCAGACAGGCATCGAAGGCCTAAAATAATAACACATGGCTGTAGGCAATTTTAAATTGGTTCCAGGGGTATACGGGCAGCAGTGGTGTGGTCAGTGGAGGCCTAGTGGAAGGAGTCACCGCAGACAGGCATCGAAGGCCTAAAATAATAACACATGGCTGTAGGCAATTTTAAATTGGTTCCAGGGGTAGACGGGCAGCAGTGGTGTGGTCAGTGGAGGCCTAGTGGAAGGAGTCACCGCAGACAGGCATCGAAGGCCTAAAATAATAACACATGGCTGTAGGCAATTTTAAATTGGTTACAGGGGTACACGGGCAGCAGTGGTGTGGTCAGTGGAGGCCTAGTGGAAGGAGTCACCGCAGACAGGCATCGAAGGCCTAAAATAATAACACATGGCTGTAGGCAATTTTAAATTGGTTCCAGGGGTACACGGGCAGCAGTGGTGTGGTCAGTGGAGGCCTAGTGGAAGGAGTCACCGCAGACAGGCATCGAAGGCCTAAAATAATAACACATGGCTGTAGGCAATTTTAAATTGGTTACAGGGGTACACGGGCAGCAGTGGTGTGGTCAGTGGAGGCCTAGTGGAAGGAGTGACCACAGACAGGCATCGAAGGCCTAACATAACAAAAATGTCAATACAAATGGTATTGTCAGTGGCAGGCATTGAAGGATGTCAGCGCATAGACTAAACATTGGTGGAGCTGTGAGATAATTTTGCAAGTGGTAGAGCACTGTTTGAGCTGGGGTGGGGGGAAACTGTCTTGTGGCCGGCGGTACAGGCCCAGGGCCCCTCATATTACAACGGTGTGTCTGACGTTGGGTGCGCACCACCACCGCCAGAGACACTTTATTGTACTAGGAGGGACCCAGTGGCAGTGCCGTCGACCAAAAGCGGGCTCACCCACCTCTTCAGACAAACTGCACTCTCACGGGTGCTGTCGCCAAGTGTCGATACCACGGCCCCGTGTGGGGAGTTTGGCCATTTAGTGAGGTGTAAACATGTCGTATGCTGGACAATCAGGTGCAGAAAATTACGAGATTGGAAAAGGCATTCAGAATAGTCCACAGGCAAGACCTTTTCATAGGAAAGCTAGGTGTCAGCCGGGCAAGGTGGGGCAAAAGATTTCGAAATCCAGTTGTGGTTCATTTTAATGAAGGTTAGATCATCTACATTTTGGGTAGCCAGACGAGTCCTTTTTTCTGTTAGTATTGAACCTGCAGCACTGAATACTCTTTCTGATAGGACACTAGCTGCCGTGCAAGCAAGCTCCTGCAATGCATATTCTGCCAATTCTGGCCAGGTGTCTAATTTTGATGCCCAGTAATCAAATGGGAATGACGGTTGAGGGAGAACATCGATAAGGGATGAAAAATAGTTTGTAACCATACTGGACAAATGTTGTCTCCTGTCACTTTGAATTGATGCTGCAGTACCTGTCCTGTCTGCGGTCATAGCAAAATCACTCCACAACCTGGTCAGAAAACCCCTCTGGCCAACGCCACTTCTGATTTCTGCCCCTCTAACTCCTCTGGTCTGCTGGCCCCTGCAGCTCGTGTGAGAACGATCACGGGCGCTGTGTGCAGGGAATGCCAGAAGCAAACGGTCAACAAGAGTTGATTGTTTGGTTGCTAATATTAGTTCCAAGTTCTCATGCGGCATTATATTTTGCAATTTGCCTTTATAGCGAGGATCAAGGAGGCAGGCCAACCAGTAATCGTCATCATTCATCATTTTAGTTATGCGTGTGTCCCTTTTGAGGATACGTAAGGCATAATCCGCCATGTGGGCCAAAGTTCCAGTTCTCAAATCTGCGGTTGTGCTTGGTTGAGGGGCAGTTTCAGGCAAATCCACGTCACTTGTGTCCCTCAAAAAACCAGAACCCGGCCTTGCCGCGCCACCAATTTCCAGTGGCCCCGGAAAAGCTTCCTCATTAAAAATATAATCATCCCCATCATCCTCCTCGTCCTCCTCCTCCTCTTCGCCCGCTACCTCGTCCTGTACACTGCCCTGGCCAGACAATGGCTGACTGTCATCAAGGCTTTCCTCTTCCTCAGCTGCAGACGCCTGATCCTTTATGTGCGTCAAACTTTGCATCAGCAGACGCATTAGGGGGATGCTCATGCTTATTATGGCGTTGTCTGCACTAACCAGCCGTGTGCATTCCTCAAAACACTGAAGGACTTGACACATGTCTTGAATCTTCGACCACTGCACACCTGACAACTCCATGTCTGCCATCCTACTGCCTGCCCGTGTATGTGTATCCTCCCACAAAAACATAACAGCCCGCCTCTGTTCACACAGTCTCTGAAGCATGTGCAGTGTTGAGTTCCACCTTGTTGCAACGTCTATGATTAGGCGATGCTGGGGAAGGTTCAAAGAACGCTGATAGGTCTGCATACGGCTGGAGTGTACGGGCGAACGGCGGATATGTGAGCAAAGTCCACGCACTTTGAGGAGCAGGTCGAATAACCCCGGATAACTTTTCAGGAAGCACTGCACCACCAGGTTTAAGGTGTGAGCCAGGCAAGGAATGTGTTTCAGTTGGGAAAGGGAGATGGCAGCCATGAAATTCCTTCCGTTATCACTCACTACCTTGCCTGCCTCAAGATCTACAGTGCCCAGCCACGACTGCGTTTCTTTCTGCAAGAACTCGGACAGAACTTCCGCGGTGTGTCTGTTGTCGCCCAAACACTTCATAGCCAATACAGCCTGCTGACGTTTGCCAGTAGCTGCCCCATAATGGGAGACCTGGTGTGCAACAGTGGCAGCTGCGGATGGAGTGGTTGTGCGACTGCGGTCTGTGGACGAGCTCTCGCTTCTGCAGGAGGACGAAGAGGAGGAGGAGGGGGTGCGAACGGCTACAGCCAATTGTTTCCTAGACCGTGGGCTAGGCAGAACTGTCCCAAACTTGCTGTCCCCTGTGGACCCTGCATCCACCACATTTACCCAGTGTGCCGTGATGGACACGTAACGTCCCTGGCCATGCCTACTGGTCCATGCATCTGTTGTCAGGTGCACCTTTGTGCTCACAGATTGCCTGAGAGCATGGACGATGCGCTCTTTAACATGCTGGTGGAGGGCTGGGATGGCTTTTCTGGATAAAAAGTGTCGACTGGGTAGCTCGTAGCGTGGTACAGCGCAGTCCATCAGGGCTTTGAAAGCTTCGCTTTCAACTAACCGGTAGGGCATCATCTCTAACGAGATTAGTCTAGCTATGTGTGCGTTCAACCCCTGTGTACGCGGATGCGAGGCTAAGTACTTCCTTTTTCTAACCATAGTCTCATGTAGGGTGAGCTGGACTGGAGAGCTGGAGATCGTGGAACTAGCGGGGGTGCCAGTGGACATGGCAGACTGAGAGACGGTGGGAGATGGTATTGTTGCCACCGGTGCCCTAGATGCAGTGTTTCCTACTACGAAACTGGTGATTCCCTGACCCTGACTGCTTTGGCCTGGCAAGGAAACCTGCACAGATACTGCAGGTGGTGCGGAAAATGGTGGCCCTACACTGCCGGAAGGGATGTTGCGTTGCTGACTAGCTTCATTGGCCGAGGGTGCTACAACCTTAAGGGACGTTTGGTAGTTAGTCCAGGCTTGCAAATGCATGGTGGTTAAATGTCTATGCATGCAACTTGTATTGAGACTTTTCAGATTCTGTCCTCTGCTTAAGGTAGTTGAACATTTTTGACAGATGACTTTGCGCTGATCAATTGGATGTTGTTTAAAAAAATGCCAGACTGCACTCTTTCTAGCATCGGATACCTTTTCAGGCATTGCAGACTGAGCTTTAACCGGATGGCCACGCTGTCCTCCAACAGGTTTTGGCTTTGCCACGCATTTTGGGCAAGATACGGGCCCGGCAGATGGAACCTGTTGCGATGTTGATGCCTGCTGCGGCCCCTCCTCCTCCGCTTCAGAACTGCTGCCGCCTGCACCCTGTTCCCCCAATGGCTGCCAATCGGGGTCAAGAACTGGGTCATCTATTACCTCTTCTTGTAGCTCGTGTGCAACTTCGTCTGTGTCACCGTGTCGGTCGGTGGTATAGCGTTCGTGATGGGGCAACATAGTCTCATCAGGGTCTGATTCTTGATCAGCACCCTGCGAGGGCAATGTTGTGGTCTGAGTCAAAGGACCAGCATAGTAGTCTGGCTGTGGCTGTGCATCAGTGCACTCCATGTCAGATTCAACTTGTAATGGGCATGGACTGTTAACTGCTTCACTTTCTAAGCCAGGGACGGTATGTGTAAAGAGCTCCATGGAGTAACCCGTTGTGTCGCCTGCTGCATTCTTCTCTGTTGTTGTTTTTGCTGAAGAGGACAAGGAAGCGACTTGTCCCTGACCGTGAACATCCACTAACGACGCGCTGCTTTTACTTTTACCAGTTTCACGAGAGGAGGCAAAAGAGCTAGAGGCTGAGTCAGCAAGATAAGCCAAAACTTGCTCTTGCTGCTTCGGCTTTAAAAGCGGTTTTCCTACTCCCAGAAAAGGGAGCGTTCGAGGCCTTGTGTAGCCAGACGACGAACCTGGCTCCACAGCTCCAGACTTAGGTGCAATATTTTTTTTCCCACGACCAGCTGATGCTCCACCACTACCACTACCCTCATTACCAGCTGACAATGAACGCCCCCGGCCACGACCTCTTCCACCATACTTCCTCATTGTTTTAAAAACGTAAACAAACTAACGGTATTTGTTGCTGTCACACAAATTACACGGTGAGCTATAACTTCAGTATGATTTAGCTACCCCTTTACAGGTGAGTGAGACCACAACGAAAATCAGGCACAATGTTACACACTCTGTTGTTGGTGGCAACAAATGAGAGAGATGCCACACACGCAGGACTGTCACTGAAGCACAAATGTAAATATTAATCTCCCACTGATTTGATTTTTTTTTTTTTTTAAGGGAGACTTTAGGAAAAAAAAATAATAGAATAAAATGATTTTTTCAGGAAGAATTTAGAAACCAAATAAAATAAAATGATTTTTTCAGGGAGAATTTAGAAAACAAATAAAACAAAAAAAGGCTTTCTATGGCCCACTGAGTGAGAGATGACGCACACAGGAGTCAGGAGTGGCACACAAGCCCAGAGGCCAATATTTATCTCCCACTGATTGATGTAGTGATTTTTTCAGGTAGATTTTGGAACCCAAATCAAGCTAAAAAAAATAATAGGCTTTCTATGGCCCACAATTGGAGAGAGAGAGAGAGAGATGGCACACCCAGGAGTCAAGACTGGCACACAAGCAGAAAGGGCAATATTAATCTCCCACTGATTTGTTTTTTTGTTTTTTTTTTTTCAGGGAGACTTTAGGAAAAAAAAAAATAGAATAAAATGATTTTTTCAGGAAGAATTTAGAAACCAAAGAAAATAAAATGATTTTTTCAGGGAGAATTTAGAAAACAAATAAAACAAAAAAAGGCTTTCTATGGCCCACTGAGTGAGAGATGACGCACACAGGAGTCAGGAGTGGCACACAAGCCCAGAGGCCAATATTTATCTCCCACTTTTTTTTTTTTGTTCCAGGGAAAATTTATAAACCCAATAAAAAAAATAATAAATAGGCTTTCTATGGCCCACTATCTGAGAGACAGAGAGAGATGGCACGCTTAGGACTGGCACACAAGCCCAAAGGCCAATATTAATCTCCCTTTTTTTTTAAGGGAGAATTTATAAAACCAAAAAAAGATAAATAAATAGGCTTTCTATGGCCCACTATTTGTGAGAGAGATGGCACGCTCAGGACTGGCACACAAGCCCAGAGGCCAATATTAATCTCCCACTTTTTTTTTTTTTTCCAGGGAAAATTTATAAACCCAATAAAAAAAAAAATAAATAAATAGGCTTTCTATGGCCCACTATCTGAGAGAGAGAGATGGCACGCTTAGGACTGGCACACAAGCCCAAAGGCCAATATTAATCTCCCACTGATTGATTTATTGATTTTTTCAGGTAGAATTTAGAACCCAAATAAAGCAAAAAAAAAAAAAAAATGGGTTTTCTATGGCCCACTGAGTGAGTGATGATGCACACAGGAGTCAGGAGTGGCACACAAGCCCTGAGGCCAATATTTTTCTCCCACTGATTGATGTAGTGATTTTTTCAGGTAGATTTTAGAACCAAAATCAAGCAAAAAAATAAATAGGCTTTCTATGGCCCACTGAGTGAGTGATGATGCACACAGGAGTCAAGAGTGGCACACAAGCCCTGAGGCCAATATTTTTCTCCCACTGATTAATGTAGTGATTTTTTCAGGTAGATTTTATAACCCAAATCAAGCAAAAAAATAAATAGGCTTTCTATGGCCCACTGAGTGAGAGATGACACAGACAGGGATGGCACTCTAGCAGAAATGTCAATCTTAATCTCCCACAAAAAAAAAAAAAAACAGGGAGTGTCCTTCAATTACTATCTCCCTGCAGTAATCTCAGCCAGGTATGGCAGGCAGCAATAAGGAGTGGACTGATGCACAAATTAAATAAAAAGTGTGTACAAACCAAAAAGATAGCTGTGCAGAAAGGAAGGAACAAGAGGATTTGTGCTTTGAAAAAAGCAGTTGGTTTGCACAGCGGCGTACACACAGCAATGCAGCTATCAGGGAGCCTTCTAGGGCAGCCCAATGAGCTACAGCGCTGAGGGGGAAAAAAAAAAAAATGTAGCTTCCACTGTCCCTGCACACTGAAGGTGGTGTTGGGCAGTGGAAATCGCTACAGCACAAGCGGTTTGGTGGTTAATGGACCCTGCCTAACGCTATCCCTGCTTCTGACGAAGCGGCAGCAACCTCTCCCTAAGCTCAGATCAGCAGCAGTAACATGGCGGTCGGCGGGAACTCCCCTTTATAGCCCCTGTGACGCCGCAGACAGCAAGCCAATCACTGCAATGCCCTTCTCTAAGATGGTGGGGACCAGGACCTATGTCATCACGCTGCCCACACTCTGCGTTTACCTTCATTGGCTGAGAAATGGCGCTTTTCGCGTCATTGAAACGCGACTTTGGCGCGAAAGTCGCGTACCGCATGGCCGACCCCGCACAGGGGTCGGATCGGGTTTCATGAAACCCGACTTTGCCAAAAGTCGGCGACTTTTGAAAATGAACGACCCGTTTCGCTCAACCCTAGTCGTCACATAGGGAGTTCTCACACTACATACATGATTTGTATGATTGTATGATTTCAAATGGAACCTGAAAACCTAACTCCTCTGACAAGCCTACAACCTGCAGTAACCACCAAACCGCTACACACCCAGCTCTACCCTCACCTACTGTATCCTCACCTATCACTTGTAGATTGTGAGCCCTCGTGGGCAGGGTCCTCCCTTCTCCTGTACGAGTCATGACTTGTATTGTTTTAGATTATTATACTTGTTTTTATTATATATATTCCTCTTCACATGTAAAGCGCCATGGAATACAAGGTGCAATAATAATAAATAATAATAATTTCACAGTCGGGACAGGAGAGTTTGTACAGTAAGTACAGAAGATCCTAGTCTCCTACATATCAAACTGAGTAGATGCAAAACGCTCCACTATATTCACCAACAGGGATGAAGAAATAACAGTCCTTGATGCTGCTACGTTAAACTAATCGCTTCTTCAGGGCTAATTCAAATAGATTCTATTCTGGGATTCTGGCTGTGTGTAATGGTTATCTAGGTGGCACATAAGGCCGACCAGTGCATAAATGGTTGCAGATAGAGACCATAAAGTATCAATATAGGTTATTTACCTATTTTCTAAAGGTAGAAGAGCAAGGTATCACCTTGATGATAGAAAAGGGGAAGACTGTTCTTGATAAATCCACAGAAAAGGTGCTGTGGGAGAGAGGGGAGCTAAAGAATAAAATCCTGATAGTTTTAAAGTGAAGCACCCCTTTTAGCAGGCTGAATACCTGGATAGTGGATGGCGTAAGGGTTGCTGGGTGACCTGCTGCAGAGATAGATGGTCGACAGGAAGTTAGAGGTATGTTCAGGAAAGTATACACTGTCCAAGGTTAATAGGTGGTGCAGGGTATGGTTTAACTGGTCTGGTGTGCTTGAGTAGTGGCGCTTCTGTACCTTGCTGAGGTGGTGGGGTTGTAGGGGATGACCAGGGGCGCAGTTGTGGCTGAGCATACTGGGTCTGGCAGACCCTGGTCTCCCTTTACATAAAAATCAAATCTCACTTTGTGCTTACTTGTGTTCCCACTTTCTGCTCCTTCTGGAATTCCCTTCTGCTCTTCAGGGTTATCTGCAGTCACTTCTGAATAAACAGACACACAGTCCAATTGCAATTCAAAATTGGCAACTTTACTTGACATATTTCGCAGCACATCCTTGTCAGAAACAATTTCAGCATCAAAGTCCATACAGTTCACATCCTGTACCTTCCCTGTACTCCACTCTATGTCCTCACGTACATTACGGGATAATAGCGCCTTAGGCGGTATCACAGCATCATCCTGGTGTAGACTCACTACATTTGAGGTTTCACCCATCCGTTTCGCCCCAAACCTTAGAGCTTCAGCCCAAGCAACTATCTGCGCCCTGTACGTCTTCCGGACCTCTTTCTCTCCTCAGCTTCCAACTGCTGAAACGCTGATACTGAAGACTGCCCTTCTGTCCCTATAGGACTCTGAATGGCTGGGCTTTCCTCTTTAAACGTTATGTGGCTGCTGTGGTGTCCTGGACCTAGAGCCTGTGTGGATGCTTCGGGAGCTTAGACCCTTCTGACCTCACCTAACACAATACACTTACTTACCACACAGCAGCCCCTCCTACAATTAACCATCTGCCTACACTATGTTCTTGAATACACTACGAATACTAGAGTGCCCCAGCTAGTGGCCATAATTGGACACTACACTTTCCCTATACTATACGTAGCAACAATACAACAGTATAACATATATATATATATATACATATATATATATATATATATTTAACAAGACACGGTAATACACCTAACAGTGTAGCAGTACCATTGTGTAAGCGTGGTAATACACTAAATCGTGTAGCAGTACCAACATACGTTAACAAATATACAAACACAGATAACATACAGCACCAGGACGAAAGAGAATGGCAAAGGTATAAACTTAATATATCATACCCCCTAGAGCGTGATGGTGGATGGCTGGGGAGATGTATAAATAACTATGTGAACCGCCGAACCGGAAGTGCATCATCGGTGGGATCGCTGATACTCCAGCACACCAAACCAGGCAAACCATACCCTGCACCACCAATTAATTTTGGACAGTGTATACTTTCCTGTACATACCTCTAACCCCCTATCTACCATCTATATCTATAGCAGGTCACCCAGCAACCCTTATTCCATCCACCATCCAGGTATTCAGCCTGCCTAAAGGGGTGCCTCACTTTACAACTATCGGGATCTTGTTCATTAACTCCTCTCTCTCCTACAGCACATTTTCTGTGGATTTAACAGGGAAATCCTTCCCCTTTTCTATCACTAATGTGATATCTTGCTCTTCTACCTTCAGAAAACATGTAAACCTATATTGACACTGTATTGTCTCTATCCGCAATCATCAATGCACTGGTTGGCCTTCTGTGCCATCTAGATACCCATTATACACAGCCCACTACAAGTGTTGTATTTTTAACACTTTAATTAATTCATTCATTTTTTTATCGCTTCCCCCTTTTTTTTTTCAACCTTTTTTTTCACATTACTTTGACTAACTCTAGAGATACATTTTTGCACAGCAACCACAATAGTGGACATCCACTGCTCCATTTTATTTGTTTTTTAGCTTTCATTTTTCATGTTGATTTTTGTTTGGTTCCAGCATGATTTGACTAGCAT
Organism: Ranitomeya imitator; assembly: GCF_032444005.1. Classification (NCBI taxonomy): domain Eukaryota; kingdom Metazoa; phylum Chordata; class Amphibia; order Anura; family Dendrobatidae; genus Ranitomeya; species Ranitomeya imitator. The sequence continues at coordinate 723,448,857 of NC_091284.1, forward strand.
CTTTGAGCAATCTTTATTTATTGTATTTTTCCTAAGTCCTATATTGCTTGTCTTATGTTACTAAGATAAATAGCACAATAAGGAGACCTAAAACATAGCATTTAATGTACCTATTAAAATGACATAACACAACACGCATAGACAAACATGTATAATACCAACAGTTGGTCAAACAATAATCTAATAATAGTTTGACCAACTGTTGGTATTATACATGTTTGTCTATGCGTATTGTGTTATTGTGCTATTTATCTTGGTAATTGTTGGGTACCCACTGTTTCCCTTGAATCTGGTTGATCTTCAACCTTTTGCTGTTTCTTTATTTTATGTTACTAAGGCTACTTTCACACTTCCGTCTTCCAAATCTGCACAGGATCCGTCAAGACGTTGAAATGACGGATCCTGTGCAGATTGTGGAGATTTGTGATGGACCCGTCGAGGCTATGTGAACCTGTCGTGTATGTGTTTTTGCAGCAGATTTCCGCTGCAAAAATGCATACACAACACAAACCAGGTTAAAAAAAGTTAAAAATCGCAGTATCCTCACCTCAGTAGAGGTTTTGCAATGTATTACTATGAACGCTAGCTGCTGGGAGCATCGCTGCGCGGGACTCCGGTAGGTGAGGATATTACGATTTTTAATTTTTTTAATTATTTTTCACATTCTATATTGTTACTATTGATGCTGCCTATGCAGCATCAATAGTAAAAAGAGAAAGAGCGAGCGAGAGAGAATTTCCCTGACGAGAAACTCTTCCACACATGCTCTCTTTGAAAAGACGGGATCCGTCGTTGGATTCCTGCTTTTCACAGGCAGCGACGCATCCTGCGCCCATAGGCTACTATTGCAGCCAGTGACAGGCAGCGCAGGATGGGTCGCTGACCGATTTTCCGACGTGCAGAAAAAACGTTCCTCTGAACGTTTTCTCTGCCCGACGGACCGTTTTTTTATGCAGGATCCAGTGAAAGACGGATGAAACTGATGGCCATCCGTCAAAATCCATCGCTAATACAAGTCTATGGGAAAATGCAGGACCCTGCAATTTTTTTTGCAGGATAATGCATTCTCAAAAATCGACGGATTGTGACGGGAGCTGAAAGACAGAAGTGTGAAAGAGGCCTTAGGCTACTTTCACACTAGTGTTAACTGCAATCCGTCACAATGCGTCGTTTTGCAGAAAAAACGCATCCTGCAAAAGTGCTTGCAGGATGCGTTTTTTCCCCACTGACTTGTATTGACGACGCATTGCGACGGATTGCTTTGGCGGACCGTCGGGAGCAAAAAATGCTACATGTAACGTTTTTTGCTCCTGACGGACCGCTTTTTCCGACTGCGCATGCGCGGCCGGAACTCCGCCCCCACCTCCCCGCACCTCACAATGGGGCAGTGGATGCACCGGAGAAATGCATCCGCTGCCTCTGTTGTGCAGTGCGTTAAACGCTAGCGTCGGAATCTCTGCCCGACGCATTGCGACGGGGAGATTCCGACGCTAGTGTGAAAGTAGCCATAACTGGATTTTCACATGTTGTCTCTTTTCTTAGAGCGACGTAACGATGGCCCCTTTCACACATCAGTTTTTTGCCATCAGTGGCAATCCATCGAATTTTGAAAAAAACGGATCCGTCGCAGATTGTGAAAAACTGATGTAACGGATCCGTTTTTTTGGCCAGATCCGTCTAGCTGATCCAACTAATTTGATCCTAAAAAATTGGAGCATGGTCAGTTATAAAAAATGGAATCCGTCACCGGATTCCATCATTTGACGGATCCAGCGCCATAGGCTCCCATTCTAGCAACCGACGGACGGCAATAGATCTGTCGCAGTCCGTTTTTTTGACGGACGCAAAAAACGTTACTTTGTCCGCTGTCTCCGGCCACCGGACAGACAATTTTCGACGGATCCGGTGAACGATGGATGAAACGTGAGGCCATCCATTGCAATCCATCGCTAATACAAGTCTTTGAGAAAAAAAATGGATCTGGTGGCATCAGTCGCTGGATCCGTTTTTTCAAAATTCAACGGATTGTGACTGATGGCAAAAAACTGGTGTGTGAAAGGGGCCTAAGACCCGAGATGGGTCAAAATGTCGTATTATGATTCATAGTCGCTTTTTTGTACCACTATTGACATGCTCCCATTATGTTTTCTTTTTTCACGGACTTAAATAAAAAACTTTTTTCATCATAAAGTCAGGAGTGTGCGGTGAATTTTGAACTTGTAGAGATGTGGGATGTACAGCCTGTTCCACCAGCACTTCATTTCTCGACAGAGTGCACATTAAATTCTACTCCATTTCATGTGGTGTATGGCAGAGGGGATTTTGTGTTTGTGGTAGTCTCTAATCAGAGTTATGGTGGCCAAGCTTGCTGTCATGATGAGCCCCTTCACATTCTCCAATTACACACACAAAGTTCCACAATAAAAATGTTTAAGAGTGGGAAATAGGTTATCGCAACACCAGGTGCATATCGGACAGTTGGAGATGAGCCTTTCAACATAGGACTGATAACGAACCTCAAATCTACGCACATCAGTGAGCGTATTGTGATGAATGATGATTTGTGCAATAGCTGCCACTTTAAGTAGAGTATGATGGTGCTGGTTTTTGTTGGAGCTAATCCCCAGTCGTGAAGGAGCAGTGTTAACTTGAACAGAACAGTCTCTTTACTAACAATAATGGGTAAATAAATAACTATATACAAATAGTAGGTGATTGCCTGGTGGTCAAATTTACACTCACAGTTGAAGGTTGATCCATACATGCAGACAGGCAGATCTCTCGAGGATACTTGTCTACAGAGGAATACGGACGAGTGCTATGCGAGAAAACATCGCATAGCACTCGGACCAATGTTAATCTATGGGGCAGCTCCCAATCACGGTTTTGTTTCTCGGCCGTATTATACGTGCGAGTGAAATCGCAGCATGCTGTGATTGTACGCATATATTGGCCGAGTCTCAACAATGCAAGTCTATGGGTGCAAGAAAAAAATCGCACACCACACGGACCATCAGTGTGACTTGCAAGCATTTTCCTCATTTCAGCCCATTGAGCCATTAAATTCAATGGGGAAAAGCACTGAGAAATACCCATGTCATACGGATGTCACATGGATACATAGAGGCGAGGAAATCGCATCATCACATTGCAAACGGATTACGTACGGATCACCGTATGGAGAACATCGGTGCGATTCTCGGCCGTCAAAATCGGACCAATGTTTTTTTGTTTTTTTTAATTTATACGTTATGTGTGACTCCAGCCTAATTCAATTCACTTGTTCCCAGTGGTGATCCTCACTCAATATTCCTTACTTAGGGCTGAGCTAAGCTTCTTCCTCCTGGAGGTGCAATAGCAAGCCTTCCAAACTGAAGGCTGTCAGTTCCCCTCCTTTTTCATTGGTCCCTTTCAGATCCAGCAGTCAGGGGGAGATCAACATCTCATGTCACCTAAGTGCAGAGCGATTTCCGTGGACTCCGACAATGGAAGAGATGGATATATTACTTTTTCCGTCTCTTCCGCACCTGTGCACCGATTCTCTGATGTGAAAGGATCGGAGCACTGACACTTGGCTCCCGCTCGCAGCAGAGTAGGAGCTGTGGGTCATTATTGTGACGCCCAAGAAACCGGGATACCCAGCACCGGACCAATGGGGTCTGTCTCTTGAGGGGGGTGTCACGGGTGGCTTGACCCGGTGCTGTGGCCTCAGGCAATGCACAGTGTAAAGGGTATCGTGAGGGAACAGGCACTTACTTGATCAGCAGCAGGTTCTCCCAGCGGTGATGATCCCAATCCTGGATAGATGGCTATTGTCCAAATGAAAGACTGAGGCACTGAAACGTTTAACCAGTTTACTTTAACAAAAAAGGATTTACAACCAGTCCTGTCACCGGAGTCTGTATGGGAACTCTGAGTTACTTTGACCCTGCCGGGGTCTTCGCCTCTTATTGTACGCAATATCTGTGTGGCCCTGCTGCTGTATGTGAATTGGCTGCCGGCCCAATCTGTCCCCTCCGGGTCCTGGTTCGACGGGCAACCCGAGACCTTTTATCGGCTTACCCCCTCCAGGAGTACGCTGAACTCTGTGTCTGTTGCTGCGTCCGACCCTAGTGAAGCTGATATCACCTCACGTTTTTCCGGTTGCTGTATTATATGTAATGAATACAGCCACGGATCCGGTATCCGTCTTTGCGCCTGTTCTGGGTAGTGATTAATTCTACCCGGTTCTCACAATGTCCTTTTTCTCTATCCCTCTTCTCCTCAGGCCGGTGATTTAGGCCTGGTAACAGTCACAGGGCTGTTAGAGATTCAACTGTATGACCTCTCACTTTCAGCTCCTTAGCCCAACTGCCAGTTCTTCTCTCAGACCAGAATGGATCAAGGGGAGTCTCTGGAGCTCCCCCTTCTGGCCGGAGGTGGTAGTGCAGTCTTGCTATTTTAGTATTTGCATTTACTGTCAGTAACTATTTTTGTGGCAAATACCCCTAGGGGTGCCACATTCCCCCTTAGTTAAGAACAGCACTCCGGGACTGTGGGACAATAACATTTTGAAATAACAATTAATATGTACAGAGTCTTAAAAATGAAAAGTTACAAAAACCACTCGAGGAAACAAAAATATAGTTCTGTACAAAGTCACTTCAAATAGCGTCCATTAATACAGTTCTATCCTTGAAGGTATTAGGAAAGGCACTGTACTTAGTGTCCAGGAATTTAGTTCCATTTTTCCAACGGAGTTATCAATATAAAGTCTAAAGAAAGTTCAAAAAGAGCGAGGAGCAAAGTTCAAAAAGCAGTCTTTCCGGAGCTTTGATTTAGTGCCTCCGGGCTGATAAAAAGTTCAAGAATATGCAAGAAGTTCATACAGACAAGTCTCTGTAGGCACTGGGCTTAAACGTTGCAGACTGATAACAATGACTATACTACATTTTCTGTTTAACTATATACGGCATAACATATATACAATTCACATTATGAGCTTTATAGTTGGTAATCTGCATACCTGGCCGGTAATTGACCCTGGGTACTACGCTGTGATCTACGTAATAGCGGTGTCTCTTCATGTGGTGTACTACTGTCTACTGCGGATGTAGTATCTGCCCGCTCTGCTAAAGATAATTCCACGACTATGGAGTTGGCAAGTCCACCGTGAATGGGATTACTCTGACCAGGAATCTGTTCTTCCTGGCCTGGAACCTCCTGTAGTACGGGGTCAGCCTCTTCCTGTCTTGGGACTTCTGGTATTGGGTTTGGTGTTGGGTAAAAGGCCACCATGGGAACCACTACTGCACCATGGTATGTTAGTAGGGTTTTGGGAAAGTCTCCTATACAGGTGTGATACACTTCCTCTTCTTTTTCCTTTACTGGTTGAACCTGTATGGGTTGAATAACTTCTGGTTCTGGCTGGACAACGTCTGGCTCTTTCAATGCTTCCGGACATAATTTAAGATTGTCTCTTGACACTAGTACAGATGTTAAGCCTCCGTTTTTGCTAATGAGACACATTTTAGGATTATCCACTCTTGTTGGTAAAACTGTGTAGGGTACGGCTTCCCACTGATTGTCCAGTTTATTGGTTCGACGATTTCTCTTGAGCACTTGGTCACCTGGTCTTAATGGGGTCGCTAGAGCATTCTGGTTGAAAGTTCGCTCTTGTCTTTCTCTAGTTTGCTGAAGGCTTCTTTCCACACTCTCTTGCACTTGGCGATACTGCTTTTGCCGTATGATATCCCAATTGGAGTCTTGGACTTCTGCGTCTGGTTTCAGAATTCCCATTTCTAGATCGATTGGTAATTGGCCGGGTCTTGCACGCATAAGGTAAGCTGGGGTGCAATTGGTGGAACTCACCGGGACATGATTATACAGATCCACCAAGTCAGGCAATTTCTCTGGCCATTGATTCCTTTCTGCCTCAGGTAAAGTCTTTAGTAGTTCTATTACAATATGGTTCATCTTCTCGCATAAGCCGTTTGTTTGTGGATGATAGGCCGTCGTCCGGATCTTTTTGCAACCATACATATTACAGAATTCTCTGAAGATCTCTGATTCAAAGGCTGTACCTTGGTTGGTGAGAACCTGTTCCGGATATCCATGGGGTCTACAAAAGTACGTTTGGAACGCTTTGGCTGCTGTTTTTGCTGTCAGATCTTTTACGGGTACTACTACCAAGAAGCGTGAATAATGGTCCACGATGGTCAAGGCATAGACATAGCCAGACCGGCTTGGTGTCAACTTCACGTGGTCCATGGCTACAAGTTCAAGTGGTTGTTTGGTGATTATGGGCTGCAGTGGTGCTCTTTGGTTCTTTTGATCGTTTCTTCTGAGGTTGCACGGGCCACAATTTCTGCACCACTGTTCGATTGATTTTCTCATCCCGACCCAATAAAATCTTTCTCTTAGAAGTACTTCTAACTTTTTCCAACCGAAGTGACCAGCACCATTATGGTAAGCTTCGAGGACCATCTTGACATCTTGTTTAGGCACGATAATCTGCCAAACCAATTCATGTGTTTTCGGATTGGTGTACCTTCTACAGAGCTTCCCTTGATACAGGAACATTTTGCCTCTCTCTTTCCAGAGTTGATGCGTCTCTTCTGGGGCATCCTCATCGGGATATGCACTTTGCTCAGTTAACAGTTCCTTCACCAACTTCACAGCCGGATTGCTGTCTTGGGTGTCAGCCCATCTATGGTGTGCTAACGGATTTAAATTCACCTCTTGTTGTTTCTGATAGGTACTTGACTGATGATGTTTTGCCTTGGGATGATGGAAGGCTGGTAGTTCAATTTCTTCAAGCTCCCCCATTTCTTCTTCTACATCTCTCAAGTGTGGCATCCGGGATAGGGCATCGGCATTTCCATTCTTGCGACCTGCTCGATACTTGATCTTGAAGTTGTAATTAGATAACCGGGCTATCCATCGCTGTTCTAACGCACCTAATTTGGCTGTGTCCAGGTGGGTCAACGGATTGTTGTCAGTATAGACAATAAATTCTGCAGCGGCCAGATAGTGTTTGAAACGTTCAGTCACAGCCCAAACTACTGCCAGTAGTTCCAATTTGAAGGAGCTGTAATTTTCTGAATTTCTTTCAGTAGGCCGGAGCTTTCTACTTGCAAAGGCGATGACTTTCTCCCGACCTTCTTGCTTTTGTGACAGCACCGCTCCTAGTCCCACATTACTGGCATCGGTGTAGAGGATGAAAGGTTGATGGTAATCTGGGTATGCCAGAACCTCTTCTCTGGTTAGTGCCTTCTTTAGTTGTTCAAAGGAGTCTTCCCTTTCGTCGTTCCACTGAAAAGGAGGGTTTCGGTTTGAAGGTTTCTTCGTCTGCCCTACCAAGGTGTCTTGCAAGGGTGCTGCCAACTTGGTAAATCCTTTTATAAATCTGCGATAGTAACCCACCAATCCCAGGAATTGTCTCACTTCTTTTGCGCTGGTAGGTCTTGGCCAATCCCTTATGGCGCTTATTTTCTCGGGATCTGGTGCTACTCCCTCCGAACTCACGATGTGTCCCAGGTACTGTACCTTTGGCTTGAGAAGGTGACATTTGGATGGCTTGACTTTCATGCCATACCTGGATAAGGCTTCGAACACTTCTGCCAGGTCTATTAAGTGTTGTTCGTAAGTCTATGAGTAGACGATCACATCATCTAGGTACAGGAGGACGGTCTCGAAGTTCTTGTGTCCGAGGCAGCATTCCATCAGCCGCTGGAAGGTACCGGATGCGTTGCAGAGTCCGAACGGCATGCGATTAAATTCACATAGACACATTGGTGTGGTGAATGCCGTCTTTTCCTTATCTCGCTCAGCCACAGGGACTTGCCAATACCCGCTTGTTAAGTCTAAGGTGGAAAAATAATTAGCAGATTTCAAAGCAGTTAAGGACTCTTCTATCCTAGGCAAGGGGTAGGCGTCTTTATGGGTGATGTTATTAATCTTCCGGTAGTCTACGCACATTCTCATGGTTCCGTCCTTTTTTTTGACAATCACTAGAGGGGCCGCCCAGGGGCTACAGCTGTCTCTTATTACCCCGGCCTGTTTCATCTCCCTCAGCATATCTTTTGCACATTGATAGTGAGCGGGCGGTATGGGTCTATATCTTTCTTTTATTGGGGGATGGTCACTGGTGGGGATTGTGTGTTCTACCCCTTCTATCCGTCCGAAGTCCAATGGGTGTTTACTGAAGACTTGTTCATATTCCGTCACTAGCCTATACACCCCTTGTTTTTGATGGGTAGGTGTTGAATTTATGCCCACGTGTAGCTGTTGGCACCAATCCTCCATTTCTCCATCTGAGCCATTGCCTTCCACCTGACAGGTTGGTTCTAAGGGCTCAATGGTTGTGATGGCATTGTTGTCAACAGTATATAGCTTTGCCATTGTAGCATACCTTGGCAAAGTGACCTCTTCCTCTCCACAGTTCAAAAGTCGTACCGGCACTCGTCCCCGGTGTACCTCGACTATCCCTCGTGCTGTGAGTATAGTGGGCCTGCTGTCGGTGTACACTGGTTCTATTAAGGCTTGATAATCTCGTCCCTTAGTACCAATGGCTGCTCTACACCATACCAGCATTTCTGTTTTTGGTGGGATTACAATAGATGTTGGATCACTTACCCTCACACTGCCGATTTCTCCACCTGCAACTTCTACCTGTTGCCTTAACATCAATACTTTTATTTCCCTCCGGAGAACTCTCTGCTGGCAGGATTGGGCAGTTTCAGCAATTTGCTGTAAGACAGAAATGACTTCGGAAAAGCAGTTCTCTAACACATTCATTCCTATCAATACAGTTGGTTCACAGTTCCGCCGGTCAACATCAACAACAATTATACCCTGTTTCTTCAATTCTACTTTACCAATCTTTATGGTCATCTCCCTGAATCCTAGTTTCGGTACCAACTTACCATTACTGGCCCATATATCTAGTTCAACATCAGAGGGCCCTTTATCAATATCTGCATCAGCCCAGTACCTCTTATAAAGGATATACGGTATAGATGAAATCTGGGAACCTGTGTCCAGCAAAGCGTTGAGGGGCATTCCGTCCAGCACGATAGGGATAATGGGTCGTCCTCCGATGTACCTGTCGTGCCAGGGTGTTGGGCCTTGAAAGTTCATTCCTGCGAAGCGGCCCGCATTCCCAGGTGGTGGTGGGAGACTCACTACTGAGAGGCACCGAAGCAGCCATCTGCAGACCGGACATAACTGCAAGAGAAGTATGCTGCCTTCCAGGTGCGATGATCAAGGATGTGACCGATAGGATACCAAAGCTCTTCAGCTCCAAGGACGTCCACCCATTTCTTCTGATACATGTTGGCACCAATGACACGGCAAGGAAGGACCTACCGACAATCTGCAAGGACTTTGAAGAGTTGGGGAAGAAAGTAAAGGAACTGGATGCACAGGTAGTTTTTTCTTCTATCCTTCCAGTAGACGGGCATGGCACCAGGAGATGGAACAGGATCCTTGATGCAAACAACTGGCTAAGACGATGGTGCAGACAACAAGGATTTGGATTCCTAGACCACGGTGTGAATTACTGGTATGATGGACTCCTCGCCAGAGACGGACTACACCTCAACAAACCTGGGAAACACACATTCGCCAGAAGACTCGCTACACTCATCAGGAGGGCGTTAAACTAGAAGAAGAGGGGACGGGAAGAAAAACATTAGACTCGAACAAAGACGACCCAGGAAAACATACTCAGAAGGGAGGTAAGAACATTTCTAAAACAATCCACAGTGAGGAGATTGGAACAAAACAAAATCCTCTAAACTGCATGCTCGCAAACGCCAGAAGCCTGACAAACAAGATGGAAGAACTAGAAGCAGAAATATCTACAGGTAACTTTGACATAGTGGGAATAACCGAGACATGGTTAGATGAAAGCTATGACTGGGCAGTTAACTTACAGGGTTACAGTCTGTTTAGAAAGGATCGTAAAAATCGGAGAGGAGGAGGGGTTTGTCTCTATGTAAAGTCTTGTCTAAAGTCCACTTTAAGGGAGGATATTAGCGAAGGGAATGAGGATGTCGAGTCCATATGGGTTGAAATTCATGGAGGGAAAAATGGTAACAAAATTCTCATTGGGGTCTGTTACAAACCCCCAAATATAACAGAAAGCATGGAAAGTCTACTTCTAAAGCAGATAGATGAAGCTGCAACCCATAATGAGGTCCTGGTTATGGGGGACTTTAACTACCCGGATATTAACTGGGAAACAGAAACCTGTGAAACCCATAAAGGCAACAGGTTTCTGCTAATAACCAAGAAAAATTATCTTTCACAATTGGTGCAGAATCCAACCAGAGGAGCAGCACTTTTAGACCTAATATTATCTAATAGACCTGACAGAATAACAAATCTGCAGGTGGTTGGGCATTTAGGAAATAGCGACCACAATATTGTGCAGTTTCACCTGTCTTTCACTAGGGGGACTTGTCAGGGAGTCACAAAAACATTGAACTTTAGGAAGGCAAAGTTTGAACAGCTTAGAGATGCCCTTAATCTGGTAGACTGGGACAATATCCTCAGAAATGAGAATACAGATAATAAATGGGAAATGTTTAAGAACATCCTAAATAGGCAGTGTAAGCGGTTTATACCTTGTGGGAATAAAAGGACTAGAAATAGGAAAAACCCAATGTGGCTAAACAAAGAAGTAAGACAGGCAATTAACAGTAAAAAGAAAGCATTTGCACTACTAAAGCAGGATGGCACCATTGAAGCTCTAAAAAACTATAGGGAGAAAAATACTTTATCTAAAAAACTAATTAAAGCTGCCAAAAAGGAAACAGAGAAGCACATTGCTAAGGAGAGTAAAACTAATCCCAAACTGTTCTTCAACTATATCAATAGTAAAAGAATAAAAACTGAAAATGTAGGCCCCTTAAAAAATAGTGAGGAAAGAATGGTTGTAGATGACGAGGAAAAAGCTAACATATTAAACACCTTCTTCTCCACGGTATTCACGGTGGAAAATGAAATGCTAGGTGAAATCCCAAGAAGCAATGAAAACCCTATATTAAGGGTCACCAATCTAACCCAAGAAGAGGTGCGAAACCGGCTAAATAAGATTAAAATAGATAAATCTCCGGGTCCGGATGGCATACACCCACGAGTACTAAGAGAACTAAGTAATGTAATAGATAAACCATTATTTCTTATTTTTAGTGACTCTATAGCGACAGGGTCTGTTCCGCAGGACTGGCGCATAGCAAATGTGGTGCCAATATTCAAAAAGGGCTCTAAAAGTGAACCTGGAAATTATAGGCCAGTAAGTCTAACCTCTATTGTTGGTAAAATATTTGAAGGGTTTCTGAGGGATGTTATTCTGGATTATCTCAATGAGAATAACTGTTTAACTCCATATCAGCATGGGTTTATGAGAAATCGCTCCTGTCAAACCAATCTAATCAGTTTTTATGAAGAGGTAAGCTATAGACTGGACCACGGTGAGTCATTGGACGTGGTATATCTCGATTTTTCCAAAGCGTTTGATACCGTGCCGCACAAGAGGTTGGTACACAAAATGAGAATGCTTGGTCTGGGGGAAAATGTGTGTAAATGGGTTAGTAACTGGCTTAGTGATAGAAAGCAGAGGGTGGTTATAAATGGTATAGTCTCTAACTGGGTCGCTGTGACCAGTGGGGTACCGCAGGGGTCAGTATTGGGACCTGTTCTCTTCAACATATTCATTAATGATCTGGTAGAAGGTTTACACAGTAAAATATCGATATTTGCAGATGATACAAAACTATGTAAAGCAGTTAATACAAGAGAAGATAGTATTCTGCTACAGATGGATCTGGATAAGTTGGAAACTTGGGCTGAAAGGTGGCAGATGAGGTTTAACAATGATAAATGTAAGGTTATACACATGGGAAGAGGGAATCAATATCACCATTACACACTGAACGGGAAACCACTGGGTAAATCTGACAGGGAGAAGGACTTGGGGATCCTAGTTAATGATAAACTTACCTGGAGCAGCCAGTGCCAGGCAGCAGCTGCCAAGGCAAACAGGATCATGGGGTGCATTAAAAGAGGTCTGGATACACATGATGAGAGCATTATACTGCCTCTGTACAAATCCCTAGTTAGACCGCACATGGAGTACTGTGTCCAGTTTTGGGCACCGGTGCTCAGGAAGGATATAATGGAACTAGAGAGAGTACAAAGGAGGGCAACAAAATTAATAAAGGGGATGGGAGAACTACAATACCCAGATAGATTAGCGAAATTAGGATTATTTAGTCTAGAAAAAAGACGACTGAGGGGCGATCTAATAACCATGTATAAGTATATAAGGGGACAATACAAATATCTCGCTGAGGATCTGTTTATACCAAGGAAGGTGACGGGCACAAGGGGGCATTCTTTGCGTCTGGAGGAGAGAAGGTTTTTCCACCAACATAGAAGAGGATTCTTTACTGTTAGGGCAGTGAGAATCTGGAATTGCTTGCCTGAGGAGGTGGTGATGGCGAACTCAGTCGAGGGGTTCAAGAGAGGCCTGGATGTCTTCCTGGAGCAGAACAATATTGTATCATACAATTATTAGGTTCTGTAGAAGGACGTAGATCTGGGGATTTATTATGATGGAATATAGGCTGAACTGGATGGACAAATGTCTTTTTTCGGCCTTACTAACTATGTAACTATGTTACTATGTTACTATGTTACTATGATTCCCGTTTAAATCACAATCTCGTGCAAAGTGGCCTGGCTGCTGGCAACGGCGGCAAATGGGCTGTCCATCCGGTTGGTAGCGGTCGCGGGGTCGTCCTCTCCATGTCGGGTATCTCCGGGGTCTCATCCATGGAACACCTTCTCTACGGATTGACAACTCCATCTTGGGTCCTCTCATCTCCTGCATGGTTTTAGCCATTGAAGCAACAACATCAGTTAAAGAGTCAAGCTTTTGTTGAAGAGCCTCATTAGTACTGGGCCCCAGGGGCTTAGCAATGGCCCCGGACATAGCTGATGTCACTGGTACTCCATGTTGTTGAGGAGCCTCTGCCATGAGTTGCGCAGGATCCTGATCCCGAGGTGCCTCTGCCAGCTGGAGACGTATAACGCTCTCCTTTAATTGGGCAAATGTTAATTCAGGGTTCTTAAAAACAAGCATGCTCACATGCCCCCGGTGAGAAGGGGTGTAGAGTCCCTCAATAAATTGATCTCTTAGCAGTTTATCCGCTCCGGTGTTAAAAATGGGTTCAGCCAGTGTAAGTGATTTAAGGGCTTCCTGCAGGTTTAAGGCAAAGTCTCTCACGCCCTCATTAACTTTTTGTTTGCAATTAAAGAATCGTACTTTAGCTTTGCTGCTGGCAGTGGTTTCAAATGTAGCTTTTAATCCAGCAAATATGCGTTCAACAGTGCCTTTTAGATCAGCTGCCCATGCTGTGACTTCTCGCTTAGCATGGCCACTTAACTGCATCATCAGGAGACTAACACGCTGAACTTCACCCACAGGGAACATGTCAAAATGGGCCAGCATCTTTTCTCTGAAATCGTCAAGGGTATTAGGCTCACCTTCATACATTGGAAGCCATGGGCCACCCGGGGTATATGGCATCAGCACCGGCATGATGGGCGCCACTCCTTGCACCGCTGCGCTACCAGACTCTCTATCGACACTCTGTCTTTCAGCTGCATTAGCGTCGCTGGGTGCTGCGGCGTCTCCGTGCTGCGACATACTGTGCCCCCTTAGTTAATCCGGACCCTTCCGGTCCTCCGCTTCCATCGGGATAGTGTAGATTCGTTCCGCTGTGCAGCAGGATTGATTTTCCCCTTGCTCTGATGTCAGAGCGCTCAGCTTGGTGCCGCCCACAATGACACGCCCCCTGCTGCTCCCACCCACCGCGCTCTGTAATGGCGGATTCTGAAGTTTTTCAGTTAGACTGGGGCTCAGGTGATGGCGTAGCTCAATTAACAGTCTCGTGCCTAACGGTTATGAAGTGATTACCTCAGGGGATGGCGGCCATCTTTACTCCATTATAACCAATGGGGAAAAGTCACTTTCAATAGTTTTCAATGGGGAATGGATTTTTCTTTAATAAAGTCAATTTTCAAGATTTTTCATCCAAGTTTTCACAGTTTTGGGCTCCAATCACGGCACACAATACCCGGTATACGGGCTGGCTAGATCCTGTTCGTGACGCCAATTGTGACGCCCAAGAGACCGGGATACCCAGCACCGGACCAATGGGGTCTGTCTCTTGAGGGGGGTGTCACGGGTGGCTTGACCCGGTGCTGTGGCCTCAGGCAATGCACAGTGTAAAGGGTATCGTGAGGGAACAGGCACTTACTTGATCAGCAGCAGGTTCTCCCAGCGGTGATGATCCCAATCCTGGATAGATGGCTATTGTCCAAATGAAAGACTGAGGCACTGAAACGTTTAACCAGTTTACTTTAACAAAAAAGGATTTACAACCAGTCCTGTCACCGGAGTCTGTATGGGAACTCTGAGTTACTTTGACCCTGCCGGGGTCTTCGCCTCTTATTGTACGCATATCTGTGTGGCCCTGCTGCTGTATGTGAACTGGCTGCCGGCCCAATCTGTCCCCTCCGGGTCCTGGTTCGACGGGCAACCCGAGACCTTTTATCGGCTTACCCCCTCCAGGAGTACCGCTGAACTCTGTGTCTGTTGCTGCGTCCGACCCTAGTGAAGCTGATATCACCTCACGTTTTTCCGGTTGCTGTATTATATGTAATGAATACAGCCACGGATCCGGTATCCGTCTTTGCGCCTGTTCTGGGTAGTGATTAATGCTACCCGGTTCTCACAATGTCCTTTTTCTCTATCCCTCTTCTCCTCAGGCCGGTGATTTAGGCCTGGTAACAGTCACAGGGCTGTTAGAGATTCAACTGTATGACCTCTCACTTTCAGCTCCTTAGCCCAACTGCCAGTTCTTCTCTCAGACCAGAATGGATCAAGGGGAGTCTCTGGAGCTCCCCCTTCTGGCCGGAGGTGGTAGTGCAGTCTTGCTATTTTAGTATTTGCATTTACTGTCAGTAACTATTTTTGTGGCAAATACCCCTAGGGGTGCCACATTAGCATATCGCATCCAATGCTCTCGCACCGGATACCAAACGCTAGTGTTACTGCATTTTGAGAGACAGAATAAACAAACGGCAAAGCTTTTTTATTTCTTACCATTCACCATATGGTATAAGTGGTAAGACAGCTTAGTTATTAGGATCAGTGTGAATACAGTGATAACAGTTGCGCATGGTTTTTCTAAATTTTGCTACATTTACACATTAAAAATGAATTTTTATAAAAACAAATGTTTTTCGGAGCCATATACTAAGAGCAATCATTTCTTGGGGGGTTGACAAGACTGTAGTTTTTGTTTTTTGCCGGATGAGTGAAAGTTTTAATTGCTACCATTTTAGGGTACATAATATTTTATAATTTAGATTGTGAGCCCCATCTGGGACAGCGATGATAATGTGTGTAAACTGTAAAGCGCTGCGGAATATGTTGGAGCTATATAAATAAAACAGATTATTATTATTTTTATTATTATTATTTCTTATTCAGATTTTTCAGATGTGCAGCAATACAGGATTTTTTTTTTCACGCCGTTCACTGCGTAATAAAAGAGAAAAGACTGTTTTGTTCTACGGGTCTGTACAATTATAGTGATACCAGATATATTGTTTTTTGTTTTGCTACCTTTTCCTTTTACAAACTATGTTTTCTTTTCATAATATTTTCAGAGCTGTAGCATTTTTTCTTATTTTGCCTACATAGATATTTGAGGTCTTGTGTTTTGCAGGGTACGTTGATGTTTTCAGTGATATCATGTTTATTACATATGACATTTAGGTCACTTTTTAAAATTTTTGCATGTCAGGATGATGAAAAAGATACATTTTGGGTTTTTTAATTTATTTATTTTTATGTGATGGTTTTATAGTTCAGTTTTATAGTTCCCCTTAGGCCGGCGTCACACTAGCGAGTTTTACGGACGTATGAGCGCCGAAAATACGTCCAGAAAATGCATTGCATTGCACACGGGCCAATGATTCTCTATGGGGCAGCTCCTATCTGCCGTATATTACGCATCCGTAATATACGGTATGTTACGGGTGTAGAAAATCGCAGCATGCTGCGTTTGTCAGCGTATTGCGCAAAAAATACGCCAATGAAAGTCTATGGGGGCGAGAAAATTACGGATTACACACGGACCATGCGTGTGACTTGCGAGAAATACGCAGCGGTGTTCTATAAAAAAGCCGGTAATTCAGTGCGGTGTACAGTAAAATCACACTGACAGAATAGAATAGAATAGGTAGAATAAATGTGTACACATAGTATAGGTATATATACACATATATATATATATATATATATATTTATATTTAATTCAGCGCTAGATAGCAGAAAAGCCGGTAATTCAATTTTCCTATCTCCTTCACAAACCCGACAGGATATTAGACATGGTTTACATACAGAAAACTATCTCATATCCCTTCTTTACAGTCTGTCTTCTCTGAATACAGATTTTACCTGTGAATTGAGAATCAGTCCTGGAGGAGAAAGAAGTAGATTTCTCTGATAAGATATACTACAAAGTTACTTATTTTCATGTGTGTTATTGATTTATGGAATAAAAATGATAATGACTGCTACACTTTAAGTCAAAGTGTGTGAACTTTAGAAGGTACAACTGTTAGTGGAGAAGCGGTGCTGTTACTTGCCTTGGCACCATAGCTGGAATGCCAGACAATTATGCATAAAATAACTTAAAGGGCATAGGTTTGAGTACAGGAACACAGTAAAAGACCAGCCAAGAACCACACCCAGAGTTTCTCACGGCACCCTAACCTCAGAAATGCACTGATATAGCTATATATTCCAGTAATATATGCTCATGCCTCTCAATGGGGCACATACTTTTACAACAACAGATCCTCCAGCTTCTTTTTAGTTTAGTTCATTCTCCAGTTCCTATTGTCTGCTGTTCTGGACCCTCCACCCCTCTCCTCTGTTCTTACAGACCTGTTACGACAATGCATGGTTGGGAAATTCTTAAAATCCCTATGTGCCAGTTTTAAGACAAGGGATGACGGAAAACGTGGGGTTGTGCTAAGGCTGTCATAGCCCAAGGGAGGCTATGCATAATTCACGGGCATAATTAGAAGGACAGGCAGAGACATTAGCTTTGATATCTGTGTCATTATTTCATATCTTTAGCCTTTCATGGCATTTGCTGCCTCCTCAGTCAGTCCTCGGAGCTGACAGCTTGTCTATCATTCTCAGTCTCTCGCTACCTGAGGCTCACTGTTTTACAAGCTTCCATTTGGCATTGATCTGTCGGTACACACGCTTTTTTTTTTTTTTTTACTTTAAACCCTATTTGTCTACCCATGTAGCTATATTTGGAAGTGTTAATTACACATGTCGAACCAAAGGGCTACATGTTACAAGGAATTAAAATGTAACTTTGTGACTGTCAGAGTCAAATGCTCATGTCAAGTCATGAGTCCTCCATGAGGATGAGCGAACTGGACACTTTTCACAAGGGTAGAACAGAAATTGAGCGTTCACAAATAACTGAGACACAGACTGTCCCTACTGTGCACTAACTGCACCTGTTTTCCCCAAGCAAGAGGTACAATGACTTTCAATGTGATTACTTTCTTTCATACTTGTAAAAGATTAATGACTATAAAAGTGCTCTAATGCAATATTAATCAGCTGAGCCTCCTTTCAATATACTCTACTGTTAAAATGAATTAGGAGACTGGTATATAGATAATGGGTGCAGTGGGTTCCTAAGCCATTTATTGCTTTATATGCTTCATGTACAAAGCCATGTAATCACTAAAAATTAGTTCTTTGGTAAAAGACTTAAAAAAATTGAATTTGGCAGTTAAATATCAGTATCAATATACCAGATGTGACATAGTATGCAAGTTCCATAGCACAGAATCTACTGGGAAATATCCAAATTCTCCATTTTCCAATATTTCTTATTATGAGCTATTACTATGTCCACATACTGAATATGCCCATAACACTGTCACCAAGCTGAACTTTTAGTGTATAAAAACTAAACCAGTAACATATTATCTAGATCTAACTCAAAAAAGCAACTTTAGAATATATTACATATTTGTATTTAACAATCTATCTATAACAAGCCCTATTTAAGGTATTTGTGTCAAGATCACCTTGTCCATGGTGAAGTTTTTTGGCATTTATACTATAATATTTTTTTATTCGCATTATAGTTTTCTTTATTTTTACACATTTAATACAATGTATCTCACAATGTTAGGAATGCAATTAAAATGTGAAGTCCCAGTAGCGTATAATACGGACGAGTGCTATGCGAGAAAACATCGCATAGCACTTGGACCAGTATTAATCTATGGGGAAGATCACATCGCCCTATTTTTTTGTTGGGAGTATTCAGCGTGCGAGTGAAATCGCAGCATGCTGCGATTTTACGCGTATATCAGCCGAGTCTCGCCAATGCAAGTCTATGGGTGCGAGAAAAAAAATCGGACACCACATGGACCATCAGTGTGACTAGTGAGAAATATGCACACATTTTCCTCATTTCGGCCCATTGAACCATTAAAGTTAGTGGAGAAAAGCAGTAAGAAATGTAAAGCCATACGGATGTCATACGGATACACAGGTGCGAGAAAATATCATCATCGCATTGCAAACGCATTACACACGAATGACCATACGGAGAACACTTATGCGACTCACGGCTGAGAGAAACGGACCGATTTTTCATACATTAAGTGTAACTCTTGCCTAAATGTTATTGTACAAATACACCAACTGCTAAAAGTACCATGTGCCACCATCAGGAAAAACTATTGAAATATCAAGGGGAGTGATCACTGGTGAAAGAGAACCTGTCAAATGAAAGAATGCTATTATCTTGCAGATAGGGTTTAATCTGCAGGTCAATAACATTCTGAACCTGCCCGGCGCTGGCACTTGGACCCCCACTGCTGGAAGGAAATTAACTTTATTCTTCCAGGTAACATTCAGGTTTCATTCACAAGGGTGGTGCAAATGCAGGTTCAGTCACCGATCTGTGTACAGAGAGTGGCAGCTGTAACCGTGCCCCTGGCACTGACTGACAACTGATCCTAATGATGAGCTGCTGGCAGGAATAAAAGGTTCCCTTTAACCCCTTTACCCCCAAGGGTGGTTTGCACGTTAATGACCAGGCCAATTTTTACAATTCTGACCACTGTCCCTTTATGAGGTTATAACTCCGAAACGCTTCAACGGATCCTGGTGATTCTGACATTGTTTTCTCGTGACATATTGTACTTCATGATAGTGGTAAAATTTCTTTGATAGTACCTGCGTTTATTTGTGAAAAAAACGGAAATTTGGCGAAAATTTTGAAAATTTCGCAATTTTCAAACTTTGAATTTTTATGCAATTAAATCACAGAGATATGTCACACAAAATACTTAATAAGTAACATTTCCCACATGTCTCCTTTACATCAGCATAATTTTGGAACCAATTTTTTTTTTTGTTAGGGAGTTATAAGGGTTAAAAGTTGACCAGCAATTTCTCATTTTTACAACACCATTTTTTTTTAGGGACCACGTCTCATTTGAAGTCATTTTGAGGGGTCTATATGATAGAAAATGCCCAAGTGTGACACCATTCTAAAAACTGCACCCCTCAAGGTGCTCAAAACCACATTCAAGAAGTTTATTAACCCTTCAGGTGTTTAATAGGAATTTTTGGAATCTTTAAATAAAAATGAACATTTAACTTTTTTACACAAAAAATTTACTTCAGCTCCAATTTGTTTTATTTTACCAAGGGTAACAGGAGAAATTGGACCCAAAAAGTTGTTGTCCAATTTGTCCTGAGTACGCTGAGACCCCATATGTGGCAGTAAACCACTGTTTGGGCGCATGGGAGAGCTCGGAAGGGAAGGAGCGCTATTTGACTTTTCAATGCAAAATTGACAGGAATTGAGATGGGACGCCATGTTGCGTTTGGAGAGCCACTGATGTGCCTAAACATTGAAACCCCCCACAAGTGACACCATTTTGGAAAGTAGACCCCCTAAGGAACTTATCTGGATGTGTGGTGAGCACTTTGACCCACCAAGTGCTTCACAGAAGTTTATAATGCAGAACCGTAAAAATAAAAAATCATATTTTTTCACAAAAATTATATTTTTGCCCCCAATTTTTTATTTTTCCAAGGGTAAGAGAAGAAATTGGACCTCAAAAGTTGTTGTCCAATTTGTCCTGAGTACGCTGATACCCCATATGTGGCAGTAAACCACTGTTTGGGCGCATGGGAGAGCTCGGAAGGGAAGGAGCGCAGTTTGACTTTTCAATGCAAAATTGACAGAAATTGAGATGGGACGCCATGTTGCGTTTGGAGAGCCACTGATGTGCCTAAACATTGAAACCCCCCACAAGTGACACCATTTTGGAAAGTAGACCCCCTAAGGAACTTATCTAGAGGTGTGGTGAGCACTTTGACCCACCAAGTGCTTCACAGAAGTTTATAATGCAGAACCGTAAAAATAAAAAATCATATTTTTTCACAAAAATTATATTTTTGCCCCCAATTTTTTATTTTTCCCAGGGTAAGAGAAGAAATTGGACCTCAAAAGTTGTTGTCCAATTTGTCCCGAGTACGCTGATACCCCATATGTGGCAGTAAACCACTGTTTGGGCGCATGGGAGAGCTCGGAAGGGAAGGAGCGCCGTTTGACTTTTCAATGCAAAATTGACAGGAATTGAGATGGGACGTCATGTTGCGTTTGGAGAGCCACTGATGTGCCTAAACATTGAAACCCCCCACAAGTGACACCATTTTGGAAAGTAGACCCCCTAAGGAACTTATCTGGATGTGTGGTGAGCACTTTGACCCACCAAGGGCTTCACAGAAGTTTATAATGCAGAGCCATAAAAATAAAACAAAATTTTTTTCCCACAAAAATTATTTTTTAGCCCCCAGTTTTGTATTTTCCCTAGGGTAACAGGAGAAATTGGACCCCAAAAGTTGTTGTCCAATTTGTCCTGAGTATGCTGATACCCCATATGTGGGGGGGAACCACCGTTTGGGCGCATGGGAGGGTTCGGAAGGGAAGGAGCGCCATTTGGAATGCAGACTTAGATGGAATGGTCTGCAGGCGTCACATTGCGTTTGCAGAGCCCCTAATGTACCTAAACAGTAGAAACCCCCCACAAGTGACACCATTTTGGAAAGTAGACCCCCTAAGGAACTCATCTTGATGTGTTGTGAGAGCTTTGAACCCCCAAGTATTTCACTACAGTTTATAACGCAGAGCCATGCAAATAAAAAATATTTTTTTTTCCACAAAAATTATATTTTAGCCCCCAGTTTTGTATTTTTCCAAGGTTAGCAGGAGAAATTGGACCCTAAATGTTGTTGTCCAATTTGTCCTGAGTACGCTGATACCCGATATGTGGGGGGGAACCACCGTTTGGGCGCATGGGAGGGCTCGGAAGGGAAGGAGCATCATTTGGAATGCAGACTTAGATGGATTGGTCTGCAGGCGTCACATTGCGTTTGCAGAGCCCCTAATGTACCTAAACAGTAGAAACCCCCCACAAGTGACCCCATATTGGAAACTAGACCCCTCAATGAACTTATCTAGATGTGTTGTGAGAACTTTGAACCCCCAAGTGTTTCACTACAGTTTATAACGCAGAGCCGTGAAAATAAAAAATCTTTTTGTTTTCCCACAAAAATTATTTTTTAGCCCCCAGTTTTGTATTTTCCCAAGGGTAACAGGAGAAATTGGTCCACAAAAGTTGTTGTCCAATTTGTCCTGAGTACGCTGATACCCCATATGTTGGGGTAAACCCCTGTTTGGGCACACAGGAGAGCTCGGAAGGGAAGGAGCACTGTTTTACTTTTTCAACGCAGAATTGGCTGGAATTGAGATCGGACGCCATGTCGTGTTTGGAGAGCCCCTGATGTGCCGAAACAGTGGAAACCCCCCAATTATAACTGAAACCCTAATCTAAACACACCCCTAACCCTAATTCCAACGGTAACCCTAACCACACCTCTAACCCTGACACACCCCTAACCCTAATCCCAACCCTATTCCCAACTGTAAATGTAATCTAAACCCTAACCCTAACTTTAGCCCCAACCCTAACTGTAGCCCCAACCCTAACCCTAACCCTAGCCCTAACCCTAGCCCTAACCCTAGCCCTAACCCTAACCCTAGCCCTAACCCTAGCCCTAACCCTAGCCCTAACCCTAGCCCTAACCCTAACCCTAGCCCTAACCCTAACCCTAGCCCTAGCCCTAACCCTAGCCCTAACCCTAGCCCTAGCCCTAGCCCTAACCCTAGCCCTAACCCTAGCCCTAACCCTAGCCCTAGCCCTAACCCTAGCCCTAACCCTAGCCCTAATGGGAAAATGGAAATAAATACATTTTTTTTTATTTTTCCCTAACTAAGGGGGTGATGAAGGGGGGTTTGATTTACTTTTATAGCGAGTTTTTTAGCGGATTTTTATGATTGGCAGCCGTCACACACTGAAAGACCCTTTTTATTGCAAAAAATATTTTTTGCAATACCACATTTTGAGAGCTATAATTTTTCCATATTTTGGTCCACAGAGTCATGTGAGGTCTTGTTTTTTGCGGGACGAGTTGACGTTTTTATTGAAAACATTTTTGGGCACGTGACTTTTTTTATCGCTTTTTATTCCGATTTTTGTGAGGAAGAATGACCAAAAGCCAGCTATTCATGAATTTCTATTGGGGGAGGCGTTTATACCGTTCCGCGTTTGGTAAAATTGATAAATCAGTTTTATTCTTCGGGTCAGTACGATTACAGCGATACCTCATTTATATCATTTTTTTATGGTTTGGTGCTTTTATACGATAAAAACTATTTTACAGAAAAATAATTATTTTTGCATCGCTTTATTCTCAGGACTATAACTTTTTTATTTTTTTGCTGATAATGCTGTATGGCGGCTCTTTTTTTGCGGGACAATATGACGCTTTCAGCGGTACCATGGTTATTTATATCTGTCCTTTTGATCGCGTGTTATTCCACTTTTTGTTCAGCGGTATGATAATAAAGCGTTGTTTTTTGCCTCGTTTTTTTTTTTTTTTCTTACGGTGTTTACTGAAGGGGTTAACTAGTGGGACAGTTTTATAGGTCGGGTCGTTACGGACGCGGCGATACTAAATATGTGTACTTTTATTGGTTTTTTTTTATTATTTAGATGAAGAAATGTATTTATGGGAATAATATTTTTTTTTTTTTCATTATTTTGGAATATTTTTTTTAATTTTTTTTACACATTTGGAAAATTTTTTTTTTACTTTTTTACTTTGTCCCAGGGGGGGACATCACAGATCAGTGATCTGACAGTTTGCACAGCACTCTGTCAGATCACTGATCTGACATGCAGCGCTGCAGCCTTCACAGTGCCTGCTCTGAGCAGGCTCTGTGAAGCCACCTCCTTCCCTGCAGGACCCGGATCTGCGGCCATCTTGGATCCGGGGCTCGAGCAGGGAGGGAGGTGAGGAGACCCTCGCAGCAACGCGATCACATCGCGTTGCTGCGGGGGGCTCAGGGAAGCCCGCAGGGAGCCCCCTCCCTGCGCGGTGCTTCCCTGCACCGCCGGCACATCGCGATCATCTTTGATCGCGGTGTGCCAGGGGTTAATGTGCCGGGGGCGGTCCGTGACCGCTCCTGGCACATAGTGCCGGATGTCAGCTGCGATAAGCAGCTGACACCCGGCCGCGATCGGCCGCGCTCCCCCCGTGAGCGCGGCCGATCGGCTATGACGTACTATCCCGTCCAGGGTCAGATAAGCCCAGGGCACCTCGACGGGATAGTACGGCCGATCGGCTATGACGTACTATCCCGTCCAGGGTCAGATAAGCCCAGGGCACCTCGACGGGATAGTACGTCTAAGGTCACAGAGGGGTTAATTATTATTATTATTATTATTATTATTATTTATTTATATAGCACCATTGATTCCATGGTGCTGTACATGAGAAGGGGTTACATACAAGTTACAAATATCACATACAGTAAACAAACTAACAATGACGGACTGATACAGAGGGGCGAGGACCCTGCCCTTGCGGGCTTACTTTAATACCAGAAGATAACCGGGTCTTTTGAAATACGAAAAATTTCCCCAAATTTTCTCAAAAAATGTAATTCGAATCTCCATACTGGAAAGCTTGTAATTGTTCAGAACATACACTTGAGTGAAAGGAGTGAGAGAGAGGACTCCCGCTTACTATAAGAACATACACTCTGTAGGAGAAAAAGGACCCCCTGACCTTAAGAACATACTCTACAGAAGAGAGAGAGAGACACTGATGACTATAAGAGCTTACACTTTACAGGAAAGAGAGACTTACCCAGTGACTCTAGAGATGGAAAACAACTCTGCCGTACAAACTATACTCCATTAGGAGCTGCTGATCTTTGATGGCCCAGGTATTGATCCCCACTGTACAAGGTATGACAATCTACTAGATGTCATAGCTGAATAGCATTATAGGTATGCTGACACGGCCACGCAAAAACACATTAGCCTGCTCTCTCGTGCTTTAGCTGTGTGGGAAATAGTGGAGGGCAATTTTTTGGTTTGCAAACTGTGAATGGAATCTCAATGTGTTCAAATTTTCAATGCAAATGCAAATTTCAGGAAATTCGACTCAACTTCGATCCAGCTAATTTCTAGTTAATAGCCCCATCCTTCTTGTCTTGTCCTTGAGCTATGGTTAAGAAAATGCAAATATCTGTAAACCAGTCTGTTATCTTAGACTTGATTCATAAACACAACTAGTTTTACTTTTTATTCTTTCCTTGCATTTTAACAGCAAAACACCAAGGTTACTTGGAAGATAAGCCAGATCAGGTCTTAACACGACTCTATCCTCATATATTTGTGTAAAAAGAGGGTTTATAGAAAGGGCCTGTAAAATCACTCAACATATGGGCGTCAGAGCCACTAATATGACTGTTATGAGGGTAAGATATTTTGCAGCCAATTCCTGTATAGGTTCAAATGGCTCTTTGGTCAAAGCCTCTAATACCAGTTTCAGATCCCATGGGGGAACCCTCAGGATTGGGACTGGTCTGGATCTATCACAAGATTATAGGAACCTAGCAATCCAATTATTAGCTGCCAGGTTACAACTATACAATGCACCAAAAGCAAATACCAGGACCTTAAGGGTACTAGTAGCCAACCCCAGTTCAACCCATGTCTGAAGGAACTCTAGGATGGGACTATTTGGAGGTTTTTGACCTAACAACTTTCGTAAAAACTACATGTACTGCCTTATATTCTCATTGTTATGGGTTTTCTACTTTTTAGCAAGGTGGAAACTAACCCCTGTGAAAAACCATTGTTACTCAATACTGCCCTTTCAAATTTCACGCTGCTAGATGGAAGTCCTTTACTTGAGTGTGGAATATTGGCCCCTGTATAAGAAGGTCCAGGATATGCGGCAGGATCCATGGATCTGACAGTGACATTGTTCTTAGCAGGGAAAACCATGGTCTTTTTGGCCAGAAGGGGACAATCATAATCACTCTCGCCTGATCCTCCATGATCTTTTTCATGACTGCGGGAACCATTGCTATTGGAGAAAAGGCGTAAGCAATCCTGAAGTCCAAGGGAATTTGGAGAGAGTTCAGAGAACAGATCCTTTTTACCTTTCTGTTGTTTCCGTTTGCAAACAAATCTATCTCTGACAACCCCCATAGATGGACTATCTGCTGAAACACTCTGGGGTTCAGGACCCAATCCCCCTGTTTCAGCCTGTTGCGGCTTAGAAAGTCTGCCTTGATGTTTTCCGCTCCCCTTATGTGTAGTGCTGTAAGGGGCAAAAGATGCTGTTCTGCTATCTGAAGGAAGTTGTTTGCTGCATCTATTGGGGAGTTGGACCTTGTTGCCCCCATAGTTGTTGGTATATGCCACTGTGGCCCTGTTGTCCGACATAATGCGGACGTGGTGACCCAGGAAGAAAGGAAGAAAGTTTTCTAGAGCCCTTTTAACTACCCACAATTCCTTTAAATTTGGCGAACTTCACTTCTCAGGATGTGTCCAAGACCCCTGAATTGCCTGAACCCTCAGGTGTGCCCCCCAAACTGAGATGTTCACGCCTGTCATGATTATGTCATTTACTGGCCTTACCCATTGGACCACTGATGTTAAATTCACCCTGTCTGTCCACCATCTGAGGGAGTTTATGACTTCTGAAGAAAGATCTACCTTCCCTTTTAATGCACTTTCAGCGATCTCCCTCCTTCTTATGTAATGGGTCCCTGAGTACCACTGAATCTTCAAAGGGTAATGCTGAATTCTTCGATGACCTGGACATGGCGCTATTGATCCTAGGGACCTTGTCCCACAAATCTGCATCCTTTTCCTCAAAAGTATATCTCCTTTTCAAGGATGAGGGTAGTGCACCAGATTTCTCCGATCTCCTCCACTCTCTGCTAATGAGAGCCTGGACCTTAGCGTTGACCGGGAAGGTGTGTTTCTTCTTTTCCTCTAACCCTCCAAACATCATGTCCTCAAGACACTTAGCTGCTTACTCCTCTTTTAGGCCCAGAGTTGTTCTAATGGCATTAAGCAGCTTATCTGTATCCTCCATCAGAAAGCATGGCCTGCCCCCTGTGTCACTGTCCTAGGAGGAGGAGGAGGAGGACAAGGACTCAGTTAAGCATTGTCCTTCAAACAACTTTGAAGAGGAGTCAGAGTTAGAAGTGACCCCCTTGAGCTTTTTCTTCCCTTTCTTTAACGGGGTTTTAAGGGAGCCTGTTGTGAATTCTGCTTTTGGGTTCCCTCCAGTGGTTGTGGGTGGGAATGCAGTTGTCCCTGAGTCGCAGTCTTGGCCAGGTGTATCTGCTGATTGCAGTTCTGACTGGGATATTTAGGTGTGCAGGATTCATTAGTCCTTGCCAGTTGTCCATTGTTCTGGAAGGTTTTGGATCTTTGTCTGGTTCCTCCTGACTTGCTGCCAATTCAGCTAAGTGTCTCATTTTTGTTGCTGTGGCACACATTCTGTGTGTTTAATAATTCTGTGCTATTCATGTGTTTTCTCTTGTCCAGCTTAGATTGTGTCAGTGTTTTCTCAGTCTTGTTGGATTCTCTGGAGTTGCAGATATACGCTCCACATCTTTAGTTAGATAGTGGAATTTTTTGTATCTTCTGCTGTGGATATTTTTGGAAGGGTTTTAATACTGACCGCTTAGTATTCTGTCCTATCCTTTCCTATTTTAGCTAGAGTGGCCTCTTTTGCTAAATCCTGTTTCCTGCCTGCGTGTGTCTTTTCCTCTACTACTCACAGTCAATATTTGTGGGGGGCTGCCTATCCTTTGGGGTTCTGCTCTGAGGCAAGGTAGAATTCCTATTTCCATCTATAGGGGTATTTAGTCCTCCGGCTGTGTCGAGGTGTCTAGGATTTGTTAGGCACACCCCATGGCTACTTCTAGTTGCGGTGTTAAGTTCAGGATTTGCGGTCAGTACAGTTTCCACCAACTCAGAGAAAGTTCCATGCGGCTCCAAGGTCACCGAATCATAACAGGAGCCCTCCACTTCAGATCTAATAACGGACTGAAGGCTTTCTGCAAAGTCAGGGGTTTCCTCACTAATAATCCTGTGGATGCAGTCAGAGCAGAGGTCCTTTTGCCAGTCCACCACTTGCTGGTTTTTACATAGCACACACTCCTTGTTCTTCTTTGCACTAGCTTTCCTAGGCCTCTCCTCATGATTTAAACAAACAATTAGGGGCCTGTTATTAAATGGTGACATTCACGAACATCTCTCTCCACCCGCTGTTACTTAAGGCTACCGGATTTGGAGGCTGTCGTGGGACACGCAATGTATCCTCTCTGGACCCCGAGGAGTCCTGGGATGCTCTGCTTCTCTGGCTGGGATGGCTGTTGCTCCTGCCACTTGAATGGCTGCCCTTGTGTCCACGCTGATGGTGAGCTGTTGGCTGCTGCTGCTTCTGCTGATTGCCTTGGTCCATGTTCAACAGATACAATGAGTTGGAGCATTAACAGTGGGCTGCTCTGCTGCTCACGCTTAAGAAGGAGTAGCCAGTGCCATCTTGTGTGGCCTCTCTTCCGGTCCTGATGCTTGTCTTCCCCCACGAAAGCTGACCAGGCACACCATCCTGAGTGTCTCGACCAGGGACGCATAGAGCGACACCATCTTTTTCCAGTGCACCCCCTGACATTACTCGGGCACCCCCATACCCAGCGTGCCCTGCGCTTGTGACGTCGTCGGTACTCTCCACTTCCAGATATCGCCCTGGTCGCTCTGCTTCGCTGAGACCAGCGGAGAACATGCATGGGGAGAGCGGCAAGAGGAGGGTGGCATGGCGGTCTGAGCCAGAACAGCACTAACTGTGCCGCCCGTACACCAAACCTCCGGGGGACCCATGGACAGCGCTTTCAGTCACCTGGATGCCGGTGCCACGCAGCATATTTTTCACCGGGATAGCCTGGGACAATTATTTTCTCTTCACCTATCACAGATTACCGCCGATTTAAGCACAGGAATCCCATCAAGGAACCCAACGGACGGGGGGGAGAGGTACCACCCTTTTATTTTAGTAGGTTTCTGTCCTAGCTGAGTGAATCCCCCTCTCTTAGGTGTGCAGTCATGGGTGAAGGGAAAAATAAATTAACAAGAGCAATTTTCATGTGCGATAGGAGTCAGAGTATAGAACAACTCAACATTGTTCCATTTAAGTCAATTGGCAGATTTATAAGTGCAATTATACACATGGACTGTTGATCTGTGCCAAGAAAATCACATCATGCAATACTTTGGTCCAGTTCTTGATTTTGGCCATCATAGGGTTTACTTAATGGTTCCTTGAAAACAAAGATAGCACAAGGATACAAAACTGATTCAGCTTGGATGGAAAACACATACAGTATGTTTTGCACAGAGAAATAGAAGACTTCTGGCACAGGAATCCTTTTTCAGTAAAAAATTATTTCATTATTTAAACATCTTCAGCGATAAAAACCAACATCATGGGGACCCCCCATAAGCCTGACACATTTCAGGCCAGTGAAAACAGTCCTCATGGGAAATCCCCCATAGGCCTGACGCGTTTTGGACCCAGTAAAAACAGTCCTTCCTTTGAGGAAGGGTCTGAAATGCGTCAGCCTATGGAGGGGTCCCCATGATATTGTTTTTTATCGCTGAAGATGTTTAAATAAAGAAAGAATTTTTTACTGAAAAGGGATTCCTTTTGCGGAAGTCTTCTATTTCTATTTGCACACGTGGTTGTCAGCCACTGATCTCGAGGCACGAATGGTCTCAGGTATATTTTGGTGAGCAAAGTTTTCTTTTCCCTTTTCTCCTTTGCTACGTTTTGCACAGAAACACTGGTAAAGTATTTCATCATTCTTCCTGCTGGTGGGCATACAAGAATTGGCCAATTTGTGGTCTAAGTAGATCAATTTTAAAAGTATAGTATAGTGTATTGGGTTAAAAACATTCATATATTCGGTGTTGGAATATATCTTATATGAGTACTGTGATAAAAAGACAGCAGAAAGACTTCAAGTAGATAAAAGGGAAATGATAGCTAATAAATACCAGAATGCTATAGTAGTAATAGTATTCAATTAGATTCAAAGCCTGTGTCTTTGTAACCGAGCCCAGTGAGTGTAAGTATTTGTGAGTAAGGGATGCTAGACAGTGCGCGACCATTAGGGCACATAAAGTGCTGTAAATAATGATGTATCTATACAGGAGCGGG
Source organism: Ranitomeya imitator (assembly GCF_032444005.1). NCBI lineage: Eukaryota > Metazoa > Chordata > Amphibia > Anura > Dendrobatidae > Ranitomeya > Ranitomeya imitator. The sequence goes on from NC_091284.1 coordinate 723,478,642, forward strand.
AAGTTCTCTCCAAGCAGCATTATTACAGTCAGTGTGTCAGCCGTTCCCAGAACTTGCATCTGGTTCTAATGAATGTCCCACAGGGAGTTTAAACACTCACTGTAATAAAGCTGTTTACAGGGCGCTCCTGTTTGCTGCCTTCCATGAAGGTGATGCCATCAGCAAATGTAAGACATGCCACGTGAAAAAATGTCTGCACCCCCTGAACAACGGGTGACCAATTCTTTAAAAAAGAAATAACTTCCTTTACAAATAATTCCTTTAAACTTTAAAGACATCTGTTCTATTGGTGCAAAACCAAAGCCTTTCAAACATGGTAAACAATGCAAGAATTCACAGAAAGAAAATGCTGGGGGGCACTAAGGTGCCAGTGGTGAAAGGCATTTTGCCATGAACCACTCAAACCTGTAATTAGCTTCTCAATAATATGGTAAATGTTTTCCTCGACTTCCTTACAGTATTTTGCTCATTCCTCCTACATCGGTTATATTACATACTAATTAATTTAATGTATTTTCATGGTTTTGGAAAGGCGCAAGACCAAATAATATCCCCCAAAGTAATTTCCGTTGCAGCAAAATTCCTATAATAAACTTTGTTGGCCATTATAGGCTTATTATCATCAAATGTTTAATCTAACGTCTCTGTGCCCTAATAAAATTTCTGTATAAGGGTCCAGTGATAATGATGTCTTTGGTACCCATCAGGGACCATAACCAGGCATCACTACTAACTCTACACCTTCTATAACCCCTGATTACAATTGCGTATCTATATGTTCTTTATAGAACTATAAAGTATTACAACAGAAATTATATTGAGACCCACAGATGCCATCAGTTCAGCGACCATTCTTTCACTCTCATCAAGTAGCCATTGACGACTGTTGTGGTCAATGAACTGAGATGTACAAATCAATTCACACCAACTCTCTAGGTGAGTGTAGAGGTCTGCGAATAATTCATAAATTCAGTTGATAGGGGGAGAGAGAGATAGAAGGGGTGCCAGCATCAATTCCGATGTGATTGATAAGTGATATGGTGTAATTGCCAGCTGTTTTGCTGGATTTGAATTTCAATTACATATTTATTTCTTCATTCTTAAAGGGTATATCCAGGACTATAAAAGAAAAAGCAAGATATGTACCTAAGCACTAACAGGCAGATACAGTGGGGAAAAAAGTATTTAGTCAGCCACCAATTGTGCAAGTTCTCCCACTTAAAAAGATGAGAGGCCTGTAATTGACATCATAGGTACACCACAACTATGAGAGTCAAAATGAGAAAACAAACCAGAAACTCACCTTGTTTGATTTGGCAATATTTATTTTGCAAATTATGGTGAAAAATAAGTATTTGGTCACCTAAAAACATGCAAGATTTCTGGCTCTCACAGACCTGTGACTTCTTCTTTAAGAGGCTCCTCTGTCCTCCACTCATTACCTGTACTAATCGCACCTGATTGAACTTGTTATCAGTATAAAAGACACCTGTCCACAACCTCAAACAGTCACACTCAAAACTCCACTATGGTGTAGACCAAAGAGCTGTCGAAGGACACAGAAACAAAATTGTAGTCCTGCACCAGGCTGGGAAGACTGAATCTGAATAAATAAATCATAAACCTACCCGATAAAATCAGATTTTATTATACCTATTAAAAATCAAAACATGGTCACCATCAAAATCAAAAACACGGTGAAATAACAACCAACCCTTTGGGGATTTATTGGGGTCCCTAGTATAGTACATTGTACCGTTGTTTTTGATTTTGATGGTGACAATGTTTTGGTTTTTAATAGGTATAATAAAATCTGATTTTATAGGGTAGGTTTATGATTTATTTGGTGAATTTATGCCCTTAAGCAATTAATTTATTTTGGAAGACTGAATCTGCAATAGGCAAGCAGCTTGGTGTGATGAAATCAACTGTGGGAGCAATAATAAGAAAAAAGAAGACATAAAACCCCACTGATAATCTCCCTCGACCTGGGGCTCCACGCATGATCTCACCACGTGGGGTAAAAATGTTCACAAAAACAGTGAGAAAAAATCCCAGAACCACACGGGGGGACCTAGTGAATGACCTGCATAGAGCTGGGAGCACCGTAACAAAGGCTACCATCAGTAACACACTACACCGCCAGGGACTCAGATCCTGCAGTGCAAGATGTGTCCCCCTGCTTAAGTCAGTACATGTCCGGACCCGTCTGAAGTTTGCTAGAGAGCATTTGGCTTATCCAGAAGAGTATTGGGAGAATGTCTTATGGTCTGATGAAACCAAAGTAGTATTGTTTGGTAGAAACAAAACTCGTCGTTTTGGGAGGAGACAGAATGCTGAGTTGCATCCAAAGAACACCATACCTACTGTGAAGCATAGAGGTGGCAACATCATACTTTGGGGCTTTTTCTCTGCAAGGGACCAGGACGACTGATCCGTGTACATGAAAGAATGAATGGGGCCATGCATCGTGAGAGTTTGAGTGCAAACTTCCTTCCATCAGCAAGGGCATTGAAGATGAAATGTGGATGGGTCTTTCAGCATGATAATGATCCCAACACACCGCCAGGGCAACTAAGGAGTCGCTTTGTAAGAAGCATATGAAAGCCTAGCCAGTCTCCAGATCTCAACCCCATAGAAAACTTTTGGTGGCAGTCCGCTTTGCCCAGTGAAAGGCCCAAAATAACTGCGCTAGAGAAGATCTGCATGGAGGAATGGGCCAACATACCACCAACAGTGTGCTCCAACCTTGTGAAGAATTACAGAAAACTTTTGACTTTTGTCATTGCCAACAAAGGTTATATAACAAAATATTGAGATGAACGTTTGTTCATGACAACATACTTATTTTCCACCATAATTTGCTAAATAAATCTTGACAAATCAGACAAGGTGATTTTCTGGATTTGTTTTCTCATTTTTTTCAGGTTACAACCCCAAACTTTAATGTATTTTATTGGGAATTTAAGTGATATACCAACACAAAGTAGCAAATATTTGTAAAGTGTAAAATAAATAATACATGGTTTTCAAAATATTTTAAAACTATAACTCTAAAAATTGTGATATGCACTGGTATTCAGCCCCCCTGAGTCAATACTTTGTTGAACCACTTTTTGCTGCAATTACTACTGCAAGTTATTTTGGGTATGTCTCTACCATCTTTGTACATCTAGAAGCTGACATTTTTGCTAATTCTTTGCAAACTAGCTGTAGCTCAGTGAGATTGGATGGAAAGTGTCTGTAAACAGCAATCTTGCCACAGATTCTCATTAAGATTTAGGTCTGGACTATGACTTGGTCATTCAAACGCATGGATATACTTTAATCTAAACCTTTCCATTGTAGCTCTGGCAGTATGTTTACCATTGTTATCCAGCTGGCAGGTAAACCTACACCCCAGTCTCAAGTCTTTTGCAGGCTCTAACAGATTTTGCCCTGTATTTAGCCCCATTCATCCACCCATGTTTGATGTTTTCTAGATTATGTGCACTGTTAGTTTTCTGCCATACACAGTGTTGTGCATTTAGCCCCAAAAGTTCTACTTTGGTCTCATCTGATCAAAGCACCTTCTTCTACATGCTAGCTGTGACCACTTCGTGACTTTTTACAAACTTCAAACCTGACTTCTTGGGCTTGCTTTCAAAAAAATTATTTTTTGCCACTCTTCCATGAAGACCAGTTTTGTGAAGAATACAACTCATAGTAGTCATGTGGACTGATTCTCCCACCTGAGCTGTGGATCTCTGCAGCTCCTCTAGAGTATCCATGAGCATCTTGGCTGCTTCTCTAATTAGTGATCTCCTTTATTTGGATGTCAGTTTAGGTGACCAGCCATATATTGGTAGGTTTCCAGTTGTGTCATACTCCTTCCACTGAATAGTGCTATGTGACATGTTCAGAGCTTTGGCTATTTTTTTTTTTACACCTAACCTTGCTTTACTCTTCTCCACAATTTTATCCCTGAGCTGTCCGGTGTGATTCTTGGATACCCTAGTACTCAAAGGCCGTGATTTTTTTTCCACAGACCTTTATTCCAATCCCACAGATTGCAATAATCTATTAGACTTCACTAGTTGTCATCCCAGGTGCACTAAAATCAGCTTGGCCAGATCATAATTCCAAATGGTTTTCAGGACAGTAAATCACTAGCCTGCATGTGTACCAGGAGACCTAGAAACATTAAGGGCAACCTTATCAGAGCAGACATAGACAATGCTTAATTGCTGCCCACCCAACAATTTCTAGGTAGTAAGAGAATTCATACATTCCCTTGTCTCAGTTGTGTGGCATGTTCCAATATCATTAAATCCAGTGAGGTCCTACACCCCAGAACAGGCCACTCCTTCCCAATTAAGGGATCCTTCACCTGTGAATCTAACTTTGTAATATATGTCATCAAGTGCCCCTGTTGGCTTCTCAGTGTGGTGAAAAACACCATAACACATCAGGGATCGCATAGCCAGCCACAAATATACCATTTGCTGCGGCAAGACTGGTTACCCCTTCCTTTTCATTTTCTAAAAGCTAGACATGTAAAATGCAGAGCCAGAGCCGTAGTCGTGGCTGCGGTTAACTGGTTACACGTGCCCTGGCTCCCAATAACATGCAAACAATTTCACTTCTGCAGCATACCTTTCGCTTTGCCCTCTGAAACATCTGGGTCCCATCGGGCTGGTTGAAGTTCCGCTGCTTTTGTAGTACACTAAAAGACAGAGTCCTTTTCAAACTTAAAACGATGAACTTTACTCTCTGTTTGTCACAGCACATTCTTGTCAGTTATATCATCAGCATTAGGTTTCAAGTAGTACACGTTCTCCGCTCTCCCTACACTTTCTCCTATGTCCTGCAGTACATTACGAGGACATACCGCCTCTTGCAATAAAGCAGCATCCTCCCTGTGCGAGCTCAATACACCTGAGTGTTCCTCCTTCCGTTTTGTCCCGTATGAAAGGCATCAGCCCAAGCAATGATCTGCCACACGGTGAGCGACCTGTGTTCCTGTACTCTTGTTCTGAACTGTGAAAACTGCTACGGCCTCAGCTGTATTCTCTGTCCATCCGGACTCTGAAAAGCTGGGTATATAGCTTGAATGTTGTGGAGCTGTCTGCCCAGCAGGGGCAATAGGCCCCTACTGACGACAAAACATTAAGACACCTTACTTACAGACAGCCCCTCCTACATGACTATGTACAATGTAGTGCCCCATCTAGTGTCTGATAATAGGTAGTGATGAGTGAACGTGCTTGCCACTACTCGTTTCTCACCAGATTATCAGTGCACTCGGTGTACTCGCCGAGCACCGAGCATTTCCGAGATTATTCATCGGTGTCTCCACACAGCATTTTTGGCAGACTTTAGAGACCAAATCACGCTGCAGGGATTGTCTGCCAGGCCATGAAATGCTGCAGCCATCTTTGTTGTGGTTGTGCAGTGATTGGCTTGGCTGCACAGCATCATCCCGAGTATAAGAGACCTGGCGCCGCCCTGCACCACCGCATTCAGCTCTGGATTCAGCGAGAGTAGGGAGAGCTGCTGCCGAGATAGGGTCAGAATTCTGGTTTTATAGTTAGTGTAGAGCTGCAACTGTTAAATCCACAACTCCTGAGAAACCAACAGTACTTTTTAGGGCTAATTCGTGGGTCCTGATATTGCAGTGCTAGGTAGGCAGGGCACAGCATATCCACATCAGTGCAAGGCCTGCAGGCACTGTATGTACGCACATTGCTCCCACTGCATCCCTACCAAAGCTCCATAACTGTCTGCTGCTGCTGCAGCTTCTTTACTATATACTATACCTAGTTGCAAATGTGGCACCCCTAGGGGTATTTGCCACAAAAATAGTTACTGACAGTAAGTACAAATACTAAAATAGCAAGACTGCACTACCACCTCCGGCCAGAAGGGGGAGCTCCAGAGACTCCCCTTGATCCATTCTGGTCTGAGAGAAGAAATGGCAGTTGGGCTAAGGAGCTGAAAGTGAGAGGTCATACAGTTGAATCTCTAACAGCCCTGTGACTGTTACCAGGCCTAAATCACCAGCCTGAGGAGAAGAGGGATAGAGAAAAAGGACATTGTGAGAACCGGGTAGCATTAATCACTACCCAGAACAGGCGCAAAGACGGATACCGGATCCGTGGCTGTATTCATTATATATAATACAGCAACCGGAAAAACGTGAGGTGATATCAGCTTCACTAGGGCCGGACGCAGCAACAGACACAGAGTTCAGCGGTACTCCCAGAGGGGGTAAACCGATAAAAGGACTCGGGTTGCCCGTCGAACCAGGACCCGGAGGGGACAGATTGGGCCGGCAGCCAGTTCACATACAGCAGCAGGGCCACACAGAAATTGCGCACAATAAGAGGCGAAGACCCCGGCAGGGTCAAAGTAACTCAGAGTTCCCATACAGACTCCGGTGACAGGACTGGTTGTAAATCCTTTTATGTTAAAGTAAACTGGTTAAACGTTTCAGTGCCTCAGTCTTTCATTTGGACAATAGCCATCTATCCAGGATCGGGATCGTCACCGCTGGGAGAACCTGCTGCTGATCAAGTAAGTGCCTGTCCCCTCATGATACCCCTTACACTGTGCATTGCCTGAGGCCACGGCACCGGGTCAAGCCACCCGTGACATCCCCCTCAAGAGACAGACTCCATTGGTCCGGTGCTGGGTATCCCGGTCTCCTGGGCGTCACAATTGGCGTCACGAACAGGATCTAGCCAGCCCGTATACCGGGTATTGTGTGCCGTGATTGGAGCCCAAAACTGTGAAAACTGGGATGAAAAATCTTGAAAATTGACTTTATTAAAGAAAAATCCATTCCCCATTGAAAACTATTGAAAGTGACTTTTCCCCATTGATTATAATGGAGTAAAGATGGCCGCCATCCCCTGAGATAATCACTTCATAACCGTTAGGCACGAGACTGTTAATTGAGCTACGCCATTACCTGAGCCCCAGTCTAACTGAAAAACTTCAGAATCCGCCATTACTGAGCGCGCGGCGGGCGGGAGCAGCAGGGGGCGTGTCATTGTGGGCAGCACCAAGCTGAGCGCTCTGACATCAGAGCAAGGGGAAAATCGATCCTGCTGCACAGCGGAACGAATCTACACTATCCCGACGGAAGCGGAGGACCGGAAGGGTCCGGATTAACTAAGGGGGCACAGTATGTCGCAGCACGGAGACGCCGCAGCACCCGGCAACGCTAATGCAGCTGAAAGACAGAGTGTCAATAGAGAGTCCGGTAGCACAGCGGTGCAAGGAGTGGCGCCCATCATGCCGGTGCTGATGCCATATACCCCGGGTGGCCCATGGCTTCCAATGTATGAAGGTGAGCCTAATACCCTTGACGATTTCAGAGAAAAGATGCTGGCCCATTTTGACATGTTCCCTGTGGGTGAAGTTCAGCGTGTTAGTCTCCTGATGATGCAGTTAAGTGGCCATGCTAAGCGAGAAGTCACAGCATGGGCAGCTGATCTAAAAGGCACTGTTGAACGCATATTTGCTGGATTAAAAGCTACATTTGAAACCACTGCCAGCAGCAAAGCTAAAATACGATTCTTTAATTGCAAACAAAAAGCTAATGAGGGCGTGAGAGACTTTGCCTTAAACCTGCAGGAAGCCCTTAAATCACTTACACTGGCTGAACCCATTTTTAACACCGGAGCGGATAAACTACTAAGAGATCAATTTATTGAGGGACTCTACACCCCTTCTCACCGGGGGCATGTGAGCATGCTTGTTTTTAAGAACCCTGAATTGACATTTGCCCAATTAAAGGAGAGCGCTATACGTCTCCAGCTGGCAGAGGCACCTCGGGATCAGGATCCTGCGCAACCCATGGCAGAGGCACCTCAACAACAGGGAGTGCCAGTGACATCAGCTATGTCTGGGGCCATTGCTAAGCCCCTGGGGCCCAGTACTAATGAGGCTCTTCAACAAAAGCTTGACTCTTTAGCTGATGTTGTTGCTTCAATGGCTAAAACCATGCAGGAGATGAGAGGACACAAGATGGAGTTGGCAAACTGTAGAGAGGATGTTCCATGGATGAGACCCCGGAGATACCCGACATGGAGAGGACGACCCCGCGACCGCTACCAACCGGATGGACAGCCCATTTGCCGCCGTTGCCAGCAGCCGGGCCACTTTGCACGAGATTGTGATTTAAACGGGAATCCCCTGGGAATGCGGGCCGCTTCGCAGGAATGAACTTTCAAGGCCCAACACCCTGGCACGACAGGTACATCGGAGGACGACCCATTATCCCTATCATGCTGGACGGAATTCCCCTCAACGCTTTGCTGGACACAGGTTCCCAGATTTCATCTATACCGTATATCCTTTATAAGAGGTACTGGGCTGATGCAGATATTGATAAAGGGCCCTCTGATGTTGAACTAGATATATGGGCCAGTAATGGTAAGTTGGTACCGAAACTAGGATTCAGGGAGATGACCATAAAGATTGGTAAAGTAGAACTGAAGAAACAGGGTATAATTGTTGTTGATGTTGACCGGCGGAACTGTGAACCAACTGTATTGATAGGAATGAATGTGTTAGAGAACTGCTTTTCCGAAGTCATTTCTGTCTTACAGCAAATTGCTGAAACTGCCCAATCCTGCCAGCAGAGAGTTCTCCGGAGGGAAATAAAAGTATTGATGTTAAGGCAACAGGTAGAAGTTGCAGGTGGAGAAATCGGCAGTGTGAGGGTAAGTGATCCAACGTCTATTGTAATCCCACCAAAAACAGAAATGCTGGTATGGTGTAGAGCAGCCATTGGTACTAAGGGACGAGATTATCAAGCCTTAATAGAACCAGTGTACACCGACAGCAGGCCCACTATACTCACAGCACGAGGGATAGTCGAGGTACACCGGGGACGAGTGTCGGTACGACTTTTGAACTGTGGAGAGGAAGAGGTCACTTTGCCAAGGTATGCTACAATGGCAAAGCTATATACTGTTGACAACAATGCCATCACAACCATTGAGCCCTTAGAACCAACCTGTCAGGTGGAAGGCAATGGCTCAGATGGAGAAATGGAGGATTGGTGCCAACAGCTACACGTGGGCATAAATTCAACACCTACCCATCAAAAACAAGGGGTGTATAGGCTAGTGACGGAATATGAACAAGTCTTCAGTAAACACACATTGGACTTCGGACGGATAGAAGGGGTAGAACACACAATCCCCACAGGTGACCATCCCCCAATAAAAGAAAGATATAGACCCATACCGCCCGCTCACTATCAATGTGCAAAAGATATGCTGAGGGAAATTAAACAGGCCGGGGTAATAAGAGACAGCTGTAGCCCCTGGGCGGCCCCTCTAGTGATTGTCAAAAAAAAGGACGGAACCATGAGAATGTGCGTAGACTACCGGAAGATTAATAACATCACCCATAAAGACGCCTACCCCTTGCCTAGGATAGAAGAGTCCTTAACTGCTTTGAAATCTGCTAATTATTTTTCCACCTTAGACTTAACAAGCGGGTATTGGCAAGTCCCTGTGGCTGAGAGAGATAAGGAAAAGACGGCATTCACCACACCAATGGGTCTATGTGAATTTAATCGCATGCCGTTCGGACTCTGCAACGCATCCGGTACCTTCCAGCGGATGATGGAATGCTGCCTCGGACACAAGAACTTCGAGACCGTCCTCCTGTACCTAGATGATGTGATCGTCTACTCGAAGACTTACGAACAACACTTAATAGACCTGGCAGAAGTGTTCGAAGCCTTATCCAGGTATGGCATGAAAGTCAAGCCATCCAAATGTCACCTTCTCAAGCCAAAGGTACAGTACCTGGGACACATCGTGAGTTCGGAGGGAGTAGCACCAGATCCCGAGAAAATAAGCGCCATAAGGGATTGGCCAAGACCTACCAGCGCAAAAGAAGTGAGACAATTCCTGGGATTGGTGGGTTACTATCGCAGATTTATAAAAGGATTCACCAAGTTGGCAGCACCCTTGCAAGACACCTTGGTAGGGCAGACGAAGAAACCTTCAAACCGAAACCCTCCTTTTCAGAGGAACGACGAAAGGGAAGACTCCTTTGAACAACTAAAGAAGGCACTAACCGGAGAAGAGGTTCTGGCATACCCAGATTACCATCAACCTTTCATCCTCTACACCGATGCCAGTAATGTGGGGCTAGGAGCGGTGCTGTCACAAAAGCAAGAAGGTCGGGAGAAAGTCATCGCCTTTGCAAGTAGAAAGCTCCGGCCTACTGAAAGAAATTCAGAAAATTACAGCTCCTTCAAATTGGAACTACTGGCAGTAGTTTGGGCTGTAACGGAGCGTTTCAAGCACTATCTGGCTGCTGCAGAATTTATTGTCTATACTGACAACAATCCGTTGACCCACCTGGACACAGCCAAATTAGGTGCGTTAGAACAGCGATGGATAGCCCGGTTATCTAATTACAACTTCATAATCAAGTATCGAGCAGGTCGCAAGAATGGAAATGCCGATGCCCTATCCCGGATGCCACACTTGAGAGATGTAGAAGAGGAAACGGGGGAGCTTGAAGAAATTGAACTACCAGCCTTCCATCGTCCCAAGGGAAAACATCATCAGTCAAGTACCTATCAGAAACAACAAGAGGTGAATTTTAATCCGTTAGCACACCATAGATGGGCTGACACACAAGACAGCAATCCGGCTGTGAAGTTGGTGAAGGAACTGTTGACTGAGCAAAGTGCATATCCCGATGAGGATGCCCCAGAAGAGACGCATCAACTCTGGAAAGAGAGAGGCAAAATGTTCCTGTATCAAGGGAAGCTCTGTAGAAGATACACCAATCCGAAAACACATGAATTGGTTTGGCAGATTATTGTGCCTAAACAAGATGTGAAGATGGTCCTCGAAGCTTACCATAATGGTGCTGGTCACTTCGGTTGGAAAAAGTTAGAAGTACTTCTAAGAGAAAGATTTTATTGGGTCGGGATGAGAAAATCAATCGAACAGTGGTGCAGAAATTGTGGCCCGTGCAACCTCAGAAGAAACGATCAAAAGAACCAAAGAGCACCACTGCAGCCCATAATCACCAAACAACCACTTGAACTTGTAGCCATGGACCACGTGAAGTTGACACCAAGCCGGTCCGGCTATGTCTATGCCTTGACCATCGTGGACCATTATTCACGTTTCTTGGTAGTAGTACCCGTAAAAGATCTGACAGCAAAAACAGCAGCCAAAGCGTTCCAAACGTACTTTTGTAGACCCCATGGATATCCGGAACAGGTTCTCACCGACCAAGGTACAGCCTTTGAATCAGAGATCTTCAGAGAATTCTGTAATATGTATGGTTGCAAAAAGATCCGGACGACGGCCTATCATCCACAAACAAACGGCTTATGCGAGAAGATGAACCATATTGTAATAGACCTACTAAAGACTTTACCTGAGACAGATAGGAATCAATGGCCAGAGAAATTGCCTGACTTGGTGGATCTGTATAATCATGTCCTGGTGAGCTCCACCAACTGCACCCCAGCTTACCTTATGCGTGCAAGACCCGGCCAATTACCAATCGATCTAGAAATGGGAATTCTGAAACCAGACGCAGAAGTTCAAGACTCCAATTGGGATATCATACGGCAAAAGCAGTATCGCCAAGTGCAAGAGAGTGTGGAAAGAAGCCTTCAGCAAACTAGAGAAAGACAAGAGCGAACTTTCAACCAGAATGCTCTAGCGACCCCATTAAGACCGGGTGACCAAGTGCTCAAGAGAAATCGTCGAACCAATAAACTAGACAATCAGTGGGAAGCCGTACCCTACACAGTTTTACCAACAAGAATGGATAATCCTAAAATGTGTCTCATTAGCAAAAACGGAGGCTTAACATCTGTACTAGTGTCAAGAGACAATCTTAAATTGTGTCCGGAAGCATTGAAAGAGCCAGAAGTTGTCCAGCCAGAACCAGAAGTTATTCAACCCATACAGGTTCAACCAGTAAAGGAAAAAGAAGAGGAAATGTATCACACCTGTATAGGAGACTTTCCCAAAACCCTACTAACATACCATGGTGCAGTAGTGGTTCCCATGGTGGCCTTTTACCCAACACCGAACCCAATACCAGAAGTCCCAAGACAGGAAGAGGCTGACCCCGTACTACAGGAGGTTCCAGGCCAGGAAGAACAGATTCCTGATCAGAGTAATCTCATTCACGGTGGACTTGCCAACTCCATAGTCATGGAATTATCTTTAGCAGAGCGGGCAGATACTACATCCGCAGTAGACAGTAGTACACCACATGAGGAGATACCGCTATTACGTAGATCACAGCGTAGTACCCAGGGCCAATTACCAGCCAGGTATGCAGATTACCAACTATAAAGCTCATAATGTGAATTGTATATATGTTATGTCATATATAGTTAAACAGAAAATGTAGTATAGTCATTGTTATCAGTCTGCAACGTTTAAGCCCAGTGCCTACAGAGACTTGTCTGCATGAACTTATTGCATATTCTTGAACTTTTTATCAGCCCGGAGGCACTAAATCAAAGCTCCGGAAAGACTGCTTTTTGAACTTTGCTTTTTGCTCTTTTTGAACTTTCTTTAGACTTTATATTGATAACTCCGTTGGAAAAATGGAACTAAATTCCTGGACACTAAGTACAGTGCCTTTCCTAATACCTTCAAGGATAGAACTGTATTAATGGACGCTATTTGAAGTGACTTTTTACAGAACTCTATTTTTGTTTCCTTGAGTGGTTTTTGTAACTTTTCATTTTTAAGACTCTGTACATATTAATTGTTATTTCAAAATGTTATTGTCCCACAGTCCCGGAGTACTGTTCTTAACTAAGGGGGAATGTGGCACCCCTAGGGGTATTTGCCACAAAAATAGTTACTGACAGTAAGTACAAATACTAAAATAGCAAGACTGCACTACCACCTCTGGCCAGAAGGGGGAGCTCCAGAGACTCCCCTTGATCCATTCTGGTCTGAGAGAAGAAATGGCAGTTGGGCTAAGGAGCTGAAAGTGAGAGGTCATACAGTTGAATCTCTAACAGCCCTGTGACTGTTACCAGGCCTAAATCACCGGCCTGAGGAGAAGAGGGATAGAGAAAAAGGACATTGTGAGAACCGGGTAGCATTAATCACTACCCAGAACAGGCGCAAAGACGGATACCGGATCCGTGGCTGTATTCATTATATATAATACAGCAACCGGAAAAACGTGAGGTGATATCAGCTTCACTAGGGCCGGACGCAGCAACAGACACAGAGTTCAGCGGTACTCCCAGAGGGGGTAAACCGATAAAAGGACTCGGGTTGCCCGTCGAACCAGGACCCGGAGGGGACAGATTGGGCCGGCAGCCAGTTCACATACAGCAGCAGGGCCACACAGAAATTGCGCACAATAAGAGGCGAAGACCCCGGCAGGGTCAAAGTAACTCAGAGTTCCCATACAGACTCCGGTGACAGGACTGGTTGTAAATCCTTTTATGTTAAAGTAAACTGGTTAAACGTTTCAGTGCCTCAGTCTTTCATTTGGACAATAGCCATCTATCCAGGATCGGGATCGTCACCGCTGGGAGAACCTGCTGCTGATCAAGTAAGTGCCTGTCCCCTCATGATACCCCTTACACTGTGCATTGCCTGAGGCCACGGCACCGGGTCAAGCCACCCGTGACATCCCCCTCAAGAGACAGACTCCATTGGTCCGGTGCTGGGTATCCCGGTCTCCTGGGCGTCACACTTTTTTTCCCCAAAAAAATTCAGCCCCCCCAAAAAAAAAATATACAGTCTGTTCTGTCAGACTGAGGTCTGTTTAAAAATCATAGTTTGTCAGGCATACGTAGCATAGTTGTGTGTGCTAGCCTTGTGCCACTGTTTTTTTGTGTGTGTGTTTTAAATTCAACAAAAAATGCCTCATATATCTGCGTGCTCGAAGTTTGGGCATTTTAGGCCATTTTGCCACTGTTTTTGCTGTCTGTTACTCTACTTATATACAGCACTATTTTGCATTTTACAAAAAAACAGGCCACACATTTGGCAGTGTGGTATTTCCGTGACAGGCCTCATATACAGTATCTGTGTGTTCGAAGTTTGGGCATTTTAGGCTGTTTTGCCACTGTTTTTGCTGCCTGTTACTCTAATTATATACAGCACTATTTTGCATTAAAATAAAAATACAGGCCACATATTTGGCAGTGTGATATTTCCGTGACAGGCCTCCTAAATCTGCGTGCCCAAAGTTTTGGCATTTTAGGCTGGTTTACCACATTTTTTGCTGTCTGTTACTCTAATTATATACAGCACTATTTTGCATTTAAAAAAAACAGGCCACATATTTGGCAGTGTGGTATTTCCGTGACAGGCCTCATATATCTGCGTGCTCAAAGTTTGGGCATTGTAGGCCGGTTTACCACTTTTTTTGCTGTCTGTTACTCTACTTATATACAGCACTATTTTGCATTCAGAAAATACAGGCCACATTTTTGGCAGTGTGGTATTTCCATGACAGGCCTCATATATCTGCGTGCTCCAAGTTTGGGCTTTGTAGGCCGTTTTGCCACTGTTTTTGCTGTCTGTTACTCTACTTATATACAACACTATTTTGCATAAATTAAATTCACAAAAAAGCCCCAAAAATTGAATACAGTCTGTTATGTCAGGCTGAGGCCTGCCTGGTGTTTGTGTTTGAAAAATCATAGATTTGCAGGCATACTGATCAGATATTATTTCTCTCCTAATAAATACATTTGTGTTGAGCTTTTGAAATAGTGCAGTAGTCCATTTAAAATGGGCAAGGCAAGGGGCAAGGGACGCGGAAGTGGACGTGATGCTGATGGTGCATGCAGAGTATGAGGCCGTGGCCAAGGTGAAAGTGGGACACAACAAAGACCCACATCTTCTCGCTCGACCTTTCTGTCCCAGTTTGTAGCAAACTACAACACACCACTATTGAAGCCAGAGCAGTGTGTAACGGTTGTTGGTTGGATAGCGGATAATGCTTCCAGTCACTTAGCCACCACCACCAACAACATGTCTTCCACATGGTCAAGTCTGAGTAGCCGTGAGTGTGGCCTGGATATTCCCCACCCTAATCCTCCTTCCTCCCACCATGCCAAGTGCCCTGAGACAACTGATCCCACACTTGGACACTCTGAAGAGCTGTTGAGTTTTCCATTTCAAGATCCCGGACCCTCAGCAGGTCAACTTGAAGTGGTGACAGCTGAGATCGCATGTAGAGATGCCCAAAGCTTTGACCAGTCCTGGTCACACGAAGGCGATGGTGGGAAAGTGTCAGAAGAGGTGGACGATGATGAGACACAATGGCCAGAAAGTCAGGAGGAGGAGCAGGGTGCGGATGTGGAAGACGAGGTGGTGAATGACATAGTGACTGACCCAACCTGGCAGGAGGACATGCAGAGTGAGGGCAGCAGCACACATGGGGAAGGAGGCATATCACCCCAACAGGCAGGAAGAAGCAGTGTGGTGGCCACAGACAGAAGGCGTGCATTCGTTCCCCATAACACCAACATGAGTGAAGTTGCCATTACAACTGTTAGATCTTCCTGAGTCTGGTTATTTTTTAAAGACTCTGCCAATAACCCCAAACATTCCATTTGCAGCACCTGCCATGCCCGCATGAGCAGGGGTAGCAAAACAATCAGCCTGACCACCACCAGCATGATCAGGCACATGGCAGCAAAGCACCCGACTTTGTGGGCTAAACCCCAGGCTCCAGGACCACTGTCTGCAGGTCACACCAATGCTTCCTCCACTGTTTTGCGTAGAAGCCAATCCCCAGTCAACCTTGCATGTGAAGATGCCTCTAGCCCCGCACCTGTAGTTGCCCATAGTAAAGCCCGTCCACGTCCTTGTCCCAGCACAGCCTTCAGTTGTCTATACCCCAGTCTTTGGAACGCAAGCGGAAATACCCAGCCAACTCCCCACAGGCCATAGTCCTAAATTCTAACATTTCTCTTCTGTTTGCACTCGAAATGTTGCCTTTTAGATTTGTTGAGACGGAAGCTTTCCACAACCTGATGGCGGCAGCCATTCAAAGGTACTCGGTCCCCAGTCGCCACTATTTCTCCCGGCATTACACCAGCATGTGTTCCACAACATTACCCGTGCCCTCAGCAATGCTGTTACAGGGAAAGTCCACCTTACCATGGACACATGGACAAGTGCTTGTGGGCAGGGACGGTATATCTCACTGACAGCACACTGGGTTAACATAGTGGAAGCCAGGACCCAGTCGGACCTTGGGATGGAACACATCCTTCCCCATGCCGAGGATTGCTGGCCCCACATCAATCAGGGTTGCCCCCACAGTCTACAGCTCCTGCATCTCCTCCTCCTCTTCATCCTCCATCTCTGAAATCAACACTTCAGTAAGAAGCTGGAAGCACTGCAGCACTGCCTCAGCCAAGCGGCAACAGGCTGTGCTGAAGCTAATCTGCATAGGTGACAAACCGCAAAATGCAGAAGCATTGTGGACAGCGCTGAAAGAGCAGTCAGATATTTGGATGACACTGCTGAACCTACAGCCAGGCATGGTTGTGTGTGACAAGGGCCATGACCTGGTGGCGGCTCTGAGACAAGTTGAGCTCACACACATAACTTGCTTGGCCCATGTGCTTAACCTCGTGGTTCATCATTTTCTGAAAAGCTACCCAGAGCTGCCGGATCTGCTAGTGAAAGTACACTGTGTGTCTGCCCATTTTAGAAAGTCAGCTACAGCTTCAGCCGCCCTTGCCGTGCTTCAGCAGCGTTTGCAGCTTCCAGCTCACCGACTAGTGTGTGATGTCCCCATGCGCTGGAACTCTATGCTGTATATGTTGGAGAGGATTTGTGAGCAGAAGAGGGCAGTTGTTGACTACCAACATCAACAAGGCCGTCGATATTCAGTTCACACTCCACACATAAGACCTCAGGAGTGGACATGGATGTCAGACATATGTACAATCCTCCAAAAGTTTGAGGACTGCACTAAGATGGTGAGCGGCGATGACGCCATAATTAGTGTCACCATCCTGCTTCTCAGCATTCTGAAACTCAGCCCAGCCTCATATCTTCTCAACTTGGATTGGTAGGCAATGAGGAGGAGGAGGAGAAAGAACAGAGCTACTTTCATGTGCTATAGAAGGTACTACAAACACAGCTGTCATACCGTCTGTTCAGTGTGGATGGCCTGAGGACAGGGAGGAGGAGGATGAGGATGAGGACTGCATGGTCAGCCGTCCTGTTGGTGAGGACACGGAAGTCATGCCTGTTAGCAGTCTGGCACACATGGCTGACTTTATGTTGCCCTGTGTTTCACTTGATCATCGCATTATAAAAATTTTGTTTGACACTCATTACTGGTTGGTGACACTTCTAGAAGCATGCTACAAGGAGAACTTTCAATCTCTTCTGCCAGAGGCAGAGAGGTGTACTAAAAGGTTGCAGTACCAGATGGCCCTTGTAGCGGAATTACTTAGAAAATTCCCATGTGAGAACGCTTACAGCAGACGTCAGAGTTTGTTGTACAACCAAGGAGGCCAAGCGAGAGAGACAGAAGTACAATCCAGCTCAGGCAGCGGAACAATGGCAAAGTTCTGGGACAGTTTTCTCAGACCCTCCCATCATGACGGCACAGTGGCAAGGGGTGCTGTCACAAGAAGTGCAATGTTTGGGAAGATGGTGAGGGAGTACCTTGCAGATCGTACAAACGTCCTCCATGAGTCCTCTATGCCTTTTAATTATTGGGAATCCAAGCTGGGCATGTGGCATGAACTGGCTCTCTACACCTTGGAGATCTTGGTCTGCCCTGCTGCTAGCGTTCTGTCAGAGCGGGGTGGAATTATAACAGATAAGCGCATCCGCCTGTCAATTGAAAATTCTGACAGGCTGACTCTTATAAAAATGAACAAGGGCTGGATTGGGAAAGACTTCTGTACACCACCAAGTGAAAACAGCGAAACATAGCCTCAAATACATTCTAATTTTTGGGGAGGTGTATTCTCATGCACCTCTTCACAACCATACACTTCGAGATTTGGTCTGTTTGTTCTTATCCTCCTCCTTATCCTCATCCTCATCATCCAGAACCACTAGATGACCAGGGTGAACGTGCTCTGTACTGTTATAGGCCGGTGAATTTTGGGCAAGGGGACTGTGATGCCACTATTTTATTTATTAAAAAAAGGACCCCCATTGGGGAATTGTTTGTCAGCTCCCTACTTCTTAACTCTGTCTCCTGCAATGTGTCCTTTAACTGCCACTAGATGACATGGGTGAACGTGCTCTGTACGGTGAATTTTGGGCAAGGGGGCTGTGATAGCACTATTTTATTTAGTAAAAAAAAGGACCCCACATTGGGGAATTAGGCATTACATTACATTGTGCCTACTTCTTAACTCTGTCTCCTGCAATGTCTCCTTTAACGGCCACTAGATCACCAGGGTTAACAGGCTCTGTACTGTTATTGGCCACTGAATTTTGGGCAAGGGGTCTGTGATGGCACTATTTTATTTAGTAAAAAAAAGAACCCCACATTGGGGAATTAGGCATTACATTACATTAGGCCTACTTCTTAACTCTGTCTCCTGCAATGTCTCCTTTAGCTGCCACTAGATGACCAGGATGAACGTCCTCTGTGCGGTGAATTTTGGGCAAGGGGGCTGTGATGGCGCTAAGTGGGGGAGGAAATTTTCAGTCTGGGGTCAATTATTTGGTCTTACAGGCAAGTCATTAACCTTCAAAGGATGTAACTTAACATATTTCCCGGCAAAATCCGTTTTAGTTTCATTTCAGTGTTTTTATTTTCTGTAGCACGGGAAAAATGGCATGAATCTCGGAATAAAATATTTAAAGCTGTGAACTAGGAGTCAGGAATGCTTGCAGGGGCAATCCCCATAATGTTCCTGTGTCATTTGAGCAGTATTTCCATGATTTTCAGACTTTTTTAGACCTTAAAAGGACCCCCGGGGTGATCACGGTAAAAATACTCGGGTCTCACATTGACTTACATTGGGCTCGTTGTTCTGGTCGAGTACCCGAGTATACCAATCTGCTCGACCCGAGCAACGAGCACCCGAGCATTTTAGTGCTCGCTCATCACTAATAATAGGTCGTACTCTTGCCCTATACTACAATACACAAAATGGTAATATAGCAGCTTAACCAGTTTACACATTTAAAGGGGTTTACAGATTTAAAGGGGATAGGAATGCGACAACCCCTTACAGACACATACTATCACAGTTATGTTTTCAATTCCTGGAACATGTCCCCATATTACGACAAGGGGCAAACATGTTAAAATACTCAAACAAATGGAGGCCTTCTGGATTCATAAACTTCAGATCCTAATGCCTCAGGGCCTTAATAGAGAGTTGGAGGGGAGGTGGTAATAGGCTGTTATCTGGATAACGATGCAGCTCACGTGTGAATGGAACCCTGTGCAAGTCTATGTGCATATGGAATACTCGGCAACCACCCAAGATGTATAACCATACTGTATGGTGGGTTTTCAAGTGGTTATTTCATTAGTATTCGCACCCATGCTGTCCCCTCTTATCATGAGTGTCTGCTGTATTCTCGGATGCACATCCAGCTGAAGTAGGTGTTGCGTCGGCGGACCCTTCCAGTGTGGCCCCGTTCTCACCCTTTGCAACTGCGATAGTTACACCCCTGGCCACAACAGTTTTTGTCAATTTATGACATCATATACATCCTCTCCATAAACTCAGTTACTTATCTACATTTTATGCTTCTCCATTGCCTTTTTTTGTCCACCAAGTACAACTTCAAATCCTTACCATGAAAAGAAATCTTTTTCCACTTTCACTTCTCCATGCACCTGTTTTCTTAATTGCCCAAAATACAAGATAACAACAGAACCACAGATCTGTAAAATACCATCTCAAATTAAAAATCTCATCTTCAAGATTTTTCTTTGTGATTTTTTTTTCATATGACACTTCCCTACTTTGAAAACCTTGAAACCCAAACTAAAAACCCACCTCTCTTCAGAACAACATATAAACTGGCATAAGCCTCAATTCCTTATCCCCTCCTGTATCTAATAAAGTGCAGAAAGACAATACACCTACTGTATATACCTCCTGCAGCTAAACCAAATCACCTTAGACTGTAAACTCAGTTGGGAAGGGCAATCTCTCTTATTATGTCTGCTCGTCTGCTATTGCGTCTGGTGCTTTCCTAGTCTGCCTGATATTCTCTTGTGTCTGGTAGTTATCTTCCTATTGCGCCTGCTCTTTTCCTTTTGTGTATGGTATTCCTCTTATTGTATAATGTGCTGCTCTTATTGTATGTGGTATCTCACTGTACTTATTGCCTGTTGTAAGTAGTATTTTCATAACGTGTCTAGGTTATTAATATGTCAGATATTTTCCTATTTTGTCCTTTATTCTTCATTGATTATAGTTTTCTTTTTTCCGTTTTGTCTGATATTCTATTATTTTTCCATTGTGTCTGGTATTTCCTTATCGTATCTGGCATTCTTCTTATTGTGTTCAGTATTCACCTATTGTATGCGTTTTTTTCATATTGTGTCTGGTATTTTTCTATTGTGTCTGGTACTGTTTTTATTGGATCTGGCATTATTATTGTGTCTAGTTTTCAATATTCATATTGTGCTTTGTATTTTGCTATTTAGTTCTCTATCTCTATCTTTCATTGATTGTATTTGTCTTTTTATGGGCCTGATATTTTCCCATTTTTATTTCAGGCATTCTGTTAATTATGTTTTTTTTTACTTTTGTGTCTAGTTTTGTTATGCTTTGTAATTAGAGTAATCTTTATCTGTTCACCTTGTTTTATACAACACAGTACAGTGCCATAGATGATGATGAAGTAATAAAAATGAGTGATTTATTATAATAATTACAAAAGACTGTGTTGCTATGTTTATTACATAAATGTGAGTAAGCAGGACCATGCAAGGATGTAATCTGTCTCTTATTTCAAATATACATATCACATTATCATACAAATGATCCCCTCCTACCCGAGGAACGTTAGTACCTTGTTGAAAATTCTTAGAAATAAATGAATGTCTGTATTGCACTATTTACTGAAATTCGCTATTCTTAAACCACTGGAACAGAACCTGTCAGCTTGTTATTACATTTTGGAGTAGTGGTATAGCTGTGTAAGAGCATCTCTCCCCTCCCCCCCAATAAAAATGATAACTTTTTAAAGACATCCAGGGAATTGCCAGTTATAAGTAACCCAATGGGGCAGTCATATGCAATTCAGGCTGGAAGGAAACTGAGGGTGTCAATAAAGATGGGGGCTGGAACAAAGCGCAGCTGGGAGGAGGCCCCCCATGACTGCTTTGAGCCGGGCGGTCTTTTTAAATAATGCTGCGGCTGGGGATAGGAGAATGGAAAGGGGGGGGAGGGGTTTAGAAGGGGGAGGTAGTAGGGAAAGTGCGGGAAAACCGCCATTCCCTACCTTAATTGAGGAGAAGGAAGACGTGCAGGATGGCGTCGGCGGAGTCCATGATGTCCCAGCTGAGAGAGATGGCCAGGTCCAGGAGAGGGGGCTGGCTTGAGACCCAGCTGGCCTCCAACATCGGTGCTGCAGGAGGATCCGGGCAGAGCTCACGGGGCAGGAGGACCAGGCCCCCAGAGAGACTATCTCCCGAAGTCCCGGCGCGTGGCAGGCGCAGGCTCCGGAGCCCCTCCAGGGACCCTGCGGGCGGTGAGTCCGGCGGCACTGCCCCCTCCGGTCGCTCCCGCTCTGGCAGGAATCCAAGTACCCGGCCTGCAGGCGCCGGGAGTCGGGCCCAGGACACCGCCGCTGCTGCCGGCAGCGCCGGACCGGAAGTGCGGCCTGCGCGATCCAGGCAGAGCGCAGCCGCAGCTTCCCCAGCTCCTGTCAGGTCTCCTGCTCCCAGGGGACGCGCGGCCGCCGCTCCACCGGCTTCTCCTGCTGTGCCGGTGTCCAGAGGGAGAGCGGCCGCCGCTCCCCTTGCCCCCAGCAGATCCACAGCGCCCAGGGAGCGCGCAGCGGCAGGAAGAGGAAGAGCAGCGCTGCCAGGAGGAGCAGCACAGCCAGGAAGAGCTGCACAGCCAGGAGGAGCAGCACGGCTAGGAGGAGCAGCACGGCCAGGAAGAGCAGCAGCAGCAGCAGCCAGGAATCCGGACCCTTTACCGGCGGCAGGCACCCACAGCCCATCACCTCCCAGGGTGCCTGCTGGGATGACCACGAGGAGTACACAGGCGGCGGACGGTCAGCGGTCGGGAGATCTTAGACGTCCCGCTTGTACGGTACGGCGCAGCGGAGGGAGAGATGCAGGCAACAGTGTCGAGTTGCCTGCCCGGGAGCGAAGAATGTTACACGACCGGGCGGGCTCGCCCGGGTTGGAACACGGGGATCGGTCGAGGTCGCCCAGGATGTCTCCGGAGCACAGAGCAGCATTTACCCATTACCCATCGGACGGTGAGGTGGCGGGGGAGATTGACCACGGACGGAGGAGTGGGTCGGTACAGCAGCTACAGCACGCTCGGGTCCCCCCTGGTGACAAGGAGGCCAGGGGCGCGGGCCTGGGGCAGAGAGGGCTAGCAGCGCAGCAGTTCCAACACGCTCGGGTCCCCCCTGGTGACGAAGAGGCCAGGGGCGCGGGCCCAGGGCATCGACGCGGTGAGGAGGTGTCGGAGTCCAGCGGTGATCGTCAAGGGAGGTCGGAGCGACAGGGATCCGGAGGTCCGGCTGGCGGGGACACAGCACCCGCGCAGCGTTGTGAGTATGAGTCTATGTCTGGTTTGTCGCCCGCAGGGGCCGGGTTGCAGGAAGCTAGGGGAGGTCGGGTGGCGGTGTGTGAGGAACGGCAGAGGAGTGGGCCGATTGTGGCAGAGGCGCCAGGTATGCAGGATTTATTGCAGGGTATGTCGCAAATTTTGCGTAGATTGGAGGGGGGGTCGGCAACTGGGGTTGCCGCATCGCCGGTGGAGGCGTGGTTGGCTGGGCGAGGGGTGGTACCCCTGTCGGGAAGTGGGTTGGTAAGCCCTAGTCGGGTATTGGAGGTGGCATCGGCAGGTGTATCGGTTTCGGTTCAGACAGAGAAGGAGAAAGGCGATACGGTCAAATTAGATGACAGAGCGAAAGGGGAAGTTTATGTGTGCTTTGAAGGGCCGTTGGGAGCGCATTTAAAAAAGGAGGTGAAGGAGAAGATTTGGAGAGACGAGTATGTGGAAATTTTTTCCTTGCTTCCGTTGGAGAAGTTTAACTTGGATAAAGGGAAAAAAGACGATAGCAAAAAGGAGGAGGAAGAAAAGCGGAGGTGGCGGTTAATTCCGCAGACATTTGTGAATTGGTTACAGGCATTCGCAATATTGGCGAGCGTAGTGGGGGAGAAGGCGCCCGAGAATTGCTCGGGTTTGTTTTGCTATCTAGACTCGATTGGGGAGGCGCATCATACATATGGCGGTCAGACGTGGCTGCGGTATGATGAGCAGTTTAGGCAGAGAAAGGCGGTGAGGCCGGAAATTAGGTGGGACCAGAAGGATATAGGCCTTTGGCTGAAGGTTATGGCCCCAGCTAGACATGGGCAGTCCTTTCATGGGTCCGGGGGTGGTGGCAGCCAGCAGGCGGGACACGGAAGCAGTAGTCAGGGTGCACAGGGAGCAAAGGAGAAGTCTGGAACCTGCTGGCAGTTTAATGACGGGCAGTGTAAATACGGTAACACCTGTAAATTTAAGCATGTGTCTTCCCACTGTAATGGAAGTTCACACGGGGCTTCAAAGTGTTTCAGGAAGGGAAAAGGAAAGCCAGTTGTGGGTGCCGGTCAAGGGGGAGAGCCCGGTGAGGCTTCACGAGATGGCCCCCTTTCTAAATAGGTATCCTGATCAGGTGAAGGCAGGTATTATTTTTAATGGTTTTGCGGATGGTTTTAGGATTCCTCCCCCGAGTCACAAGGTTCCTTTTTCGATTAAGAATTTGCGGTCGGCAATGTTGCATGCCGAAGTGGTTGATGTTAAACTCAAGAAAGAAGTGGAGTTGGGAAGGATGTCTGGGCCGTTTTTGAACCCGCCGACTGAGGGTATGGTGGTTTCCCCTTTGGGGGTGGTGCCTAAGAAAGAGCCGAATAAGTTTCGGTTGATTCAACATTTGTCGTATCCAAAGGGTCGGTCGGTAAATGATGGCATCGCCCAAGAGCTGTGCTCTGTTGAGTATACATCATTCGATGCAGCGGTGCAGTGGGTGAGAAGGCATGGCCCGGGGGCGCTGTTGGCAAAGACGGATATTGAATCGGCCTTCCGTTTGCTTCCGGTGCATCCGGACAGTGTTCTGTTGTTAGGTTGCTTTTGGAATGGTGGTTACTATTTGGACAGATGTTTGCCAATGGGTTGCGCCATTTCTTGTTCATTGTTTGAGACATTTAGTACTTTTCTGGAGTGGGTGGTTAGGGACGTGGCGGGAGTTCAGTCGGTTATCCATTATTTGGATGATTTTTTGTTTATTGGGCCGCCTGATTCCGCAGTGTGTCGTAATACGTTACCGGCTATGTTTTGGGTAGCAGAGATTTTTGGAGTTCCATTAGCGGCGGATAAGACGGAAGGTCCCACTACGGTGTTGAGTTTTTTGGGAATTTTAATTGACTCCGAGAGAATGGAGTGTCGGTTGCCGGAGGATAAGTTGGCCATGCTGCAGCAGGAGGTTGATAGAGCTAGAAGGAGGAGGAAGCTGACTTTGAAAGAGTTGCAGTCTCTCTTGGGTAGATTGAATTTTGCATGTCGGATCATACCCATGGGCAGGATATTTTGTCGCAGGTTGTCGGTCGCAACAGCAGGTGTAAAAGAGCCGCATCATTTTGTTCGCCTGAGCAAGGAACACAAAGACGACTTGCTAGTGTGGCAACGTTTCTTGTGCAATTACAACGGGCGGTCGTTGATTCAGCAGGAGGTCTTAACAAACTTTGATTGCGAGATTTATACGGATGCAGCTGGTTCGGCTGGTTACGGGGCCTATTGCGGTGGTCGTTGGTGTGCCGGACGGTGGCCGGGCCAGTGGAGGGAGTTGGGCCTTACAAAAAACCTGGTTTTGCTGGAATTGTTTCCTATCATGGTGGCGGTTTCCATTTGGGGGGAAATGTTTGCTAACAGGAGGATTCGTTTTCATTGCGACAACATGAGCGTCGTGTCGGTGATGAACAGTTTATCGGCCTCATCCCCCCCGGTGATTAAGTTGGTGAGGGAGTTGGTTTTCCGGTGCTTGGAGCTGAACGCTTGTATTTCGGCTGTGCATGTGCCGGGTGTGCAGAACTCAATAGCCGATGCATTGTCTCGTTTCCAGTGGGACCGTTTTCGGGAATTGGCGCCGGACGCGGAGATCTCGGGAGAGGAATGCCCTTTGCATCTTTGGAGCTTGATTATGGACGAGCGGGCCGGTTGATTCGGGAGTCTGTTACGAGTCAAACCTGGGCATCATACGAAGCCTCTTGGAGGGTATGGCAAAGTTGGGTGTCGGTGTGGGGCCAGTTTGTGTCTGACGAAGATAGGATGTTGGCGGTGTTATTCTTGATCGGTAAGGCGGCCGAGGAAGGTTGGTCGATTTCAAAGGTAAATAAATTTGTTGCTGGATTGGCTTTTGCTTTTAAGTTGCAGGGGTTGGTGGACGCGACAAAGCATTTTTTGGTCAGACAAGCACTTAGGGGTTTTAGGAGAGGCAATCAGTCGATTGACCGTCGCCACCCCATTTCGTTTAGCCTTTTGGAACGGTTGGGCGGAGTTTTGGAGATTATTTGTGGTTCGAGTTTTGAGTTGGCGTTATTTCGTCTCGCTTTTTCATTAGTATTTTTTGGGGCATTGCGCGTTGGGGAGCTGGTGTCGAGTTCCAGAGTTAGAGCAGGGGGTTTGTTGGCGGAGGATGTGGAAGTCTGGACGGGGGGTATCGTTTTTTGGATTCGGCGTTCGAAGACTGACCAAATTGGGAGAGGAAAACGTGTGGTGCTGGGGAGGGTTAACGGGTCTCTGATGTGCCCTAGAGGTTGTCTGGAAGCATACTGGCAGTTATGGTCAGGCAGATCTGGCCCTTTGTTGTGTCACGCAGAGGGGTCCTTTTTGTCACGCTTTCAGTTCATTGCGGTGTTAAGAAGGGGCTTGCGGGAGTTGGGCCTTTCTCCGGATTTGTTTGGGTCGCATTCATTTCGTATCGGGGCGGCATCAGAAGCTGATAGTTTGGGTTTGGGCGCGGAAGACATTTGTAGAATTGGCAGGTGGACTTCCAATCGTTACTTAAGTTACGTCCGTCATTAATTTAGTGGTGTGATTATGATTTTGTATTTGACCCCAGTGTTTTTTCTTCATGCATCTTGTTGCAGGTGTGTCCCCTTACTTAGCCTGGATCTTCGGACATTCGTTCGTTCATTGGGGGGCGCTGCGGGCCGAGGTCAGGCCGGACGGTAGGCAACTGGGCTTTAGTAGGCGTCAAGTTGTCATTCGGTGGTTGGGATATAGGGGGATGGTGTGGAGCAGGGCCCTTTCTGAATTTTCTAAGGCGGTTCGGTTAGATAGACAACCTGACATTTTAATTGTGCATTTGGGGGGGAACGACTTGGGTGTGCGGCCTGTCAGGGAGTTGATTAGGGACATACGGTTCGATTTGTTGAGGTTGCAGGTATCATTTCCTGGGGTGTTGATTGTGTGGTCAGATATTGTGCCTAGGAAACGGTAGAGGGGGGCTAGATCTTTGAAGGGTATTAATAGGGCTAGGGTCAAGTTGAATAGGGCAATAGCGGGTTTTATTTCCAGGAACGGGGGGATTAGTGTTAGACATTTTGAATTGGAGTCAGGGCTTGGTAACTACTGGTTGGAAGACGGAGTCCACTTAAACGCGATTGGGATTGATTTGTGGACTTTAGCATTGCAAGAAGGAGTTGAACGGGCGTTGGTGGCGTTGGGGCACTCACGAGCCTGAGGTGGTCAGGGCTGTTCGTGTGTGGTGGGGGGGTGGGGGTTCTTGGAGTTGATTGGTTGGGGGAAGGAATTGGAGCATAATTACAGGCAATTTAAAATGTGGTGGGGTTGGATCTGGCATTTTGGTATGGGCTCTGGACGGGGTTTTACCCTGGGAGCTGTTGGTGGTTTTTTCTCTTCCCTGAACGGGATGTACGGTGCCCTCGAGCTGGTTTTCATGGCTGAGGGTAATATGGTGGTCGATCTTCTCTTGTGGGGTTTTGCCAGATCTTTTTAGCTCCAAGAACCCTCCCCTCGAATTTATACTGTTGTATTTATGTTTATGTTAATTTTGTTAATAAAAGTTGGCCGCTGTGGCCAAAATATCCAAAAGAATAATTGGTTATGTTTTTATTTAAGGAAAAGGTTGGGTCGGTGGGCAGTTTTTGGTGGTTAGGTTACATACGTAGGAAAAGACCGTACTTGGCATACGCGGTCATGCAATTGGGTGAGGCAATCTAATTTTCATTGACAGCATACTTCCAGATATATATATATATATATATATATATATATATACATACACACATATACCGTGGGGGAAATAAGTATTTGATCCCTTGCCGATTTCGTAAGTTTTCCCACTGACGAAGACATAAACAGTCTATAATTTTAAGGGTAGGTTAATTTTAACATCGAGAAATAGAAAATAAAATCCAGAAAACCACATTGTATAAATTATATAAATTTGCATTTTGCAAATAAGTATTTGATCGCTCTGGCAAACAAGACTTAATACAGTACTTGGTGACAAAACCCTTGTTGGTAAGCACAGCAATCAGACATTTTGTGTACTTGATGATGAGGTTTGCACACATGTCATGAGGAATTTTGGTCCACTCATCTTTGCAGATAATCGCTAAATCATTAGAATTTTGAGGCTGTCACTTGGCAACACGGAACTTCAACTTCCTTCATAAGTTACTATAAGAATTATGGTGTGGAGATTGGCTAGACCACTCCAGGACCTTAATGCGCTTCTGTTTGAACCACTCCTTTGTTGCCTTGGCTGTATGTTTTGGGTCACTGTCTTGCTGGAAGACCCAGCCACGACACATTTTTAATGTCCTGGAGAAAGGAAGGAGGTTGTCACTCAGGATTTTACAGTACATGGCTCCATCCATTCTGCCATTGATATGGTGAAGTAGTCCTGCGCCTTTAGCAGAGAAACACCCCCAAAACATAATGTTTCCACTTCCATGCTTGACAGTGGGTATGGTGTTCTTTGGGTCAAAGGCAGCATTTCTCTTCCTCCAAACATGGTGAGTTGAGTTAATGCCAAATACCTCAAATTTTTGTCTCCTCTGGCCATAGCACCTTCTCCCAATCACTCACAGAATCATCCAGGTGTTCATTGGAAAACTTCAGAGGGGCCTGCACATGTGCCTTCTTGAGCAGGGGACCTTGCGGGCACTGCAGGATTTTAAGCCTTTACAGCGTAATGTGTTACCAATGGTTTTCTTGGTGACTGTGGTCCCAGCTGCCTTGAGATTATTATATATGAAAAAGTGCACGGCAGAGCTCACATTCACTCTGCTCTCACCATTGCAGCCTCTGGCCTCATCGGCGCATGCGTCCGGAGCCCATTTTGCAGCGGATTTCGGACATACTCCCCGACCTTTTTTACAAACAATGCCTTGCACAAATTAAAAAATAAAAATCTACGCCATTTTTGACAAATCCTAAATTTTGTCACAATGACACTATTGAAACTATTCTCTTTGTGTCAGCTACAATGAAAGTAGTTGCCAAACAGGAGTCCATTGTTTGTTTAGAAAAAGGCAATAAAACTTGTGGAAGAGAGGAGACACGCAGCTTTGGTAGAAGCAACAGTGACAGATGTCGGTGTGTCAAAGATTATGGGGATGCAACATTTTGCCCCTCCCCACTCCCAAATTAGCAATGTCACTTAATTTTAGAGAGGCACAATGAGTGCCCACCCAGTGCTTTTTATGGAAAGTTCAGCATTCAAGATGCGTTTGTTATTGACTGCTGCACTCTGCACAGGCAGGTAATGACCGAGATGACAAAGCTCCCAGTGTAATAGAATGAACATTATGATCTCAGTCGCTGCCTATGCAAAGCACAGAAGCCAATGGCAAACCCATCCCCAATTAGAGATAAGGTTCATGTAATAAAATAGATAAATTAAAAAAATAAAAACATTGTTTTTTTTAATATATCACTTTTTTGTTTTTAAAGATTTATGCCAGATTTATTTTTGCTGGTGGAAGTACTAATAAAATTACTGGTTATGGGGAATAAAATACTTGCTTTGCCCTGGAAGCCAACAACCCATGCTATGCCACTGCTAAAAAGTAAAGTCACATTTTTGCATTGGATTAAACTTGATTGGCTCATGATACTGAACAAGGGTCTTTGTGGCATCCTAAACTAGTTGCTGCAATCTTTAGTATAAATTGAGTACACTTTTTAAATTATTCAATTTTTTTATAGACTTACAATACATTTATGATGGAATTAATGGAATTACATACATAAATCTACATAAGCGCCTGAAGAAAACTGAATATTAGCTGTAATACGTAGCAATAACATAGTTAAAAACATATCCAAAATTGTTAGAAATAATTTTAGAATATAATTTTTGAAAATTCAAAGACATGATAAATTACTTTCAGAATACCATTTTTGGCTTTTCCCATCATCGCTTGGTCTCTTCTTAACAAGCTTTGAAATGCCATAAGACAAATCCCATGGGAACATTGTTTAACTCATCTCCTTGTATTGCCTCAGTACTAATTTGAGGATAATTAAAAGAGCTACTAATTCTTTAAAGTGAGGCTGTCATTCTAACTTATCCTCTTAGTCTTAGTGCTAGTAGAAAGATATTCAGCGTTGTAGGTGGTACATCAGGGCAAGTAGTGGAAGTCTTTGACATTCTTCATCCTTTTGTCCATGGCTTAAGGTAATGGGTACATGAAAGGGCTACTAGCTCATTCACACCCATGCTGAAACAGTTCAAATATCCATTTTAGGAACCAATAGGATTGAGAATATAAAAGCATAGTGTATGCAACAAATCTCACATCATTGTGCCCTAAACAATTGGTCTACAGTCTCTCATAATGCTTAGCTTGTCTACATTTGGACTTTCCATTCAGCTAAATGTTAACCCCTTCCCACAGCAGCTAATTTTCTTTTTTGGGGCTTTCATTTTTTCCTCCCCCTTCTTTCAAGAGCTTTTTTTTTATTTTTCTCTCAACATAGCCATATGTGGGCCTATTTTTTTGTGTAGAATGAGTTGTAGTTTTTTAATGACACTATTCATTCAGAGTAGTGGAAAAAATATTAAATGCAGTGAAATGGTGAAAAACATGCAATTCCCCCATTGTTTTTTGGGTTTTGTTTGTATGGTGTTCATTGAGCAAAAAAAATTGCATAGTCAAATCATTTTCCAAATTAGTATGATTATGGCAATATCAAACTTGTAGACTTTTATTTTACTTACCGTAAGTGGTGAAAAAAGACACCCTTAACATTTTTATTTTTCCATCGATTTAGCTGTGTGAGGGCTTGTTTTTAGTGTTAGCAAGCTGACGTTTTCATTTGATACCAGTCTTAAAAAAAAATGTATATATTTGAGAGTTGACTGGCTAACCCGGTACAAAACATATTTTTCCAGTAAAAAATGGAAAATACCAGAATGTACCACATCCTTATGTAAATAAAGACACTTCTGAAAACATGGGCAACAGTTTTTAATTCTCCAAATTCAAAAATGAATCTAATTCCCAAAGGACTCCGGCTTACGAACACAATTTTACAAATCTTCAATATTCGTAAAGTACAAAAGTTGTGTCACAGAATCTGAGAGATTAAGGAACCACCTTTTGAATGTCTTCTACAGCAGCAAGAGTTGTGTGGGAATTTGAAACACAAAGGAATATACTTAAAGGCAGCAAATAACAAAATTACTATACTACTACAAGCTGCAGACCTTTCTGGTCTATAACAAGGAAAATAAACTTTTGGGGGCCCCAAAAGGTCCTTTTGACTCATATGAGAAAAATAATACTGTAAGTTATTTGTATTTAATGGCATCCAGCTCAATCTCAAACCATGGTGACTTGATGGATGAAGATCAATCTTGTGTAAGACTGAATAGATCCATTGGTGTCATCTCCGCCGTTATATTAATTGTATCAAGGCATCAGGTGG
Source organism: Ranitomeya imitator (assembly GCF_032444005.1). NCBI lineage: Eukaryota > Metazoa > Chordata > Amphibia > Anura > Dendrobatidae > Ranitomeya > Ranitomeya imitator. Next base: position 723,509,762 of record NC_091284.1, read on the forward strand.
CTGGACTTCCGCTTCGCCTTGTTCCTTCTATTCTTCTGACCAGTATATACTTCTCCAGTGATTGGATATATCATATGACGAGCACAAAGTAGACAAGTCGTAGCTTGATTTGCATCAAAATTTATTAGTTTGTTCTTCTTGCCATCCATGGTATTGATAATGCTCCATTTCGAACACCAGCACCACATTTTGAAGACTTCTTCTGTCTTGTTTCTTTATCATCCAGGTTTCACATAGATATGCTACTACAGAAAAGATCAAACTATGTACAAGCCGTGTCTTCGTAGCCATTGAAAATTTCCTTGATTTGAAGACCTTGTCCATTGACTTCATTGTTGATTTGCCCATAGCTATTCTGCTATTGACTTTTGTTGTCGTCGCTGCATTTTGAGTGACCATTGATCACAGAAGGTTGAAGTCCTTTTCAACTTCTAGTTCAGCGCTGTTCATCTCAAATGTGTCGCAGTCGCACCTGGCAGTAGTCAATATCTATAATATAAAATACCTGTTATATTTAAGGGCCTTGTTGGAGATTTTGAATTGGGACCTGCAAGGTTGAATTTATTCACAGAGGTCTTCTTTCACAAATTCTTTTACTATCCATCCTTCTCAATCTTAGAAAAATGGTCTGGTTATGCTGATTAGACTCTGATCGTAGTTTGATCAGAGTGGGATCAGTTTTTCTCAGAGACAGAGTGAAAAAAAATGTTTCTTTCTCCATGAAAACTGGACCTCACTCAGATGTTTTCCACTGCCCCATAGATTTGCATTACCAATTTTGATCCGACACTCGGATCAAAATCAAACATGTCATCAATTTTTTTCTTGGACCACTTGGTCTGAGGAAAACATTGAACATGTGCAGAGCCTCATAAAGTAACATGTGTACGAGTGCCATCTGTGAAAACCATGGATAGCACTCGTCTGATATAATCAGTCATGTGCACAAGCCCTGAGAGAAAGAACATTGTATATAAGGCCACATTCACACGTTCAGTATTTGGTCAGTATTTTACATCAGTATCTGTAAGCCAAAACCAGGAGTGGAGCAATCAGGGGAAAAGTGTGATAGAAACACGTCACCACTTTTGCATTTTTCACCCTCTCCTGGTTTTGGCTTACAAATACTGATATAAAATACTGACCAAATACTGAACATGTGAATATGGCCTTACAATGTAAGCCATTTTATGAATGGTATTGTGTGGTATACAGAGACACTCTGAGGTGCTACAGAGAGCTGATGCTTTGCAGTATAGGTTCATACTAATTCATATTGCAGTCTGATTGCTTCAATACTTTCAGTACATAGGGCTTTAAACAGTATGCATCAGATTAAAGGGAATCACTTGAATCAGGCTCTCAGCTGCTATATCATGCTGATCTCAAATTACCATATATACTCGAGTATAAGCCGAGAATTTCAGCCCATTTTTTTAGGCTGAAATTGCCCCTCTCGGGTTATATTCATGTCATACCCAGGAGTTGGCAGGGGAGGTGGAGTGGCAGCGGTCTAAGCATACTCACCTGGCGTGGTCCCTGGTTCCCCGGCGCCTGCAGCTTCTTCCTGTAGTGAGCGGTCACATGGTACCGCTCATTACAGTAATTAATATGGACCCCACTCCCATAGGGGCAGAGCCGCATATTCATTACTGTAATGAGCGGTACCCATGTGACCGCTCACTACAGGAAGAAGCTGCCAACGCCAGTGAAGCAGGGTCCACGCCAGGAGCAGGTGAGTATAAGCAGTGCGCTATATTCACCTGCTCCTCGTTCCACCGTCGCCAGCCGCCGCTGCGTCTTCTGCATCCTCTGCACTGACGCTCAGGTCAGAGGGCACAGTGACGCGATTAGTGCGCGCCACTCTGTTCCTGAACAGTCAGTGCAGTGGATGGGGAACGTAGCGGCGGCTGGCGGCGGTGGTGGAACGCGGAGCAGGTGACTATAGAAAGTGCCGGGGGCCTGAGGGACGAGAGGTGAGTATGTGATTTTTTTTTTTTATCGCAGCAACAGCATATGGGACAAATGACTGTATGGAGCATCTTATGGGGCATAATCAACATTTATGGAGCATTACATGGGGCAAATGACTGTATGGAGCATCTTATGGGGCCATAATCAGCATTTCTGCAGCATTATATGGGGTGTATTTTGTATGGAGCATCTCATAGGACCATCATGAACTGCATGGAGCATTATATGGGGCTCCTGATTCATTATGGATATTCAAAAACATTTAACCTACTGATGTCTCAAGTCATTTTACTTTTATTGGTATTGATTTTTATTTTTGACATTTACCGGTAGCTGCTGCATTTTCCACCCTAGGCTTATACTCGAGTCATTAAGTTTTCCCAGTTTTTTGTGGCAAAATTAGGGGTCTTGGCTTATACTCGGGTCGGCTTATACTCGAGTATATACTGATTCCCTTTAAATTGTAATATTACCTTACATTTATAAAGTGCAGCTCACACTAGTAATATTCCTTTTGGGACAGTGTTGTGAATTCAGCTTTTGGGCTCCCTCCGGTGGTTGTAGAGGGTAATGCAGTTGTGCCTGGACTGCAGGAGTGGACAGGTGTATCTACTAATTGCAAAACTGACTGGGGTATATAGCTTTGCTGGATCCTTTAGTCAGTGCCAGTTGTCCATTGTTCTTGAAGGATTCACTTCCCTGCTGGTCTCTCCAGTTTGCTGTGTTTTTCTACTAAGATAAGTCCTGGCTTTGTTTTTTGCTGTCCACCTGCAGTGGACCTTATAGTTCTGTGCATTTTCATGTTTTTGTCTTGTCCAGCTTGGTCTTTGAAGGATTTTTGGCAGCCTAGCTATTTCTCTGGAGATGCAGATATACCCCCCATGTCTTTAGTCAGATGTGGTGATCCGTATTTTCTGCGGTGGATATTTTCTAGTGTTTTTATACTGACCGCATAGTACTCTGTTCTATTCTTTCTTTTTAGCTAGTGTGGCCTCCTATGCTAATGTGGCACCCCTAGAGGTATTTGCCACAAATATAGTTACTGACACTGAATACAAATACTAAAATAGCAAGACTGCACTACCTCCTCCGGCCAGAAGGGGGAGCTCCAGAGACTCCCCTTGATCCATTCTGGTCTGAGAGAAGAAATGGCAGTTGGGCTAAGGAGCTGAAAGTGAGAGGTCATACAGCTGAATTTCTAACAGCCCTATGACAGTTTCCAGGCCCAAATCACCGGCCTGAGGAGAAGAGGGATAGAGAAAAAGGACATTGTGAGAACCGGGTAGCATTAATCACTACCCAGAACAGGCGCAAAGACGGATACCGGATCCGAGGCTGTATTCATTACATATAATACAGCAACCGGAAAAACGTGAGGTGATATCAGCTTCACTAGGGTCGGACGCAGCAACAGACACAGAGTTCAGCGGTACTCCCGGAGGGGGTAAGCCGATAAAAGGACTCGGGTTGCCCGTCGAACCAGGACCCGGAGGGGACAGATTGGGCCGGCAGCCAGTTCACATACAGCAGCAGGGCCACAGAGATATTGCGTACAATAAGAGGCGAAGACCCCGGCAGGGTCAAAGTAACTCAGAGTTCCCATACAGACTCCGGTGACAGGACTGGTTGTAAATCCTTTTTTTGTTAAAGTAAACTGGTTAAACGTTTCAGTGCCTCAGCCTTTCATTTGGACAATAGCCATCTATCCAGGATTGGGATCATCACCGCTGGGAGAACCTGCTGCTGATCAAGTAAGTGCCTGTTCCCTCACGATACTGTTGTGAATTCTGTGGCTGAATTCACTCCTGTGGTCACAAGTGGTACTGCAGCTTCTGAGCTTCCTCCCTCAGGTGTTCTGGTGAGCTCGTTAACTGCTTCATTACTTAACTCCGCCTGATGCTGCTATCCTTGCTCCTTGTCAATGTTTCAGTGTTGGATCTGAGCTTCTCCTGATTGTTCCTGTGACCTGCTGCTTTGTATAGCTAAGTGCTTTTTGCTTTTTTGTTGCTTTTTTTCTGTCCAGCTTGTCTTTTTTTTGCTGGAAGCTCTGAGACGCAAAGGGTGTACCGCCGTGCCGTTAGTTCGGCACGGTGGGTTTTTTTTGCCCCCTTTGCGTGGTTTTGCTTTAGGGTTTTTTGTAGACTGCAAAGTTCGCTTTACTGTCCTCGCTCTGTCCTAGAATATCGGGCCCCACTTTGCTGAATCTATTTCATCCCTACGTTTTGTCTTTTCATCTTACTCACAGTCATTATATGTGGGGGGCTGCCTTTTCCTTTGGGGAATTTCTCTGGGGCAAGTCAGGCCTATTTTTCTATCTTCAGGCTAGCTAGTTTCTTAGGCTGTGCCGAGTTGCCTAGGTAGTTGTTAGGCGCAATCCACAGCCGCTTTTAGTTGTGTTTAGGATAGGATCAGGTGTGCAGTCTACAGAGTTTCCACGTCTCAGAGCTCGTTCTTGTATTTTTGGGTATTTGTCAGATCACTGTGTGCGCTCTGATCGCTAAGCACACTGTGTTTCTGGATTGCCTTCATAACACCTGTCATTAGCAAACATAACAGTACAAGGAGCCAAAACTAATGATTCTCAATAGAGGGAAAGAAAAAGTTCTGACATCATTTTTTTTTTTTTTTCTGCTCTGTGTTCACTTTTTTTTTCCCCTAGACATTTGGGTGATTCTGGACACAGGTGTGGACATGGATATTCAGGGTCTGTGCTCTTCAATGGATAATCTCGTTATAAATGTACAAAAGATTCAAGATACTATTGATCAGAAATCTATGTTAGAACCAAGAATTCCTATTCCTGATTTGTTTTTTGGAGATAGAACTAAGTTTCTAAGTTTCAAAAATAATTGTAAGCTATTTCTGGCCTTGAAACCTCATTCTTCTGGTAATCCTATTCAACAGGTTTTGATTATTATTTCTTTTTTGCGCGGCGACCCTCAAGACTGGGCATTTTCTCTTGCGCCAGGAGACCCTGCATTGAGTAGTGTCGATGCGTTTTTCCTGGCGCTCGGATTGCTGTACGATGAGCCTAATTCAGTGGATCAGGCTGAGAAAAATTTGCTGGCTTTGTGCCAGGGTCAGGATGATATAGAAGTATATTGTCAGAAATTTAGGAAATGGTCAGTACTCACTCAGTGGAATGAATCTGCGCTGGCAGCTTTGTTCAGAAAGGGTCTCTCTGAGGCTCTTAAGGATGTCATGGTGGGATTTCCTATGCCTGCTGGTTTGAATGAGTCTTTGTCTTTGGCCATTCAGATCGGTCGACGCTTGCGCGAGCGTAAATCTGTGCACCATTTGGCGGTACTGCCTGAGGTTAAACCTGAGCCTATGCAGTGCGATAGGACTATGACTAGAGTTGAACGGCAGGAATACAGACGTCTGAATGGTCTGTGTTTCTACTGTGGTGATTCCACTCATGCTATTTCTGATTGTCCTAAGCGCACTAAGCGGTCCGCTAGGTCTGCCGTCATTGGTACTGTACAGTCCAAATTCCTTCTGTCCATTACCTTGATATGCTCTTTGTCATCGTTTTCTGTCATGGCGTTTGTGGATTCGGGCGCTGCCCTGAATCTGATGGATTTGGATTATGCTAAACGTTGTGGGTTTTTCTTGGAGCCTTTGCGGTGTCCTATTCCATTGAGAGGAATTGATGCTACACCTTTGGCCAAGAATAAACCTCAATACTGGGCCCAGCTGACCATGTGCATGGCTCCTGCACATCAGGAAGTTATTCGCTTTCTGGTATTGCATAATCTGCATGATGTGGTCGTGTTGGGGTTGCCATGGCTACAAACCCATAATCCAGTATTGGATTGGAATTCCATGTCGGTATCCAGCTGGGGTTGTCAGGGGGTACATGGTGATGTTCCATTTTTGTCGATTTCGTCATCCACCCCTTCTAAGGTCCCAGAGTTCTTGTCTGATTATCAGGATGTATTTGAAGAGCCCAAGTCCGATGCTCTACCTCCGCATAGGGATTGTGATTGTGCTATCAATTTGATTCCTGGTAGTAAATTCCCTAAAGGTCGATTATTTAATTTATCCGTGCCCGAACACGCCGCTATGCGCAGTTATGTGAAGGAATCCCTGGAGAAGGGACATATTCGCCCATCGTCATCACCACTGGGAGCAGGGTTCTTCTTTGTAGCCAAGAAGGATGGTTCGCTGAGACCGTGTATTGATTACCGCCTTCTTAATAAGATCACTGTTAAATTTCAGTATCCCTTGCCATTGTTATCTGACTTGTTTGCTCGGATTAAGGGGGCTAGTTGGTTCACTAAGATAGATCTTCGTGGTGCGTATAATCTGGTGAGAATCAGGCAAGGAGATGAATGGAAAACTGCATTCAATACGCCCGAGGGTCATTTTGAGTATCTACTGATGCCGTTCGGACTTGCCAATGCTCCATCTGTGTTTCAGTCTTTTATGCATGACATCTTCCGTGAGTATCTGGATAAATTCCTGATTGTTTACTTGGATGACATTTTGATCTTCTCAGATGATTGGGAGTCTCATGTGAAGCAGGTCAGAATGGTTTTTCAGGTCCTGCGTGCTAACTCTTTGTTTGTGAAGGGATCAAAGTGTCTCTTCGGTGTGCAGAAAGTTTCATTTTTAGGGTTCATCTTTACCCCTTCTACTATCGAGATGGATCCAGTTAAGGTCCAAGCCATCCAGGATTGGATTCAGCCGACATCTCTGAAAAGTCTGCAAAAGTTCCTGGGCTTTGCTAATTTTTATCGTCGCTTCATCTGTAATTTTTCTAGCATTGCCAAACCATTGACCGATTTGACCAAGAAGGGTGCTGATTTGGTTAATTGGTCTTCTGCTGCTGTGGAAGCTTTTCAGGAGTTGAAGCGTCGTTTTTGTTCTGCCCCTGTGTTGTGTCAGCCAGATGTTTCTCTTCCGTTCCAGGTAGAGGTTGATGCTTCTGAGATTGGAGCAGGGGCGGTTTTGTCACAGAGAGGTTCTGATTGCTCAGTGATGAAACCATGTGCTTTCTTTTCCAGGAAGTTTTCGCCCGCTGAGCGTAATTATGATGTGGGCAATCGAGAGTTGCTGGCCATGAAGTGGGCATTCGAGGAGTGGCGTCATTGGCTTGAAGGAGCTAAGCATCGCGTGGTGGTATTGACTGATCATAAGAACTTGACTTATCTCGAGTCTGCCAAGCGCTTGAATCCTAGACAGGCCCGTTGGTCGTTATTTTTTGCCCGCTTCGACTTTGTGATTTCGTACCTTCCGGGCTCTAAAAATGTGAAGGCGGATGCTCTGTCTAGGAGTTTTGTGCCCGACTCTCCGGGTTTATCTGAGCCAGCGGGTATCCTCAAGGAAGGAGTCATTGTGTCTGCCATCTCCCCTGATTTGCGGCGGGTGCTGCAAAAATTTCAGGCTAATAAACCTGATCGTTGTCCAGCAGAGAAACTGTTCATCCCTGATAGGTGGACTAATAAACTTATCTCTGAACTTCATTGTTCGGTGTTGGCTGGTCATCCTGGAATCTTTGGTACCAGAGAGTTAGTGGCTAGATCCTTCTGGTGGCCATCTCTGTCACGGGATGTACGTACTTTTGTGCAGTCCTGTGGGATTTGTGCTAGGGCTAAGCCCTGCTGTTCTCGTGCCAGTGGGTTGCTTTTGCCCTTGCCGGTCCCAAAGAGGCCTTGGACACATATTTCGATGGATTTCATTTCTGACCTTCCCGTTTCTCAAAAGATGTCAGTCATTTGGGTGGTCTGTGATCGCATTTCTAAGATGGTCCATCTGGTGCCCTTGGCTAAATTGCCTTCCTCCTCTGATTTGGTACCTTTGTTCTTTCAGCATGTGGTTCGGTTGCATGGCATTCCTGAGAATATTGTTTCTGACAGAGGTTCCCAGTTTGTTTCAAGGTTTTGGCGAGCCTTTTGTGGTAGGATGGGCATTGACCTATCCTTTTCCTCGGCTTTCCATCCTCAGACTAATGGCCAGACCGAACGAACCAATCAGACCTTGGAAACATATCTGAGATGTTTTGTTTCTGCAGACCAGGATGATTGGGTGTCCTTTTTGCTGTTGGCTGAGTTCGCCCTTAATAATCGGGCCAGCTCGGCTACCTTGGTTTCTCCATTTTTTTGCAATTCTGGGTTCCATCCTCGTTTCTCTTCAGGACAGGTTGAGTCTTCGGACTGTCCTGGTGTGGATTCTGTGGTGGATAGGTTGCAGCAGATCTGGACTCAGGTAGTGGACAATTTGATCTTGTCCCAGGAGAAAGCTCAACTTTTCGCTAATCGCAGATGCCGTGTGGGTCCCCGACTTCGTGTTGGGGATCTGGTTTGGTTATCTTCTCGTCATATTCCTATGAAGGTTTCCTCTCCTAAATTTAAACCTCGTTTTATTGGTCCGTATAGGATTTCTGAGGTTCTCAATCCTGTGTCTTTTCGTTTGACCCTCCCAGACTCCTTTTCCATACATAATGTATTCCATAGGTCGTTGTTGCGGAGATACGTGGCACCTATGGTTCCATCTGTTGAGCCTCCTGCCCCGGTTTTGGTGGAGGGGGAATTGGAGTATATTGTGGAGAAGATTTTGGATTCTCGTGTTTCTAGACGGAAACTCCAGTATCTGGTTAAATGGAAGGGTTATGCTCAGGAAGATAATTCCTGGGTTTTTGCCTCTGATGTTCATGCTTCCGATCTTGTTCGTGCCTTTCATGCGGCTCATCCTGGTCGGCCTGGGGGCTCTGGTGAGGGTTCGGTGACCCCTCCTCAAGGGGGGGGTACTGTTGTGAATTCTGTGGCTGAATTCACTCCTGTGGTCACAAGTGGTACTGCAGCTTCTGAGCTTCCTCCCTCAGGTGTTCTGGTGAGCTCGTTAACTGCTTCATTACTTAACTCCGCCTGATGCTGCTATCCTTGCTCATTGTCAATGTTTCAGTGTTGGATCTGAGCTTCTCCTGATTGTTCCTGTGACCTGCTGCTCTGTATAGCTAAGTGCTTTTTGCTTTTTTGTTGCTTTTTTTCTCTCCAGCTTGTCTTTTTTTTTGCTGGAAGCTCTGAGACGCAAAGGGTTTTTTTTGCCCCCTTTGCGTGGTTTTGCTTTAGGGTTTTTTGTAGACTGCAAAGTTCGCTTTACTGTCCTCGCTCTGTCCTAGAATATCGGGCCCCACTTTGCTGAATCTATTTCATCCCTACGTTTTGTCTTTTCATCTTACTCACAGTCATTATATGTGGGGGGCTGCCTTTTCCTTTGGGGAATTTCTCTGGGGCAAGTCAGGCCTATTTTTCTATCTTCAGGCTAGCTAGTTTCTTAGGCTGTGCCGAGTTGCCTAGGTAGTTGTTAGGCGCAATCCACAGCCGCTTTTAGTTGTGTTTAGGATAGGATCAGGTGTGCAGTCTACAGAGTTTCCACGTCTCAGAGCTCGTTCTTGTATTTTTGGGTATTTGTCAGATCACTGTGTGCGCTCTGATCGCTAAGCACACTGTGTTTCTGGATTGCCTTCATAACACCTGTCATTAGCAAACATAACACGATACCCTTTACACTGTGCATTGCCTGAGGCCACAGCACCGGGTCAAGCCACCCGTGACATCCCCCTCAAGAGACAGACCCCATTGGTCCGGTGCTGGGTACCCCGGTCTCTCGGGCGTCACAATTGGCGTCACGAACAGGATAGAGCCAGCCCATATACCGGGTATTGTGTGCCGTGATTGGAGCCCAAAACTTTGAAAACTTGGATGAAAAATCGTGAAAATTGACTTTATTAAAGAAAATTCCATTTCCCATTAAAAACTATTGAAAGTGACTTTTCCCCATTGGTTATAATGGAGTAAAGATGGCCGCCATCCCCTGAGGTAATCACCTCATAACCGTTAGGCGCGAGACTGTTAATTGAGCTACGCCATTACCTGAGCCCCAGTCTAACTGAAAAACTTCAGAATCCGCCATTACAGAGCGCGCGGCGGGCGGGAGCAGCAGGGGGCGTGTCATTGTGGGCGGCACCAAGCTGAGCGCTCTGACGTCAGAGCAAGGGGAAAACCAATCCTGCTGCACAGCAGAACGAATCTACACTATCCCGACGGAAGCGGAGGACCGGAAGGGTCCGGATTAACTAAGGGGGCACAGTATGTCGCAGCACGGAGACGCCGCAGCACCCGGCGGCGCTAATGCAGCTGAAAGACAGAGTGTCGATAGAGCGTCTGGTAGTGCAGCGGTGCAAGGAGTGGCGCCCATCATGCCGGTGCTGATGCCATACACCCCAGGTGGCCCGTGGCTTCCAATGTATGAAGGTGAGCCTAATACCCTTGACGATTTCAGAGAAAAGATGCTGGCCCATTTTAACATGTTCCCCGTGGGTGAAGTTCAGCGTGTTAGTCTCCTGATGATGCAGTTAAGTGGCCATGCTAAGCGAGAAGTCACAGCATGGGCAGCTGATCTAAAAGGCACTGTTGAACGCATATTTGCTGGATTAAAAGCTACATTTGAAACCACTGCCAGCAGCAAAGCTAAAATACGATTCTTTAATTGCAAACAAAAAGTTAATGAAGGCGTGAGAGACTTTGACTTAAACCTGCAGGAAGCCCTTAAATCACTTACACTGGCTGAACCCATTTTTAACACCGGAGCGGATAAACTGCTAAGAGATCAATTTATGGAGGGACTCTACACCCCTTCTCACCGGGGGCATGTGAGCATGCTTGTTTTTAAGAACCCTGAATTGACATTTGCTCAATTAAAGGAGAGCGCTATACGTCTCCAGCTGGCAGAGGCACCTCGGGATCAGGATCCTGCGCAACCTATGGCAGAGGCACCTCAACAACAGGGAGTGCCAGTGACATCAGCTATGTCCGGGGCCATTGCTAAGCCCCTGGGGCCCAGTACTAATGAGGCTCTTCAACAAAAGCTTGACTCTTTAACTGATGTTTTTGCTTCAATGGCTAAAACCATGCAGGAGATGAGAGGACACAAGATAGAGTTCGCAAACCGTAGAGAGGATGTTCCATGGATGAGACCCCGGAGATACCCGACATGGAGAGGACGACCCCGCGACCGCTACCAACCGGATGGACAGCCCATTTGCCGCCGTTGCCAGCAGCCAGGCCACTTTGCACGAGATTGTGATTTAAACGGGAATCACCTGTGAATGCGGGCCGCTTCGCAGGAATGAACTTTCAAGGAGCAACACCCTGGCACGACAGGTACATCGGAGGACGACCCATTATCCCTATCGTGCTGGATGGAATTCCCCTCAACGCTTTGCTGGACACAGGTTCCCAGATTTCATCTATACCGTATATCCTTTATAAGAGGTACTGGGCTGATGCAGATATTGATAAAGGGCCCTCTGATGTTGAACTAGATATATGGGCCAGTAATGGTAAGTTGGTACCGAAACTAGGATTCAGGGAGATGACCATAAAGATTGGTAAAGTAGAATTGAAGAAACAGGGTATAATTGTTGTTGATGTTGACCGGCGGAACTGTGAACCAACTGTATTGATAGGAATGAATGTGTTAGAGAACTGCTTTTCCGAAGTTATTTCTGTCTTACAGCAAATTGCTGAAACTGCCCAATCCTGCCAGCAGAGAGTTCTCCAAAGGGAAATAAAAGTATTGATGTTAAGGCAACAGGTAGAAGTTGCAGGTGGAGAAATCGGCAGTGTGAGGGTAAGTGATCCAACATCTATTGTAATCCCACCAAAAACAGAAATGCTGGTATGGTGTAGAGCAGCCATTGGTACTTATGGACGAGATTATCAAGCCTTAACCCTGCTGTTCTGTTGGTCAAAAATGACCGACTTTGAACTTCAATATTCTTTAAAATATTCAAGATGCGGCTCTGAAACCCGTGGCCGACCGACCCATCCTCATTTAAGTCAATCAACCACAAGTTTCAGAACCGCATCTTGAACACCCCAAAAAATATCAAAGTTCAAAATAGGTCTCCCCAGACCGAACAGAACAGCAGGGTTAATAGAACCAGTGTACACCGACAGCAGGCCCACTATACTCACAGCACGAGGGGTAGTCGAGGTACACCGGGGACGAGTGCCGGTACGACTTTTGAACTGTGGAGAGGAAGAGGTCACTTTGCCAAGGTATGCTACAGTGGCAAAGCTATATACTGTTGACAACAATGCCATCACAACCATTGAGCCCTTAGAACCAACCTGTCAGGTGGAAGGCAACGGCTCAGACGGAGAATTGGAGGATTGGTGTCAACAGCTACACGTGGGCATAAATTCAACACCTACCCATCAAAAACAAGGGGTGTATAGGCTAGTGACGGAATATGAACAAGTCTTCAGTAAACACCCATTGGACTTCGGACGGATAGAAGGGGTAGAACACACAATCCCCACCAGTGACCATCCCCCAATAAAAGAAAGATATAGACCCATACCGCCCGCTCACTATCAATGTGCAAAAGATATGCTGAGGGAGATGAAACAGGCCGGGGTAATAAGAGACAGCTGTAGCCCCTGGGCGGCCCCTCTAGTGCTTGTCAAAAAAAAGGACGGAACCATGAGAATGTGCGTAGACTACCGGCGGATTTATAACATCACCCATAAAGACGCCTACCCCTTGCCTAGGATAGAAGAGTCCTTGACTGCTTTGAAATCTGCTAATTATTTTTCCACCTTAGACTTAACAAGCGGGTATTGGCAAGTCCCTGTGGCTGAGAGAGATAAGGAAAAGACGGCATTCACCACACCAATGGGTCTATGTGAATTTAATCGCATGCCATTCGGACTCTGCAATGCATCCGGTACCTTCCAGCGGCTGATGGAATGCTGCCTCGGACACAAGAACTTCGAGACCGTCCTCCTGTACCTAGATGATGTGATCGTCTACTCAAAGACTTACGAACAACACTTAATAGACCTGGCAGAAGTGTTTGAAGCCTTATCCAGGTATGGCATGAAAATCAAGCCATCCAAATGTCACCTTCTCAAACCAAAGGTACAGTACCTGGGACACATCGTGAGTTCGGAGGGAGTAGCACCGGATCCCGAGAAAATAGGCGCCATAAGGGATTGGCCAAGACCTACCAACGCAAAAGAAGTGAGGCAATTCCTGGGATTGGTGGGTTACTATCGCAGATTTATAAAAGGATTTACCAAATTGGCAGCACCCTTGCAAGACGCCTTGGTAGGGCAGACGAAGAAACCTTCAAACCGAAACCCTCCTTTTCAGTGGAACGATGAAAGGGAAGACTCCTTTGAACAACTAAAGAAGGCACTAACCGGAGAAGAGGTTCTGGCATACCCAGATTACCATCAACCTTTCATCCTCTACACCGATGCCAGTAATGTGGGACTAGGAGCGGTGCTGTCACAAAAGCAAGAAGGTCGGGAGAAAGTCATCGCCTTTGCAAGTAGAAAGCTCCGGCCTACTGAAAGAAATCCAGAAAATTATAGCTCCTTCAAATTGGAACTACTGGCAGTAGTTTGGGCTGTGACTGAACGTTTCAAACACTATCTGGCTGCTGCAGAATTTATTGTCTATACTGACAACAATCCGTTGACCCACCTGGACACAGCCAAATTAGGTGCGTTAGAACAGCGATGGATAGCCCGGTTATCTAATTACAACTTCAAGATCAAGTATCGAGCAGGTCGCAAGAATGGAAATGCCGATGCCCTATCCCGGATGCCACACTTGAGAGATGTAGAAGAAGAAACGGGGGAGCTTGAAGAAATTGAAATACCAGCCTTCCATCATCCCAAGGCAAAACATCATCAGTCAAGTACCTATCAGAAACAACAAGAGGTGAATTTTAATCCGTTAGCACACCATAGATGGGCTGACACCCAAGACAGCAATCCGGCTGTGAAGTTGGTGAAGGAACTGTTAACTGAGCAAAGTGCATATCCCGATGAGGATGCCCCAGAAGAGACGCATCAACTCTGGAAAGAGAGAGGCAAAATGTTCCTGTATCAAGAGAAGCTCTGTAGAAGGTACACCAATCCGAAAACACATGAATTGGTTTGGCAGATTATCGTGCCTAAACAAGATGTCAAGATGGTCCTCAAAGCTTACCATAATGGTGCTGGTCACTTTGGTTGGAAAAAGTTAGAAGTACTTCTAAGAGAAAGATTTTATTGGGTCGGGATGAGAAAATCAATCGAACAGTGGTGCAGAAATTGTGGCCCGTGCAACCTCAGAAGAAACGATCAAAAGAACCAAAGAGCACCACTGCAGCCCATAATCACCAAACAACCACTTGAACTTGTAGCCATAGACCACGTGAAGTTAATACCAAGCCGGTCCGGCTATGTCTATGCCTTGACCATCATGGACCATTATTCACGCTTCTTGGTAGTAGTACCCGTAAAAGATCTGACAGCAAAAACAGCAGCCAAAGCGTTCCAAACGTACTTTTGTAGACCCCATGGATATCCGGAACAGGTTCTCACCGACCAAGGTACAGCCTTTGAATCAGAGATCTTCAGAGAATTCTGTAATATGTATGGTTGCAAAAAGATCCGGACGACGGCCTATCATCCACAAACAAACGGCTTATGCGAGAAGATGAACCATATTGTAATAGACCTACTAAAGACTTTACCTGAGACAGAAAGGAATCAATGGCCAGAGAAATTGCCTGACTTGGTGGATCTGTATAATCATGTCCCGGTGAGCTCCACCAACTGCACCCCAGCTTACCTTATTCGTGCAAGACCCGACCAATTACCAATCGATCTAGAAATGGGAATTCTGAAACCAGACACAGAAGTTCAAGACTCCAATTGGGATATCATACGGCAAAAGCAGTATCGCCAAGTGCAAGAGAGTGTGGAAAGAAGCCTTCAGCAAACTAGAGAAAGACAAGAGCGAACTTTCAACCAGAATGCTCTAGCGACCCCATTAAGACCGGGTGACCAAGTGCTCAAGAAAAATCGTCGAACCAATAAACTGGACAATCAGTGGGAAGCCGTACCCTACACAGTTTTACCAACAAGAGTGGATAATCCTAAAATGTGTCTCATTAGCAAAAACGGAGGCTTAACATCTGTACTAGTGTCAAGAGACAATCTTAAATTATGTCCGGAAGCATTGAAAGAGCCAGACGTTGTCCAGCCAGAACCAGAAGTTATTCAACCCATACAGGTTCAACCAGTAAAGGAAAAAGAAGAGGAAGTGTATCACACCTGTATAGGAGACTTTCCCAAAACCCTACTAACATACCATGGTGCAGTAGTGGTTCCCATGGTGGCCTTTTACCCAACACCGAACCCAATACCAGAAGTCCCAAGACAGGAAGAGGCTGACCCCGTACTACAGGAGATTCCAGGCCAGGAAGAACAGATTCCTGATCAGAGTGATCCCATTCACGGTGGACTTGCCAACAACATAGTCGTGGAATTATCTTTAGCAGAGCGGGCAGATACTACATCTGCAGTAGACAGTAGTACACCACATGGAGAGATACCGCTGTTACGTAGATCACAGCGTAGTACCCAGGGTCAATTACCGGCCAGGTATGCGGATTACCAACTATAAAACTATAGTCATTGTTATCATTCTGCAACGTTTAAGCCCAGTACCTACAGAGACTTGTCTGTATGAACTTCTTGCATATTCTTGAACTTTTTATCAGCCCGGAGGCACTAAATCAAAGCTCCGGAAAGACTGCTTTTTGAACTTTGCTTTTTGCTCTTTTTGAACTTTCTTTAGACGTTATATTGATAACTCCGTTGGAAAAATGGAACTAAATTCTTGGACACAAAGTGCAGTGCCTTTCCTAGTACCTTCAAGGATAGAACTGTATTAATGGACGCTATTTGAAGTGACTTTTTACAGAACTCTATTTTTGTTTCCTTGAGTGGTTTTTGTAACTTTTCATTTTTAAGACTCTGTACATATTAATTGTTATTTCAAAATGTTATCGTCCCACAGTCCCGGAGTACTGTTCTTAACTAAGGGGGAATGTGGCACCCCTAGAGGTATTTGCCACAAATATAGTTACTGACACTGAATACAAATACTAAAATAGCAAGACTGCACTACCTCCTCCGGCCAGAAGGGGGAGCTCCAGAGACTCCCCTTGATCCATTCTGGTCTGAGAGAAGAAATGGCAGTTGGGCTAAGGAGCTGAAAGTGAGAGGTCATACAGCTGAATTTCTAACAGCCCTATGACGGTTTCCAGGCCCAAATCACCGGCCTGAGGAGAAGAGGGATAGAGAAAAAGGACATTGTGAGAACCGGGTAGCATTAATCACTACCCAGAACAGGCGCAAAGACGGATACCGGATCCGAGGCTGTATTCATTACATATAATACAGCAACCGGAAAAACGTGAGGTGATATCAGCTTCACTAGGGTCGGACGCAGCAACAGACACAGAGTTCAGCGGTACTCCCGGAGGGGATAAGCCGATAAAAGGACTCGGGTTGCCCGTCGAACCAGGACCCGGAGGGGACAGATTGGGCCGGCAGCCAGTTCACATACAGCAGCAGGGCCACACAGATATTGCGTACAATAAGAGGCGAAGACCCCGGCAGGGTCAAAGTAACTCAGAGTTCCCATACAGACTCCGGTGACAGGACTGGTTGTAAATCCTTTTTTTGTTAAAGTAAACTGGTTAAACGTTTCAGTGCCTCAGTCTTTCATTTGGACAATAGCCATCTATCCAGGATTGGGATCATCACCGCTGGGAGAACCTGCTGCTGATCAAGTAAGTGCCTGTTCCCTCACGATACCCTTTACACTGTGCATTGCCTGAGGCCACAGCACCGGGTCAAGCCACCCGTGACATCCCCCTCAAGAGACAGACCCCATTGGTCCTGTGCTGGGTACCCCGGTCTCTCGGGCGTCACACTAAAATCTGATTTCATATCTGCGTATGTTTTTTTCCCTCTCCTCTCACAGTCAATATTTGTGGGGGCTATCTATCCTTTGGGGATTTTCTCTGAGGCAAGATAGGTTTCCTGTTTCTGTCTTTAGGGGTAATTAGATCTTAGGCTGTGTTGAGGGGTCTTCTAGTTGCGTTGCTTCTAGTTGCGCTGCTAGGTTCAGGGTTTGCGGTCAGTACAGGGACCACCTTCTCCAGAGTACGTCTCATGCTGCTCCAAGGCCACCAGATCATAACAGTACAACTGGCCAACAATGAGTTAATTGCATCTCAGAAGAAGGGTGGAAAGATTTTGAGCCATTTTTTTTTCCTTAGCCTGTTTGGTCTGTTCCTCCCTCTTTACCTCTGGGTGGCTACGGAGTCTAGTATTAACATGAATGTTCAGGAGTTAGTTTCTCGGGTGGATCAGCTTGCTGCTAGGGTACAGGGTATTTCAGATTTCATTGTTCAGACTCCTGCCTTAGAGCCTAAGATTCCCACTCCTGATTTATTCTTTGGTGACAGATCCAAATTTTTGAGTTTCAAAAATAACTGTAAACTGTTTTTTGCATTGAGACCCCAGTCTTCTGGTGATCCTATTCAGCAGGTTAAAATCATCATATCTCTGCTGCGTGGTGACCCACAGGATTGGGCATTTTCCCTGGAATCTGGCAATCCTGCTTTGCTTAATGTTGATTCGTTCTTTCAGGCATTGGGGTTGCTGTATGATGAGCCTAATTCTGTGGATCAGGCTGAGAAAATCTTGTTAGCCCTGTGTCAAGGTCAAGAAGCGGCAGAATTGTATTGCCAGAAATTTAGAAAATGGTCTGTACTGACTAAATGGAATGAGGATGCCTTGGCGGCAATTTTCAGAAAGGGTCTTTCTGAATCCGTTAAAGATGTTATGCTGGGGTTCCCCACGCCTGCTGGTCTGAGTGATTCTATGTCTTTGGCCATTCAGATTGATCGGCGCTTGCGTGAGCGCAGAATTGTGCACACTGTGGTGTTGTCCTCTGAGCGGAGCCCTGAGCCTATGCAGTGTGATAGGATTTTGTCTAGAGCTGAACGTCAAACATTCAGACGTCAGAATAGGTTGTATTTTTACTGTGGCAATTCTGCTCATGTTATTTCTGATTGCCCTAAGCGTACTAAGAGAATCGCTAGTTCTGTTGCCATCAGTACTATACAACCTAAATTTCTGTTATCTGTGACCTTGATCTGCTCATTATCATCATTTTCTGTCATGGCATTTATGGATTCAGGCGCCGCTCTGAACTTAATGGACTTAGAATTTGCCAGACATTGTGGTTTTCCCTTGCAGCCTTTGCAGAACCCTATTCCTTTGAGGGGCATTGATGCTACACCGTTGGCTAAAAATAAACCTCAGTTTTGGACACAGCTGACCATGCGCATGGCGCCAGCCCATCAGGAAGATTGTCGTTTTCTGGTGTTGCATAATTTGCATTATGATATTGTGCTGGGTTTTCCATGGTTGCAGCTACATAATCCGGTGTTAGATTGGAAATCCATGTCTGTGACTAGTTGGGGTTGTCAGGGGGTTCATGATCAGGTTCCTTTGATGTCAATCTCCTCTCCCCCCTCTTCTGAAGTTCCTGAGTTTTTGTCTGACTTCCAGGATGTATTCGATGAGCCCAAATCCAGTTCCCTTCCACCGCATAGGGACTGTGATTGTGCTATTGATTTGATTCCAGGTTGTAAGTTCCCTAAGGGCCGACTTTTCAACCTGTCTGTGCCTGAACATACCGCCATGCGGAGCTATATTAAGGAGTCTTTGGAGAAAGGGCATATTCGGCCATCTTCTTCACCGTTGGGAGCGGGGTTCTTTTTTGTTGCCAAGAAGGATGGCTCCTTGAGACCCTGTATTGATTATTGCCTCTTGAATAAGATCACAGTTAAATTTCAATACCCCTTGCCTTTGCTTACTGATTTGTTTGCTAGGATTAAGGGGTCTAGCTGGTTTACTAAGATTGACCTTCGAGGGCATATAATCTTATTCGTATCAAGCAGGGTGACGAATGGAAAACTGCATTTAATACGCCCGAAGGCCACTTTGAATACCTTGTGATGCCATTTGGACTCTCTAATGCCCCATCTGTGTTCCAGTCCTTCATGCATGATATCTTTCGGAGTTATCTTGATAAATTCATGGTTGTATATTTGGATGATATTTTGATTTTTTCCAATGATTGGGAGTCTCATGTGAAACAGGTCAGGATGGTATTTCAGATCTTCTGTAATAATGCTTTGTTTGTGAAGGGGTCAAAGTGCCTCTTTGGAGTGCAGAAGGTTTCTTTTTGGGGTTTCATTTTTTCTCCCTCATCTATAGAAATGGATCCGGTTAAGGTTCAGGCCATTCATGATTGGATTCAGCCCACATCTGTGAAGAGCCTTCAGAAATTCTTGGGCTTTGCTAATTTTTATCGTCGTTTCATTGCCAACTTCTCCAGTGTGGTTAAACCTCTAACCGATTTGACCAAGAAAGGCGCTGATGTGACGAATTGGTCCTCCGCGGCTGTTTCTGCCTTTCAGGAGCTTAAACGCCGATTTACTTCTGCCCCTGTGTTGCGTCAGCCAGATGTTTCTCTTCCATTTCAGGTTGAGGTTGACGCATCTGAGATTGGGGCAGGGGCCGTTTTGTCTCAGAGGAATTCTGATGGTTCCTTGATGAAACCGTGTGCCTTCTTTTCTCGGAAGTTTTCGCCTGCGGAACGCAATTATGATGTCGGCAATCGGGAGTTGTTGGCTATGAAGTGGGCATTTGAGGAGTGGCGACAATGGCTTGAGGGGGCCAAGCACCGTATTGTGGTCCTGACCGATCATAAGAATCTGATTTACCTCGAGTCTGCCAAACGGCTGAATCCTAGACAGGCTCGATGGTCCCTGTTTTTCTCCCGTTTTGATTTTGTGGTCTCGTACCTTCCTGGCACTAAGAATGTTAAGGCGGATGCCCTCTCTAGGAGTTTTTTTTCCTGATTCCCCTGGGGTTCTTGAGCCGGTCGGCATTTTGAAGGAAGGGTTGATTCTTTCTGCCATCTCCCCTGATTTGCGACGGGTTCTTTAGGAATTTCAGGCTGATAAGCCTGACCGTTGTCCTGTGGGGAAACTGTTTGTTCCTGATAGATGGACTAGTAAAGTGATTTCTGAGGTTCATTGTTCTGTGTTGGCTGGCCATCCTGGGATTTTTGGTACCAGAGATTTGGTTGGAAGGTCCTTTTGGTGGCCTTCTTTGTCACGGGATGTGCGTTCTTTTGTGCAGTCCTGTGGGATTTGTGCGTGGGCTAAGCCTTGCTGTTCCCGCGCTAGTGGGTTGCTTTTGCCATTGCCGGACCCTGAGAAACCTTTGACATATATTTCTATGGATTTTATTTCCGATCTTCCTGTTTCCCAAAGAATGTCGGTTATCTGGGTTGTCTGTGACCGATTTTCTAAGTTGGTTCATTTGGTGCCTTTGCCTTAATTGCCTTCTTCTTCTGATTTGGTTCCATTGTTTTTTCAGCATGTGGTACGTTTGCATGGTATTCCGGAGAATATTGTGTCCGACAGAGGTTCCCAGTTTGTTTCTAGGTTTTGGCGGGCCTTTTGTGCCAAGCTGGGCATTGATTTGTCTTTTTCCTCTGCATTTCATCCTCAGACAAATGGCCAGACTGAGCGAACTAATCAGACCTTGGAGACCTATTTGAGATGCTTTGTGTCTGCTGATCAGGATGATTGGGTGGCTTTTTTGCCATTGGCCGAGTTTGCCCTTAATAATAGGACTAGTTCGGCTACTTTGGTTTCGCCTTTTTTTTGTAATTTTGGTTTTCATCCTCGTTTTTCTTCTGGGCAGGTTGAGCCTTCTGACCTTCCTGGTGTGGATTCTGTAGTCGACAGGCTGCAGCAGATTTGGGCTTGTGTGGTGGACAATTTGGTGCTGTCTCAGGAGGAGGCTCAGCGTTTTGCTAACCGTCGTCGGTGTGTTGGTTCCCGGCTTCGGGTTGGTGATCTGGTTTGGTTATCTTCCCGTCATGTTCCTATGAAGGTTTCTTCCCCTAAGTTTAAGCCTCGATTTATTGGTCCTTATAGGATTTCTGAGATTATTAATCCGGTGTCCTTTCGCCTGGCGCTTCTGGCCTCTTTTGCTATTCATAATGTCTTGCATAGATCTTTGTTGCAAAATATGTGGAGCCCGTTGTTCCCTCTGTTGATCCTCCGGCCCCTGTATTGGTCGATGGGGAGTTGGAATATGTTGTTGAGAAGATTTTGGATTCCCGTTTTTCGAGGCGGAAGCTTCAGTACCTTGTCAAGTGGAAGGGTTATGGCCAGGAGGATAATTCTTGGGTTTCTGCCTCTGATGTCCATGCCGTTGATTTGGTTCGTGCCTTTCATCGGGCTCATCCTGATCGGCCTGGGGGCTCTGGTGAGGGTTCGGTGACCCCTTCTCAAGGGGGGGGTACTGTTGTGAATTCAGCTTTTGGGCTCCCTCCGGTGGTTGTAGAGGGTAATGCAGTTGTGCCTGGACTGCAGGAGTGGACAGGTGTATCTACTAATTGCAAAACTGACTTTGCTGGATCCTTTAGTCAGTGCCAGTTGTCCATTGTTCTTGAAGGATTCACTTCCCTGCTGGTCTCTCCAGTTTGCTGTGTTTTTCTAATAAGATAAGTCCTGGCTTTGTTTTTTGCTGTCCACCTGCAGTGGACCTTATAGTTCTGTGCATTTTCATGTTTTTGTCTTGTCCAGCTTGGTCTGTGAAGGATTTTTTGCAGCCTAGCTATTTCTCTGGAGATGCAGATATACCCCCCATGTCTTTAGTCAGATGTGGTGATCCGTATTTTCTGCGGTGGATATTTTCTAGTGTTTTTATACTGACCGCATAGTACTCTGTTCTATTCTTTCTTTTTAGCTAGTGTGGCCTCCTATGCTAAAATCTGATTTCATATCTGCGTATGTTTTTTCCCTCTCCTCTCACAGTCAATATTTGTGGGGGGCTATCTATCCTTTGGGAATTTTCTCTGAGGCAAGATAGGTTTCCTGTTTCTGTCTTTAGGGGTAATTAGATCTTAGGCTGTGTCGAGGGGTCTAGGGAGTGTTAGGTACCCCCCACGGCTGCTTCTAGTTGCGCTGCTAGGTTCAGGGTTTGCGGTCAGTACAGGGACCACCTTCTCCAGAGTACGTCTCATGCTGCTCCAAGGCCACCAGATCATAACAGACAGAGGTCCTAGCATTTTGATCCATGTAATATATAGATGTTGGTTATAAAAAGATATAGATTATCTTTACATTCTGGCTCATAGAGGTATCCTGAGTAGGAGGTCTCCGTCTTCTTTTGACATACACATAGTCTAACAGGACATGTAGAGAGGGGTAGTCCTCATGAGACGAACCCTTGTATTGCCCTAAGTGTTTTTCTATAGGTTAAATGAGAAAGTTTATCTGTATCTGAAGATATACTAGAGCAGGTGAAACATTGCCAAATAAATCACCTCCATCACCTTCCAAGCCCGACAGGTGCTAATCCCTATCTCCCCCCCCGCACAACGCCTTCCATTCATTGGAGAATCCCCCACGCGACTGAACTAAGCTCTCTCTCTAAGTGCCAGAAATTCCCTGTCAGCTCTATGTGTATGTGTCTACGGCATATAAGGAGGGGACCGGTTTCTTGCCTTTGGCTTTTTGTGTCAGAGTAGTGACAATAGCATCATAGAGTAATTAAGTTGACCGCAAAGTTTAGGTATTCATTTCTTTTTGTTCACATACCTTTGTTATGGCTCCTTGGCTCTTACTTCCACCTCTCAAATACTTAGAAGCAACCTCACCTTGTCTGGGTCTCCTCCATGGGTGTCACTCATTTATCTACATCCACAGACTAATTATGAGCTGTCAAAAGATGTGTGTTTAGACTGTCTTTCTATATGCTTTCTAAGCCAATGATTGCTGGAGAGATAGAAGAAAACAGAGGACATAAAGGTGAGGAAGCACAAGCTGGGGAACACCAAGCAACATAATATTACAAAAATGTTCTATAGCCAAATACATGAGGTCATCATGACATTACACTCTAGAAAGTGCACTGTATATACCTAGAAAACATCCATAGCCGTACACTAAAGAATGAGCATTGAAGATAGGTGAGATTTTCATAGAAAGTCCATCAAAGAAAGTAACACATTCAGCATTCAGTACTTCTGAACTCTGGCAACCAAGAGCAGATAGTTGCCAGTTCCAGCATTGGTGTATGGACTGGAGATGTAGTATGAAGGGGAACTTTTGGGCCAATTCATTATTGAATTTACAACTGCTTTTTGTCAATTTTTTTGCATTTTGCATATTTCTTTTGTTTACACCAAATTCATCTCTCAATTTGCGACTTTTTTTAAGTCTATTTTATATGTATTCATTCTAGGGTGCCAAGGAAAAATGAACTTTGCAAATTGGTAAGTCTTACCCCTCAAATTTGTTCCTTTTGGCATAAGGATTCACCATTCACTTGCTCAAGGTATATATATATATATATACCCATTTGTTCTTTTTAAGTTTGCCACTGTGGACGTGATTTAGGGTTTACAGATATTTTTACTTGATAATAATCATAACTGCGACCTTTCAAAAAGTTGCAATATTTTTCACAAATCCACTGGAGTGATTTTGTGCATGCCAGAAATTTTGAGCAATTTTTGTGACTATCTGTAAAACATGCGCCTTTTGCTGCAAAATGTGGCAAAAATGGAAAAAAAACAGGGGAAAAAAAGGACAGTTTGCCTAATTTCATAAAATGTATGAACTTTTTGATGAATTTGGTGCAAAAAAAAGGTCAGTGAATAATACAAGATTAAAAAAGAAAAGTGACTTAAAAGGGTTGTCCATTACTCGGACAACCCTTTTCAATCCCTATGTTTCCCCCCAGTAAAATAATAACACTTACACTCCCCTTCAGTGCCAGCAGTGTTCCAGCGGTGTAGGCCCTGGCACTCCAGGGGCTCGCTTTACATTGTTGTGTCATGCGTTCCCTATGGCCAACCAGTGCTGGCTTCAGTATCTTTCCCTATGGACATAATAGCCATCTCAGACCTTGAGAAAGACACCCTATTCTGTCGATACGTGTGGGTCTAGCAACTACTCTGCCTAACTGTTCTGCCACATGGGGGGCGACCATGACCTTAGAATAGGGTAAAGTATTTGGTCTTAGGCCATGTTCACACGGTGCAGTTTTTACTGTGGATCCGCAGCAGTTTCCCATGCGGTTTACAGTACCATGTAAACCTATGGAAAACCAAATCTGCTGTGCACATGCTGTGGAAAAAAACGCGCAGAAACGCAGCGTTGCTTTTTCCGCAGCATGTCAATTCTTTGTGTGAATCTGCAGCATTTCTGCACCCATTGACTTGCATTGAGTTGGGCACATCCACAGCAAAACCGCAGATGTAAAAAAGATCTGCTGTTTAGATGCGGGTGAAATGCTGCAGATCCGGAGGGGGGAAGTGTGTGGGCGGAGTGTGGGCGGAGACTTTGCGTGTGTGTGCAGGCGGTGTCTGTGCAGGGCTGTCGGGGGTCTGTGCGGGCTGCCCGTGGGTCTCTGCGGGCTGCTGGGGGTCTGTGGGGGCTGCCGGAGCTTGTGTGGTTTCCAGGGGGTCTGTCCAGGCTGCCAGGGGTCTGTGCTGGCTGCCTGAGGGTCTTTGCGGGCTGCTGGGGGTCTGTGCAGGCTGCCGGGGGTCTGTGCAGGCTGCCCAGGGGTCTGTGCGGGCTGTCGGAGATCTGTGCGGGCTGCCTCTGGGTCAGTACGGGCTGTCCGGGGGTCTGTGCGGGTGTGTGTGTGTGTGCAGGCATCGTCCGATGGGACTACAAGTCCCATCGGGCTATGTCTGCTGCAGTGACAGTGATTGACACATTAGCCAATGATGGGACAGTAGTAGTGCCATCATCCGGCTAATGTGTTGAATGTAAAAAAAAACAAAACACAAACATAACATACAACTGAACATACAACATATAACAGTACATACAACATATAACATGCAACATATAATATAATATAACATAACATACAACATATAACATATAACATAACATACAACATATAACATATAACAGAACATACAACAGACCATACAACATATAACATATAACAGAACATACAACATATAACATACAACATATAACAGAACATACAACAAAACATATAACATACAAAATACAACAGAACATACAACATATAACAGAACATACAACAGAAAACATATAACAGAACATGCAACAGAACATACAACATATAACATACAACATACAACAGAACATACAACATATACCATACAACATACAACATAACATATAACATACAATACATACAGTACATTCATACATTACATACAATACATACATATAGACATAGAGTACATACTCACCATCACCTTGTCAGCTTGATCCCCGAAGCCAGTGTCACCTTTAAAAAATATTAAAATAACAAATGCTATACTCCCTGATCCGCAGAAATCCAATTAAAATGAGTGTCCCATGACGATCTCCCATGGAGAGTAGCCACATCAGCTGATGCGACCGCTCTCCAGGGGGTCTAGGAATATAATGATGGAAGATATCCTTCCACACTGTATTCCTCCACCACTGTAAAAATAGTCCCTAGTCTCACTTGTGGCACTGCTGTGTGAGAAATTTCCCACGCAGCAATGCCATAAAGTGAGACTCTGAACTAAGGTTACCTCAGTGATACACTGCAGGAGCCATTGTCTCCTGTCAGTGTATCACTGAAGGTCTATAGAGCAATGACATCACCCGATGTCACTGTTCTATAGGGGAGATTGTTGTGGGACACTCGTTATTAATTGGACTGCGTCAGACAGGGACTATACGGTTTATTATTTTTAATTTTTTGCAGGCACTCGGGTATGGTAAGTATGGTTAAATTAAGAATAATAAAATACTTTTTTCTGGCTGTGTCTTTATTGTTTTTTAACTCTTTCACTACTATTGGATTAATAATGGATAGGCGTCTTATTGACGCCTCTCTATTATTAACCGGGCTTAATGTCACCTTACATTAGCAAGGTGACATTAACCCCTTATTACCCCATAACCCATTGCTACTCAGGAGTGGGAAGAGAGGGGTTAAGTGCTGGAGTTGGTGCATCTTACAGATGCACCATTTCTGGGGAAGCTGCGGGCTGGTATTTGTAGCCGGGGGGGCCAATATCCATGGCCCCTCTCTAGGCTATGAATATCAGCCCATAGCTGTCTGCGTACCTTTTCTGGCTATAAATTATAGGAGGACCCCATGTCATTTTTTTGGGGGTCCCCCTATTTTAATAGCCAGTACACAGACAGCTGCGGGCTGATATTCATAGCCTGGGAGGGGCCATGGGTATTAACCCCTTCCCAGGCTACAAATATTGGCTGTTGGCTTTCCCCCTCTACTTGAAGAAACAGCCACACTCAAGATATGGATTTTTGAATGCATATCAAAGGTGAAATTTATTGAAAGCACCACAGTGAATATAACGCGATGAGGTAACGCTTCAACCCCGTGTTGGGTCTTTATCAAACCTCACTGAAAAAGATAAACATACAATATATTAAAATCTAAAAGGACGAACAAGTTATATATCAGATCAATGAATTCTCTCCGTGGACACACAGAACGTAACAGTTACGTACAAATATATACAAATATAAATACCTATATATATAATTATATACAGAAAAAGCCCATGGAAAAATTGCGTGGAAAAGACTATCATAATTGCATTACGAACGCAAACATAGGTAGGATATAAACTAAAACGGAGCTGGAGAGCAATACATGTCACCAAAAGCATATCTAGAAAAAAGTCATTATATCTCCATAACATGGGGGAGGTGTGAACAAGAAGACTGACCTTGAAGGAATAGAGAGACAAGAGGAGGAGGAGAGGCCGCGCCGTAGGTAGTAGGAGATTCCTGGAAAGAACTGTGAAAAGCAGGGTATATACTAGATGTAAGTCAGGAAAGGGGGGGTTATATGCTGGAAACAGGTAATAGAGGACCGGGGGGAAAAAAAGCACAATCAGCATACATAATAATGTGGAGTACAGGGATCCAGAAATGCACAGAAGGAATCCAAGATACTGATGGCGGCTGGAATAGCGTAATTCTAAAGGTATAGTTAGTCAAGGACACCTAGCGATATGTTCAAGGGTTAACAAGATGGCAGCGCTGTAAAGAAAATACCTGCGGGTCCAGAGCATGGAGCTGACTGAGGTGGTGTGCGCCATGGTGGTCAGTGGATTAATATAGCGTCAGAACGGAAGCAGGAAGAGGTGGGGCAGGGGGCGCGAGGAAGGGTGCGCACGCGCAATATGGAATTAGGGACCGAGGTCTGGGACGCAGCGAAGGTGGAACGTTATGTGCAGGAGTCTGCACAATAGAGGGAGCGTTTAGAGCTCTGCACGCATGCGCCGTGAGGCGCTATGTCTAACGATGGAGTGCCGCGAGTAGGCACCAGCGTGGTAAGGGGGGGAAAGTGGTCAGCCCTGTGTGCGCACACGCCGTGGTGCGCCGTGCCCTGCTGCTGAAACATAGCAGCGCAGGCAGAATGGGGGAACCTGTAAGTCCGGCGTCACACTGGCGTATTGCATCCGATGCGAGAGCATCGGATGCGATATGCTAATGACACTCGGCTCCTGCTCGCAGCAGAGCAGGAGCCGAGTGTCATGCGTCTGTGCTCCGATTCTTTCGCACAGGGAGGATCGGAGCACAGCTGCGGAGGAGGTGGAGAAATGAATTTCTCCATCTCCTCCATTGCTGGGGTCCGCTTATAACGCACATCACTCAGATGATATCCGAGTGGTGTGCGCTGTCTCACTCGCACCCTTAGACTTATAGGGGTGCGAGTGAGCCGAGAGTTTTGCTGCGATTGTCTTGGTCCGAGGAAAATGGCAGACAAAAAGTCGGCTGCTGGGAGCTGCCCCATAGCTTAACATTGGTCCGAGTGCAATGCGATTTTTTATTGCATTGCACTTGGCCGTTTAAAACGCCAGTGTGACGCCGGCCTCAGAGTGGAAATGGGATAGTGTGGGTGGAGTCCAAGTGGCACGATCAGGATGCCAAAGGATGTATTGGAAATGGGGTAAAAAAATAAAAAAGTAGATAAATAATACTGACAATGAATGAATGTGATTAAGTGGTATCATGAAAAGAATAAAAATAAAATGAGGCAAATGGGAATTAAAATAGGATGAATAAAAATAATAAAGATAAATAAACAATGAAAAGGTAAATGGGAAAAATGAATTAAAAAAATTACAAAAATATAAAGAAATAAAAAATAAAAAGATAATAAAATAAAAAAATAAGGGACATGAAAAGATTACAAATTGAACTCATGATAAACTAAAGTAAGTATGAAACTAATAATGAAAATAAGAGTAAAAATAAAGAAAAAGAAACAGAAGCAAAATAAAGAATATATTATAAAAATGAAAATTGAAAATAAAAAATGAATAACAATGAAGAAAAAAAAGGTTGAACAAATGAAAAAAGTAAAAAAGAGAAAAAAATTGAAAATAAAACAAAAATAAAAATAAACGGAATGGGACAGTCTGGGTACTTACCCCAGTCGGATGTGGCAAGTTGTAGCGGTCAAACTGCCTAGAAGTAGGAAGACAGGTTAGTATACGGTAGGAAAAGAAAAGGTCAGCATGTTACACACACATCCACCGGTCATGTAATATGCGCACGTATGGTGAACAATTGAAGCAAACACTGAGAGAAAGCAGAATAACACATATCCCCATGATAAATAATTAGCAAACCAGGTCAAGTTCCCTATTCAGGCCTTTTGGTGTGAGCAGGGGCTGGCTGGCACTTTTCAGCCTGGGGGGCAATCACAAGGCGGTGGCCCTCCATTTCCCTGCTTATATCTGGCCACTGCATTAAAGTAGCAGAGATAACAGGCTTTAAAAACAGGCTGGTACACAGATATGGGAACAGAACGGAGCTTGCTGCATAGATATGGTAGCAGAATCAAGCTTACTCCAGAGATATGGGAACAGAACGGAGCTTACTCCGGAGATATGGGAGCAGAACCGAGCTTACTACAGAGATAAGGGAACTGAACAGAGCTTACTATAGAGATATGGGAGCAGAACCGAGCTTACTGCAGAGATATGGGAACAGAACCGAGCTTACTACAGAGAAATGGGAGCAGAACAGAGCTTACTACAGAGATCAGGGAGCAGAAAAGCGCTTATTGCAGAGATATGGGAGCAGTACCGAGCTTACTACAGAGATATGGGAGCAGAACCGAGCTTACTACAGAGATATGGGAGCAGAACCGAGCTTACTACAGAGATATGGGAGCAGAACCGAGCTTACTACAGAGATATGGGAGCAGAACCGGGCTTACTACAGAGATATGGGAGCA
The DNA here is from genome assembly GCF_032444005.1 of Ranitomeya imitator. NCBI lineage: Eukaryota > Metazoa > Chordata > Amphibia > Anura > Dendrobatidae > Ranitomeya > Ranitomeya imitator. The sequence continues at coordinate 723,538,948 of NC_091284.1, forward strand.
GAACTGAGCTTACTACAAAAACATGGGAGCGGAACCGAGCTTACTCCAGAGATATGGGAGCAGAACCGAGCTTACTACAGAGATATGGAAGGAGAACCGGGCTTACTACAGAGATATGGGAGCAGAACCGAGCTTACTACAAAGATGTGGGAGCAGAACCGAGCTTACTGCAGAGATATGGGAGCAGAACCGAGCTTACTACAGAGATATGGGAACAGAACAGAGCTTGCTACAGAGATATGTGAGCAGAACAGAGCTTACTACAGAGATATGGGAGCAGAACCAAGCTTACTACAGAGATAAGGGAGCAGAACTGAGCTTACTAGAGAGATAAGGGTGCAGGAGCAAGCTTACTACAGTGATAAGGGAGCAGAACTGAGCTTACTACAGAGATATGGGAGCAGAACCGAGCTTACTGCAGATATATGGGACCAGAACCAAGCTTACTACAGAGATATGGGAGCAGAACCGAGCTTACTACAGAGATATGGGAGCAGAACCAAGCTTACTACAGAGATATGGGAGCAGAACCGTGCTTACTGCAGAGATATGGGAGCAGAACCGAGCTTACTACAGAGATATGGGAGCAGAACTGAGCTTACTACAGAGATATGGGAGCAGAACCGAGCTTACTGCAGAGATATGGGATCAGAACCGAGCTTACTACAGAGATATGGCAGCAGAACCGAGCTTACTGCAGAGATATGGGAGCAGAACCGAGTTTACTACAGACATAAGGGAGCAGAACCGAGCTTAATAAGTCTACTACATGTAACAAATCCATATACACAAATGACCACGAAGCATGGTATAATACAAATACTTCCCACAATAGTAACCATGCAAACGACAGGACTCTGTTAGCCTATCATCAAATACTACATAGAACACTCAAAAAAAGATGATTATAAGGCAGTATGTATTAATTAACAACAAATCTTTATTAAAGTACTACAAAAGTTAAAAACCATATTGACAGATTTAGGGGAATAGAACAATATCCCTCTCCAAAATCAAATGTAGACGCACAGCGCCAGATGACAAACAGGTATATACCATATCAGATGTTTGCAGTGGGGAACACCAATCTTACCAACAATATAATTGATGTATGGTGTGAACATATACCATAATTACGGTGAAGCACAATATCACCCACCGCATTGTTACACACTACCTGGAAAATATCAATCATCCCCAACCTATATAGAGCCCATACCACTGATGAATGGAACCGATACCGCTGAACCAGTTATTACTGGTAAAACAACCAGCGGTCAGTGGACCGGTATAATTACCTGATAGGGGGCCGAGATATGGAATCCCTGCTGTCACCCGTGCCTGCGCGTCTGCCCCAACGTGCGTTTCGGACTCCTTGATGCCTTATAATCATCTTTTTTTGAGTGTTGAGTGTTCTACCTGTAACAAAGCCTGCTTCATAGAAACTGGAGCAGAACCGAGATTACGACATACATACAGTACCATAATCTAGATTACTACATTGATACAGTACCAGAACCAAGCTTACGTAGATATGGTGCCATAACAGAGCTTACTTACAAACATACATACAACAATATAGCTACACAGTGCCTAGTACTATCACCACTACACAGCGAATACATAATATTATAATATCACCATTCCCTCTACATGAAACTACACTCTATACAAAGACCAATGATGCCACCATCCACTCCCTGACCGAAGTTATGTCGCTTATCCATGTTATGTAAATAAAAGCTTATAACCTGATTTTAAGTTCATCCATTGGTTGTATAAATTATTCTTTTGAAAGCTGAAACCCTCCAAAATGTGGTTTTGGTTAAGAAAATAAACTGTCATCAATGCAGAAATATTGATCAGTTAATGGACACAGAATGGTCAGATTTTGGCAAGACAAAAGTTTTGACGCCCACAGAAAGTAATGTGATATTCAAACAAATAATTAACTTAAAATACAAATATATGTTGCACAACATTGGTGAATGAAGTTGTGGTGCTGTTAAAGTCATATTTAATATTTTATTTGACTTCCATGAGCTTGAAGGACTGCATCCATGCAGTTCAACAATGATTCATACAATGTATTAATGAAGTCATCAGGAATATGATACAATACGATACGATACACTTTATTGATCCCGTGGGAAATTATGGAATAGCAAAGAATGCAGTCTTACATGCCTCCCAGAGTTCACCTAGATTCTTTGGTTTTGTCTTCCAAGCTTCCTCTTTCATCCTACTCCAAACATGCTCAATAATGTTCATGTCTGGTGACTGGCCTGGCCATTCCTTGAGCACCTTGATCTTTTTTGCCTGGAGGAACTTTGTTGTAGAGATGGATGTATGAGATGGAGCACCATCCTGCTGCAGAATTTGACCCCTTTTATGATTTGGAATATAAGAGGTACCTAATACTTCTTGATATTTTAGGCTATTGATATTGCCTTCCACCTTGCAAACGTTTTGCACACCCCCATACTGAATGTAACCCCAGACCATGATCTTTCCACCACCAAATTTAACTGTTTTCAGGGTGTATTTTGGATCCATACGGGCTCCAGTAGGTCTCCTGCAGTATTTGTGGCTGCTGTGGTGTAATTCTACTGAAGATTCATCAGAGAAATCCACTTTCTGCCACGTTTCCAGCGTCCATCTGTTTAGCAGGCTGTGGGACTTAGCAAATGTCACATGGTTTTTTATTTGCCTTTTGTTTAGTGCTGGCTTCTGGGCACTGATTCGACCATGGAGGCCATTTCGAGACAGAATCCTACAAACTGTTCTAGTTGACACAGGGACTTGAAGTGACCAGGCCTGTTGGAGCTCTGCTGCATTGGAAGAGGGGCTTGCTTTGGATTTTCTAACCAAAAAACATTCCTTCTGAGCAGTGGTCTGCCATACGTGGGCATGGGCTTATCAAACACATCTCCAGTCTCTTCAAATCTTTTCTTAATTCTTTGTACTTGACGCTGAGACACATTAAAGGTGCCCGCCACCTCTGCAGTGGATCTGGTCTCTTGATAATCCAGGCTTTGGTCGCAGGGTAGATTTTTGGCATGTTGTCAGAGCCTAAGTTGCAGTTCAAGTGAAGGTCTGGGGTGCTGGGTTTCTTTTCATACACACACACTAATTAACCGATCACTTACTGAGCACAGGTGAGGATGTAAATTAGGATTGGGTGCATTATATGACCAGGCGACAAAACTTTTGTCTTGCCAAAATCTGACCATTCTGTGTCCATTAACTGATCAATATTTCTGCATTGACGACAATTTATTTTCTTAACCTAAACCACATTTTGGAGGGTTTCAGCTTTCAAAAGAATAATTTATACAACCAATGGATGAATTTAACGTCAGGTTATAACCTTTTATTTACATAACATGGATAAGCGACATAACTTCTGTCAGGGAGTGTACACCTTTTACAACTTGTATTCCACAATACTGATCATTAATTTAAAAAAGCACAATACTAAATGCCATTGTATACAGGAACTCTGTATTTACTGTCAGTGTAAAGATAATACAGTGATCACTGGTGACATTATACACAGGAGATCTGTATAAGGTGTCAGTGTACAGGTAATACAGTGATCACCACTGCCAGTGACATTATACACAGGAGCTTTGTATATAATAAGTGTATAGTGTCAGTGTTTAGGTAATACACTGACTCACTAGTGATGTCTCTAGCTGAAGTCCTTCATCTTTGCTTTTCATTTTCATCCAGCACAGACCGCCATCACTTCTTCCAGCCAGGACTCGTCTCTGCACAAAATAACACAGTTACCTAGAGCACGGCTTCCAGAGCACATTCTCCACTTTTTCCCTTTCTTCTACACTACACATCTGAATACAGAGGTGCACCCACAATCAATATATAATTGGTTATTATGCAACCTCATAGATTGTAAGCTTGCGAGAAGGGCCCTCATTCCTTTTGGTATCTGTTGATCTATGTGTTTATTGTTATGCTTAATGTTCATTGTCTGTACAAATCCCCTCTAAAATGTAAAGTGTTGCAGAAAATGTTGGCACTATAGAAATAAATTATAATTATTATTATTAACCCACCATTCCAAATATAAATTATAATCCACCACTGTGCACCCACTAACTATAAATAGCCACTTTCCCAATTTAATATATAAATTAATTAGCACCTGTACTCTTTCCCCTAATTAATTACCAGTCACTTCATCCTCAATGCCCCCCACTACAGTATGTACTTACCACTCTAACCCTAACCCCGATTCATTATAGTTACATGCCCCTCCCACCCCAATTCATTGTCATGTCTTTCTCTCCCACCCTCTATTCATTATCAACTGCTCTACCCCACATTCAATACATCATTTACTTCCCCACCCTTAAAATTCATTATTTGTTCTTCCCCTAGATCATCATTTTCTCTCCCACCCCCTCTTCAATTGATCATTTGCTCTCCCCACCCCCACCTTCAATTAAATTGCTGTCCCCTGTCCCTCACACTGAATTCATCATTTGCAGTCCCCCCACTTTAATTTGAAGTCCCCTTACTTCATTCATTGCAGTCCCCTATCCCCCCCTCAATTCACCTGCAGTGCCCCTTCATCATTTGCAGCCCCTATCCCCCTTCCATTTTATCATGAGCAGTCCCACCTCAGACACACTTCATCATGTGCAGTCTTGCAGTCCCCTTCTCCCCACTTCATCATGTGCAGTCCCCATTACCCACCCACTTCATCATGTGCAGTACCCTTACCCCCCACTTCATCATGTGCAGTCACCCTTACCCCCCACTTCATGCGCAGTCCATCTTACCCCCCACTTTATCATGAGCAGTCCCCATTATCCCCACTACATGTGTAGTTCACCTTACCCCCACTTCATCATGTGCAGTCCCCCTTAACCCCCAATTCATCATATGCAGTCCCCCTTACCCCCCACTTCATCATGTGCAGCCCCACTCCCCCATTTCATCATGTGCAGTCCCTCTTACTCCCTCCCACTTCATCATGTGCAGTCCCCCTTAACCCCACTTCATGTGCAGCCCCACTCTCCCTTCATCATGCGCAATCCCCCTTACCCCCACATCATCATGTGCAGCCCCATTCCACAATGTACAACCCCACTCTCCCCACTTCATCATGTGCAGCCCCCCTTAACCCCCAATTCATCATATGCAGTCCCCCTTACCCCACACTTCATCATGTGCAGCCCCACTCCCCCATTTCATCATGTGCAGTCCCCCTTACTCCCTCCCACTTCATCATGTGCAGTCCTCCTTACCCCCCACTTCATGTGCAGCCCCACTCTCCCTTCATCATGCGCAATCCCCCTTACCCCCACATCATCATGTGTGGCCCCATTCCACAATGTACAGCCCCACTCTCCCCACTTCATTATGTGCAGTCTCCTTTATCCACTAAACTCCATCATGTCCAGCCCCACTCCCCCATCATCATGTGCAACCCCACTTACCCCCTCACTCCATCATGTGCAGTCTCCTTTAACCTCCAAATTCCATCATGTGCAGTCTCCTTACACCCCTCCCACTTAATCACTTGCAGTTACCCACCATTAAATTTATTTTATAAAGAAAACAAAAAAGTTTTTCATGCTTACCTCACCAGTCGCTCCCCTGCAGCACCTCTCTGCTTCTAGCATTCGGGACATGTCGGCGCGTGCGTGAGGATGCCATTGCGCATGCCCGACACCTAACCTGGAAGTATAGAGAACATGAAGGGAGCAGAAGCTGTGCACCTGTCAAGGTGATAGCCAAGCATAGCTCCCGGCCCCAGCGCAGACGTGTGCGCTAACTGTGATGCGGCTTTGTCTGCTGCCGGCCACGTCACAGTACAGCGGACATGGCTGCACACAATTTGCTGTGTGGCTGTAGCCACCACCAGGCAGCCGGCCCTGAAAAGCTGGTGGGGGAGTGGCCTGGGGGGGGGGCATTTGCCTCTTTGCCACCTTGGCCAGTCAGCCCCTGAGTGTGAGAGTTTGTACGGTGTAAATCCAGTGGGATTCTCGTTCCTTTAACATTTTAGTGTGATTACCACCCCTCCTTGGTCTTTCAACCTGTTCAAGGACCTGAAAACGTAATTGGGAAACGGAGTGAATGGCCGACACAACATGATGGGGGAGAGGAAGCCAAGTTTTCTTGCAGGGTATAGTGGACTTGTGGCTGGTGATTCGATCACGGATGTGTTGAGTCGTCTCTCCGACATAGAGTAGGCCACAAGGACACTTGATTACGTTCACAACGTTGTTGGATTCACACCTAAAGAATCCCTTAATGCTATATTGTTTGCCGGAGTGAAGGTGGGTGATCGAGCTGGATTTAATGACGTTTGAGCAGCATGCGCAACCCAAACAGGGAAATGTGCCGCGTCTTTCTGTGCCAAGGAAGGTTTGTCTGGGTATTTTAGTAGAACTGCCCAGGTCTGCCTTGACAACTTTATCCCTAATGTTATTGGGTCTATGCTTACACATGAGCGGTGGTGCTCTAAAGGCCTCAATGTGGGGGTACGAGCATTCCAACATTGGCCAGTGTTTCCAAATTACATTATAGATTTTTGGTATGATGGGGTGGTGGGTATGGATAAATGGAACTCGTTCTGGTTTCGGTTGGATGAATGGGGGGATGAATTCAAGGCCAACATTTTTTCTCTGCAAGTTTCTAGGGTTGTGTCTAGCTGTGAACTTAAGGGACATATCCTCCAGACGGGCAGGTAGCAAGTCTGGATTGGAGACTATACGCACCACACGTTTGAATTGAGAGCGAGGCAAACTATTTTTTACGGATGAAGGGTGACAGCTGTGGTAATGGAGAAAGCTGTCGGAATCCGTAGGTTTAGAAAATATGTCAGTAGTGAGTAATCCGTTAGGCTCCCTTATAACGAGGGTATCGAGAAATGCTATCTGGGTTGAATCACAATTCATTGTGAATTGCAGTTCAGATCGGATAGAATTAATTCAATGAAGGTGACCAAGGAGTGATGTGGGCCCGTCCATAGACAAAAAATATCGTCTATGTAGCAAAGCCAGCATAAACTATGAATTTGAAAGAGGGAGTTCTCATAGACGTAGGCATTTTCAAAGGCATCCATGTAAATATTTGCATAAGCTGGGGCTACGTTAGCACCCATGGCGGTGCCCTGGGTCTGCATGTAATATTGGTCACCGAATAGAAAGTAGTTATTATGTAGAATGAGAGATAAAAGATCGAGGCACAATTGTCAAGAGTAACTCGTGAATGCAGATTGTTCGAGGAGGTCACCAACTGCTTTGATGCCTAAATCATGTTTGATGGAAGTGTATAGGCTCTTTACGTCGAGTGTGATGAGGAGACATTCCGGTGGGGTGGTGGAGAATTGTTTTAGGGTCTGAAGAAAGTGACCGGTGTCCAGGATAAATGACCTCATGTCCTTAGTCAGTGGAGTGAGGATCTTTTCTAGGAAGATTGAGATGGGAGCCAGGATGGAATCAGTAGAGGCGACAAATGGTCGGCCTGGTTGATTATTAAGAGACAGGGTAAGGATTGGTAAGGAACGTAGCTGTCTTGGAGTCAATCGTATTTGATGACTGATATTTTTGGAGAATTGTATTGATGTGAGATCTAATGACAGGGGTAGGATAGGACGGAATTTTCTTGTATGTGGTTGTGTCTGATAACTGTCTCAAAATCTCGGCTGAGTAGTCAGTGGTATTCTGTACAACAATTGCCCCACCCTTATCGGCTGGTTTGATGGTAATGCTCTTGTTGTTTTGAGAGAATCAAGAGCTTGCTTCTCAAGGGGGAGATATTGTTGTAGGTTGGGAGGTCACCCGTACGGTGTTGTTCAAGAATGGTGTCACGCCATTTTTTTCCATTTTTTTATTTTTTATTAAACGTTCTTTAAGAAACACAGGCCTTCCTATTATATATCTATGGATATATCTATGTATGATAGCTATGGCTATATCTTTCTATAGATATATTTATAGATAGATAGCTATATCTATAGATACATAGATGTTTCTATTCATATATCTATCTGGCTACTTTCACACATCAGGTTTTTGCCGTCAGGCACAATCCGGCGAATTTTTAAAATAACGGATCTGTTTTTTTTTCCGTCAGATCCATTTTTTTCTCATAGAGTTGTATTAGTGCCAGATTGCGCCTGATGGCCACATGTTTCATCCGTTCTTTGCTGGATCTGTCAGAAAAGCTGTTTCCAGCGGACAGAGAAAACGTACAGAAGAATGTTTTTTCTGTCTGGCGAAAAAACGCACAGCGACAGATCCGGCAAAAAATGTATGAAACTGAGTTGTGAAATGATGAATCCGGCCTCCGAATCCAGTTTTTCATGCATTTTTCCATTGAAATCATGCACATCTTCCATTCTCTCTCTCTCTAAAAAAAAACGGATCAGTTGCATAATTTTTTCACTATTTGCAATGGATCTGTTTTTACAAAAATTCGCCGGATGCTGCCTGATGGATAGATGTAGATAGATATATGGATAGTTAGGCTACTTTCACACATCAGTTTGTTTCCGTCAGGTAGGATCCGGCGTCGCACACTCATAGCTATAAGATATTGGTACTCAGTTGTGGGTGCACAATTCCAAAGTACTTGCTTAAATATGCAATATAAGTTTTAATGGTAAGTCAGCATCTGGAAATTGAAAAATCAGGCATTGTTTTGGTCTGTCCCAGATCTCTATTATGGCCTATGCCCTATGGTTCATAGCAAATGCAGGGGCTGACTCCATTAATTAGCCCCTGTATTTTCTTTTAACATTGGGACAAGGTCATGGGCACGGCCTGTTACACACCTATACAGTGGCCGTCTTTTCTGTTTGAATGTTCCAATTTATCAATAACACCTAAATTGCATATTTAAGTGAGTACTGTTGTATTTTGCTCTATAGGACGGACGCCAGTGTATCTGTCCACCCTAAGGACCCATTGTATAGACAAGCGCAATCTGCTGTTCTTTCCTTTACAGTCAAATTGTATACAGATGCATAGCTGCCAGACCGATGCTGAAAGAGCACATGTATGGCCTCCGTTTGGCGAATAGAGACCTATGGCAACAACATCATAATGTATATAGGGAAAGCTCGCAACGTATACTGTAGGCTACGTGCACAGACACAGTGTGAGCCTAAGCCTTATGTTGGTCACTAGTTCATAACACTGTGAAATGTGAACTGGGCCACAACAGTATACATTAATCACTAAATAACAGATAGATTGTTGTTTTTCTTTTTACTGATTTTATCTGTTTCTAACTCCCACAAAAAGAAGGCTGTCATTCACTGTAAATTGAGGTTCAAGAACGGAAGCAAGAGGGCAAGCAAGCAGGATCCATGCCTCTTTTAGGACACATTTAGATTTTTATTGTGACCTTGGGGCATTCCCAGTAAAAGAGAAGAGGAGATATAGTAAATAATCTCACATTTGTTTGTCTTTTGTGCTCTTTTTCCCTTCCATTTTTATTTTCAGCTCTGTAGATACAGACACAGTAATTGTGAAAATGTACCATAATTCTTAATAGTGATACCAACTTTATGATATAATTATTATTCTATTTAGTTATTTTACACTTTCCAAATTATGTTTTCATTGGTTTTCAAATTCAGTTCCAGCTTGTCACTATGTCAACCAGTTTCCCTATAAACTGCAGATTTATTAATTCCAAAAATGACACTATATTCTATATTATTCTTGATTATTCTATAAAAGGTTTTATATCACATATTTCATGACATTTTCCATCACCTTGAGTCAGATACTCATGAATTTACTCATTTTAAATTGTGAATCTACATTTGTACCAAGAGGTCATTGCTTGAGAATGTCCTTAGTTAGGTATTTTTTATTCCTATGTGTGTCCTCACATTTGCAGTTCTCTTAGAATTTAGACCTCAACATGACAATTTTATTTCTACCCTATAGAAGCCTATGGATTCCATGCATGATCTACCTAGTTTTAGTGAGATACCAGCACATAGCACTCATATTTTTTGCACAAATGGCCAGGACATTAAGGGACATGCACAACTTTTCACCTTACAGCATGGTGGGCAAAATGGAGACATCTGGGCCATACATCCAACAAGCTTCTCTCTTTACACCAGAAATATCATGCTTACTCTATAAACACTGGTGTGTGAACATTTGCATTTATAAGAAAAAGGAGAGAGAGGAAAGGCCTCAAATACGCAAATAAATGATTAAATAGTAAATACAGTGTTAGGGGTCGAGTTCCCGCTTCTGCACTGGGGGAATCTCGAGCCACTTCCGCTGCGGTCTCCCATTCTTGTCCAGCCGCAGTGGAGCCTGCTCAGCAAGGACGTCGGTCCCAGCGTCTTGCTCATTCTCACTCTGTTCAGAGAGTTAGTGCTGCTTCTCCAGTCTCTGCCATTAAAGTCAGTACTGGTCAGCAGCGAGCGGACTTCTCTGGGACTAAGTCCTTGTCTGCATGTACTGAGCATGCCCAGCGTAAGGTCTCCCGTTGGAGATCGAGGGTCATGTGCTCAGGCTCTGCAGCACATTCCATTGGTCCTCTTGGCAGGTCCTAGAAGGGCAAAAGTGCTGTGGCCACTTCCTGTGCTGCTCCTATATAAACTGCGCATGACCGCACGGCCATGCGCTAGTATTGTCTTGTTATTATGTGTGTGTGTAGATGGATGTATGTCGAAGGATGAAAGCTCCTAAATATCCCTCCCTAGTGTTGTTGACTGTTCGCGGATGATGGTAGCTATCTAGCGCCCGACTTGCCATCTACACGATACACACATCTCAGCGTCCTATAGCTGTGCCTGCCAGTACGGCGCCGTGCGCTTGCCTTGCGCTTTCCATACCCGAGTCTGGGTGGTTAGTGGCGTCCGTTAGTGCGGCATCGCTCGCACTCTTGTGCACATATTTGTCCTAAGGTTCTCTACACACCCAGTTGCGGTGTTACGCCAGCAAGGGTCTAATCGGGCTTCAATCCCTTCTGGGGTTAAGTCCGCTGACCACTTGCTCGCGCTTTAGTGCGGTACTGCGGTCCTGTGAGTTAACAGGATCGCTTTCTTCACGCTGGGTGAGGTTTAACCCACGCGTGTATACTTTAGTGTACCGCCATATTGTCTGCCAATTACTAGCAGCAGGTCTCCACCTGCACGGTGGACCCCGGACTGCGAACGCACCTTTATCATCTGTCTTGGTGCGTTCCGCCAGTCCTAACAGAATACTAGCGCCAGGGTCTGGCTAGTAAAATGGCGGACGACCAGCGTTTACAGCGGTACATCCAGCAGCTGGAGGGAAGGTTGGCGGCTCTTGAGCGTACAACCTCAGCTGTGGATGTCACTGCTGTAGCTGTGCAGGCTGCAAGTGTAGCCGCAGCCAGTTTGTCCACTGCCACCCCTGCTCCGACTTTATCCCATCTCCCACTACCTGACAAGTTTGCTGGAGAGAGCAAACATTGTCGTGGATTCGTGAGCCAGTGCTCTATCCATCTCGAGCTCCTGGCTGCACGTTTTCCTACAGAGCGGGCTAAGGTGGGATTTATTGTCTCGCTGTTGTCGGGCAGGGCGTTGGAGTGGGCTACGCCGCTGTGGGAGCGTGATGATCATGTGGTGCAGAGTGCTCCGTTGTTTCTGGGCACGCTGAAAAAGGTCTTTCTAGGACCTCAACTCACCCATGATACAGCGCTCCAACTACTGGCATTAACTCAGGGTGAGTCCTTGGTCAGCCATTTTTCCGTCCGATTCCGTACTTTAGCTTCCGAGCTGGAGTGGTCGGATAAAGCCCTTATCCCCATATTCTGGAGGGGCCTGGCTGACCATGTTAAGGACGCTCTGGCCACTAGGGAGATTCCTGCCACACTGGAGGAGTTAATATCTATTTCTACTCGTATAGACCTCCGTTTTAACGAGCGGAGGTTGGAACGAGCCCAGTGTAGGCAGAGGTTTCGGCTGGCTCCTACCTTCGCCAAACCTTTGAAATCTCCAGTCCAGGCATCTGAGTCACATGAGACCTTGGAGGTGACACGAGCGGGATCCAAGTCTCAGTCCGCTCGTGCACATAAGGTTCGTCATGTTTGCCAGCAGTCAGGACGTCTTGCCTCCAAGAGTCCTCAGCGGTCGGGGAAACGTCAGCGTCTAGTGGCAGTTGGAGGAGGTACACTAGACACGGCGACGTTTGCCTCAAAGTTGTCCTTCAAGGGGACAATTACCATAGGCCCATCCACTCTCACGGTCGAGCTATGCTTGGATTCTGGGGCAGAGGGTAACTTTATGTCCTCCGCCTTTGCCCAGCGTCACGCAATACCCTTGGTGATGCTCGCCCAGCCAGTGACCGTTCGAGTGGTAAATGGGTCAACACTACCTTCACAGATTACCCACCAAACCATTCCTTTCACCCTATCTGTGTCTCCATCACATCAGGAGATAATCTCCCTATTAGTCATTCCTGAGGGAATTGATGAGGTCCTGTTGGGGATGCCATGGCTTCGCTACCATTCTCCTCATATTGAGTGGTCCTCTGGGAGAATTTTGGGATGGAGTAAATCCTGTGAGGGTAGATGTCAGAGGGAGTGCGTTCAGGTTGCTACTACACAGGTACCCGCAGATCTTTCCTCTCTCCCCAAGCACTATTGGTCCCATGCAGACGTGTTCTCCAAAAGAGCTGCGGAGACCCTTCCGCCTCACCGCCCCTATGACTGTCCTATTGACCTCTTGCCTGGTGCTGAGCCTCCCCGGGGTCGAGTCTACCCGTTATCTCTCCCGGAGACGGAGGCAATGTCCCAGTATATTCAGGAGAATCTGGCAAGAGGATTCATTAGGAAGTCAGTGTCACCGGCAGGGGCTGGGTTCTTCTTCGTACAGAAGAAGACTGGAGACTTACGTCCATGCATAGACTACAGGGGTCTTAACGCCATTACCGTTAAGAACAAGTACCCATTACCCCTGATATCTGAGCTCTTTGATAGGCTACGGGGAGCAAAGGTATTTACAAAGTTAGATCTGCGGGGTGCTTACAACCTGATTCGCATCCGTGAGGGGGATGAATGGAAGATGGCTTTTAACACCAGGGATGGGCACTATGAATATCTAGTGATGCCCTTTGGGCTCTGTAATGCCCCAGACGTATTCCAAGACTTTGTGAACGACATCTTTCGGGATATGCTCACCACCTCGGTCGTAGTCTATCTGGATGACATTCTCATCTACTCTCCAGATATAGACTCCCATCGGAGAGATGTTCGCAAAGTCTTCGACCTCTTACGGGCAAACTCCCTCTACGCTAAGTTGGAGAAGTGTGTGTTTGAGCAGGAGTCCTTGCCTTTCCTTGGTTATATCATTTCTGCCCAGGGTTTGGCTATGGATCCTGCCAAGCTACAGGCTGTAATGGACTGGCAGGAACCCCATTCTCTTAAAGCGGTGCAGCGCTTTATGGGGTTCATTAATTATTATCGCCAGTTCATTCCACACTTCTCAACTTTGGTAGCTCCCTTGGTCGCCCTCACCAAGAAGGGAGCAAATCCCAAGTTGTGGTCAGAGGAGGTCTCCAAGGCCTTTCTCTCGATTAAGTCACACTTCGCTAGCGCTCCCATCCTACATCGCCCCGATGTAGATAAACCATTCATCTTGGAGGTGGATGCCTCATCCGTTGGTGCTGGAGCAGTCCTTTTCCAAAAGGATGCTCAAGGTCGGAAGCATCCTTGCTTCTTCTTCTCCAAGACCTTCACACCAGCGGAGAGGAATTATTCCATCGGGGACAGGGAGTTGCTAGCCATGAAGTTGGCTTTTTCAGAGTGGAGACACCTCTTGGAGGGAGCTCGCTTTCCCTTCCAAGTCTTCACTGACCACAAGAACTTGGTGTATATACAGACGGCCCAGCGGCTGAATTCTCGCCAGGCTAGATGGTCCCTGTTCTTCTCCCGGTTCCATTTTACTCTCCATTTTCTCTCCGGGGAGAAGAACGTTCGTGCCGACGCTCTCTCCCGCTCCGTAGTGTCATCTGAGGAGGAGGAGGAGGAGCCTCGGCTTATTGTCCCTTCTGAGAGCCTGAGAACTGTAGCTCCGGTTTCGCTGGAGTCTGTGCCCCCGGGCAAGACTTTCGTGCCAGCTAACTTGCGACCGGAGGTTCTCTCTTGGGCTCACTCCTCCAGAGTGGGGGGGCATTTTGGGACCAAGAGGACATCAGAGCTTTTGGCGAGAACATACTGGTGGCCGCATATGGCCCGAGATGTCAGGGACTACATTCAGGCGTGCGTTTCTTGCGCCCAGAATCGGTCTCCTCGGCAACGGCCTGCTGGGTTGCTTTACCCTCTACCGGTGGCAGACAGGCCCTGGGAGATGGTCGGGATGGACTTTGTGGTGGGTCTACCCAAGTCGCGTGGCTGCTCCATTATTTGGGTTGTCACTGACCATTTCTCTAAGATGGTGCATTTGGTGCCGCTTCCTCGGTTACCCTCAGCACGGGCCTTGGCGGTGTTGTTCGTTAAACACGTTTTCCGTTTGCATGGTATGCCTGATAAAATTGTCAGCGATCGGGGTCCCCAGTTCGCATCTCGGTTTTGGAGAGAGCTCTGCCGTTTACTCAGCATAGAGTTAAACCTCTCCTCTGCTTACCATCCCGAGACGAATGGGTTGGTGGAGAGAACCAATCAGACTCTGGTGACATATTTGCGACATTTCGTCTCTGCTAGGCAGGATGACTGGGCATCTTTGCTACCTTGGGCGGAATTTGCCCTGAACAACGCCGTAGCCGATTCCACTGGTCAAACTCCTTTTCTCCTTAATTACGGCCAGCATCCGCGTGTCCCTGTGCCCATGCCCGTGTCCTCCACCAATTCTAGGGTGGCAGACTGGGCGGTGGAGGCACGTGACATCTGGGACCGCACACAGGATGCTATCCGGGCCTCCAAGGAGAGAATGAGGGTTTCGGCTGATACACACCGGCGCCCCGCTCCGGTCTTTGCTCCCGGCGACTTAGTGTGGCTCTCCGCCCGTAACATCAGGCTGCGAGTTGAGTCCACTAAGTTTGCTCCTCGCTACATTGGCCCGTTTAAAGTTCTGGAACAGGTCAACCCTGTGGTTTACCGTTTGGCCATTCCTCCACGCCTTGGTATCACCGATACCTTTCACGTTTCCCTCTTAAAGCCCGTTCGTTTGTCTCGCTTTTCTGAGTCATCTGCTGGGACATCGGGTTCATCCACGGATGAATTTGAGGTGAATGCTATTGTGGGAAGCAAGGTGGTACGTGGCAAAAAATTTTATTTGGTGGATTGGAAGGGTCATGGTCCAGAGGATAGAACCTGGGAGCCTGTGGAGCACATTCGGGCTCCGCAGCTCATTGCTGCCTTTGAACGTAGCGAGGCCCAAGGAGGAGGGGGCCCTAGGAGGGGGGGTAATGTTAGGGGTCGAGTTCCCGCTTCTGCACTGGGGGAATCTCGAGCCACTTCCGCTGCGGTCTCCCATTCTTGTCCAGCCGCAGTGGAGCCTGCTCAGCAAGGACGTCGGTCCCAGCGTCTTGCTCATTCTCACTCTGTTCAGAGAGTTAGTGCTGCTTCTCCAGTCTCTGCCATTAAAGTCAGTACTGGTCAGCAGCGAGCGGACTTCTCTGGGACTAAGTCCTTGTCTGCATGTACTGAGCATGCCCAGCGTAAGGTCTCCCGTTGGAGATCGAGGGTCATGTGCTCAGGCTCTGCAGCACATTCCATTGGTCCTCTTGGCAGGTCCTAGAAGGGCAAAAGTGCTGTGGCCACTTCCTGTGCTGCTCCTATATAAACTGCGCATGACCGCACGGCCATGCGCTAGTATTGTCTTGTTATTATGTGTGTGTGTAGATGGATGTATGTCGAAGGATGAAAGCTCCTAAATATCCCTCCCTAGTGTTGTTGACTGTTCGCGGATGATGGTAGCTATCTAGCGCCCGACTTGCCATCTACACGATACACACATCTCAGCGTCCTATAGCTGTGCCTGCCAGTACGGCGCCGTGCGCTTGCCTTGCGCTTTCCATACCCGAGTCTGGGTGGTTAGTGGCGTCCGTTAGTGCGGCATCGCTCGCACTCTTGTGCACATATTTGTCCTAAGGTTCTCTACACACCCAGTTGCGGTGTTACGCCAGCAAGGGTCTAATCGGGCTTCAATCCCTTCTGGGGTTAAGTCCGCTGACCACTTGCTCGCGCTTTAGTGCGGTACTGCGGTCCTGTGAGTTAACAGGATCGCTTTCTTCACGCTGGGTGAGGTTTAACCCACGCGTGTATACTTTAGTGTACCGCCATATTGTCTGCCAATTACTAGCAGCAGGTCTCCACCTGCACGGTGGACCCCGGACTGCGAACGCACCTTTATCATCTGTCTTGGTGCGTTCCGCCAGTCCTAACATACAGTCTCTACATGCAGCTTTAAAGAAGCATTCAGACAAAATATTTTTCCATCCTTGCAGTTCAGTCTCTTTTTGCTTCTCTGTAATCTCCATCTTTTATCCATATTTCATTCCTAAACATTCTGCTATTAATTCCGTGATGCATCAGTACAGCATCACATCTGCAGATAGAGCCAGTACCATCTCTGCCTGCTGTGGTGACAGCGTGATGATTATTAACCTCCCATTTGTAATCTTCTCGTCAACAACTAATCATCATCAGTAACTGTGATAGGAGTTTCTACTTCCACCCCAAAGAAAAAAAAATCAGTGGTACAACACATGCAATTTCATTAAATAAGAACTTCTGGTGACTGAAATCGTGAGCCTCTTGAGATCATTCTGACCATTGTCACTTTATGAGGTCATAACTCTGGAACGCTTCAATGGATCCCACTGATTCTGAGAAAGTTTTTTCATAACGTTTTTTTTTTTCTGTCGAACCACAATTCAAAAGCAATGTCTGGTTTTCATTAAAAATTACTTGTCTATGCAATCACCCAACCAATAATTACTTGGATGTCTACATGGGCTGAGCATCATGAACAAGTATTCTTATGAGTGCTCAGTCACTGATTCTTGGACCATCTAAGTGCACCTCTGACACTGAGCTAAATAGACAAGACATAATTACAGTTTTTGAAATGGAGTTAAGTAATAAATATTCACTTATATAGTTTTCTTTGATTTTCTGCTATTACATGCATGAAATCTTTAGTTGAAGCACCACTCAAGATGGGGGCTGGAATGGGCGCAGCTTGATGTAGGTCCCCATGACTGCGTTGCCCTTGATTTTTTAAAAGCTGGGTTTGGGATTGGCTGGAAGGGGATGTGGGAGTAGTTGGGGGCTGGGGACAGGTTACAATGTAGGGAAAGTGCGGGAAAAAGGGAAAAACGCCACTTGCCTTAGAGAATCCAGCGGTAAAAGACCACCACTCTCTCTCCTTAGTGCGGACTCACCGTGGATTCGGTTGAGGGCCTGGTGGACAGACTGCGGTCGTGGCGCATTCTTGGAGGGACAGCTGTCCTCATTACTGGGTGATGCAGGTCAACAAGGCAGCAGGACGAGGCAGACCAGGCCCCCAGAATGGCTGTCACCGGACATGGTGAAGCGCGGCAGACGGAGGCCACGGAGCCCCTCTCGGGACCCTGCAAAGGCCAGGTGCAGTGGTGCAGCAGACCCGCCCTGTGCCCCCTCCGGCAGGAATCCAGGCACCCGCTCTGCAGGCATGGGTCGGGGGCGCATCCCAGCGATGAGGATTACCACGGCCAGCCAGGCTCCACCGGAAGTGCGGGCCACGGCGGAAGTCTGGACTGCTCGTGCGCAACGTGGATCTGCGCAGGCAGCTGTAGGAGGACGCCGGGTGGTGGCGACAGCGACAAGTCACCTGGGAATAAGGACACCTGGCAGGGGGAGCGGCTGGCAGAGCAGGTTGCCGGGCAGGCAGCCACAAGTGGCTCTGCTGGGCTCTCGATGCGTGGATGACAACAGGGCAATTACTGATGGCAGGCTACAGGAGGCTGCTGCCACGGATAGACCCAGGTCAAGCAGAAGTTTGAGGGAGCGACAAGTACCCCCTGCTTCAGTCCCCCCTGGTGACGTGGAGGCCAGGGGCGTGGGCCTGGAGCAGCAACGGGATAACGACGGGGGAAGTCTGGGAGCGAGCAGCCAGTGGACAGAGAGCAGCAGGAGTCCGGATGTCTGGCTGGCGGGGACACAGCACCAACGCTTCGTGAGTATATGTCCATGTCTCGTTTGTCACCATTAGGGGATCGTTCAGGGGAGGTTGGGGGAAGTCATAGCGCGGCGGC
This sequence comes from Ranitomeya imitator, assembly GCF_032444005.1. NCBI lineage: Eukaryota > Metazoa > Chordata > Amphibia > Anura > Dendrobatidae > Ranitomeya > Ranitomeya imitator. Next base: position 723,557,163 of record NC_091284.1, read on the forward strand.
TGACATTAGTTCCCTAGCTGGAGTGGATAGCTCAGGTGTGTCGGGCATTAGTGATATTCTGGCTGGGGTGTCGCATTTTTTGAGGAGTCTAGAAGGGGGTGTTGCGGAAGGTGCTGGGGTGTCACCTGTGGGAGCCTGGGTGCAGGGTTCGGGTTATAGATCGCGGGTGGAGAGCGACACAGGAAGGTCAGGGGTGTCGGCGCAGGCTTCGTCTGCAGGGGTATCAGCGTCAGTGCAGGCCGAAAAAGACAAGGGTGAAGTTGGATGACAGAGCTAAACGGGAGGTGTATGTATGCTTTGAGGGTCCGCTTGGTGCGCATTTGAAGAAAGAAGTAAAGGAAAAAATTTGGAAGGATGAGTATGTAGAGATTTTCTCCCTCCTTCCTTTGGAAAAATTTAATTTGGACAAGGGTATAAAGGATGATAGTAAAAAGGAGGAAGAGGAGAAGAGAAGGTGGCGATTGATTCCACAAACTTTTGTTAATTGGCAGCAGGCTTTTGCGATATTGGCTAGTGTAATAGGCGAGAAATTTCCGGACAACTGTTCGGGTCTCTTTTGTTATTTGGACACGATAGGGGAGGCACACCGTACTTATGGGGGTCAGGCGTGGCTGCGTTATGATGAGCAATTTCGTCAGAGGAAGGCGGTTAGGCCAAAAATCAAATGGGATCAAAAGGACATTGGGCTTTGGTTGAAGGTTATGGCCCCGGTGAGGAACGGGCAGTCCTTTCATGGGAGCGGAGGTGCCAGCAACCAACAGTCTGGACATGGAAGTGGGGGTCAGGGGACGCAGGGTGGAAAAGAAAAATCTGGCACATGTTGGCAATTTAACGATGGGCAATGTCAATATGGGAACACCTGCAAATTCAAACATGTCTGTCCCCATTGCAATGGAGGTTTCCATGGAGCGTCAAAGTGTTTTAAGAAAGCAAGGGGTAAGCCAGCCATGGGTGGCGGTCAAGGGGGAGACCCCAGTGAGGCTTCAAAAGATGGCCCCTTATCTAAATAGATACCCGGATCAAGAAAAGATGGGGATTCTTTTACTTGGATTTTCTGAAGGTTTTAGGATTCCGGCTCCTAATCATGCGGTTCCTTTTACTACTAAGAATTTGAGGTCAGCGGATTTGCATGCTGCAGTTGTTAGTAGTAAATTGGCAAAGGGGGTGGAACTAGGTCGGATGGCTGGGCCATTTAGTTGTTTGCCGGTTGAAGGTGTGATTGTTTCGCCTTTGGGGGTGGTGCCCAAGAAGGAACCGAACAAGTTTCGGTTGATCCAGCATTTTTCTTATCCAAGGGTAGGTCGGTTAATGATGGCATCGATGAGGAGCTATGCTCAGTGGTGTACACTTCAATTGATGCAGCAGTAAAATGGGTGCGGTTGTAGGATGAAGGGGCATTACTGGCTAAGACGGATATTGAATCGGCCTTTCGACTGCTCCCGGTTCACCCTGATAGTATTCCTTTGCTAGGTTGTTTTTGGGACGGTGGTTTTTATTTAGACAGATGTTTGCCTATGGGCTGTTCGATTTCCTGTTCATTGTTTGAAGCGTTTAGCACTTTTCTGGAGTGGGTGGTTAGGGACGTTACCGGAGTTTCTTCCATCATTCATTATTTGGACGATTTCTTGTTTAATGGTCCTCCAGACTCTGCAGTATGCAGGAATTTGTTAGCTACCATGGAGTGGATGGCTGGGATTTTTGGTGTTCCATTGGCGAGAGAAAAAACGGAGGGCCCGGGCAAGGTTTTGAGCTTTTTGGGCATTCTTATCTACTCAGAGAAAATGGAGTGTAGGTTACCGGAGGACAAGCTTTTGTTGCTTATACAGGAAGTCCACAGGATTGGTAGATTGCGTAAGGTGACGTTGAAGGAGTTGCAGTCCCTGTTGGGACGTTTGAATTTTGCGTGCTGGATTATGCCCATTGGCAGGATTTTTTGCCGTTTGGGGTGACATTTTTCAAAATCGGAAGGTTAGTTTTCACTGTGATAATTTTAGCGTGGTCTCTATTATTATCTAACTTCTTCCTCTCCCCCGGTGATTAGGTTGGTTAGGGAGTTGGTGCTGCGATGTCTGGAGTTGAATGCATACGTTTCTGCGGTACACGTACCGGGTGTGCAAAATTCGATAGCAGATGCTTTATCTCGATCACAGTGGAAACGTTTCCGGGAGTTGGCACCAGACGCTGAGGCCTCAGGAGTGGGATGCCTTCACATTTGTGGAAAATTATTGCGGACATAGAGGTCGGTTGATTCAAGCTTCAGTTTTAAGGCAGACGTGGTTAGCTTACCAATCGGCTTGGAAAATCTGGGAAAGCTGGTTGGGTCAGTGGGGAACGGTTGAGTCTGATAGTGACAGGACGCTGGCGGTGTTGTTTTTGGTTAGGAAAGCAGCCGAATAGGGTTGGTCCGTTTCAAAGGTGAATAAATTTATGGCAGGCCTGGCTTTTGGTTTTAAGCTGCAGGGATCGGTTGATATTACCAAAATTTTTTTGATAATACAGGCTTTGAAGGGTCTTCATAGTGGGAATGGTAGTTTCGACAAGCGCAGACCCATTTCGTTTAACATGTCAAAGAAATTGGGAGGCGTAGTTGGGGGAATTTGTTGTTCTCCTTTGAAGCGGTCCTTTTCAGGTTGGCCTATTCTTGGGCGTTCTTTGGGGCTTTGAGACTGGGGGAGCTAGTGCCTCCTAATAAAAACAGGGCCGGAGGTTTATTGGCGGAGGATGTTGATTTTTGGGCAGGAGGCATTTCGTCCTGGATTCGGCGGTCGAAAACTGACAAATTTGGAAAGGGTAAGCAGGTAGTATTAGAGAGGGTTGATGGATGTTTAATATGCCCACAATGTTGTTTGGAGGAGTACTGGAGTTTGTGGTCTGGTAGATCAGGCCCATTGTTTTGTCACCAGGATGGGGAGTTTTTATCACGATTTCAGTTTTTGGTGGTGTTTAAAAAGGTTTTATCGGTGTTGGGATTTGATTCTGGGAGTTACATAGTAACATAGTAACATAGTAACATAGTTAGTAAGGCCAAAAAAAGACATTTGTCCATCCAGTTCAGCCTATATTCCATCATAATAAATCCCCAGATCTACGTCCTTCTACAGAACCTAATAATTGTATGATACAATATTGTTCTGCTCCAGGAAGACATCCAGGCCTCTCTTGAACCCCTCGACTGAGTTCGCCATCACCACCTCCTCAGGCAAGCAATTCCAGATTCTCACTGCCCTAACAGTAAAGAATCCTCTTCTATGTTGGTGGAAAAACCTTCTCTCCTCCAGACGCAAAGAATGCCCCCTTGTGCCCGTCACCTTCCTTGGTATAAACAGATCCTCAGCGAGATATTTGTATTGTCCCCTTATATACTTATACATGGTTATTAGATCGCCCCTCAGTCGTCTTTTTTCTAGACTAAATAATCCTAATTTCGCTAATCTATCTGGGTATTGTAGTTCTCCCATCCCCTTTATTAATTTTGTTGCCCTCCTTTGTACTCTCTCTAGTTCCATTATATCCTTCCTGAGCACCGGTGCCCAAAACTGGACACAGTACTCCATGTGCGGTCTAACTAGGGATTTGTACAGAGGCAGTATAATGCTCTCATCATGTGTATCCAGACCTCTTTTAATGCACCCCATGATCCTGTTTGCCTTGGCAGCTGCTGCCTGGCACTGGCTGCTCCAGGTAAGTTTATCATTAACTAGGATCCCCAAGTCCTTCTCCCTGTCAGATTTACCCAGTGGTTTCCCGTTCAGTGTGTAATGGTGATATTGATTCCCTCTTCCCATGTGTATAACCTTACATTTATCATTGTTAAACCTTACATTTATCATTGTTACGAATCTCACTCTTTTAGAATTGGGCCTGCTACAGAGGCAGATGGTTTGGGTTTAGGAGCTGACACAATTAAAAGGATTGGTAGATGGAATTCGAATCGTTATTTGACTTACGTATGTCGTTAGGTATTTTTGTGGGCAAATTAACCCCTTAGCGACCGCCGATACGCCTTTTAACGGCGGCCGCTAAGGGTACTTAAACCACAGCGCCGTTAATTAACGGCGCTGTGGAAAAAGTAAATGGCGCCCCCCAGAGTCGGATTTTCTCCAGGGTCTCGGCTGCCGGGGGTAGCCGAGACCCCAGAGAACATGATTCGGGGTTTTTTTTACCCACCCCGCATTTGCGATCGCCGGTAATTAACCGTTTACTGGCGATCGCAAAAAAAACAAAAACGCGATCTCTTTTTAATTTCTCTGTCCCAGGTAGCCCCCCAATACTTACCTATATCCCCCGGTGCTCCTCGTGGCTCCCGGTGGGTGCCGCCATCTTCAAAATGGCCCCGGCCCCGCGAGAATCTTTGGGGTCTCGGCTGCCGGGGGTAGCTGAGACCCCAAAGAGCATGATCGGGGTCGGTTTTACCGACCCCTGTTTTGCGATCGCCGGTAATTAACTGTTTACCGGCGACCGCAAAAAAAAAAAAAGTAAAGTGTAATTCTCTGTCCTCTGATGTGATCGCACATCAGAGGACAGAGAAATAGGGGGATTCGGGGACCCTATCATACTCACCTGTGTCCCTGGATCATCCTGCTGCTCCTCCTCGCCGCCGGCAAAAGAAAATTGCGGGCGCATGCGCAGTGCACCCGCCATCTGTCTCCATCTGCTGGCCGGCAGGAGAACAGCAGTTGGGGCTAAAATTAGGGTTAGGGTTAGGGCTAGGGTTAGGGTTAGGGCTAGGGTTAGGGTTAGGGCTAGGGTTAGGGCTAGGGTTAGGGTTAGGGCTAGGGCTAGGGTTAGGGTTAGGGCTAGGCTTAGGGCTAGGGTTAGGGTTAGGGCTAGGGTTAGGGTTAGGGCTAGGGTTAGGGCTAGGGTTAGGGTTAGGGCTAGGGTTAGGGCTAGGGTTAGGGTTAGGGCTAGGGTTGGGGCTAAACTTAGGGTTAGGGTTGGGGCTAAATTTAGGGTTAGGGTTGGGGCTAAATTTAGGGTTAGGCTTCTTTCACACTTACGTCGGTACGGGGCCATCGCAATGCGTCGGCCCGACATACCGACGCACGTTGTGAAAATTGTGCACAACGTGGGCAGCAGCTGTAGTTTTTCAACGCATCCGCTGCCCAATCTATGTCCTGGGGAGGAGGGGGCGGAGTTACGGCCACGCATGCGCGGTCAGAAATGGCGGATGCGACGTACAAAAAAACGTTTCATTGAACGTTTTTTTGTGCCGATGGTCCGCCAAAACACAACTGATCCAGTGCACGACGGACGCGACGTGTGGCCATCCGTCACGATCCGTCAGCAATACAAGTCTATGGGCAAAAAACGCATCCTGCAGGCACATTTGCAGGATCCGTTTCTTGTCCAAAACGACGGATTGCGACGGAATGCCAAACGACGCAAGTGTGAAAGTAGCCTTAGGGCTAGGGTTAGGGTTGGGGCTAAAGTTAGGGCTAGGGTTGGGGCTAAAGTTAGGGTTAGAGTTGGGATTAGGGTTAGGGTTTGGATTAGGGTTAGTATTAGGGTTAGGGTTGGCATTAGGGTTACGCTTGGGATTAGGGTTAGGTTTGGGATTAGGGTTAAGGTTAGGGTTGTGATTGGGGGTGTATTTGGATTAGGGTTAGGTTTGAGGTTAGGGTTGAGATTAGGATTAGGGGTGTGTTGGATTTAGGGTTTTGATTAGGGTTATGGTTAGGGTTGACATTAGGGTTGTTTTGGGGTAAGGGTTGTGATTATGGTTAGGGTTAGTGATTAGGATTATGGATCAGGTTGGGATTAGGGTTAGGGGTGTGTTGGGGTTAGGGTTGGAGCTAGAATTGGGGGGTTTCCACTGTTTAGGTACATCAGGGGGTCTCCAAACACGACAGCCAATTTTGCGCTCAAAAAGTCAAATGGTGCTCCCTCCCTTCTGAGCTCTGCCGTGCGCCCAAACAGTGGGTTACCCCCACATATGGGGCATCAGCGTACTCGGGATAAATTGGACAACAACTTCTGGGGTCCAATTTCTCTTGTTACCCTTGTGAAAATAAAAACTTGGGGGCTACAATATCTTTTTTGTGAAAAAAAATTGCGCCCAAACAGTGGTTTACCTTCACATATGGGGTATTAACGTATTCAGGAGAAATCGCACAACAACTTTTGTGGTCTAATTTCTCCTGTTACCCTTGTGAAAATAAGAATTTGTGGGCGAAAAGATAATTTTTGTGTAAACAAAAGCGATTTTTTATTTTCACTGCTCTACGTTATAAACTTCTGTGAAGCACTTGGGGGTTCAAAGTGCTCACCACACAAATAGATAAGGTCCTTAAGGGGTCTAGTTTCCAAAATGGTGTCACTTGTGGGGAGTTTCCACTGTTCAGGCACATCAGGGGCTCTCTAAACGTGACATGGCGTCCGATCTCAATTCCAGCCAATTCTGCATTGAAAAAGTCAAACGGCGCTCCTTCACTTCTAAGTTCTGCGGTGCACCCAAAAAGTGGCTTACCCCCACATATGGGGTATTGGCGTATTCAGGAGAAATTGCATAGCAAAATTTATGGTTACATTTCTGTTTTTACACTTGTGAAAATAAAAAAAATGGTTCTGAATTAAGATGTTTGCAAAAAAAAGTTAAATGTTAATTTTTTCCTTCCACATTGTTTCAGTTCCTGTGAAGCACGTAAAGGGTTAATAAACTTCTTGAATGTGGTTTTGAGAACCTTGAGGGGTGTAGTTTTTAGAATGGTGTCACACTTCATTATTTTCTATCATATAGACCCCTCAAAATGACTTCAAATGTGATGTGGTCCCTAAAAAAAATGGTGTTGTAAAAATGAGAAATTGCTGGTCAACTTTTAACCCTTATAACTCCCTAACAAACAAAAATTTTGTTTCCAAAATTGTGCTGATGTAAAGTAGACATGTGGGAAATGTTATTTATTAACTATTTTTCATGACATATCTCTTTGATTTAAGGGCATAAAAATACAAAGTTTGAAAATTGCAAAATTTTAAAAATTTTCGCCATATTTCCGTTTTTTTCATAAATAATCGCAAGTAATATCGAAGAAATGTTACCACTAACATGAAGTACAATATGTCATGAAAAAACAATCTCAGAATCAGCGGGATCTGTTGAAGCGTTCCAGAGTTATAACCTCATAAAGTGACAGTGGTCAGAATTGCAAAAATTGGCTGGGTCATAAATACCAAATTGGCTCTGTCACTAAGGGGTTAAGTTATGCTGGTCCTTAACTGTTATTCTGTCTTTTAGGTCGGCCCCCTTTATTGACCTGGATTTTCGGACATTCGATCGTGTATTGGGGTGCATTGCGCGCTGATGATAGGCCACATGGTAGGCAATTAGGTTTTAGCTGTGATTCAGTAGTGATTCGATGGTTGGGGTTTAGGGGTATGTTATGGAATAGAATTTTCCCGGGCCATGCGTTTGGATAGAGCTCCGGATATTTTACTGGTGCACATGGGGGGGAATGATTTAGGTACAAAACTGGTTAGGGAACTGATTAGGGACATTTGCTTTGATATTTCAGATTGTGGGTCTCTTATCCTGGAATTCTGACGGTGTGGTCCGACATAGTGCCTAGGAAACAATGGAGGTTGGCTCGATCTTTGAAAGGAATTAATAGGGCCAGGATAAAGCTTAATAGGGCAGTGACAAATTTTGTATCCAGGAATGTTGGGATTGCGGTGAGGCATTTTGAGTTGGAGGCTGGGGTTGGTAATTTTTGGAGAGAGGATGGTGTGCACCTAAATGACATAGGTATTGATTTGTGTGCGCTCACCCTACAGGAGGGAGTTGAAAGGGCGTTGGCTTTGGTGGGGCACTCACGAGCCTGAGGTGATCATGGCTGTTCGTGGTTGGCGGGGGGCGGGGTTCTTGGAGTTGGCAATGTTTTATTGGAGGAAGGTCAATTGAATGGGGGTTGATCTGACTTGTGGTTACGGGCTGTGGACGGGGATTGTCCTCGGGAGCTTTGGGGTTTTTTGGTCTGCCCTGAAAAGGGTTACATGGTGCCCTCGAGCTGGTGGTCACGGCTGAGGGTAAAAAAGTGTTGGTTAAAATTTGGGGCGTTTTTTGCCTATATATGATGCCAGATCTTTTAGCTCCAAAAACCCTCCCCCTCAAGTCTTTTCAAATGTTTTTTGTTATATAATTATTATGTTTTGTTTGTTAATAAAACTGGCCTCTGTGGCCAAAATTATCCAAAGAATTTAACGTGTTATGTTTTTATTGTATAATTAGCGTTAAGTGGGGGTGGCGGGATTTTGGTTGGCTACAGTTGGCGGGGTTGGAGGTGTGGAGATAGTAAAAAGAGCCCAATTTGGCCTTACGCGGTCAAGAGATTTTGTTTATTTTTCCCCTTGTTAGGTGTCATGTGTTTAAGTGTCATGAAGATAGTAGCATACTCATTGGTCGCCATCTTCTCCCCGTTTTAGCAGCATTTTGGTCTGTTTTAGTGACTGCATTTGTGATCTATCGTATCACACATTGGTTACTATGTGGAGGCACTTTTGTGTCAATGCAAGTGTTTAAGACTAGAGAACATAGTTCTGAGTCCCACAGACTTACATTGAGAGAATATCCACTGCTGCACACCTATATCCAGCAGGTTATGGATGCTTTCATGTGGTGATGCAATGGAATAGAACACCGCTGAAACCTGGAGAAGATGGCGACCAGCAACTATCTTCATGACATTTACACATGATACCTATTAGTGGACAAATTTAAAAAAACTGCACAGGAGTGGTGCTTTAAATTGTTATGTTTTGCCTTAATCAGGTTGATCTAACTTTCAATATACACTGTTCAAAAAAAATAAAGGGAACACTTAAACAGCAGAATATAACTCCAAGTAAATCAAACTTCTGTGAAATCAAACTGTCCACTTAGAAAGCAACACTGATTGACAATCAATTTCACATGCTGTTGTACAAATGGAATAGATGGAAATTATTGGCAATTATCAAGACACACTCAATAAAGGAGTGGTTCTGCACGTGGGAGTCACAGGCCACATCTCAGTACCAATGCTTTCTGGCTGATGTTTTGGTCACTTTTGAAAGTTGGTTGTGCTTTCATGCCCGTGGTAGCATGAGACTGACTCCACATCCCACACTAGTGGCTCAGGTAGTGCAGCTCATCCAGGATGGCACATCAATGCGAGCTGTGGCAAGAAGGATTGCTGTGTCTGTTAGAGTAGTGTCCAGAGGCTGGAGGCGCTACCAGGAGACAGGCTAGTACACCAGGAGATGTGGAGGGGGCCGTAGGAGGGCAACAACCCAGCAGCAGGACCGCAATCTAAGCCTTTGTGCAAGGAGGAACAGGAGGAGCACTGCCAGAGCCCTGCAAAATGACCTCCAGCAGGCCACAAATGTGCATGTGTCTGCACAAATGGTTAGAAACCAACTCCATGAGGATGGTCTGAGTGCCCGACATCTACAGATGGGGGTTGTGCTCACAGTCCAACATCGTGCAGGGCACTTGACATTTGCCACAGAACACCAGAATTGGCAAATTCGCCACTGGTGCCCTGTTGTCTTCACAGATGAAAGTGAGTTCACACTGAGCACATGTGACAGAAGTGACAGATTCTGGAGATGCCGTGGAGAGCGATCTGCCTGCAACATCCTTCAGCATGACGGCTTTGGCAGTGGTTCAGTAATGGGGTGGCATTTCTTTGGAGGGCCGCACAGCCCTCCATGTGCTTGCATGAGGTAGCCTGACTGCCATTGGGTACCGAGATGAGATCCACAGACCCCTTGTGAGACCATATGCTGGTGCGGTTGGCCCTGGGTTCCTCCTAATGCAGGACAGTGCCAGACCTCATGTGGCTGGAGTGTGTCAGTAGTTCATGCAAGATGAAGGCATTGAAGCTATGGACTGACCCATCCTTTCCCCAGACCTGAATTCGATTGAACACATCAGGGACATCATGTCTCGCTCCATCCACCAACGTCACATCGCACCACAGACTGTCCAGGAGTTGGCGGATGCTTTAGTCCAGGTCTGGGAGGAGGTCCCTCAGGAGACTATCCGCTGCCTCATCAGGAGCATGCCCAGGCATTGTAGGGAGATCAGACAGGCACGTGGAGGCCACACAGACTACTGAGCATCATTTCCTTGTCTTGAGTCATTTCTACTGAAGTTGGATCAGCCTGCAATTTGATTTTCAACTTTGATTTTGAGCATCATTCCAACTCCAGACCTCCATGGGATATTAGTTGTGATTTACATTGATCATTTTTAGGTTTTACTGTTCTCATCGCATTCCACTATATAATGAATAAAGATTTACAACTGAAATATTTAATTCAGTAATATCTAGGATGTGGGATTTTAGTGTTCCCTTTATTTTTTGGAGCAGTGTATATAAGGCTGGTTTCATGATAAATTGTAGTCTCCCTCTGGGGTTTCCATATGAAGCCCAGAAAAATGGAATTCAGAAGAAACCCAGACAGAGCCATTGAGTATAGAAGCCAAAAGGAGTTTAAAGTCTGATAAAATCTGGTTGTGGAAACCCCCATACAATGTACCATATAGGGACCACCAGTTTACACCCACACTGACAGAACATCTCCCTCCAAGAACACTGCTCCGAGGCCTTTTCACTTTGAGTCATTTTCAGCATGACCTCTCCACAGTGAATCAGAGTAGATACTAGCTGTCTGACACAGACCACAGAATGGCAGAAATGGCAATGTAGAAGGCATATAATTTCTCTTTACTATTATGCTCTTGTACATCTGAGGAGAGGACCCAGACACACGCAGTAGCTACTCCTGGATATTGATGCCAGTTGTTGACATTGTGTCTACATTTTTTTATGGTCTCTAATATTGTTTTCTAACATAAGACCCATATAATAGAAGTGCAGTCAGCAAATTCAAGTGTTTTGGGGCTTATAATACATTATATGTCTGCAGCTATATTCATATTTAAGAATACAGAAATAGATGAAACCTAACAGACTGAGTCCAGCTCTGCGTACAAACTGCAAATTCACCATTATCTTTGCTGAACAACAACATTGATTGTGATGATGTGACGTTCCAGGATCTTGTAAAATGTAACCATGAAATATGTGGCGATTCTTAACTATTAAGGGTTATTTACACAGAAACCTGGCACTGCGATGTGATGTGCCATGTCCACACTACACTGGAGCACTTCTTCTTAATCAGGCCTGATTATAGTCAGCTGTAGACTTACTGGAAACGGCCTGTGTCTGCCCAAGCTGTAGACTTAAGGCCCCGTCACACATAGCGAGATCGCTAGCGAGATCGCTGCTGAGTCACAAGTTTTGTGACGCAACAGCGATCTCAGTAGCGATCTCGCTATGTGTGACACGTACCAGCGATCAGGCCCCTGCTGTGAGATCGCTGGTCGTGTCGGAATGGCCTGGGCCATTTTTTGATCGTTGAGGTCCCGCTGACATCGCTGAATCGCTGTCTGTCCCCGGCGCTCTGCTTCTCTGGTCTGGCTGTGAGCGCCGGTCAGCCGGAACGCAGAGCGGTGACATCACCGCTCTGCTTTCCGGCCGCTGTGCTCACAGCCAGACCAGAGAAGCAGAGCGCCGGGGACAGACAGCGGTAGGTAAGTATGTAGCGTTTGTTTTTTTTACTTTAACGATGGTAACCAGGGTAAACATCGGGTTACTAAGCGCGGCCCTGCGCTTAGTTACCCGATGTTTACCCTGGTTACCGGGGACCTCGGGATCGTTGGTCGCTGGAGAGCGGTCTGTGTGACAGCTCTCCAGCGACCAAACAGCGACGCTGCAGCGATCCGGATCGTTGTCTGTATCGCTTCAGCGTCGCTATGTGTGACGGGGCCTATAGACTAAAGTGTGACAGATCCCAGCATGAAACATTTGTAGGAGCAAGAAAAGCAGTCTAAGGCCACGTACACACTGAGTTTTTTTTACCTCAGTATTTGTAAGCCAAAGGCTGCCGTCACACTAGCAGTATTTGGTCAGTATTTTACATCAGTATTTGTAAGCCAAAACCAGGAGTGGAACAATCAGAGGAAAAGTATAATAGAAACATATGCACTAGGGATGAGCGAAACGGATCGGTCATTTTCATAAATCGGCGACTTTTAGGCAAAGTCGGGTTTCATGAAACCCGAACCGATCCTACAGTGGGATCGGCCATGCGGTACACGATCAGAGCGCCAAAGTCGCGTTTCATATGACGCTGTGACCGCCGTTTTTCATCCAATGAAGGAGGACGCAGAGTGTGAGCAGCGTGATGACATAGGTCTCGGTCCCCACGATCTTTGAGAAGGGCATGGCAGTGATTGGCTTGCTGTCTGTGGCGTCACAGGGGGTATAAAGGGGCGTGCACGCCGACCACCATCTTACTTCTGCCGATCTGAGCATAGGGAGAGGTGTTGCTGCAGTTAGTCAGAAGCAGGGACAGAGTTAGGGAGGAAATATAAACCCCCAAACCGCTTGTGCTGGAGCGATTTTCACTGTCCCACACCACCTTTTTGTGCAGGGACAGTGGAGGTTGTATTTTAGTGCAGCAGCTGCATAGCTGTGTGCACGGTGCTGTGCAGACCAACTGCTTTTTTTAAGGCAAAATTCCTGTTGCTCCTTTCTGCACAGTTACCTATCTTGTTTATTTGTCCACATTTTTGTGTTAAGCAGTCCTTTTTATGGCTGCCATACTTGTCCTGAGCTCATTGTAGGAAGCTTTTTATTTTTTTTTTTTAAATAATAATTCCAGCCACTTTCTGGCATGTTCATAGTGTTGTGTTATACCACTGGGCCAGAGTTGTGGTTCTGTGTCTCCCTCCCCCCCCAAAAAAAAAGGGAGATTAAAATTTGCACACAGTGTATATTCTGCTGTACTGCTAGTGTGTCATATATATCAGGCAGCCACTTTCTGGCATGTTCATAGTTTACTGTTATACCTCTGGGCCAGAGTTGTGGTTCTGTGTCTCCCCCCCAAAAAAAGGGAGATTAAAATTCGCACACACTGTATATTCTGCTGTACTGCTAGTCTGTCATATATATCAGGCAGCCACTTTCTGCCACGTTCATAGTTTACTGTTATACCACTGGGCCAGAGTTGTGGTTCTGTGTTTCTCCCCCCCCCCCCCAAAAAAAAGGGAGATTAAAATTTGCACACAGTGTATATTCTGCTGTACTGCTAGTGTGTCGTATATATCAGGCAGCCACTTTCTGCCACGTTCATAGTTTACTGTTATACCACTGGGCCAGAGTTGTGCTTCTGTGTCTCCCCCCCAAAAAAGGGAGATTACAATTCGCACACAGTGTATATTCTGTTGTACTGCTAGTGTGTCATATATATCAGGCAGCCACTTTCTGCCATGTTCATAGTTTACTGTTATACCACTGGGCCAGAGTTGTGGTTCTGTGTCTCCCCCCCAAAAAAAGGGAGATTAAAATTCGCACACAGTGTATATTCTGCTGTACTGCTAGTGTGTCATATATATCAGGCAGCCACTTTCTGCCACGTTCATAGTTTACTGTTATATCACTGGGCCAGAGTTGTGCTTCTGTGTCTCCCCCCCCAAAAAAGGGAGATTACAATTCGCACACAGTGTATATTCTGCTGTACTGCTAGTGTGTCATATATATCAGGCAGCCACTTTCTGCCACGTTCATAGTTTACTGTTATACCACTGGGCCAGAGTTGTGCTTCTGTGTCTCCCCCCCAAAAAAAGGGAGATTACTAGGGTTGAGCGACCTTGACCTTTTTAGAGTCGAGCCGTGTTTCGCGAAACCCGACTATCTTAGAAGTCGAGTCGAGTGGAATCGGCCGATTATCGCGAAAAGTCGGGTATCGACCGAAACACGAAACCCAATGCAAGTCAATGGGGGAGCATAGTCGGCAGTGAGTGGAGGCCAGGAAAACACCTACACTGCCCATTTTAATGGCAAAAACATCCATTCTTGTTACAGAAGCTTGTCAATCGTAATTTACCTTATAATAATTGGAAGGCATTTGAAATTGGGGGTCATTTGGCTAACGTTGTGGGGGGTAGGGCTGGTTCAAGTAATTAGTGGGCCCAGGAAATCTGGACCACATCACGGCAGTGGAGCAGGGAGAGGTAAGTATTTCAACTTTGCAAGTGCTGTGATCCTGAGCAAGCAGGGGGGCCCACTCGTTGGCATTGGCACTGGCACAGGGCCCCTCAAAGTACAGCGGTGTGTTTGCACGGCGGGGGCGCCTCCCACCGGCAGCAACACTTTTGCGTACTATGAGAGGCCCTGTGCCAGTGACGTCGCCAACTAGTATTCCTCCCCCCACCTGATGAAGGAACCTGCCCTTTCATCTGCACCTTCCTCTTTGTCCCCGTGTAAGGTGGTATGGTATGCGGGAAGAGGAACCTGACTATTATTATTATTATTTATTTATTATTATCGTCTGGCTACACAAGGCCTCGAAGGCTCCCTTATCTGGGAGTAGGAAAACAGCTTTTAAATCGGAGCAGCAGGAAAAAGTTTTGGCTTTCCTTGCTGACCCAGCCTCTAGCACTTTCGCCTCTTCTTCAGAAAGTTCCAAATATAAAAGCAGCGAGTCATCAGTGGATGCTCCCGGTCAGGAACAAGACGTTTAGAAAGGGAAATTGTTAACTGCCCATTGCAAGATGAATCGGACATGGAGTGCACTGATGCACAGCCACAGCTAGATTATTATGCTGTTCCATTGACTCAGATCACTACATTGCCCTCGCAGTGTACTGAGCCAGAATCTGACCCTGATGAGACTATGGTGCCCCGTCCCGAATGCTATAGCACCTTACAAGGTGACACAGAGTAAGGTGCACATGACATTGAAGATACATGACCCAGTTGTTGACCCAGATTGGCAGCCATTGGCATATATTGCATAGTATAAGTCTGCATGGACTTCAGTCTGCAGTGTGATCCCTTAGAAGTGTGTCCTTAAAAGTGTGGATTACAGTAGAATTAAAACCTGAATTGAACCTGAAGGGAACTGAAGGTAACTGGCCACAGTCTTTGAAAAGAATGTTTCTGTTTGTTTTCACTTTCACTCCTATAATCCTTCACTTTCTGCTACCTCCCCTGATCCCTACACCTAGTAAGGAAATGTTCATCTCCTCTTCAATCCTCCCCATCCACCTCACCTCCTCCTCCAAACTGTTCCTTAACATACAATCCTCTGTCTCCAAGCACAGACAGCCCCCTCAAGCCCTCTCCTGCTCCCACCTGCTAACACTTTCTCTGCTCCTTCTTACTGCTGGTGATATCTCTCCAAATCCTGGTCCTCCTCACCATATTCCCACAATCATTTCTACCTCCCATCCACGCTCTAGCACAAACTTCCGTAACCTCTCTAACCTAATACCCATTCACCCAGCCCCCGCTTCCCCAGTCCCACTAACGGGAGCTCTGTGGAACGCTCGCTCTGTCTGCAACAAGCTCTCCTACATCCATGATCTCTTTGTTACTACCAAACTTTCCTTCCTTGCCATCACCGAAACCTGGCTCACCCCCTCTGACTCAGTCTCCCCTGCTGCACTCTCTTACGGTGGCTTCCACCTTTCCCACACACCCCGCCCCAGCAGCAAACATGGCAGAGGAGTTGGTTTTCTCCTGTCAGATAACTGCTCCTTCACCCCAATCCCACTGCCACCCTCTGTTACCCTCCCTTCCTTTGAGGTGCACTCTATGCGCATCTATTCCCCCACCAACCTCCAACTGGCTGTCATTTACCGCCCCCCAGGGCCAGCCACCATCTTCTTTGACCACTTCACCACCTGGCTACTTCATTTCCTTTCTGCGGACATCCCCACTATCATCATGGGCGACTTCAACATACCCATTGACACTTCCCTCTCAGCTGCCACTAAACTTCTATCTCTCACTTCCTCCTTCAGCCTCACTCAATGGTCTTCTGCAGCCACTCACAAAGACGGTCACACACTGGACCTCATCTTCACCCGCCTCTGCTCTCTATCTAACCTCTCTAACTCACCTCTTCCTCTCTCTGACCACAACTTTCTCACATTCTCATCTCTCTCCACTCCATGTCTACAATCCCCACCCCACAAACTTTCACACCCTCGCAGAAATATTAAACATCTTGACCTACATTCATTCTCTGAATCCCTCCTCCCCCTCACAGGCATAAGTTCCATACACAATGCGGATGACGCTGCTGCTCTATATAATACCACAATAGCTGTAGCTTTGGAATCTGCTGCCCCACTTACACATACCAAAGCTCGCAAAATCAACAGACAGCCCTGGCACACCAGCCTGACCAAAGAACTTAGGCGAGCTTCCAGAGCTGCTGAGCGCAGATGGAAAAGATCCCACTCTAACGAGCACTTCATCGCATTCAAACAGTCCCTCACTACTTTCAAGACCACACTTGCCACAGCTAAACAAACCTACTTCTCATCTCTCATATCCTCCCTCTCTCACAACCCTAAACAGTTATTCAACACCTTCAATTCTCTCCTCCGTCCCCCAGCACCTCCTCCCTCCCCACTTATCTCTGCTGAAGACTTTGCCTCATTTTTCAAGCAGAAGATTGATAGCATTAGAGACAGTTTTGGTCAACAACCCCCAGAGCTCTTCCTCCCGATTTCACAGCCCTCCACCTCCAAAACCAACTTCTCCACCATTACAGAAGATCAACTCTCCACTCTACTCTCAAGATCACATCTCACCACCTGTGCACTTGACCCACTCCCATCCCACCTCATCCCAAACCTCACCACAATCTTCATCCCAACCCTAACCCATCTCTTCAACTTATCTCTAACAACTGGTGTTTTCCCCTCAAGCTTTAAACATGCCTCCATCACACCTATCCTCAAAAAGCCCTCTCTTGACCCATCCTCTGTATCTAGCTATCGCCCTATATCACTTCTCCCCTATGCCTCCAAACTACTGGAACAACACGTTTACCTTGAACTGTCCTCCCATCTCTCTTCCTGCTCCCTCTTTGACCGCCTACAATCTGGCTTCCGGTCACACCATTCCACCGAAACTGCCCTAACTAAAGTCACCAATGACCTCTTAACCGCCAAGAGCAAGCGACACTACTCTGTCCTCCTCCTCCTCGACCTGTCGGCTGCCTTTGACACAGTGGACCATTCCCTATTATTACAAACCCTCTCATCCCTTGGCATCGCAGACTTGGCCCTATCCTGGATCTCATCATACCTAACAGACCGGACATTCAGCGTCTCCCACTCACACACCACCTCCTCACCTCGCCCTCTATCTGTCGGAGTCCCACAAGGTTCAGTCCTTGGGCCCTTGCTCTTCTCCATTTACACCTTTGGCCTGGGACAGCTCATAGAATCTCATGGCTTTCAGTATCACCTCTATGCTGACGACACACAGATCTACATCTCTGGACCAGATATCACCTCCCTTCTAACCAGAATCCCTCAATGTCTGTCCACTATTTCATCCTTCTTCTCCGCTAGATTTTTGAAACTTAACATGGACAAAACAGAATTCATCATCTTTCCCCCATCTCACGCGACCCCCCCAACGAACCTATCAATTACAGTAAATGGCTGCCCACTCTCCCCAGTCCCACAAGCTCGCTGCCTCGGGGTAATCCTTGACGCTGATCTCTCCTTCAAACCACATATCCAAGCCCTTTCCACTTCCTGCCGACTGCAACTCAAAAATATTTCACGAATCCGTTCATTCCTCAACCATGAATCTGCAAAAACCCTAGTCCATGCCCTCATCATCTCTCGCCTTGACTACTGCAACCTCCTGCTCTGTGGCCTCCCCGCTAACACTCTCGCACCCCTCCAATCTATTCTAAACTCTGCTGCCCGACTAATCCACCTGTCCCCCCGCTATTCCCCGGCCTCTCCCCTCTGTCAATCCCTTCACTGGCTCCCCATTGCCCAGAGACTCCACTACAAAACCCTAACCATGACGTACAAAGCCATCCACAACCTGTCTCCTCCATACATCTGTGACCTTGTCTCCCGGTACTTACCTACCCGCAACCTCCGATCCTCACAAGATCTCCTACTCTACTCCCCTCTTATCTCCTCTTCCCACAATCGTATACAAGATTTCTCTCGCGTATCACCCCTACTCTGGAACCCTCTACCACAACACATCAGACTCTCGCCTACCATCGAAACCTTCAAAAAGAACCTGAAGACCCACCTCTTCAGACAAGCCTACAACCTGCAGCTACCACCGATCGACCAAACCGCTGCATGACCATCTCTACCCTCACCTACTGTATTCTCACCCATCCCTTGTAGATTGTGAGCCCTCGCGGGCAGGGTCCTCATTCCTCCTGTACCAGTTATGACTTGTATTGTTTAAGATTATTGTACTTGTTTTCATTATGTATACCCCTCCTCACATGTAAAGCGCCATGGAATAAATGGCACTATAACAATAAATAATAATAATAATAATACTTTCAGCAGGGTCACAATCTTGTTGTGTAGCGTGCACGGGGAATGTTGCGTTATGGGTCAATGTACCAGCAGACTCATCTATCATTGGCTGGGCAATGGGCAGGATGAGGAGGAAACACAGATATAGGCCCAAAGAATAAAGTTGGCTAAATGCAGTTCAAAATTGGTAACACAGGACTAACCAGGGGGCATTGCAGTGGAGGACAACTGGAATGAGAGGCTGACACAGAGAGTAGGCCCAAATCAGTAAGTAGTCGAAATGCAGTTCAAAATTGGCAACCGTAGTAAACAGGCGGCACAGCTTTGTTCAGTGGAGGAGAACAGCAAGGAGTGGCAGACACCGATAGTAGGCCCCAATCCAACTAGTAGGCCAAATGCAGTCTAATATTAACAACTACTTAACGAGAGCCTGAAAATGGAATTTCAGGACAGGAAACCAGGAGAACAGCAAGGAGCGGCAGACACTGTTAGTAGGCCCCAAACCAACTAGTACGCCAAATGCAGTTGTTCCATTTAACCACTATTTAACAAGAGCCTGAAGATAGAAGCTCAGGAAAGGCAACCTGGAGAACACCTTGGAGTGGAAGACACCGTCTCCACACCCCATACCCAATTTGTAGGCCTAATGCAGTGTAGTTTCCAACAACTACTAAACAAGAGCATTAAGATTGAAGCAATGGAGAGGAAACCTGGGGAACACCTTGGAATGGAACACACTGTCTCTACACCCCATACCCAATTTGTAGGCCTAATGCAGTGTAGTTTCCAACAACTACTAAACGAGAGCATTAAGATTGAAGCAATGGAGAGGAAACCTGGGGAACACCTTGGAGTGGAACACACCGTCTCTCTACACCCCATACCCAATTTGTAGGCCTAATGCAGTGTAGTTTCCAACAACTACAAAACGAGAGCATTAAGATTGAAGCAATGGAGAGGAAACCTGGGGAACACCTTGGAGTGGAACACACCGTCTCTCTACACCCCATACCCAATTTGTAGGCCTAATGCAGTGTAGTTTCCAACAACTACTAAACGAGAGCATTAAGATTGAAGCAATGGAGAGGAAACCTGGGGAACACCTTGGAGTGGAACACACCGTCTCTCTACACCCCATACCCAATTTGTAGGCCTAATGCAGTGTAGTTTCCAACAACTAAAAAACGAGAGCATTAAGATTGAAGCAATGGAGAGGAAACCTGGGGAACACCTTGGAGTGGAACACACCGAATCTACACCCCATACCTAATTTGTAGGCCTTATGCAGTGTAGTTTTCACCAACTACTAAACGAGAGTAGGAAGATCGAAGCAATGTGGACGAAACCTGGGGAACACCTTGGAGTGTAACACACCGTCTCTCTACACCCCATACCCAATTTGTAGGCCTAATGCAGTGTAGTTTCCAACAACTACAAAACGAGAGCATTAAGATAGAAGCAATGGAGAGGAAACCTGGGGAACACCTTGGAGTGGAACACACCGTCTCTCTACACCCCATACCCAATTTGTAGGCCTAATGCAGTGTAGTTTCCAACAACTACAAAACGAGAGCATTAAGATTGAAGCAATGGAGAGGAAACCTGGGGAACACCTTGGAGTGGAACACACCGTCTCTCTGCACCCCATACCCAATTTGTAGGCCTAATGCAGTGTAGTTTCCAACAACTACAAAACGAGAGCATTAAGATTGAAGCAATGGAGAGGAAACCTGGGGAACACCTTGGAGTGGAACACACCGTCTCTCTACACCCCATACCCAATTTGTAGGCCTAATGCAGTGTAGTTTCCAACAACTACTAAACGAGAGCATTAAGATTGAAGCAATGGAGAGGAAACCTGGGGAACACCTTGGAGTGGAACACACCGTCTCTCTACATCCCATACCCAATTTGTAGGCCTAATGCAGTGTAGTTTCCAACAACTACAAAACGAGAGCATTAAGATTGAAGCAATGGAGAGGAAACCTGGGGAACACCTTGGAGTGGAACACACCGTCTCTACACCCCATACCCAATTTGTAGGCCTAATGCAGTGTAGTTTCCAACAACTACTAAAAGAGAGCATTAAGATTGAAGCAATGGAGAGGAAACCTGGGGAACACCTTGGAGTGGAACACACCGTCTCTACACCCCATACCCAATTTGTAGGCCTAATGCAGTGTAGTTTCCAACAACTACTAAACGAGAGCATTAAGATTGAAGCAATGGAGAGGAAACCTGGGGAACACCTTGGAGTGGAACACACCGTCTCTCTACACCCCATACCTAATTTGTAGGCCTTATGCAGTGTAGTTTTCACCAACTACTAAACGAGAGTAGGAAGATCGAAGCAATGTGGACGAAACCTGGGGAACACCTTGGAGTGTAACACACCGTCTCTCTACACCCCATACCCAATTTGTAGGCCTAATGCAGTGTAGTTTCCAACAACTACAAAACGAGAGCATTAAGATAGAAGCAATGGAGAGGAAACCTGGGGAACACCTTGGAGTGGAACACACCGTCTCTCTACACCCCATACCCAATTTGTAGGCCTAATGCAGTGTAGTTTCCAACAACTACAAAACGAGAGCATTAAGATTGAAGCAATGGAGAGGAAACCTGGGGAACACCTTGGAGTGGAACACACCGTCTCTCTGCACCCCATACCCAATTTGTAGGCCTAATGCAGTGTAGTTTCCAACAACTACAAAACGAGAGCATTAAGATTGAAGCAATGGAGAGGAAACCTGGGGAACACCTTGGAGTGGAACACACCGTCTCTCTACACCCCATACCCAATTTGTAGGCCTAATGCAGTGTAGTTTCCAACAACTACTAAACGAGAGCATTAAGATTGAAGCAATGGAGAGGAAACCTGGGGAACACCTTGGAGTGGAACACACCGTCTCTCTACATCCCATACCCAATTTGTAGGCCTAATGCAGTGTAGTTTCCAACAACTACAAAACGAGAGCATTAAGATTGAAGCAATGGAGAGGAAACCTGGGGAACACCTTGGAGTGGAACACACCGTCTCTACACCCCATACCCAATTTGTAGGCCTAATGCAGTGTAGTTTCCAACAACTACTAAAAGAGAGCATTAAGATTGAAGCAATGGAGAGGAAACCTGGGGAACACCTTGGAGTGGAACACACCGTCTCTACACCCCATACCCAATTTGTAGGCCTAATGCAGTGTAGTTTCCAACAACTACTAAACGAGAGCATTAAGATTGAAGCAATGGAGAGGAAACCTGGGGAACACCTTGGAGTGGAACACACCGTCTCTCTACACCCCATACCCAATTTGTAGGCCTAATGAAGTATAGTTTCCAACAACTACTAAACGAGAGCATTAAGATTGAAGCAATGGACAGGAAACCTGGGGAACACCTTGGAGTGAAACACACCGTCTCTCTACACCCCATACCCAATTTGTAGGCCTAATGCAGTGTAGTTTCCAACAACTACTAAACGAGAGTATTAAGATTGAAGCAATGGAGAGGAAACCTGGGGAACACCTTGGAGTGGAACACACCGTCTCTCTACACCCCATACCCAATTTGTAGGCCTAATGCAGTGTAGTTTCCAACAACTATTAAATGAGAGTATTAAGATTGAAGCAATGGACAGGAAACCTGGGGAACACCTTGGAGTGGAACACACCGTCTCTCTACACCCCATACCCAATTTGTAGGCCTAATGCAGTGTAGTTTCCAACAACTACTAAACCAGAGTATTAAGATTGAAGCAATGGAGAGGAAACCTGGGGAACACCTTGGAGTGGAACACACGATCTCTACACCCCATACCCAATTTGTAGGCCTAATGCAGTGTAGTTTCCAACAACTACTAAACGAGAGCATTAAGATTGAAGCAATGGAGAAGAAACTTGGGGAACACCTTGGAGTGGAACACACCGTCTCTCTACACCCCATACCCAATTTGTAGGCCTAATGCAGTGTAGTTTCCATCAACTACTAAACGAGAGCATTAAGATTGAAGCAATGGAGAGGAAACCTGGGGAACACCTTGGAGTGGAACACACCTTCTCTCTACACCCCATACCCAATTTGTAGGCCTAATGCAGTGTAGTTTCCAACAACTACTAAACGAGAGCATTAAGATTGAAGCAATGGAGAGGAAACCTGGGGAACACCTTGGAGTGGAACACACCGTCTCTCTACACCCCATACCCAATTTGTAGGCCTAATGCAGTGTAGTTTCCAACAACTACAAAACGAGAGCATTAAGATTGAAGCAATGGAGAGGAAACCTGGGGAACACCTTGGAGTGGAACACACCGTCTCTCTACACCCCATACCCAATTTGTAGGCCTAATGCAGTGTAGTTTCCAACAACTACTAAACGAGAGCATTAAGATTGAAGCAATGGAGAGGAAACATGGGGAACACCTTGTAGTGGAACACACCGTCTCTCTGCACCATATACCCAATTTGTAGGCCTAATGCAGTGTAGTTTCCAACAACTACTAAACGAGAGCATTAAGATTGAAGCAATGGAGAGGAAACCTGGGGAACACCTTGGAGTGGAACACACCGTCTCTCTACACCCCATACCCAATTTGTAGGCCTAATGCAGTGTAGTTTCCAACAACTACTAAACGAGAGCATTAAGATTGAAGCAATGGAGAGGAAACCTGGGGAACACCTTGGAGTGGAACACACCGTCTCTCTACACCCCATACCCAATTTGTAGGCCTAATGCAGTGTAGTTTCCAACAACTACTAAACGAGAGCATTAAGATTGAAGCAATGGAGAGGAAACCTGGGGAACACCTTGGAGTGGAACACACCGTCTCTCTACACCCCATACCCAATTTGTAGGCCTAATGCAGTGTAGTTTCCAACAACTACAAAACGAGAGCATTAAGATTGAAGCAATGGAGAGGAAACCTGGGGAACACCTTGGAGTGGAACACACCGTCTCTCTACACCCCATACCCAATCTGTAGGCCTAATGCAGTGTAGTTTCCAACAACTACTAAACGAGAGCATTAAGATTGAAGCAATGGAGAGGAAACATGGGGAACACCTTGTAGTGGAACACACCGTCTCTCTGCACCCCATACCCAATTTGTAGGCCTAATGCAGTGTAGTTTCCAACAACTACTAAACGAGAGCATTAAGATTGAAGCAATGGAGAGGAAACCTGGGGAACACCTTGGAGTGGAACACACCGTCTCTCTACATCCCATACCCAATTTGTAGGCCTAATGCAGTGTAGTTTCCAACAACTACAAAACGAGAGCATTAAGATTGAAGCAATGGAGAGGAAACCTGGGGAACACCTTGGAGTGGAACACACCGTCTCTACACCCCATACCCAATTTGTAGGCCTAATGCAGTGTAGTTTCCAACAACTACTAAACGAGAGCATTAAGATTGAAGCAATGGAGAGGAAACCTGGGGAACACCTTGGAGTGGAACACACCGTCTCTACACCCCATACCCAATTTGTAGGCCTAATGCAGTGTAGTTTCCAACAACTACTAAACGAGAGCATTAAGATTGAAGCAATGGAGAGGAAACCTGGGGAACACCTTGGAGTGGAACACACCGTCTCTCTACACCCCATACCCAATTTGTAGGCCTAATGAAGTATAGTTTCCAACAACTACTAAACGAGAGCATTAAGATTGAAGCAATGGACAGGAAACCTGGGGAACACCTTGGAGTGAAACACACCGTCTCTCTACACCCCATACCCAATTTGTAGGCCTAATGCAGTGTAGTTTCCAACAACTACTAAACGAGAGTATTAAGATTGAAGCAATGGAGAGGAAACCTGGGGAACACCTTGGAGTGGAACACACCGTCTCTCTACACCCCATACCCAATTTGTAGGCCTAATGCAGTGTAGTTTCCAACAACTACTAAACGAGAGCATTAAGATTGAAGCAATGGAGAGGAAACCTGGGGAACACCTTGGAGTGGAACACACCGTCTCTCTACACCCCATACCCAATTTGTAGGCCTAATGCAGTGTAGTTTCCAGCAACTACTAAACGAGAGCATTAAGATTGAAGCAATGGAGAGGAAACCTGGGGAACACCTTGGAGTGGAACACACCGTCTCTACACCCCATACCCAATTTGTAGGCCTAATGCAGTGTAGTTTCCAACAACTACTAAACGAGAGCATTAAGATTGAAGCAATGGAGAGGAAACCTGGGGAACACCTTGGAGTGGAACACACCGTCTCTCTACACCCCATACCCAATTTGTAGGCCTAATGAAGTATAGTTTCCAACAACTACTAAACGAGAGCATTAAGATTGAAGCAATGGACAGGAAACCTGGGGAACACCTTGGAGTGGAACACACCGTCTCTCTACACCCCATACCCAATTTGTAGGCCTAATGCAGTGTAGTTTCCAACAACTACTAAACGAGAGTATTAAGATTGAAGCAATGGAGAGGAAACCTGGGGAACACCTTGGAGTGGAACACACCGTCTCTCTACACCCCATACCCAATTTGTAGGCCTAATGCAGTGTAGTTTCCAACAACTACTAAACGAGAGCATTAAGATTGAAGCAATGGAGAGGAAACCTGGGGAACACCTTGGAGTGGAACACACCGTCTCTACACCGCATACCCAATTTGTAGGCCTAATGCAGTGTAGTTTCCAACAACTACTAAACGAGAGCATTAAGATTGAAGCAATGGAGAAGAAACCTGGGGAACACCTTGGAGTGGAACACACCGTCTCTCTACACCCCATACCCAATTTGTAGGCCTAATGCAGTGTAGTTTCCAACAACTACTAAACGAGAGCATTAAGATTGAAGCAATGGAGAGGAAACCTGGGGAACACCTTGGAGTGGAACACACCGTCTCTCTACACCCCATACCCAATTTGTAGGCCTAATGCAGTGTAGTTTCCAACAACTACTAAACAAGAGCATTAAGATTGAAGCAATGGAGAGGAAACCTGGGGAACACCTTGGAGTGGAACACACCGTCTCTACACCCCATACCCAATTTGTAGGCCTAATGCAGTGTAGTTTCCAACAACTACTAAACGAGAGCATTAAGATTGAAGCAATGGAGAGGAAACCTGGGGAACACCTTGGAGTGGAACACACCGTCTCTCTACACCCCATACCCAATTTGTAGGCCTAATGCAGTGTAGTTTCCAACAACTACTAAACGAGAGCATTAAGATTGAAGCAATGGAGAGGAAACCTGGGGAACACCTTGGAGTGGAACACACCGTCTCTCTACACCCCATACCCAATTTGTAGGCCTAATGCAGTGTAGTTTCCAACAACTACTAAACGAGAGCATTAAGATTGAAGCAATGGAGAGGAAACCTGGGGAACACCTTGGAGTGGAACACACCGTCTCTCTACACCGCATACCCAATTTGTAGGCCTAATGCAGTGTAGTTTCCAACAACTACAAAACGAGAGCATTAAGATTGAAGCAATGGAGAGGAAACCTGGGGAACACCTTGGAGTGGAACACACCGTCTCTACACCCCATACCCAATTTGTAGGCCTAATGCAGTGTAGTTTCCAACAACTACTAAACGAGAGCATTAAGATTGAAGCAATGGAGAGGAAACCTGGGGAACACCTTGGAGTGGAACACACCGTCTCTCTACACCCCATACCCAATTTGTAGGCCTAATGAAGTATAGTTTCCAACAACTACTAAACGAGAGCATTAAGATTGAAGCAATGGACAGGAAACCTGGGGAACACCTTGGAGTGAAACACACCGTCTCTCTACACCCCATACCCAATTTGTAGGCCTAATGCAGTGTAGTTTCCAACAACTACTAAACGAGAGTATTAAGATTGAAGCAATGGAGAGGAAACCTGGGGAACACCTTGGAGTGGAACACACCGTCTCTCTACACCCCATACCCAATTTGTAGGCCTAATGCAGTGTAGTTTCCAACAACTATTAAATGAGAGTATTAAGATTGAAGCAATGGACAGGAAACCTGGGGAACACCTTGGAGTGGAACACACCGTCTCTCTACACCCCATACCCAATTTGTAGGCCTAATGCAGTGTAGTTTCCAACAACTACTAAACCAGAGTATTAAGATTGAAGCAATGGAGAGGAAACCTGGGGAACACCTTGGAGTGGAACACACGATCTCTACACCCCATACCCAATTTGTAGGCCTAATGCAGTGTAGTTTCCAACAACTACTAAACGAGAGCATTAAGATTGAAGCAATGGAGAAGAAACTTGGGGAACACCTTGGAGTGGAACACACCGTCTCTCTACACCCCATACCCAATTTGTAGGCCTAATGCAGTGTAGTTTCCATCAACTACTAAACGAGAGCATTAAGATTGAAGCAATGGAGAGGAAACCTGGGGAACACCTTGGAGTGGAACACACCTTCTCTCTACACCCCATACCCAATTTGTAGGCCTAATGCAGTGTAGTTTCCAACAACTACTAAACGAGAGCATTAAGATTGAAGCAATGGAGAGGAAACCTGGGGAACACCTTGGAGTGGAACACACCGTCTCTCTACACCCCATACCCAATTTGTAGGCCTAATGCAGTGTAGTTTCCAACAACTACAAAACGAGAGCATTAAGATTGAAGCAATGGAGAGGAAACCTGGGGAACACCTTGGAGTGGAACACACCGTCTCTCTACACCCCATACCCAATTTGTAGGCCTAATGCAGTGTAGTTTCCAACAACTACTAAACGAGAGCATTAAGATTGAAGCAATGGAGAGGAAACATGGGGAACACCTTGTAGTGGAACACACCGTCTCTCTGCACCCCATACCCAATTTGTAGGCCTAATGCAGTGTAGTTTCCAACAACTACTAAACGAGAGCATTAAGATTGAAGCAATGGAGAGGAAACCTGGGGAACACCTTGGAGTGGAACACACCGTCTCTCTACACCCCATACCCAATTTGTAGGCCTAATGCAGTGTAGTTTCCAACAACTACTAAACGAGAGTATTAAGATTGAAGCAATGGAGAGGAAACCTGGGGAACACCTTGGAGTGGAACACACCGTCTCTCTACACCCCATACCCAATTTGTAGGCCTAATGCAGTGTAGTTTCCAACAACTACTAAACGAGAGCATTAAGATTGAAGCAATGGAGAGGAAACCTGGGGAACACCTTGGAGTGGAACACACCGTCTCTACACCGCATACCCAATTTGTAGGCCTAATGCAGTGTAGTTTCCAACAACTACTAAACGAGAGCATTAAGATTGAAGCAATGGAGAAGAAACCTGGGGAACACCTTGGAGTGGAACACACCGTCTCTCTACACCCCATACCCAATTTGTAGGCCTAATGCAGTGTAGTTTCCAACAACTACTAAACGAGAGCATTAAGATTGAAGCAATGGAGAGGAAACCTGGGGAACACCTTGGAGTGGAACACACCGTCTCTCTACACCCCATACCCAATTTGTAGGCCTAATGCAGTGTAGTTTCCAACAACTACTAAACAAGAGCATTAAGATTGAAGCAATGGAGAGGAAACCTGGGGAACACCTTGGAGTGGAACACACCGTCTCTACACCCCATACCCAATTTGTAGGCCTAATGCAGTGTAGTTTCCAACAACTACTAAACGAGAGCATTAAGATTGAAGCAATGGAGAGGAAACCTGGGGAACACCTTGGAGTGGAACACACCGTCTCTCTACACCCCATACCCAATTTGTAGGCCTAATGCAGTGTAGTTTCCAACAACTACTAAACGAGAGCATTAAGATTGAAGCAATGGAGAGGAAACCTGGGGAACACCTTGGAGTGGAACACACCGTCTCTCTACACCCCATACCCAATTTGTAGGCCTAATGCAGTGTAGTTTCCAACAACTACTAAACGAGAGCATTAAGATTGAAGCAATGGAGAGGAAACCTGGGGAACACCTTGGAGTGGAACACACCGTCTCTCTACACCGCATACCCAATTTGTAGGCCTAATGCAGTGTAGTTTCCAACAACTACAAAACGAGAGCATTAAGATTGAAGCAATGGAGAGGAAACCTGGGGAACACCTTGGAGTGGAACACACCGTCTCTACACCCCATACCCAATTTGTAGGCCTAATGCAGTGTAGTTTTCAACAACTACTAAACGAGAGCATTAAGATTGAAGCAATGGAGAGGAAACCTGGGGAACACCTTGGAGTGGAATACACCGTCTCTCTACACCCCATACCCAATTTGTAGGCCTAATGCAGTATAGTTTCCAACAACTACTAAACGAGAGAATTAAGATTGAAGCAATGGAGAGGAAACCTGGGGAACACCTTGGAGTGGAACACACCGTCTCTACACCCCATACCCAATTTGTAGGCCTTATGCAGTGTAGTTTTCACCAACTACTAAACGAGAGTAGGAAGATCGAAGCAATGTTTACGAAACCTGGGGAACACCTTGGAGTGTAACACACTGTCTCTCTACACCCCATACCCAATTTGTAGGCCTAATGCAGTGTAGTTTCCAACAACTACTAAACGAGAGCATTAAGATTGAAGCAATGGAGAGGAAACCTGGGGAACTCCTTGGAGTGGAACACACCGTCTCTCTACACCCCATACCCAATTTGTAGGCCTAATGCAGTGTAGTTTCCAACAACTAATAAACGAGAGCATTAAGATTGAAGCAATGGAGAGGAAACCTGGGGAACACCTTGGAGTGGAACACACCGTCTCTCAACACCCCATACCCAATTTGTAGGCCTAATGCAGTGTAGTTTCCAACAACTACTAAACGAGAGTAGTCTGATCGAAGCAATGTGGATGAAACCTGGGGCACACCTTGGGGCGGCAGACAACGTTAGTAGGCCCTACCAAAGTTGTAGCCCCAATGCAGTTTTAAAATTCCTAGAGGCTGAAAACAAGACTATTGACGCTCAGCTTTTTTCAAAGGAACACAGCTGTATTGAGTGGCGCAGACAGACACAGGTAGTAGGCCTTAAACCAAAAATGTGGCTCACTGCAGCTTAAAAAAGGTTACAGGGGTACACAGGCAGCATTGCTCTGGGCAGTGGAGGACAATTTCAATAGTGGACCGCAGACAGACTTTGTACGCCTACTATTAAAAAAAGGATGCTCTATGCAATTAAAAATAGGTTCCAGGGGTACACGGGCAGCAGTGGTCTGGTCAGTGGAGGAGTAGTAGAAAGAACGGGCCGCAGACAGGCTTCGAAGACCTAACATAAAAAAATATTGGGCTGTAGGCACTTTAACATTGGTTCCAGGGGTACACGGGCAGCAGTAGACTGGTCAGTGTAGTAGTAGTTGAAAGAACGGGCCGCAGACAGGCTTCGAAGGCCTACAATAAAAAAATATTGGGCTGTAGGCACTTTAACATTGGTTCCAGGGGTACACGGGCAGCAGTAGACTGGTCAGTGTAGTAGTAGTTGAAAGAACGGGCCGCAGACAGGCTTCGAAGGCCTAACATAAAAAAATATTGGGCTGTAGGCACTTTTAAATAGGTTCCAGGGGTACACAGGCAGCAGTGGTCTGGTCAGTGTAGGAGTAGTAGAAAAAACGGGCCGCAGACAGGCTTCGAAGGTCTAACATAAAAAAATATTGAGCTGTAGGCACTTTAACATTGGTTCCAGGGGTACACGGGCAGCAGTAGACTGGTCAGTGTAGTAGTAGTAGAAAGAACGTGCCGCAGACAGGCTTCGAAGGCCTAACATAAAAAAATATTGGGCTGTAGGCACTTTAACATTGGTTCCAGGGGTACACGGGCAGCAGTACACAGGTCAGTGGAGGCCTAGTGGAAGGAGGGACCGCAGACAGGCTCCGAAGGCCTAACATAATAAAATTGGACAGGCTGTAGGCACTTTATAATTGGTTCCAGGAGTACACGGGCAGCAGTAGACAGGTCAGTGGAGGCCTAGTGGAAGGAGGGACCGCAGACAGGCTTCGAAGGCCTAACATAAAAAAATTGGACAGGCTGTAGGCACTTTATAATTGGTTCCAGGAGTACACAGGCAGCAGTAGACAGGTCAGTGGAGGCCTAGTGGAAGTAGGGACCGCAGACAGGCTTCGAAGGCCTAACATAATAAAATTGGACAGGCTGTGGGCACTTTATAATTGGTTCCAGGAGTACACGGGCAGCAGTAGACAGGTCAGTGGAGGCCTAGTGGAAGGAGGGACTGCAGACAAGCTTCGAAGGCCTAACATAATAAATTGGGCTGGCTGTAGGCAATTTAAAATTGGTTCCAGGGGTACACGGGCAGCAGTACACAGGTCAGTTGAGGCCTAGTGGAAGGAGGGACCGCAGACAGGCTTCGAAGGCTTAACATAATAAAATTGGACAGGCTGTAGGCACTTTATAATTGGTTCCAGGAGTACACGGGCAGCAGTAGACAGGTCAGTGGAGGCCTAGTGGAAGGAGGGACCGCAGACAGGCTTCGAAGGCCTAACATAATAAATTGGGCTGGCTGTAGGCAATTTTTAAATTGGTTCCAGGGGTACACGGGCAGCAGTACACAGGTCAGTGGAGGCCTTGTGGAAGTAGGGACCGCAGACAGGCTTCGAAGGCCTAATATAATAAAATTGGACAGGCTGTAGGCACTTTATAATTGGTTCCAGGAGTACACGGGCAGCAGTAGACAGGTCAGTGGAGGCCTAATGGAAGGAGGGACCGCAGACAGGCTTCGAAGGCCTAACATAATAAAATTGGACAGGCTGTAGGCACTTTATTATTGGTTCCAGGAGTACACGGGCAGCAGTAGACAGGTCAGTGGACGCCTAGTGGAAGGAGGGACCGCAGACAGGCTTCGAAGGCCTAACATAAAAAAATTGGACAGGCTGTAGGCACTTTATAATTGGTTCCAGGAGTACACGGGCAGCAGTAGACAGGTCAGTGGAGGCCTAGTGGAAGGAGGGACCGCAGACAGGCTTCGAAGGCCTAACATAATAAATTGGGCTGGCTGTAGGCAATTTAAAATTGGTTCCAGGGGTACACGGGCAGCAGTACACAGGTCAGTGGAGGCCTAGTGGAAGGAGGGACCGCAGACAGGCTTCGAAGGCCTAACATAATAAAATTGGACAGGCTGTAGGCACTTTATAATTGGTTCCAGGAGTACACGGGCAGCAGTAGACAGGTCAGTGGAGGCCTAGTGGAAGGAGGGACCGCAGACAGGCTTCGAAGGCCTAACATAAAAAAATTGGACAGGCTGTAGGCACTTTATAATTGGTTCCAGGAGTACACGGGCAGCAGTAGACAGGTCAGTGGAGGCCTAGTGGAAGGAGGCACCGCAGACAGGCTTCGAAGGCCTAACATAATAAATTGGGCTGGCTGTAGGCAATTTAAAATTGGTTCCAGGGGTACACGGGCAGCAGTACACAGGTCAGTGGAGGCCTAGTGGAAGGAGGGACCGCAGACAGGCTTCGAAGGCCTAACATAATAAAATTGGACAGGTTGTAGGCACTTTATAATTGGTTCCAGGAGTACACGGGCAGCAGTAGACAGGTCAGTGGAGGCCTAGTGGAAGGAGGGACCACAGACAGGCTTCGAAGGCCTAACATAATAAAATTGGACAGGCTGTAGGCACTTTATAATTGGTTCCAGGAGTACACAGGCAGCAGTAGACAGGTCAGTGGAGGCCTAGTGGAAGGAGGGACCGCAGACAGGCTTCGAAGGCCTAACATAATAAAATTGGGCTGGCTGTAGGCAATTTAAAATTGGTTCCAGGGGTACACGGGCAGCAGTACACAGGTCAGTGGAGGCCTAGTGGAAGGAGGGACCGCAGACAGGCTTCGAAGGCCTAACATAATAAAATTGGACAGGCTGTAGACACTTTATAATTGGTTCCAGGGGTACACGGGCAGCAGTAGACAGGTCAGTGTAGTAGTAGTTGAAAGAACGGGCCGCAGACAGGCTTCGAAGGCCTAACATAATAAAATTGGACAGGCTGTAGGCACTTTATAATTGGTTCCAGGAGTACACGGGCAGCAGTAGACAGGTCAGTGGAGGCCTAGTGGAAGGAGGGACCGCAGACAGGCTTCGAAGGCCTAACATAATAAATTGGGCTGGCTGTAGGCAATTTAAAATTGGTTCCAGGGGTACATGGGCAGCAGTGGTCTGGTCAGCGGAGGCCAATTGTAATGAGTGTCTGCCAGTTAGTAGTCCAAAACAATAAATAAATGTGAATGTCTCGCATTAAAACAAAACAAAAACACTAAAGGGTGCAATCATTAGGTACAGGGGTGGGATCCTCTGCGTAGTTTCAGACCTACTAACTTAGCGCAAAGTATTTACTGTGGTAAATAGAGGACACTGCCCCTGACTATGTTAAGTACCATCATACATGTCAACACAATGGTATTGTCAGTGGCAGGAATGGAAGGATGTCAGCGCATAGACTAAACATTGGTGGAAGTGTGAGAGATAACTGTGGAAGTGGTAGAGCAATGTTTGACCTGGGGGTGGGTGAACTCTCTTGTGGCCGGCGGTACAGGCCCAGGGCCCCTCATGTTACAACAGTGTGTCTGACGTTGGGTGCGCACCACCACCGCCAGAGACACTTTATTGTACTATGAGGGACCCAGTGGCAGTGTTGTCGACCAAAAGCGGGCACACCCACCTCTTCAGACAAACAGCACTCTCACGGGTGCTTGCGCCAAGTCGCGATACCACGGCCCCGTGTGGGGAGTTTGGCCATTTAGGGAGGTGTAAACATGTCGTATGCTGGACAATCAGCTGCAGCAAATTAGACATTAGAAAAGTAATTCACAGTAGTCCACAGGCAAGCTTTTCATAGGAAAGCTAGGTGTCGGCCGGGCAAGGTGGGGCAAAAGAATTCGAAATCCAGTTGTGGTTCATTTTAATGAATGTTAGATCATCAACATTTTGGGTAGCCAGACGAGTCCTTTTTTCGGTTAATATTGAACCTGCAGCACTGAATACTCTTTCTGATAGGACACTAGCTGCCGGGCAAGCAAGCTCCTGCAATGCATATTCTGCCAATTCTGGCCAGGTGTCTAATTTTGATGCCCAGTAATCAAATGGGAATGACGGTTGAGGGAGAACATCGATAAGGGATGAAAAATAGTTTGTAACCATACTGGACAAATGTTGTCTCCTGTCACTTTCAATTGATGCAGCAGTACCTGTCCTGTCTGCGGTCATAGCAAAATCACTCCACAACCTGGTCAGAAAACCCCTCTGTCCAATGCCACTTCTGATGTGTGCACCCCTAACACTCCTGGTCTGCTGCCCCCTGGAGCTCGTGTGAGAACGATCACGGGCGCTGTGTGCTGGGAATGCCTGAAGCAAACGGTCAACAAGAGTTGATTGTTTGGTTGCTAATATTAGTTCCAAGTTCTCATGTGGCATAATATTTTGCAATTTGCCTTTATAGCGAGGATCAAGGAGGCAGGCCAACCAGTAATCGTCATCGTTCATCATTTTAGTAATGCGTGTGTCCCTTTTGAGGATACGTAAGGCATAATCCGCCATGTGGGCCAAAGTTCCAGTTGTCAAATCTGCGGTTGTGATTGGTTGAGGGGCAGTTTCAGGCAAATCTACGTCACTTTTGTCCCTCAAAAAACCAGAACCCGGCCTTGCCACGCAACCAATTTCCAGTGCCCCCGGGAAAGCTTCCTCATTAAAAATATACTCATCCCCATCATCCTCCTCGTCCTCCACCTCCTCTTCGCCCGCTAACTCGTCCTGTACACTGCCCTGACCA
Organism: Ranitomeya imitator; assembly: GCF_032444005.1. Classification (NCBI taxonomy): domain Eukaryota; kingdom Metazoa; phylum Chordata; class Amphibia; order Anura; family Dendrobatidae; genus Ranitomeya; species Ranitomeya imitator. The sequence goes on from NC_091284.1 coordinate 723,591,228, forward strand.
GACAATGGCTGACTGTCATCAAGGCTTTCCTCTTCCTCTGGTGCAGACGCCTGATCCTTTATGTGCATCAAACTTTGAATCAGCAGACACATTAGGGGGATGCTCATGCTTATTATGGCGTTGTCTGCACTAACCAGCTGTGTGCATTCCTCAAAACACTGAAGGACTTGACACATGTCTTGTATCTTCGACCACTGCACACCTGACAACTCCATGTCTGTCATCCTACTGCCTGCCCGTGTAAGTGTATCCTCCCACAAAAACATAACAGCCCGCCTCTGTTGGCACAGTCTCTGAAGCATGTGCAGTGTTGAGTTCCACCTTGTTGCAACGTCTATGATTAGGCGATGCTGGGGAAGGTTCAAAGACCGCTGATAGGTCTGCATACGGCTGGAGTGTACAGGCGAACGGCGGATATGTGAGCAAAGTCCACGCACTTTGAGGAGCAGGTCGGATAACCCCGGATAACTTTTCAGGAAGCACTGCACCACCAGGTTTAAGGTGTGAGCCAGGCAAGGAATGTGTTTCAGTTGGGAAAGGGAGATGGCAGCCATGAAATTCCTTCCGTTATCACTCACTACCTTGCCTGCCTCAAGATCTACTGTGTCCAGCCACGACTGCGTTTCTTGCTGCAAGAACTCGGACAGAACTTCCGCGGTGTGTCTGTTGTCACCCAAACACTTCATAGCCAATACAGCCTGCTGACGCTTGCCAGTAGCTGGCCCATAATGGGACAACTGGTGTGCAACAGTGTCAGCTGCCGATGGAGTGGTTGGCCGACTGCGGTCTGTGGAAGAGCTCTCGCTTCTGCAGGAGGACGAGGAGGAGGAGGAGGGGGTGCGAACGCCTACAGCCAACTGTTTCCTAGACCGTGGGCTAGGCACAACTGTCCCGAAATTGATGTCCCCTGTGGACCCTGCATTCACCACATTCACCCAGTGTGCCGTGATGGACACGTAACGTCCCTGGCCATGCCTACTGGTCCATGCATCTGTAGTCAGGTGCACCTTTGTACTCACAGATTGCCTGAGTACATGGACGATGCGCTGTTTAACATGCTGGTGCAGGGCTGGGATGGCTTTTCTGGAAAAAAAGTGCGACTGGGTAGCTCGTAGCGTGGTTCAGCGTACTCCATCAGGGCTTTGAAAGCTTCCCTTTCAACTAACCGGTAGGGCATCATCTCTAACGAGATTAGTCTAGCTATGTGGGCGTTAAAACCCTGTGTACGCAGATGCGAGGATAAGTACTTCCTTTTTCTAACCAGAGTCTCATGTAGGGTGAGCTGGACTGGAGAGCTGGAGATCGTGGAACTAGCGGGTGTGCCGGTGGACATGGCAGACTGAGAGACGGTTGGAGACGGTATTGTTTCCGCCGGTGCCCTAGATGCAATATTTCCTCCTACAAAACTGGTGATTCCCTGACCCTGACTGCTTTTGGCTGGCAAAGAAACCTGCACAGATACTGCCGGTGGTGCGGAAAATGGTGGCCTTACAGTGACGGAAGGGATGTTGCGTTGCTGACTAGCTTCATTGGCCGAGGGTGCTACAACCTTAAGGGACGTTTGGTAGTTAGTCCAGGCTTGAAAATGCATGGTGGTTAAATGTCTATGCATGCAACTTGTATTGAGACTTTTCAGATTCTGACCTCTGCTTAAGCTAGTTGAACATTTTTGACAGATGACTTTGCACTGATCAATTGGATGTTGTTTAAAAAAATGCCAGACTGCACTCTTCCTAGCATCGGATCCCTTTTCAGGGATTGCAGACTGAGCTTTAACCGGATGGCCACGCTGTCCTCCAACAGGTTTTGGCTTTGCCACGCGTTTTGGGCCAGATACGGGCCCGGCAGATGGAACCTGTTGCGATGTTGATGCCTGCTGCGGCCCCTCCTCCACCTCCGCTTCAGAACTACTGCCGCCTGCACCCTGTTCCCCCAATGGCTGCCAATCGGGCTCAACAACTGGGTCATCTATTACCTCCTCTTCTAGCTCGTGTGCAACTTCGTCTATGTCACCGTGTCGGTCGGTGGTATAGCGTTCGTGACGGGGCAACATAGTCTCATCAGGGTCTGATTGTGGATCAGTACCCTGAGAGGGCAATGTTGTGGTCTGAGTCAAAGGACCAGCATAGTAGTCTGGCTGTGGCTGTGCATCAGTGCACTCCATGTCAGAATCTACTTGTAATGGGCATGGCCTGTTAACTGTTTCACTTTCTAAGCCAGGGACGGTATGTGTAAAGAGCTCCATGGAGTAACCCGTTGTGTCGCCTGCTGCATCCTTCTCTCTTGTTGTTGTTTTTGCTGAAGAGGACAAGGAAGCGACTTGTCCCTGACCGTGAACATCCACAAACGACGCGGTGCTTTTACATTTACCAGTTTCAGAAGAGGAGGCAAAAGAGCTAGAGGCTGAGTCTGCAAGGCAAGCCAAAACTTGCTGTTGCTGCTCCGGCTTTAAAAGCGGTTTTCCTACTCCCAGAAAAGAGAGCGTTCGAGGCCTTGTGTAGCCAGACGACGAACCTGGCTCCACAGCTCCAGACTTAGGTGGAATATTTTTTTTCCCACGACCACCTGATGCTCCACTACCACTACCATCATTACCAGCTGACAATGAACGCCCACGGCCACGACCTCTTGCACCAGACTTCCTCATTGTTTTAAAAACTTAACCAAAGTAACTTTATTTGTTGCTGTCAAACAACTTACACGGTGAGCTATAACTTCAGTATGATTTCGATATCCCTTTACAGGTTGGTGAGACCGCAAGGAAAATCAGGCACAATGTTACACACTCTGTTTTCTGTGGCACCAAATCACAGAGATGCCACACACGCAGGACTGTCACTCAAGCACAAATGTCAATATTAATCTCCCATTTTTATTTTTTATTTTTTTCAGGGAGACTTTAGAAACAAAATAAAATAAAATGATTTTTCCAGGAAGAATTTAGAAACCAAATAAAATAAAATGATTTTTTCAGGGAGAATTTAGAAACCAAATAAAAAAAATAAATAGGCTTTCTATGGCCCACTGAGTGAGAGATGTGTTGTGAATTCTGTGGCTGAGTTCACTTCTGTGGTCACAAGTGGTATTGCAGTCTCTGGGCTTCCTCCCTCAGGTGTTTTGGTGAGCTCGTTGGCTGCCTTGCTATTTAGCTCCACCTGAGTCTGTCTTCCTTGCTCCTTGTCAATGTTCCAGTGTTGGATCTGAGCTACTGCATCTTTCCTTGGGCCTGCTGCTCTGCTAGATAAGTGCTTCTAGTTTGTTTTCTGTTTTTCTGTCCAGCTTGTTATTATCTTTTGCTGGATGCTCTGAGTAGCAAAGGGGTGCACCGCCGTGCTGTTAGTTCGGCACGGTGGGTCTTTTTGCCCCTTTGCGTGGTTTTCGTTTTAGGGTTTTTTGTAGACTGCATAGTTCTCTTTGCTATCCTCGCTCTGTCTAGAATATCGGGCCTCACTTTGCTGAATCTATTTCATTCCTACGTTTGTCTTTTCATCTTGCTAACAGTCATTATATGTGGGGGCTGCCTATTCCTTTGGGGTATTTCTCTGAGGTAAGTCAGGCTTGTATTTCTATCTTCAGGCTAGTCAGCTCCTCAGGCAGTGCCGAGTTGCATAGGTAGTTGATAGGCGCAATCCACTGCTGCTTCCAGTTGTGTGAGGATAGATCAGGTACTGCAGTCTACAGAGATTCCACGTCTCAGAGCTCGTCCTATTGTTTTGGGTTATTGCCAGATCTCTGTATGTGCGCTGATTACTGCACGCTGTGTTGCCTGATTGCCAGCCATAACAGTACAAGGAGCCATTCAATGATTTCCAATAGAGGGAAAAAAGAAATCCTGACATCATTTTTTTTTCTTAGCTCTGTCTTCAGTCTTTTTTTTCCCCTAGACATTAGAGTGCTTCAGGACACAGCTGTGGACATGGATATTCAGGCTCTGTGCTCCTCAATGGATAATCTCGTTGTAAATGTACAAAAGATTCAAGATACTATTGATCAGAAATCGATGCTAGAACCAAGAATTCCGATTCCTGATTTGTTTTTTGGTGACAGAACTAAGTTCCTGAGCTTCAGAAATAATTGTAAGCTATTTTTGGCCTTGAAACCTCATTCTTCTGGTAATCCTATTCAACAGGTTTTGATTATTATTTCTTTTTTGCGCGGCGACCCACAGGACTGGGCGTTTTCTCTTGCACCAAGAGATTCTGCATTGAGTAATGTTGATGCATTTTTCCAGGCGCTGGGATTGCTTTACGATGAGCCTAATTCAGTGGATCAAGCTGAGAAAAATCTGCTGGCTTTATGCCAGGGTCAGGATGATGTAGAAGTATATTGTCAGAAATTTAGAAAATGGTCAGTACTCACTCTGTGGAATGAATCTGCACTAGCGGCTTTGTTCAGAAAGGGTCTCTCTGAAGCTCTTAAGGATGTAATGGTGGGATTTCCTATGCCTGCTGGTTTGAATGAGTCTATGTCCTTGGCCATTCAGATCGGTCGTCGCTTGCGCGAGCGTAAATCTGTGCACCATCTGGCGGTATTGTCTGAGAGTAAGCCTGAGCCTATGCAGTGCGACAGGACTATGACTAAAGTAGAACGGCACGAACACAGACGTCTGAACAGACTGTGTTTCTATTGTGGTGATTCTACTCATGCTATTTCTAATTGTCCTAAACGCACTAGGCGGTTCGATAGCTCTGCCGTTATTGGTACTGTACAGTCCAAATTCCTTTTGTCCATTACCTTAATGTGCTCTTTGTCATCATATTCTGTCATGGCGTTTGTGGATTCAGGCGCTGCCCTGAATCTGATGGATTTGGATTATGCTAAACGTTGTGGATTCTTCTTGGAGCCTTTGCGGTGTCCTATTCCGTTGAGAGGAATTGATGCTACACCTCTGGCCAAGAATAAGCCTCAGTACTGGGCCCAGCTGACCATGTGCATGGCTCCTGCACATCAGGAAGTTATTCGCTTTTTGGTACTGCATAATTTGCATGATGTGGTCGTGTTGGGGTTGCCATGGCTACAAACCCATAATCCAGTATTGGATTGGAGCTCTATGTCGGTAACCAGCTGGGGTTGTCAGGGAGTACATGGTGATGTTCCATTTTTGTCTATTTCGTCATCCATTCCTTCTGACATCCCAGAGTTCTTGTCGGACTTTCAGGATGTATTTGAAGAGTCCAAGTCTGATGCCCTTCCTCCGCATAGGAAGTGTGATTGTGCTATCGATTTGATTCCTGGTAGTAAATTCCCTAAGGGTCGTTTATTTAATTTGTCCGTACCTGAACACACCGCTATGCGCAGTTATGTGAAGGAGTCCCTGGAGAAGGGACATATTCGCCCATCGTCGTCACCATTGGGAGCAGGGTTCTTTTTTGTAGCCAAGAAGGATGGTTCGCTAAGACCGTGTATTGATTACCGCCTTCTTAATAAGATCACTGTTAAGTTTCAGTATCCCTTGCCATTGATTTCTGACTTGTTTGCTCGGATTAAGGGGGCTAGTTGGTTTACTAAGATTGATCTTCGTGGTGCGTATAATCTGGTGAGAATCAGGCAGGGAGATGAATGGAAAACGGCATTTAATACGCCCGAGGGTCATTTTGAGTATCTGGTGATGCCGTTCGGACTTGCCAATGCTCCATCTGTTTTTCAGTCTTTTATGCATGACATTTTCCGTGAGTATCTGGATAAATTCTTGATTGTTTACTTGGATGGCATTTTGATCTTCTCAGATGATTGGGAGTCTCATGTGAAGCAAGTCAGAATGGTTTTCCAGGTACTGCGTGCTAATTCCTTGTTCGTGAAGGGATCAAAGTGTCTCTTCGGTGTGCAGAAAGTTTCATTTTTGGGGTTCATCTTTTCCCCTTCTACTATCGAGATGGATCCGGTTAAGGTTCAGGCCATCCAGGATTGGACTCAGCCGACATGTCTAAAAAGTTTGCAGAAATTCCTGGGCTTTGCTAATTTTTATCGTCGCTTCATCTGTAATTTTTCTAGCATTGCCAGACCATTGACCGATTTGACCAAGAAGGGTGCTGATTTGGTTAATTGGTCTTCTGCTGCCGTGGAAGCTTTTCAGGAGTTGAAGCGTCGTTTTTGCTGTGCCCCTGTGTTGTGTCAACCTGATGTTTCTCTTCCGTTCCAGGTCGAGGTTGATGCTTCTGAGATTGGTGCAGGGGCGGTTTTGTCACAGAGAGGTTCTGGTTGCTCAGTGTTCAAACCATGTGCTTTCTTTTCCAGGAAATTTTCTGCTGCTGAGCGTAATTATGATGTGGGCAACCGAGAGTTGCTGGCCATGAAGTGGGCATTCGAGGAGTGGCGTCATTGGCTTGAGGGTGCTAAGCATCGCGTGGTGGTTTTGACTGATCATAAGAACCTTACTTATCTTGAGTCTGCCAAGCGCTTGAATCCTAGACAGGCCCGTTGGTCGTTATTTTTTGCTCGTTTTGATTTTGTGATTTCATACCTTCCGGGCTCTAAAAATGTGAAGGCGGATGCTCTGTCTAGGAGTTTTGTGCCCGACTCTCCGGGGTTATCTGAGCCGGCGAGTATCCTCAAGGAAGGAGTCATTGTGTCTGCCATCTCCCCTGATTTGCGGAGAGTGTTGCAGAAATTTCAGGCTAATAAACCTGATCGTTGTCCGGCCGAGAAACTGTTCGTCCCTGATAGGTGGACTAGTAAAGTTATCTCTGAACTTCATTGTTCGGTGCTGGCCGGTCATCCAGGAATCTTTGGTACCAGGGAGTTGGTTGCTAGATCCTTCTGGTGGCCATCTCTGTCACGGGATGTGCGTGCTTTTGTGCAGTCCTGTGGAATTTGTGCTAGGGCTAAGCCCTGCTGTTCACGTGCCAGTGGGTTGCTTTTGCCCTTGCCGGTCCCGAAGAGGCCTTGGACACATATTTCGATGGATTTCATTTCTGACCTTCCCGTTTCTCAAAAGATGTCTGTCATTTGGGTGGTCTGTGATCGCTTTTCTAAAATGGTCCATCTGGTGCCCTTGGTTAAATTGCCTTCCTCCTCTGATTTGGTGCCTTTGTTCTTCCAGCATGTGGTTCGTTTACATGGCATTCCTGAGAATATTGTTTCTGACAGAGGTTCCCAGTTTGTCTCGAGGTTCTGGCGAGCCTTTTGTGGTAGGATGGGCATTGACCTATCTTTTTCCTCGGCCTTCCATCCTCAGACTAATGGCCAGACCGAACGAACCAATCAGACCTTGGAAACATATCTGAGATGTTTTGTTTCCGCTGACCAGGATGATTGGGTGTCATTTTTGCCGTTGGCTGAGTTCGCCCTTAATAATCGGGCCAGCTCGGCTACCTTGGTCTCTCCATTTTTCTGCAATTCTGGGTTCCATCCTCGTTTCTCTTCAGGACAGGTTGAGTCTTCGGACTGTCCTGGTGTGGATTATGTGGTGGACAGGTTGCAGCAGATCTGGACTCAGGTAGTGGACAATTTGACCTTGTCCCAGGAGAAGGCTCAGCTTTTCGCTAATCGCAGACGCCGTGTGGGACCCCGACTTCGTGTTGGGGATCTGGTTTGGTTATCTTCTCGTCATATACCTATGAAGGTTTCCTCTCCTAAATTTAAACCTCGTTTTATTGGTCCGTATAGGATTTCTGAGATTCTCAATCCGGTGTCTTTTCGTCTGACCCTCCCAGACTCCTTTTCCATACATAATGTATTCCATAGGTCGTTGTTGAGGAGATACGTGGCACCTATGGTTCCATCTGTGGAGCCTCCTGCCCCTGTTTTGGTGGAGGGGGAATTGGAGTATATTGTGGAGAAGATTTTGGATTCTCGTGTCTCTAGACGGAAACTCCAGTATCTGGTCAAATGGAAGGGTTATGCTCAGGAAGATAATTCCTGGGTTTTTGCCTCTGATGTCCATGCCCCAGATCTTGTTCGTGCCTTTCATGTGGCTCATCCTGGTCGGCCTGGGGGTTCTGGTGAGGGTTCGGTGACCCCTCCTCAAGGGGGGGGTACTGTTGTGAATTCTGTGGCTGAGTTCACTTCTGTGGTCACAAGTGGTATTGCAGTCTCTGGGCTTCCTCCCTCAGGTGTTTTGGTGAGCTCGTTGGCTGCCTTGCTATTTAGCTCCACCTGAGTCTGTCTTCCTTGCTCCTTGTCAATGTTCCAGTGTTGGATCTGAGCTACTGCATCTTTCCTTGGGCCTGCTGCTCTGCTAGATAAGTGCTTCTAGTTTGTTTTCTGTTTTTCTGTCCAGCTTGTTATTATCTTTTGCTGGAAGCTCTGAGTAGCAAAGGGGTGCACCGCCGTGCTGTTAGTTCGGCACGGTGGGTCTTTTTGCCCCTTTGCGTGGTTTTCGTTTTAGGGTTTTTTGTAGACTGCATAGTTCTCTTTGCTATCCTCGCTCTGTCTAGAATATCGGGCCTCACTTTGCTGAATCTATTTCATTCCTACGTTTGTCTTTTCATCTTGCTAACAGTCATTATATGTGGGGGCTGCCTATTCCTTTGGGGTATTTCTCTGAGGTAAGTCAGGCTTGTATTTCTATCTTCAGGCTAGTCAGCTCCTCAGGCAGTGCCGATTTGCATAGGTAGTTGATAGGCGCAATCCACTGCTGCTTCCAGTTGTGTGAGGATAGATCAGGTACTGCAGTCTACAGAGATTCCACGTCTCAGAGCTCGTCCTATTGTTTTGGGTTATTGCCAGATCTCTGTATGTGCGCTGATTACTGCACGCTGTGTTGCCTGATTGCCAGCCATAACAGAGATGGCACACAAAGGAGTCAGGAGTGGCACACAAGCCCAGAGGCCAATATTTATCTCCCACTGATTGATTTAGTGATTTTTTCAGGTAGAATTTAGAACCCAAATCAAGCAAAAAAATAAATAGGCTTTCTATGGCCCACTGAGTGAGAGATGGCACACACAGGAGTCAGGAGTGGCACACAAGCCCAGAGGCCAATATTTATCTCCCACTGATTGATTTAGTGATTTTTTCAGGTAGAATTTAGAACCCAAATCAAGCAAAAAAATAAATAGGCTTTCTATGGCCCACTGAGTGAGAGATGGGACACACAGGAGTCAGGAGTGGCACACAAGCCCAGAGGCCAATATTTATCTCCCACTGATTGATTTAGTGATTTTTTCAGGTAGAATTTAGAACCCAAATCAAGCAAAAAAATAAATAGCCTTTCTATGGCCCACTGAGTGAGAGATGGCACACACAGGGATGGCACTCTAGCAGAAATGCCAATCTTAATCTCCCACAAAAAAAAAAAAAAAAACAGGGACTGTCCTACAATTACTATCTCCCTGCAGTAATCTCAGCCAGGTATGGCAGGCAGCAATAAGGAGTGGACTGATGCACAAATTAAATAAAAAGTGTGGACAAACAAAAAAGATAGCTGTGCAGAAAGGAAGGAACAAGAGGATTTGTGCTTTGAAAAAAGCAGTTGGTTTGCACAGCGGCGTACACACAGCAATGCAGCTATCAGGGAGCCTTCTAGGGCAGCCCAATGAGCTACAGGGTTGAGAAAAAAAAAAATGTAGCTTCCACTACCACTATCCCTGCACACCGAAGGTGTTGTTGGACAGTGGAAATCGCTACAGCACAAGCGGTTTGGGGGTTAATGGACCCTGCCTAACGCTATCCCTGCTTCTGACGAAGCGGCAGCAACCTCTCCCTAAGCTCAGATCAGCAGCAGTAACATGGCGGTCGGCGGGAACGCCCCTTTATAGCCCCTGTGACGCCGCAGACAGCAAGCCAATCACTGCAATGCCCTTCTCTAAGATGGTGGGGACCAGGACCTATGTCATCACGCTGCCCACACTCTGCGTTCACCTTCATTGGCTGAGAAATGGCGCTTTTCGCGTCATTGAAACGCGACTTTGGCGCGAAAGTCGCGTACCGCATGGCCGACCCCGCACAGGGGTCGGATCGGGTTTCATGAAACCCGACTTTGCCAAAAGTCGGCGACTTTTGAAAATGAACGACCCGTTTCGCTCAACCCTAGAGATTACAATTTGCACACAGTGTATATTCTGCTTTACTGCTAGTGTGTCATATATATCAGGCAGCCACTTTCTGCCACGTTCATAGTTTACTGTTATACCACTGGGCCAGAGTTGTGGTTCTGTGTCTACCCCCCCTCCCCCAAAAAGGGAGATTAAAATTCGCACACAGTGTATATTCTGCTGTACTGCTAGTGTGTCATATATATCAGGCAGCCACTTTCTGGCACGTTCATAGTTTACTGTTATACCACTTGGCCAGAGTTGTGGTTCTGTGTCTCCCCCCCCAAAAAGGGGAGATTAAAATTCGCACACAGTGCATATTCTGCTGTACTGCTAGTGTGTCGTATATATCAGGCAGCCACTTTCTGGCACGTTCATAGTTTACTGTTATACCACTGGGCCAGAGTTGTGGTTCTGTGTGTCCCCCCCCCCCCCAAAAAAAAGGGAGATTAAAATTCGCACACAGTGCATATTCTGCTGTACTGCTAGTGTGTCGTATATATCAGGCAGCCACTTTCTGGCACGTTCATAGTTTACTGTTATACCACTGGGCCAGAGTTGTGGTTCTGTGTGTCCCCCCCAAAAAAAAGGGAGATTAAAATTCGCACACAGTGTATATTCTGCTGTACTGCTAGTGTGTCATATATATCAGGCAGCCACTTTCTGGCATGTTCATAGTTTACTGTTATACCACTGGGCCAGAGTTGTGGTTCTGTGTCTCCCCCCAAAAATGAGGAAGTCTGGTGGAAGAGGCCGTGGGCGGGGGTTGTCAGCTGGTACTGATGGTGGTGCTGCATCTGGTGGTAGTGGCATAAGCACAGTAGCACCTAAGGCTGGAGGTGTTGAGCCTGCGTCATCGTCTGGCTACACAAGGCCTCGAAGGCTCCCTTACCTGGGAGTAGGAAAACAGCTTTTAAAGCCGGAGCAGCAGGAAAAAGTTTTGGCTTTCCTTGCTGACTCAGCCTCTAGCTCTTTGGCCTCCTCTTCCCAAAGTTCAAAATGTCACAGCAGCCAGTCGTCAGTGGATGCTCCCGGTCAGGAACAAGACGTTTCCTTGTGTCCTTCTCCCAAACCAAAAGTGAAGGATGCATCAGGCAACACAACAGGTTACTCCATGGAGCTCTTTACACATACCGTGCCTGGGTTAGAAAGGGAAATTGTACCCTGCCCATTACAAGAAGAATCGGACATGGAGTGCACTGATGCACAGCCACAGCTAGATTATGATGCTGTTCCATCGAGTCAGATCACTAGATTGCCCTCGCAGTTTGCTGAGCCAGAATCTGACCCTGATGAGACTATGGTGCCCTGTCCCGAACGTTATAGCACCTTACACAGTGACACTGAGGAAGGTGCACATGACATTGAGGAGGAGGAGGTGATAGATGACCCAGTTGTTGACCCAGATTGGCAGCCATTGGGGGAAGAGGGTGGCGCTGCCACTAGCTCAGAAGCGGAGGAGGGTTATCCACAGCAGCACCAATCTACATCGCAACAGCTGTCATCTGGCAGGCGCGTATCAGGCAAAAAACATTTGACAAAACCAGTTTTAGGACAGCGTGGCCATCCTGTGAAAGTTGCACAGCGTGCAATGCCTGAAAAGGAATTCCATAGTAGGAAGAGTGCAGTGTGGCATTTTTTTGACCAAGATCCCAATGATCAGTCAAAAGTGATCTGTAAAAAATGCTCAAAGACCTTTAGCAGAGGGAAGATTCTTAACAATTTAAATACAACGTGCATGCGTAGACATTTAAACAGCATGCACTTGCAAGCCTGGACTAACTACCTAACGCCCCGTACCGTTGGTGCACCAGGTCTGAATGAAGGTAGTCAGCACTGCAACATTGCTTCCCTCACTGTAAGCCCACCGGTTAGGACACCAGCAGCAAATGTGGAGGGATCGTCGCTAGGCCAAAGCAGTCAGGGAGTCAGAAGGTTATTGGTAGGAAGCACTGTATGTAGGCCAACATCACCAACTCACTCTCAATCTGCCATGTCCACAACCACCACCACCGCTAGTTCCACCATAGGCAGCTCTCCAGTTCAGCTCACGCTAGAAGAGACTCTTGTTAGGAAACGAAAGTACTCATCCTGTCATCCGCGTACAAAGGGTTTGAACGCCCACATTGCCAGACTTATCTCGTTGGAGATGATGCCCTACCGGTTGGTTGAAAGCGAAGCTTTCAAAGCCCTGATGGCCTATGCAGTACCACGCTATGACCTGCCCAGTCGCCACTTCTTTGCGAGAAAAGCCATCCCAGCCCTCCACCAGCATGTCAAAGACTGCATTGTCCATGCACTGAGGCAGTCTGTCAGTGGGAAGGTGCACCTCACAACAGATGCATGGACCAGTAGGCATGGCCAGGGACGGTACGTGTCCATCACGGCGCACTGGGTTAATGTCGTGGATGCAGGGTCCACAGGGGACAGCAATAGTGGGACAGTTCTGCCTGGCCCACGATCTAGGAAACAGTTGGCTGTAGACGTTCGCCACCCCACCTCCTCCTCCTCCAGAAGCGAACGCTCATCCACAGAGCGCTGTCGCACGACTACTCCATCCGCAGCTGCCTGTGTGGCACACGAGGTGTCCCATTACGGAACAGCTAGTGGGAAGCGTCAGCAGGCCGTGTTTGAAATGAAGTGTTTGGGCGACAACAGACACACCGCGGAAGTTCTGGCCGAGTTCTTGCAGCAAGAAACTCAGTCATGGCTGGGCAGTGTACATCTTGAGGCAGGCAAGGTAGTCAGTGATAATGGAAGGGATTTTATGACTGCCATAGCCCTTTCACAACTCAAACACATACCGTGCCTGGCTCACACTTTGAACCTGGTGGTGCAGTGCTTTCTTAAAAATTATCCAGAGTTACCAGCCCTGCTCCTGAAGGTGCGAAGACTTTGCTTGCACATCCGCCGGTCGCCCGTACACTCCAGCCGTATGCTGAACCATCAGCGATCGCTCAATCTTCCACAGCACCACCTAATTATCGACGTTGCAACAAGGTGGAACTCCACATTGCACATGGTTCAGAGGCTGTGTGAACAGAGGCGTGCTGTCATGTATTTGTGGGAGGATACGCATACACGGACAGGCAGTTGGATGGCAGACATGGAGTTGTCTGGTGTGCAGTGGTCCAAGCTACAAGACCTTTGTCAAGTCCTTCAGTGTTTCGAGGAATGCACACGGCTGGCAAGTGCAGACGACGCCATCATAAGCATGAGCATCCCACTTATGCGTCTGCTGATGCAAAGTTTGACGCACATCAAGGAGCTGGCGTCTGCAGCCGAGGAGGAGGGAATCCTTGATGACAGTCAGCCATTGTCTGGTCAGGGAACTGTCCAGGACAAGGTGGCGGTCGAAGAGGATGAGGAGGAGGATGATGGGGATGACTATGTATGGGAGGAGGATGCTTCTCAGGGGCCACTTGAAACTGGTGGCGTTGCAAGATCAGGTACAGATTTCTTGCGGGACACTTGTGATGTGAATTTCCAAGAAAGTGCTCCTCAACCCAGCAGGACCAGTGAATTGACACCAGGAACATTGGCCCACATGGCTGAGTATGCCTTGCGTATTCTAAAAAGGGACCCCCGCATTGTCAAAATGATGACGATTACTGGTTGGCCTGCCTCCTGGATCCATGCTATAAAGGGAAAATGCAAAACATCATGCCACATGAGAACCTTGAGCAAATATTGGCTACCAAACAAGCAACTCTTGTAGACCTTTTGGTTCAGGCATTCCCAGCACACAGAGGTTGTGATGGTCCTCACACTTGCCGTAGGGGGCAACATGGCAGAGGTGCTAGAGGTGCAGAAATCCGAAGTGGCGTTGGACAGAGGGGTTTTCTGACAAGGTTGTGGAGTGATTTTTCAATGACCGCTGACACAACAGGGACTGCTGCATCTATTCAAAGTGACATGAGACAGCAATTGTCCAGTATGGTTACAAACTATTTTTCATTCCTTATCGATGTTCTCCCTCACAGGTCATTCCTCTTTGATTACTGGGCATCTAAACTAGACACCTGGCCCGAATTGGCAGAATATGCATTACAGGAGCTCGCTTGCCCTGCTGCCAGTGTGCTTTCAGAAAGAGTCTTCAGTGCTGCTGGTTCAATACTGACCGAAAAAAGGACACGTCTAGTTACCCAAAATGTAGATGATCTAACCTTCATTAAAATGAACCAATCATGGATTGCCAATTCTTTTGCCCCACCTTCCCCTGCTGACACGTAGCTTGGGTGATAAATGACTCGCTTTTGCCCTCCTCTTATTGACTTTGCCAATTCCTCCATTTGCAGCTGCTGAATGTCCACCATAGGCCATTTTTATACCTCCCTAAATGGGCTGACTCCCCCCACAGGACCCTGGTCACCACTTGGCGCAGGCACCCGTGCAAGTGCCGTTTGCCTGGACAGGTGGGTGCGCCCACTCTATCTCTACTAAACAAAGCTGAGTTTCAATCTACAGGCTTTCGGCCTCTATCAACAATATGAAACTGCATTTGGCCTGGTTCTTGGTTTGGGCCTAGTGACGTCTGCTGCTGCCTCTTGGTTTCCTCAAAGAAACAAAGCTGAGTTTCAATCTACAGGCTTTCGGCCTCTATCAACAATATGAAACTGCATTTGGCCTGGTTCTTGGTTTGGGCCTAGTGACGTCTGCTGCTGCCTCTTGGTTTCCTCAAAGAAACAAAGCTGAGTTTCAATCTACAGGCTTTCGGCCTCTATCAACAAAATGAAACTGCATTTGGCCTGGTTCTTGGTTTGGGCCTAGTGACGTCTGCTGCTGCCTCTTGGTTTCCTGAAAGAAACAAAGCTGAGTTTCAATCTACAGGCTTTCGGCCTCTATCAACAATATGAAACTGCATTTGGCCTGGTTCTTGGTTTGGGCCTAGTGACGTCTGCTGCTGCCTCTTGGTTTCCTCAAAGAAACAAAGCTGAGTTTGAATCTACAGGCTTTCGGCCTCTATCAACAATATGAAACTGCATTTGGCCTGGTTCTTGGTTTGGGCCTAGTGACGTCTGCTGCTGCCTCTTGGTTTCCTCAAAGAAACAAAGCTGAGTTTCAATCTACAGGCTTTCGGCCTGTATTTAGAATTTGAAACTGTATTTGCCCTACTAGTTTGGTTGGGCCCTACTAACAGTGTCTGCTGCTGCTTGTTGTTGTCCTCCACTGAACAAAGCAATGCTGCCTGTTTACTCCTGTTACCAATTTTTTTCTGCTTTTAGCCTCCTTTTTTATTTTGGGCCTATATCTGTGTTTCCTCCTCATCCTGCCTATTACCCAGCCACTACTTGATGGGTCTGCTGGTACATTGACCCAGACCACTACATTCCCCTTGCACTCTACACAGCCAGAATCTGACCCTGCTGAAAGTCATGTCCCCCTTCCCGCATACTATACCACCTTACACGGGGACAAAGAGGAAGGTGCAGATGAAAGTGCAGGTTCCTTCATCCGGTGGGGGGGCATACTCGGTGGCGACGTCACTGTCACAGGGCCCGTCATAGTACGCAAAAGTGTCACTGCCGGTGGGAGGCGCCCCCGCCGTCAAACACAACGCCGTACTTTGAGGGGCCCTGTGTCAGTGCCAATGCGAACGAGTGGGCCCCCCTGCTTGCTCTGGATCACAGCACTTGCAAAGTTGAAATACTTACCTCTCCCTGCTCCACCGCCATGACGTATTCCACATTTCCTGGGCACAAGAAAAAATTGAGCCAGACCTCCCCCCCCCCCACAACTTTAACCAAATGACCCCCAATTTTCAATACCTAACTATTATTATAAGGTTAATTAAGATTGACAAGCTTAAGTGACAAGAATTGATGTTTTTGACATTAAAATAGGCTCTGTAGGTGTTTTTCTGTCCTCCACTCACTGCCGACTTTTATTCCCCATTGACTTGCATTGGGTTTCGTGTTTCAGTCGGCCCCCCGACTTTTCGCAATGATCGGCCGATTTCACCCGACCAGACTTTTGACAAAGTCGGGTTTCGCGAAACCTGACACGATCCTGAAAAAGTAAAAGTCGCTCAACCCTAATATGCACCACTTCTGCATTTATCACCCACTCCTGGTTTTGGCTTACAAATACTGAAGTAAAATACTGACCAAATACTGCTAGTGTGACGGCAGCCTAAGTGCTGTGAAATGTGAAAAAAAACTGCAATTCGGCCAGTGTATTTGTGAGTTCTGCTTTTACGGTGTTCATTTTATGGTAAAATTGACCTTGCAACGAAAAAACAATAAAACAAACCTTTTAGAGTTTTTTTTACTATCTTAGATTTTATATATATATATATATATATATATATATATATATATATATGTATATATATATATATATGTGCAAAGAAAGAAAAAAATGTGGCACTCACCAGCTTGTGCTACGATAAAAAGTCCTTTATTGCGCCATAGCGTGGACTGAGGACATCATAATAACAGCTGCAGGTATATGCGAGGGTGCAAGGTGACCAAGATATATATAGTACAGACCAAAGGTTTGGACACACCTTCTCATTTAAAGATTTTTCTGTATTTTCATGACTATGAAAATTGTACATTCACACTGAAGGCATCAAAACTATGAATTAACACATGTGGAATTATATACTTAACAAAAAAGTGTGAAACAACTGAAATTATGTGTTATATTCTAGGTTCTTCAAAGTAGCCACCTTTTGCTTTGATGACTGCTTTGCACACTCTTGGCATTCTCTTGATGAGCTTCAAGAGGTAGTCACCGGGAATGGTCGTCCAAAAATCTTGATGGAGTTCCCAGAGATGCTTAGCAATTGTTGGCCCATCTGCCTTCACTCTGCGGTCCAGCTCACCCCAAACCATCTCGATTGGGTTGAAGAAGTCTGGTGACTGTGGAGGACAGGTCATCTGGCATACCACCCCATCACTCTCCTTCTTGGTGAAATAGCCCTTACACAGTCTGGAGTTGTGTTTGGGGTCATTGTCCTGTTGAAAAATAAATGATGGTCCAACTAAACCCAAATAGAATAGCATGCCGCTGCAAGATGCTGTGGTAGCCATGCTGGTTCAGTATGCCTTCAATTTTGAATAAATCCCCAACAGTGTCACCAGCAAAATACCCCCACACCATCACACCTCCTCCTCCATGCTTCACGGTGGGAACCAGGCATGTAGAGTCCATACGTTCACCTTTTTGGCGTCGCACAAAACCAAAGATCTCAAATTTTGACTCATCAGACCAAAGCACAGATTTCCACTGGTCTAATGTCCATTCCTTGTGTTCTTTAGCCCAAATAAGTCTCTTCTGCTTGTTGCCTGTCCTTAGCAGTGGTTTCCTAGCAGCTATTTTACCATGAAGGCCTGCTGCACAAAGTCTCCTCTTAACAGTTGTTGTAGAGATGTGTCTGCTGCTAGAACTCTGTGTGGCATTGACCTCTTCTCTAATCTGAGCTGCTGTTAACCTGCGATTTCTGAGGCTGGTGACTCGGATAAACTTATCCTCAGAAGCAGAGGTGACTCTTGGTCTTCCTTTCCTGGTGCTGTCCTCATGTGAGCCAGTTTCTTTGTAGCACTTGATGGTTTTTTCCACTGCACTTGGGGATACTTTCAAAGTTTTCCCAATTTTTCGGACTGACTGACCTTCATTTCTTAAAGTATTGATGGCCACTCGTTTTTTTTTACTTAGTTGCTTTTTTCTTGCCTTAATACAAATTCTAACAGTCTATTCAGTAGGACTATCAGCTGTGTATCCACCGGACTTCTGCACAACACAGCTGATGGTCCCAACACCATTTATAAGACAAGAAATCCCACTTATTAAACCTGACAGGGCACATCTGTGAATTGAGAATCATTCCCGGTCACTACCTCTTGAAGCTCATCAAGAGAATGCCAAGAGTGTGCAAAGCAGTCATCAAAGCAAAAGGTGGCTACTTTGAAGAACCTAGAATATAAGACATAATTTCAGTTGTTTCACACTTTTTTGTTAAGTAAATAATTCCACATGTGTTATTCATAGTTTTGATGCCTTCAGTGTGAATGTACAATTTTCATAGTCATGAAAATACAGAAAAATCTTTAAATGAGAAGGTATGTCCAAACTTTTGGTCTGTACTGTATATATATATATATATATATATATATATATATATATATATATATATATATATATATAAAAATCTGAAAATCTGAACTTAAAGACAAGTGGTTTGTGTAGGCATTTTTCAAGACAACTTTTTACATTTTTCATTGATAGAGCTGTCGAAAGACTTATTTTTTTGGTGCGAAGATGTATTTTTTGTCGTTCCCCATAACATTTTGATAGCATTTCATAGCATTCTTCAGGTACCGTATTTTTCTGACTATAAGATGCATTGGACCATAAGGTATTAGAGGAGCAAAATAGAAAAAAAAAACACAAACCAAAAATGTGGTCAATTTTGTACCAATATCCTCCATCCTGGTATATATATGTCCCCAATCCTGGTATACATGGTCCCTTCATCCCCATGTTGGTATACATGACCCCCTCATGCCCATCCTGGTGTGCATGGCCCCTAATCTCCATCCTAGTTCTTATCCTGTGCTATGTGTATGGAATCCTTTTTATAAGTGCATGATGATGATATCACTTACTAAAGGAGTTTCCACTTTATTTTTATATTAACAAATGTGTTAGGGACATAATTTTGTAGCACTTACTAATAAATATTACAGGTTTTCCTCCTTTATGAAGTACAGCTGGCTTGTAAGAGAGCAATGTACAACCATGTTGGGTACAGGAGTTGACCAGAAAATTAGCTATCGTAATATTGCATATATAGATACAGCTCTGGCAAAAATTAAAAGACCACTGCAAAATGTTCAGTTTGTCTGATTTTTCTCTTTATAGGTATATTTTTGAGTAAAAAGTAAATTGTTTATTAATTGTATAAATTTCTGACAACATGTCTCCGAATTTCCAAGCAATAAATTTTGTTTTTTGTTTCTGAAAAGGAGAAATGGTCAAAATAATAAAAAAAACAGTGCTTTTCAGACCTCAAATAATGCAAAGAAAACAAGTTCATAATCTTTTAGAAACAACAAAACTAATGTTTTTCCTCAGGAAGAGTTCAGAAATAAATATTTTGTGGAATAACCATGATTTTTAATCACAGCTTTCATGCGTCTAGGCATGCTTTCCACCAGTCTTTCACACTGCTTCTGGCCCAAAAATGTAAGCAGTTCGTCTTTGTTTGATGGCTTGTGACTATCCATCGTCCCCTTGATTACATTCCAGAGGTTTTCAATGGGGTTCAGGTCTGGAGATTGGGCTGCCCATAACAGGGTTTTGATGTGGTGGTCTCTTAATTAATATTTGCCAGAGCTGTATATATATACAGTTGTATGAAAAAGTTTGGGCACCCCTATTAATCTTAAGCTTAATGTTTTCTAAAAATTGTTTTTTTTTTTGCAACAGCTATTTCAGTTTCATATATCTAATAACTGTTGGACACAGTAATGTTTCTGCTTTGAAATGAGGTTTATTGTACTAACAGAAAATGTGAAATCTGCATTCAAACAAAATTTGACAGGTGCATAAGTATGGGCACCCTTATCATTTTCTTGTTTTAAATACTCCTACCTACTTTTTACTGACTTACTAAAGCACCCTTTTTTTTTGTTTTCTAACCTCATTGAGCTTTGAACTTCATAGCCAGGTGTATGCAATCATGAGAAAAGCTACTTAAAGGGAACCTGTCACCTGAATTTGGCGGGACTGGTTTTGGGTCATATGGGCGGAGTTTTCAGGTGTTTGATTCACCCTTTCCTTACCCGCTGGCTGCATGCTGGCTGCAATATTGAATTGAAGTTCATTCTCTGTCCTCCATAGTACACGCCTGCACAAGGCAAGATTGCTTTGCGCAGGCGTGTACTATGGAGGACAGGAATGAACTTCAATCCAATATTGCAGCCGGCATGCAGCCAGCGGGTAAGGAAAGGGTGAATCAAACACCCGAAAACTCCGCCCATATGACCCAAAACCAGTCCCGCCAAATTCAGGTGACAGAGTACCTTTAAAGTGGCCACTTGCAAGTTGTTCTGCTGTTTGAATCTCCTCTGAAGAGTGGCATCATGGGCTCCTCAAAACAACTGTCTAATGATCTGAAAACAAAGATTATTCAACATAGTTGTTCAGGGGAAGGATACAAATAGCTGTCTCAGAGATTTAACCTGTCAATTACCACTGTGAGGAACATAGTAAGGAAATGGAAGAACACAGGTACAATTCTTGTTAAGGCCAGAAGTGGCAGGCCAAGAAAAACATCAGAAAGGCAGAGAAGAAGAATGGTGAGATCAGTCAAGGACAATCCTCAGACCACCTCCAGAGAGCTGCAGCATCAACTTGCTGCAGATGGTGTCACTGTGCATCGGTCAACTATACAATGCACTTTGCACAAGGAGAAGCTGTATGGGAGAGTGATGCGAAAGAAGCCGTTTCTGCAAGCACGCCACAAACAGTCGGCTGTGGTATGCAAAAGCACATTTGGAGAAGCCAATTTCTTTTTGGAAGAAGGTCCTGTGGACTGATGAAACCAAGATTGAGTTGTTTGGTCATACAAAAAGGCGTTATGCATAGTGGCCAAAAAACACAGCATTCCAAGAAAAACACTTGCTACCCACAGTAAAATTTGGTGGAGGTTCCATCATGCTTTGGGGCTGTGTGGCCAATGCCGGCATCGGGAATTTTGTTAAAGTTGAGGGACGCATGGATTCTTCTCAGTATCAGCAGATTCTTGACAACAATGTTCATGAATCAGTGAGAAAGTTGAAGTTACGCAGGGGATGGATCTTTCAGCAAGACAATGATCCAAAACACCGCTCCAAATCTACTCAGGTATTCATGCAGAGGAACAATTACACTGTTCTGGAATGGCCATCCCAGACCTGAATATCATTGAACATCTGTGGGATCATTTGAAGAGGGCTGTCCATGCTCGGTGACCATCAAACTTAACTGAACTGGAATTGTTTTGTAAAGCGGAATGGTCAAAAATACCTTCATCCAGGATCCAGGAACTCATTAAAAGCTACAGGAAGCAACTAGAGGCTGTTATTTTTGCAAAAGGAGGATCTACTAAATATTAATGTCACTTTTCTGGTGAGGTGCCTGTTGTGATTTCTGCTTTTGGGCTCCCTCCGGTGGTTGTAGGTGGTAATGCAGTTGTCCCAGGGCTGCAGTCATGGTCAGGTGTTTCTGCTGATTGCAATTCTGACTGGGGTATTTAGGTTTGCAGGATTCATTAGTCCTTGCCAGTTGTCAATGGTTCTTTGGAGGTGTTGGACCTCTGTCTGGTTTCTCCTGCTTAGCTGCCAATTCAGCAAAGATAAGTGTCTGTTTTTTTTCTATGGCACACATGCTGTGTGCTGGATTTTTGATTGTATTTCTGCTCTGTGTGTAGGTTTCTCTGGAGTTGCAGATATACGTTCCACGTCTTTAGTTAGATGGAGGAATTTTTTGTATAATCTGCTGTGGATATTTTTGGAAGGGTTTTAATACTGACCGCACAGAACTCTGTCCTATCCTTTCCTATTTTAGCTAGAGTGGCCTCTTTTGCTAAATCCTGTTTTCTGCCTACGTGTGTCTTTCCTCTCCTACTCACAGTCAATATTCGTGGGGGGCTGCCTATCCTTTAGGGTTCTGCTCTGAGGCAAGATAGTATTCCTATTTCCATCTATAGGGGTATCTAGTTCTCCGGCTGTGACGAGGTGTCTAGGGTTTGTTAGGCACACCCCACGGCTACTTCTAGTTGCGGTGTCAGATCAGGATTTGCGGTCAGTACAGTTACCACCTACTCCAGTGAAAGTTATTTATGCGGCTCCAAGGTCACCGGATCATAACAGGTGCCCATACTTATGCACCTGTCAAATTTTGTTTGAATGCAGATTGCACATTTTCTTTTAGTACAATAAACCTCATTTCAAGGCAGAAACATTACTGTGTCCAACAGTTATTAGATATATGAAACTGAAATAGCTGTTGCAAAAAAAAACAATTTTTATAAAACATTAAGCTTAAGATTAATAGGGGTGCCCAAACTTTTTCATATAACTGTATACTAGATGGTGGCCCGATTCTAACGCATCGGGTATTCTAGAATATGTATGTATGTATGTATGTGTATTAGCAGCCACATAGTATATAGCACAGTCCATGTCGTATATAGGAGCCATGTAGTATATAGCAGACAAATACTACGTGGCCTGTGCTATATACTATGTGGATGCTATATACATACATACATACATATTGTAGAATACCCAATGCGTTAATACAGGCCACGCAATATATAACAGTGGCCACGCAGTATATAACCCAGCCCAAACAGTATATAACACAGCCCACGCAGTATATAGCAGCCACGCAGTATATAACACAGGCGACGTAGTATATAACACAGGCCATGCAGTATATAACACTGGCCACGTAATATATAGCAAAGCCCACGCAGTACATAACACAGCCCACATAGTATCTAACACTGGCCAGGTAGTATATAGCAGCCACGCGGTATATAACACAGACCACGTAATATATAACACTGCCCACATAGTATATAGCAGTGTGGGCACATATCCCTGTATACTCACCTGCCGGGATCCAGCGAAGTTCTGGCGATGCGCGCGAGGCTGCCGCCATCTTCCATTCCCAGGATGCATTGCGAAATTACCCAGATGACTTAGCGGTCTCGCGAGACCGCTAAGTCTTCTGGGTAATTTCGCATTGCATCTCTGGGAACAGAAGCTGGCGGCAGGCGCGAGAGCATCGTCGGACTACGGAAGGTGAGAATAGCAGGATTTTTGTTTTTTATTATTTTTAACATTACATCTTTTTACTATTGATGCTGCATAGGCAGAATCAATAGTAAAAAGTTGGAGTCACACAGGGTTATTAGCAGCATTAACGAAGTGCGTTACCCGCGGCATAATGCGGTCCGTTGCTGCTGGCATTAACCCTGTGTGAGCAGTGACTGGAGGGGAGTATGGAGCGGGTGCCGGGCACTGACTGCAGTAGAGTAGGGAGGGACTAATCAGACTGTGCCCGTCGCTGATTGGTCGCGGCAGCCATAACAGGAAGCTGGCGAGACCAATCAGCGACGCGGGATTTCCGTTACGGAGGTTGCAGACAGACAGACGGATGTACCCCTTAGACAATTATATATATAGATATACACACCGTATATACTCGAGTATAAGCTGAGATTTTCATCCCACTTTTTTGGGCTGAAAGTAACCCTCTCAGCTTATCATTGAGTCATACCCAGGGGTCGGCAGGGGAGGGGGAGCAGAGCTGTGTAATAATATTCACCTGCTCCTGGCGCGGTCCCTGCACATCTGTTCCCCGGCGCCGGCAGCTTCTTCCTGTAGTGAGCGGTCACATGGTACCGCTCATTACAGTAATGAATATGGACTCCACTCCCACAGGGGTGGAGCCGCTGCCGGCGCCGGGGAACAGATGTGCAGGGACCGCGCCAGGAGCAGGTGAGTATGGGGGCAGTGCGCGATATTCACCTGCTCCCCGTTCCACCGTCGGCACCGCTGCGTCGTCTGCGTCCTCTGCAGTGACGCTCAGGTCAGAGGGCACGATGACGCGATTAGTGCGCTGCGCCCTCTCTCTGCCTGATCAGTCAGTGCAGAGGATGCGGAAAATACAGCGGCGCTCAGCGGTGGAACGAGAAAGGTGAGTATAGCAAGTGCCGGGGGTCTGAGCGACGAGAGATGAGTATGTGATTTTTTATTTTTTTAATTGCAGCAACAGCATATGGAGCAAATGTCTGTATGGAGCATCTTATGGGGCCATGTGCAGCGTAATATGGGGGCAAATGTGTCTATGGAGCATCTTATGGGGCCATGTGCAGCATTATATGGGGCAAATATCTGTATGGGGCCATGTGCAGCATTATATGGGGCAAATATCTGTATGGAGCATCTTACAGGGCCATGGGCAACATTATATGGGGCAAGTATTTGTATGGAGCATCTTATGGGGCCATGTGCAGCATTATATGGTGCAAATATCTCTATGGGGCCATGTGCAGCATTATATGGGGCAAATATCTCTGAGGAGCATCTTATGGGGTCATAATCCACGTTTGTGGACCATTATACGGGGCAAATGTGTCTATAGAGCATCTTATGGGGCCATAATCAGCATTTGTGCAGCATTATATGGGGTGTATTTTGTATGGAGCATCTTATGGGGCCATCATGAACTGTATGGAGCATTATATGAGGCTCCTGATTCAATATGGATATTCAAAAACACTTAAACTACTGATGTCTCAATTAATTTTACTTTTATTGGTATCTATTTCTATTTTTGAAATTTACCAGTAGCTGCTGCATTTTCCACCCTAGGCTTATACTCGAGTCATTAAGTTTTCCCAGTTTTTTGTGGCAAAATTAGGGGGTTGGCTTATACTCGAGCCGGCTTATACTCGAGTATATACGGTATATATATATATATATATATATATATATATATATATCTCACAATGTAAAATAAGAATAATAATTTATATATAGATAGATGGATAGATAGATATCAGAAAAAAACAGGCAGCACTCCAAAAAATAAAAGTAAAAAAACGTGGCTTTACTAATCCAGTAACATTGCGTTAATGGATCAGCCATGTTTTTTTACTTTTATTTTTTGGAATGCTCCCTGTTTTTTTCTGATATTCTATTGTTCCATTTTGGAGGTTTGGATATTACCTTAACACGTCTTATTGCACCTGGATTCTTTGGTAGTGCTGTCAAATTATATATATATATATATATATATATATATATATATATATATATATATATATATATACACAGTACAGACCAAAAGTTTGGACACACTTTCTCATTTAAAGATTTTTCTGTATTTTCATGACTATGATAATTGTACATTCACACTGAAGGCTTCAAAACTATGAATTAACACATGTGGAATTATATACTTAACAAAAAAGTGTGAAACAACTCAAATAATGTCTTATATTCTAGGTTCTTCAAAGTAGCCACCTTTTGCTTTGATGACTGCTTTGCACACTCTTGGCATTCTCTTGATGAGCTTCAAGAGGTAGTCACCCGGAATGGTTTTCACTTCACAGGTGTGCTCTGTCAGGTTTAATAAGTGGGATTTCTTGCCTTATAAATGGGGTTGGGACCATCAGTTGTGTTGTGCAGAAGTCTGGTGTATACACAGCTGATA
The DNA here is from genome assembly GCF_032444005.1 of Ranitomeya imitator. Lineage (NCBI taxonomy): Eukaryota > Metazoa > Chordata > Amphibia > Anura > Dendrobatidae > Ranitomeya > Ranitomeya imitator. The sequence continues at coordinate 723,616,421 of NC_091284.1, forward strand.
GTCCTACTGACTAGACTGTTAGAATTTGTATTATGGCAAGAAAAAAGCAGCTATGTAAAGAAAAACGAGTGGCCATCATTACTTTAAGAAATGAAGGTCAGTCAGTACGAAAAATTGGGAAAACTTTGAAAGTGTCCCCAAGTGCAGTGGCAAAAACCATCAAGTGCTACAAAGAAACTGGCTCACATGAGGACCGCCCTAGGAAAGGAAGACCAAGAGTCACCTCTGCATCTGAGGATCAGTTTATCCGAGTCATCAGCCTCAGAAATCGCAGGTTAACAGCAGCTCAGATTAGAGTCCAGGTCAATGCCACACACAGTTATAGCAGAAGACACATCTCTACAACAACTGTTAAGAGGAGACTTTATACAGCAGGCCTTCATGCTAAAATAGCTGCTAGGAAACCACTGCTATGGACAGGCAACAAGCAGAAGAGACTTGTTTGGGCTAAAGAACACAAGGAATGGACATTAGACTAGTGGAAATCGGTGGTTTGGTCTGATGAGTCAAAATTTGAGATCTTTGGTTCCAACCACCGTGTCTTTGTGTGACGCAGAAAAGGTGAACGGATGGACTTTATATGCCTGGTTCCCACTGTGAAGCATGGACGAGGAGGTGTGATGGTGTGGGGGTGCTTTGCTGGTGACACTGTTGGAGATTTATTCAAAATTGAAGGCATACTGAACCATCATGGCTACCACAGCATCTTGCAGCAGCATGCTATTCCATCCGGTTTGCGTTTAGTTGGGCCATCATTTATTTTTCAACAGGACAATGACCCCAAACACACCTCCAGGTTGTGTAAGGGCTATTTGCCGCTAAAGAGCCGTATTCCCTCAACACCATTTTAAAATGGCAATAGGGAATAAGAGTGTAGCGCTCCCCAGAGTCTGGGGGTAGCTGAGACCCTGGAAAACACGATCAGGGCCGGATTTTCCGGACGCAGATCACGTGATCGCCGTTACTCAATGAATAATGGCTAGTAAAAAAAGTGTGTCCGCTATAAAAATAAATTCTCTCTCCTCTGACATGATATACAACTGAAGTCCTCATGCCCCTGGGTACCTTCACCATCCCCGGTCCCTCCTGCTCTATCCCTTTCCCCTCCTCCTGAAAAAGAAATTGCGGGCGCGTGCGCAGTGCGCCTGCCGAGATCTCTCAGCCAGCATCCAGCAACAGCAGGGATCTTTACTATAGATTTCTTTTGATCGCTGTGATAGACCCTATCACAGTGATCAAAAGCCAATAGTTAGCAAATTATCCCCTCCTGTGTCATCCCCTTAGTCAAATAATTTTTTTTATTATAAACTTTTTTTTTTGCTTGTTAGGGTTGGAGTTAGGGTTGGAGTTGGACTAAGGGTTTGGGTTGGGCTAAGGGTTAGGGTTGGGCTTAGGGTTAGGGTTTTTTCAAAAGTAAAAAAAAATGATAACGATATGATGACGAGTGTTGAACACAAGTGCTTGCTACTAGCGTTTGCATTGGGTGCTTGGGTGTGCACCAAGTATTGCCTGCCATGCATGGGCAATCCCGCATGTTTTTGGGCTGTCTAACAGCTGCAAAACATGCAAATTGGGGATTTGAGCATGTCACTCGAGCACCTGCAATACTCAGTGCACCCGATGCAAACTCGAGTAGTGAGCACTTGCACTCAACACTAATGACAACATATTGAATAGACTGTGGAGACCTGGGTGTCGTAACCAGTGCCTTCCCCCCTCCCATCACTCCCGTAATGAAACACACACAGTCCTCGGTGGGTTGAACAGGTCGGTCACAGTTTATTAATTAAATAATCAGAGAAAGGGCAATTACATATCGTAACGAGCGGCTCGCGCCGAGCTCCTGTCCGTTATCGACAGGGGAATTGGCCCCACGAGCGGTTACGACCTTTGCCCTCCTCCGCTTTTTCCGCTGTGACTTAATAAAGGTTACCAGGCGTTAGTTCTATCAACATGCGTAATAATTTATTTTTTATTTTTTTTTAAACTTACAACATAATTCACACATTTACATTCTCCTGCGGGTTAGTTTAATCATTAGCCTTTAAAAAGGGAGGGTGGGTGGGAGAAAAGCTTCCAGGTGTCCTGCCAAGAGTGAAAGAGAAAGTTCTCGGCCGGACACCTGGATTTAACCCCTGTAGGAGTGGCCGTAGGACCCTTCCCCTCTAGTGCCCACTGGCCGGCTGGGGGTCTTCCAATTAATGCATCACTAAGGGGGAGGGGAGTGATGCTAGGGGGGATCTGGCACAGACAACCTTTACGTGCAGCTCTCTCTATGTGCTCCCCAGTCAGAGACGCGTACCTTAATCAGTACCGCGTCTGCCAGACTGTGGAGACCTGGGTGTCGTAACCAGTGCCTTCCCCCCTCCCATCACTCCAGTAATGAAACACACACAGTCCTAGGTGGGTTGAACAGGTCAGTCACAGTTTATTAATTAAATAATCAGAGAAAGGGCAATTACATATCGTAACGAGCGGCTCGCGCCGAGCTCCTGTCCGTGATCGACAGGGGAATTGGCCCAACGAGCGGTTACGACCTTTGCCCTCCTCCACTTTTTCCGCCACGGAGGATCCCGTGTATTAACTACGCGTGACTCCGACCCCACCCCTCGATGTTAGGGCCTGTTCAACCCCATCCTGTAAACCAGACAGAAAAATATCGAGGCCAATGTCCGTTAGGTGAACTCCGTCCGGTCTTAATTGTGGCGTGTTATCCCCTTGTAGCTGGTGGTGACGGATCACGATACCGCCTCTTCCTCTCACATATTTTCCAATCCGCGTGTTGAATTTCCTTCTTGTCCGCTCTATGGCTTTTTTATCTCTTACTCCTCGCCACACGGCCCGTGGTGTTATATCCGACCACACCAGTATTATGTTCCTGAATAGACAGTTGAACCTTTCCATATCCGTTGTCACCCATTTGTACAATTCGGCCACCTTTTGTTTGCCCAGGTCATTGCCACCCGCATGTACCACCATTATCACCGGGTGTTTCGCCATTCTTGCTATGCCAACCATCTCTTTGAACACTTGTCTCCACTGGAGGCCTCTGATACCCCTCCAGTTAACTTTTATGCCCGGGAGGTAAAGATTTGTTCCTCCTGGCCGCAGTTTGGCCCTCTTTTCGGCCCAGTAAACGTAGGAATCTCCTACCACCCAAACTTCAACCCCTGTAAGAGACAACACATGTTAATTAAGCAAGTCGGGTCTTATGTATCTGGCGAAGCATGCGGACTTCCAACGACCCATTCTCTGCACTTCGGCCTCTGACACTCCTGCCCTAGCCGCTTCTGTGGCTGCACCTATGCGAAACGAATGTGTTCCGTACTCCTTTGGATTTGCGCCGGCTTTTTCCAAGCATAGCTTGAACATCGCCTGAAATTGGTACTTGGTCAGAGGGGACCCGTCTGTATGAGTGAAGAAAAATCTACCAACGTGTCTTATCCCGGCGTATCTTCTAACCATTTTTAGCGGGCAAGCTGGGCCATCTGTGGAGTTAACCAGTACCCATGTGCCCCTACCAGTGGGATCGCATTTGGATTTTCTAACCCTGATGCGCAGGGCGTCGCTGCATATAACTATGTCTTCATTAATTAGGCCTCCTTCCGACGCATTTTTTGACCGCGGTAGCAATTCGCTGATACGCAGAGCTCCGAAAAAGACGGTCGCAAAAGCTGCTGATATGAGGGCCGCCTCATATTGCGATGAGCAGACCGACGGGGATATTGCAATCAGGTCCTGCAATAATCTCAGTGAAATGGGGCGGCGACATTCTTGGCTTGGCTGAAGCCTTTTCCAACCTTTCATGGCTTGTCTTATGCAGAAGGACTTAGTTACGTCTACCCAACCCAATAATTGAAAGAAAAATGCTAGCCCCGATAATTTCCGTTGCGCCGAGGTGCCCGACGCCCCACCTTCCCTCATCCGTAATAGGAAATCGGTTGTCACCGCGCTTCGTGCTCGGTCGCATTTATCGACTGGCCTACCCTGAATTAGTGAGCACCACTCCTCCCAAGCCTTACCATACACCTGCCAGGTAGCTGGCGAAACGGAGGCCCGGATTAAGGGCATCAATGATTGGCCACTGTGTCCCACAGGGACTGTGGACACAGAATACCCCGGGGTTGCGCGTTGGGCTCCTGGATTCTGAAAGCCTGCCAATTGGAAAATAACAATGGGTTAATGATATTCTCGTCGACCTCCGCCACCACGGTGGCTCTACACCAAATATTGTTTTCTAGGCATAACAGCGCAAGCCGTCGCAAGAGAGCGAGTATGGGCAAGGATGAAGAAGACATGTGATTTAAACTCTTCGCTGTTTTTGTATTTTTAGTTTGGAAACGAATGTTCATGTTCCTCAACTGATCGGCCCATATCTCCAACGCTGCTACTACCGCAAACAATTCCCATAGGGCTGGGTCTTGCCCCCACTTTGTTGTCGTCCATTTCTCTGGCCACCCATATTTGCACCATTGGTTTTTATAGATTGCTGCGAAACCCTGTGTTTTGTTCCACCCTACTGTCAGCCCTAATTCCTTGCTTGTGATCTCACTAGCCATAACGCACGTGTGGCCGTTGTACGATTGTAGGAACGTCTGCCATACTAGCAGATCAGCTTTTAGCGAACGAGTGAGCCTAATTCTATGGCCGGGCTGAGAAGCGCCTTTTGTCGCCAGAGATAGTCTGCGCGAGAATGCTCTGCCGACCGGCATTACACGGCAGGCAAACGTCAGTAGTCCCAATAATGCCTGCATTTGCTGTAGGGTTACCTTGTTAACTTCGCGGAAGCCTTTCAACATTTGCAGGGTTTTTTGTATTTTATCCTCTGGTAAGCGGAACACCATCATGTTAGTATCTATTTAAATGCCCAGAAAGGGCAATACATTACATGGTCCCTCCGTTTTCTCCGGTGACAATGGCACGCCGAATTTGAGTGAGATAGATTTGAATTTTTCTAGTAGATCGGAGCAGAGTTTAGAATTTCTGGGGCCGACGAACAGGAAATCGTCGAGGTAGTGAATTAGGGATTTACTGCCCGTTTCGTACTGAACTACCCAATCTAGGAAGGTGCTGAATAGCTCGAAATAGTGACATGAGATGGAACATCCCATCGGGAGGCACATGTAAAAGTAATAGTATTGGTCCACTTTGCAGCCCAGAAGGTGGAAACATTCGGGGTGCACGGGTAGTAACCGGAATGCCGATTCTATGTCGGATTTGGCTAGCAGGGCGCCGGGTCCGGCTGCCCGGACTAATTCTACCGCTTTATCGAACGACGCGTATGAGACGGAAGCTTCTTCTGGGGAAATTGCGTCGTTAACCGAATCGCCCTTTGGGTGAGATAAATGGTGGATTAGGCGGTATTTACCAGGTTCCTTTTTTGGTATGAAGCCTAATGGAGATATTTTAATGTTTTAAAGGGGAGTGACTTAAAGGGGCCTGCTACCCTACCCAATTCCACCTCCTTGATGATTATTTGTCTAAGAATTTTGGGGAATTCGCGAGCCGATTTTAGGTTATCAGATAGGGTTGGCGTTCTTGTTAGCCTAAAGGCAATAAAGAACCCGTCAGAGAATCCCGCCTGCAACTGCTGAGCCGCTTTCTTATTGGGGTAGAGCTTTAGCCAGGGGGCCATCGCGGTTACGCTCACTGGGGTTCTGCCTTGTAGGCCCTTTGTATGCCTGACGAGTGCACCTTGAAGCTGGGTGTCCCCCCCCCCCGCAAGCGGAGCAGTCATGTCTGAATTTGCATAATGTGTGGAAACGGCAGTTTCCCTCGTTATATAGCCAGCAGGCCCCGGGTTTTCGCACGACCACTGAGTTCTGACCTGCAGCTGTGGAGTAATTAGTGGTCGTAGCTGAAAAGTGGGGCTGCTTTTGGGACAGCATCAGACGCAACCACACGTCAGTCGCTTTAACCCCCCAACCTAGATCGGGCTGTAGGGCCAGACGCCTGCGGAACTCCTCGTCGTACCGACGCCAGGCTGAACCGCCATGCGACTTGTACGAACTATATATCATGTCCTGATATATAAACAATTCGGAGCAGCGTTCCGGATGTTTCTGGCCCATAATACAGCCCAATACTGCGAAGGCCTGGAGCCAATTATTCATGGTTAATCCGATTTTTGATCTCCCCCTATCGAAACCCCTCTCGTTAGCTCTATCAACCGTTTGTTGGCCCGTTGATAACAGCGACCATATATCAATATAATTGTTGTTCCAGATTTTCTGTCTCGTTTCCTGGTCTATATGAGCGCCTAGCGGGCTGATCCCGCAGAAGAAGGCGTCTTTGTGTAGATTAGCGGACTGTGGTGTTGAATTGTTCACCACATTTCCCCTTGCATGAGATAATTGTAGGATTATCTCCTTTAACGCTGAAGTTAGCTCCATTTCCTTTACATTAACCCCGTAGCGTAACGTTTCCTCGCTATCCTTGGAACACTCACCGCTGTGTGACTCTGGACGAGTGTACACCGATCCTGGAGGAACCCCCGCAGATGTTGACGGAGTGATGTCGCAGGACGGGGAAACTCTGGCTCCCGCTACAGCGAGGGACTGGCCGACGTGCTGCGTATCGTGCGTTGGAGCCCGATTACTACCACGTAGTGGCGGATTGATGGCTCTGTCTTCCGCGACTGCGTGGTGGTTGTTGTGGCTGGAAGCCGCGGGGGATTGTTCTCCCCGGCTGAAAGCCCTAGAGGGTGCCCGTGATTTAGAGGACTTGCCACGTGCATGATGACTCCTCTCCGGACTTAGCGATACCTCGGACCCCTCGGATGCTGCTGATGACAGCCATCCTGTGGCCCGGGATCTGCGGCGGCTCCTATGGGAGCTGCATCTGCGACGGTGACGGGAGGGGCGTTTAGAGGAGTAGCGGGAACGGCGACGGGAGTTATCGGAGGAAGATTGGGAGGACGTGCGGCGTCTACGCCTTCGTCCGCCGTTATTATGCGGTGTAACAGGGGGGATTCTATCAGTAGACAGAGGGGGATAATTGGCCGTAGACAGTCCTGTAGTGCTAATTAGAAGGGGGGCGTAAGGCGGTAACTGTATTCCTCCCTATTGCTGGGATTTGACGGGGCGGCGGTTAACGGAAAATTTTTATTAGGATTTTGGGCAGTGGGGGGAGGTGTGAATGTGTCCGTGTTTGGTGCGTTTACTGAGATGTCGCCGTGATTCCCGCTGTGCGGCTGTTGAGCGCCCTGCTCGGTCCCATGGGACCGAACAACGCGCTCTTCAGCCGCCCTGTGACCTCTCCGGCATGACCCCTGATACCCCCGTACAGGCATCAGTGCTGCGTCTGCTGGGGGTAGGCTGGAGGTCAGGCCAGGTGACAAATCAGCACGCTGTTTGGTCGAGTTCGACCGAACAGCACGCTCTGGGGAACGTGAGGGGTTAAAACCAGCCTCCAGGTTACCCCCTGCGGGCGGCGTATATGTGCCCGCAGGGAAGGTAATGGAGGACTGGTCAGCGCTGTGTTCGGCGTTGATATGCTGCGACCGGAAGTGGCTGGGTGGGGACCGGAAGTGGCTGGGCGGAGCCTCCCAGTGCTCCGAGCGGTGTCCGAGGCCTCCGGAAGACGCCTGCAGCTGCGAGGCGGCGAGGCCCTCCCCTCCCCGACCTGGAGCCGCTCCGGGGCACGGGGTAAGCGGGCGGATCGCTTTCCTCCCGGGGCCCCCACCGGCCTCTCCGGAGCGGCCGGGGAAGGGGGCGACACCGCTCGCTGCCGGGCGCCGCCGGATGTAGCCCCGCACAGCCGGGACGGAGCAGCCGGCGCCGGCTCCCCATCGCCGCCCTCCGCCCCCACCGGAGTCCGGACAAGAGCCGGCGAGGAGACGCCGGCCACCCTCCGACAGGTGCGACGCCTGGCTCTACCCTGCCGCCTTCGAGAGGCCCCCAGACCATCTACGGCCGCGGGCCCCGATACCGGCAGCGGCGCAGAGAGGGGCCTCTGTCCAATGATCGGGGCCGAGCCAAACGACGGACCACAGGGTGCTGGTGCTCTCGAAGGTAGCGGAGGTAAGCTAGGCCCGAGGGGGCCCGAGGGCGGAGGGGTAAGTGAGGACAGATATGGGTGACCCGGGGGAGACGGTATACTGGGGGACGGACCTAGGGAACCAGAGGGCGACGGGGTAATGGAGGACGTACCTATGGGACCAGGGGACGAAGGGGTGAGGAAAGCCAAAGCGGGGTCGGGAGAAGGCCCAGGGAGGTGAGCCCTGACGCCGGTAAGGATGGCCTGAAGCCAGTGCTCACCTCTCTGTTCCAATCCTTTCCGCAGGGCCTCGACCAGGGGGTCCGACATTACTACGGGGATGCAGGGACAAAAGCTTCCAGGTGTCCTGCCGAGAGTGAAAGAAAAAGTTCTCGGCCGGACACCTGGATTTAACCCCTGTAGGAGTGGCCGTAGGACCCTTCCCCTCTAGTGCCCACTGGCCGGCTGGGGGTCTTCCAATTAATGCATCACTAAGGGGGAGGGGAGTGATGCTAGGGGGGATCTGGCACAGACAACCTTTACGTGCAGCTCTCTCTATGTGCTCCCCAGTCTGAGACGCGTACCTTAATCGGTGCCGCGTCTGCCATTATGACCTAATGTTATCAAATTCTATGTAGTACCTTTGGGTAGAAAATCATCACTACCCTTGGATAAAATCCATGAAGGGTGCAGTTTCCAAAATGGGGTCACTTGTGGTGGATTTCCACTGTTTAGGCACATCAGGGGCTCTCCAAATGCGATATGGCATTCGTTCTCGATTCCAGACATTTTTGCGTTCAAGAAGTCAAATGGTGTTGCTTCTCTTCCGAGCCCAGCAGTGTGCCCAAATAGTAGTTTTCTCCCACACATAAGGTGTCGTCGTACTCGGGAGAAATTGCACAACAAGTTAATTTTTTCCTTCCACATTCCATTAATTTGTGTGAAGCACCTGAAGGGTCAATACACTTCTTAAATCTGGTTTTAAGGATTTTGAGGGGTGCCGTTTTTAGAATTATGTGACTTTTGGGGATTTTCTGTCATATAAGCCCCAAAGTCACTTCAAATGTGATGTGGTCCCTAAAAAAATGGGTTTGTAAATTTTGTTTGAAAAATTAGAAATTGCTAATCAACTACATGTGCTAATTGTTATTTATTAACTAGTTTGTGAAGTATAACTATCTGATTTAAGGGCATAAAAATGTAAAGTTTGAAATTTGCTAAAACTTTTTAATTTTATGTAACATTTTTGATATTTTCACAAATATATGCAAATCATATCAGCCAAAAATTTACCACTAACAAAGTACATTATGTCACGAAAAAACACTCAGAATCACTGGGATTCATTAATAATAATTTTTTTTTATATAGCGCTAACATATTCCACAGCGCTTTACAGTTTGCACACATTATCATCGCTGTCCCCGATGGGGCTCTCAATCTAAATTCCCTATCAGTATGTCTTTGGAATGTGGGAGGAAACTGGAGTACCCGGAGGAAATCCACGCAAACATGGGGAGAACATACAATATCCTTGCAAACGTTCATTGAAGCGTTCCAGAATTATTACCATGTAAAATGACAATGGTCAGATTTTAAAAATGTAGCCTCGTCATTAGGCGGGGTCACACTACCGCAGAATACGAACAAGTGCTATGCGAGAAAACATCGCATAGGACTCGGACCAGTGTTAATCTATTATTATTATTATTTATTATTATAGCGCCATTTATTCCATGTTGCTTTACATGTGAGGAGGGGTATACATAATAAAAACAAGTACAATAATCTTAAACAATACATGTCACAACTGGTACAGGAGGAGAGAGGACCCTGCCCGCGAGGGCTCACAATCTACAAGGACAGCTCACATCACAGTATTTTTTTTCTCAGGCGTATTCGGTGTGCATGTAAAATCGCAGCATGCTGCGATTGTACGTTTATATCATCAAAGACTCGCCAATTCAAGCATAAAGGTGGGAGAAAAACTAGGACACCACAAGGACCATCAGTGTAGCTTGCGACAAATACGCACACATTTTCCTCATTTCGGCCCATTGAGCCATTACATTAAATGGGGAAAAGCAGTGAGAAATGTAAAGCCATACGCATGTCATAGGGATGTCATACGGATACATAGGTGCGAGAGAATCATCATCACATTGCAAATGCATTACACATGGATGACCATATGGCAAACACTTGTGCGACTCCCGGCAGGGAGACTCGGACCGATATTCCATACGTTTATTGTGACGTCGGCCTTAAGGTCAAAATTAGCTCCATCTCTAAAAGGTTAAGAAGGTTCCACTAACAATCACAAAGGAGATCTGCACCAAACATGTATTACTAAGTGCCATAAGACAATGCCTCCAATATATTTGTTAGAATTAAAAAAAACAACAAAAAAACAGATAACCCTGTTACCAGGCTTTGGAACACTGGTTTAAGACAAAGCTGTTAAAACTATTATTGCTAAACTTAATTCCAAAGAACTCCCTGTATAAGCCATGATGTGGTAAAAGTATATGTATAAATAAATATATATATACAATATATTAAAAGTATACTTTGTATAAAATATATTAAATGTAATCAGATGGAGTGGCATATCATATGTTGCTTTTATGAGCCAAGGATATTAAAATTTAAAACACTATTAACCCCTTCATGCTCCATGATTTATATAGTGTCTGGGCTTGTGTGCTGGGCTCATGAGCAGAGGCTGCAGCACACAGGGCAGGTGCCAGATACGGGTGCGTCTCACAAAATTAGAATATCATCAAAAGTTAATTCATTTCAGTTGTTCAATACAAAAAGTGAAACTCCTATATTATAGAGTCATTACAAACAGAGTATTCTATTTCAAGTGTTTATTTCCATTAATGTTGATGATTATGGCTTACAGCCAAGAAGTTTCATTTTTTGTATTGAATAACTGAAATAAATTAACTTTTTGATGATATTCTAATTTTGTGAGAAGCACTTGTATGTTACACAGTCAGAACCATCCTCTAAAAGGCTCTGATTAGTGATGAGCGAGTGTACTCGTTGCTCGGGTTTTCCCCGAGCACGCTCGCGTGACCTCCGAGTATTTATGACTGCTCGGAGATTTAGTTTTCATCTCGGCAGCTGAATGATTAACAGCTACTAGACAGCTTGATTATATGTGGGAATTCCCTAGCAACCATGCAACCCCCACATGCACTCAGGCTGGCTAGTAGCTGTAAATCATTCAGCTGAGACGATGAGAACTAAACCTCCGGGCAGTCATAAATACTCGGAGGACACCCGAGCGTGCTCGGGAAAATCCGAGCAACGAGTACACTCGCTCATCACTAGCTCTCATCTGTGGTTTAAAACTTTAAAAGTCACTGTCAATCAGTGGCATTTAAGTTGCTCCATCATGGTGTCGCATTTGTTACGTCGCTCATTGCAACCATGCAATGTGATTGTGTGGTGCAGATGGGTAGTGGGTTCTGCTGAAGACCACTGTGGTTGCCATCTTGGTAATCCTGTGGAGCCTAGTTATGGTCTGGCTTCATAGGAATCAATGATTTGTACTATATATTGCAATTCTGAAGTATTGCACTAAATAGCGCAAGCAATCAATCGATCGTAATCTCAAGTTCCCTATGGGGGCTAAAATAAGTATAATGTAAAAACAAAGAAAAGTTTGTAAAAATAATTGCAAAAATAGAAAATCTATTTCTAATTATCTTGCTTTTCTCCAGTGGAAAAAAAAAATATATAACAATATATATAATAATGTCAGTATATTCAGTACTGCCGCTTCAGAAAATAATATTAAAATATCAAAACGACATCTTCGCACACGAAAAACAAGCCTTTAAACAGCTCTATCTATGGAATTTTTAAAAAGTTGTGTGCGCTGTGCAGTGCTGTGGAATCAGGGTCAAAACTAAGGGACAAGCTTGCCTAGGGCTCCCATCAACCAAGTGGGCACCCTGCTTCTGCATCCTCTCCTTGAAATGCTTAACAGTTTATCCTGTGCATCTTCCATAGTCCCGAAATGTCATTCTCAACTTCTTTACCAGCAAAGTAGGGTCAGAGGCTGAGAGTGGGAATATAGAGGCCGGGCGTATAGCATGGTGGTGCTCAAACAGAACAGGAAACATACTTCAGTTATTTCCGTGTAGTGTCCACTTCCTTTTCATGATGTCTGACCCCCTCCACGACTGTCAGATCAGAGGAAGTGAAGCAGGACCTGTTAAGTGAGGGGTGATAGACCTAAAAAGGTTAATTATGTGTCTGCATAATTTATATATTGTGGGTGTGAACTGTATGCATACAGTATCTAGTTTATTTATATTTGTGTATGTATACACCATATAGTGTGTGTGCATGTATGGATATATATTACATATATTTATATATACAGGGTGGGCACTGCCTGCGTACACAGAGGAGGACTACTGTGCAAGAAATATATATCTGTGTGTACATGCTGTATGCACCTATAAATGTACATGTGTATATAATATATATTTAATGGTGATTTTCAGGATTATTACTCTTAAAAAATCCCAGGTAATTCAAAATTATCATTTCATCTGAAGATTTCTATTACATTTGTCAAGAACAAGGAATAAAAAAAGAGCCATTCTGGAAATGTTTGCGCCAAAATCACAAAGATGATGGAAACAAGGACTTTAAACTGGATTCTATGTTCCACTTTATACACATTTTATAGCAGCGTGGCATGGTCTATTCTTTTTCCTTTGGTTACATACATTTTTTTTTTTTACAGTAGATATATTTATTCATTTATTCATTTTGGATTGCAAAGCAAGAAACATCACTGCACAATATAGAGCCATACAGCAGACTCTAATTGACCGATATGTCTAATTGGAATTACTAGTGCTCCATGTGTACATGTACGTGATGTGTGTGTCACACAGCTTAATAGCTGACCAAACTCAGAGTGCTGCTGTACTAAATGAAGACTGACTCAGTGGTTAACTGTTGTACTACTGCCCCCTACCTCAACAGCAGTGCATTGCATGATGACAGTCACTGATTTTCACTTCCCAATAAGCTAGAGGCTAGTCCATTCCTATCTATGCACAGGTTCCTAGGACAACCTGAATAAGAATATTTCAGACTGTTGTACAGAGCTTTACAGTAAAGTATTTAGATAATCACATTATATATTTTTACTCCATTATATTATGTTTACATTTCCACATATTCTTTTGTTCCCAGGATTGTCGTGTTTTACAGATCTATACCCAAAAATCATTTTATTTTCAGCTTACTATTTTCTGCAATTTTAATAAGATTATTCACTAAAGCTCATTTAATTTAATACTAAAAGTGCTAAAACTTTGAAATATTCATGCAACTGAAATTCAATCCACGAAGGACCGCCGCTACAGGGCGTAAATAGACTATAAATGTGTATTGAAGCAAGCTTTGTTGTATAAAGTGTATCCAGGGTATATGCAGTATGTCTTACTGTGCAAATAAATGAATAGATAGACTAGACAGACAGACAGACAGACAGATAGATAGATAGATAGATAGATAGATAGATAGATAGATAGATAGATATTAGATAGATAGATAGATAGATAGATAGATAGATAGATATTAGATAGATAGATATTATAGATATTAGATAGATAGATAGATAGATAGATAGATATTATAGATAGATAGATAGATAGATAGATAGATAGATAGATAGATAGATAGATAGATAGATAGATAGATAGAGATATTGGATAGATATAGATACTGATTTTGTTATTAATTTTGGTGACTATAAACCATTTCTTGTCCTTGAAGTATGACATTATGCATACAGTATAATATATACACAATTCTATTGCACAACTATTCTATTCATTATCAAAAAATATGCAATTTTAATAAAACAAATGAAGATTCTACACGTTTTCCTATGAATGACAAGTTGAGATGAAACTGAATTGCTGCAAAATTTGATTCACCTGAGTAAATCTTGCAGAAGTCCATGGACTTGCTGCAGAAATAAACTTAATTCAGATGTATAGAATGAATTTCTGTTTTCTGATATTAATCTTTTGCATGCAATCATACGTGCAAATGACCTCTTCCATGAACCCATTTTTTATTTTGATCAGCTTCAGCTACCATCATTGGAGGAGAAAGTAATCCACCCCATTTCCTACTTTCATTGGCTATGGTATTCATGTAAGATAACAATTGTGATCTATCTAAAAGCTAAGTGATATCTACTGGATCGATGGGTGGGAGTCTGACAGCTGAGAACCCCACCAATTGTCAATTCAAGGGACTTTTTCTCCCGTTTTGATAGGGCTGAAGTCGAGTCTGTGCCTTGTCCCTCCATTTGCTCTACATGAGACTGCCTAAGGTAGCTGAGCACTGTACTGGGCTTTTTCAGGCAGTACAGAAGAGAATGAATGGAGCAACAGTTTGCATACTTGATGTCCTCTCCAAAGATGTGCCCCATTTGGGCAATCAGGGGAGGTCAGAATCCCACCAATTTAGATTTACCTTTCCTGTGAAATTCCTTACGCTGATTAAGGGTGCGTAGCCACCTGAAACGCGTCGATGTCGCATATCATGTACAGAAACTGTCAACGCTGATGCTGTTTTACCCTCTGCTGAGCACTTTTGGAGAATAAAGAAAGAAGTTTGTTCACAAGTTCGTTGAGCTGGATTTCTCTTGTTTTTGTTTTTTTTCACTGACCGAATCGGGGTGTGAAAAAAATCACAACATGCACTAGGTTCTTCTATGTGTCGGATTAGAATCATCCAGTAAAGTCTATGGGTGCACAAGAAAAAAAATCAGATGTCATATGGAGCCACAGTGCAGCATCTGATTTTTAATGGATACATTACAATTCTTTAACATAGGAAACTGTAATGGTAAATTATTAATAACTATTGCTGTAAAAAAAAGCAACAAAAAAAACAGATTGTCTACAGATGACAAGTGAGTTTTCTGGACGAAATACTGACCATTTTTTATACGCTCGCGTGAGCTTAGCTTTACTGCAATATCTCTTTCACACAGGGGTCCAGCGCTGGGCCTGTTGTCTTGGGGGGGGGAGGGGAAAAATAGGGTAATTTCTTTCTATAGATACGAGTTCTTCACAGAATAACTACAGGCAGTATGTTGCATTACCTCAGCACAACACTATAGAGAAATAATTTTCTACTTCAGTCCTTGCACCAATGGAGATTACAATCATATTTCTGTCACAGACATTTATTAAGTGAGTTGTATGATATTACAAAAAAAAACAGCGATACTCTTCATATACTGTGGTATGGCGGCCATAAATATAGGACTGAACTACAATACCACAAGTGCTGGTTCTAGTTTAAAAAAAAATAAGATTGTTTTTATTAATATCACACGAGACACAAACTAAAATGGTGTCCATATATGTCAACTGTGAGGTACATTTGCCTCAGATTTCCATGGACGTATGTCAAGGTGAACACAAGCTCACAGAACCTGTGGCCATGTGTTTACTATGGGGGTCTTTATATAGCAGCTTGGTCCCTCTGCCACTGTCAGGATAGGAGATAACCCAGTAATGATCATCTGGAGCCAACAGGTTGTCATAGCAGCCAGGGATTTAGAAAATGGACCCAAGCTTTGCCATCTTTCCAGTCCTATTAGAGGCAGGGCCTATGAGCATTTTGCTGACAGACATAATACCCTGCAATAGATATATCTACTATATAAAGCTGAATGTGTGTGTGTGTGTGTGTATGTGTGTGTGTATGTCCGGGATTGGCATCTGCACCGTCGCAGCTACAGCCACAAAATTTTGCACAGTCACACGTCTGGACCCCGAGAGCGTCATAGGCTATATTGTGAGGCGAAATTTTAACCCCGCGCTTTCCAATTCACCAAACAATTTTGCCCCTATCTACATAATGGGGAAAAAAGTGAAAGGAAAAGTGTTGGAAGCGTCGCAGCTACAGCAACAAAATTTTGCACAGTCACACGTCTGGACCCTGAGAGCGTCATAGGCTACATTGTGAGGTGAAATTTTAACCCCGCGCTTTCCAATTCACCAAACAATTTTGCCCCTATCTACATAATGGGGAAAAAGTGAAATGAAAAGTGTTGGAGGCGTCGCAGCTACAGAAACAAAATTTTGCACAGTCACACGTCTGGACCCCGAGAGCGTCATAGGCTATGTTGTGAGGTGAAATTTTAACTCCGCGCTTTCCAATTCACCAAACTATTTTTCCCCTATCTACATAATGGGGAAAAGTGAAAGGAAAAGTGTTGGAGGCAAATTGACAGCTGCCAGATGTGAACAAGGGGGACTTAAAGAGTGAGAGCGATGGCGCCAAAGAGTATATACCGTACAGTTGCTAAGGTGGGACCCCGACATGGGATACTCACCACACACGGGGATATGAACACACACAAAATGCGCCACACACTACCACGTGCTTGAACACATATACCACCCTCAGCACACATTTCACCACACATACACCAACCTCGCCACATAAAAGTCGAAACACAAAAGTCGCCGCTCAAAACTCACCACGCGCAAAACTCGCCACATGCAAAAATTAGGCTCACGCAAAACTCGCCACAAGTGCAAAACTCACCTCATGGAAAACTCGCCACACGCAAAACCTGCACATGCGGAAAAATTGCCACATGCACAAAATTTGCAACACATGCAAAAGCTGCCTCACACAAAACTTGCACATACTCAAAAGGCACCAGACATAAAACTCACCATGCGCAAAACTCGCCATGCGCAAAACTTGCTGCACACAACTTGCTACACTAACCTGTCACATGCAACTCGACACACAAAAAGTTGCTACACGCATGTTGCCACACACAACTCAACACACACAACTTGACAAACGAAACTCGCCCTAAAACACACACAAGTCTGGTATTAGCCTTCAAAAATAAAAATCTGATTAATAAGCAGACAAACTACAAGAGCAACAAATGTACCATATAGGAAATGCGGCAGCTGTCAGTCACATGACCTGTCTATTATGTGTATGTGTGAGCTAATATATACTGCCGGGGGGAGGGCTTCCTGTTGGCTGGGGATTTATCAGGCTGCCAATTTATCTTACACATACTGAGGTAAAAATACTGAGCAAATAACGTGTTAACGAGGCCTAATACAGGAGATCACACAGGTATATACTATATACAGGGGAGATGACACACAGATATATACTATATACAGGAGAGATGACACACAGGTATATACTATATAAAGGAGGAGATGACATACAGGTACATACTATATACAGGAGGAGATGACATACAGGTATATACTATATACAGGAGGAGATGACACACAGGTATATACTATATACAGGAGCAGATTACCTACAGGTATATACTACTAGCTATTGAACCCGTTCTACGCCCGGGTGGCGAGCATTTATATTAGTATATGTTCTCCATCCTGGTATGTGCTGCTCCATCCTGCGTCCCCATCCTGTCATGTGCTGCACCCATGCTGTGTCCCCATCCTGTCATGTGCTGCACCCATCCTGCGTCCCCATCCTGTCATGTGCTGCTCCATCCTGCGTCCCCATCCTGTCATGTGCTGCACCCATCCTGCGTCCCCATTCTGTCATGTGCTGCACCCATCCTGCGCCCCCATCCTGTCATGTGCTGCACCCATCCTGCGTCCCCATCCTGGTATGTGCTGCACCCATCCTGCATCCCCATCCTGCGTCCCCATCCTGTCATGTGCTGCACCCATCCTGCGTCCCCATCCTGTCATGTGCTGCACCCATCCTGTGTCCCCATCCTGTCATGTGCTGCACCCATCCTGTGTCCCCATCCTGGTATGTGCTGCACCCATCCTGTGTCCCCATCCTGCGTCCCCATCCTGTCATGTGCTGCACCCATCCTGCGTCCCCATCCTGTCATGTGCTGCACCCATCCTGCGCCCCCATCCTGTCATGTGCTGCACCCATCCTGCGTCCCCATCCTGCATCCCCATCCTGTCATGTGCTGCACCCATCCTGCATCCCCATCCTGTCATGTGCTGCACCCATCCTGCTTCCCCATCCTGTCATGTGCTGCACCCATCCTGCGCCCCCATCCTGTCATGTGCTGCACCCATCTTGCATCCCCATCCTGGTATGTGCTGCACCCATCTTGCGTCCCCATCCTGCGTCCCCATCCTGTGATGTGCTGCACCCATCCTGCGTCCCCATCCTGTCATGTGCTGCACCCATCCTGCATCCCCATCCTGTCATGTGCTGCACCCATCCTGCGTCCCCATCCTGTCATGTGCTGCACCCATCCTGCGTCCCCATCCTGTCATGTGCTGCACCCATCCTGCGTCCCCATCCTGTCATGTGCTGCACCCATCCTGTGTACCCATCCTGCGTCCCCATCCTGTCATGTGCTGCACCCATCCTGCGTCCCCATCCTGGTATGTGCTGCACCCATCCTGCGTCCCCATCCTGTCATGTGCTGCACCCATCCTGCATCCCCATCCTGGTATGTGCTGCACCCATCCTGCGTCCCCATCCTGCGTCCCCATCCTGTCATGTGCTGCACCCATCCTGCGTCCCCATCCTGGTATGTGCTGCACCCATCCTGCGTCCCCATCCTGTGTCCCCATCCTGTCATGTGCTGCACCCATCCTGTGTCCCCATCCTGGTATGTGCTGCACCCATCCTGCGTCCCCATCCTGTCATGTGCTGCACCCATCCTGCGTCCCCATCCTGTCATGTGCTGCACCCATCCTGCGTCCCCATCCTATCACGTGCTGCACCCATCCTGCGTCCCCATCCTGTCATGTGCTGCACCCATCCTGTGTCCCCATCCTGTCATGTGCTGCACCCATCCGGGGGCCTGAGCAGGCGGGGACACCGGCACGCTCTGGGGGTCAGGTGCCGGTATCACCGCCAGCTCAGGCCCCCCAGCACTTACTATATTCACCTGTCCTCCGTTCCACCGCTGGGCGCCACCATCTTCCCGGTCTCCTGGCTGTGAGTGTTCAGTCAGAGGGCAGCGCCGGCGCGCATTAAGCGCGTCATCGCGCCCTCTGAACTGAAGGTCACAGGCCGAAGACCGGGAAGATGGCGGCGCTCAGCGGTGGAACGGAGGACAGGTGAATATGGCCGATACTCACCCTCCTGGCGGTCCCTGCTTCTCTGTTGGAGATTGCGGTGTGCGTTCAGTGTGAACGCATACCGCGATCTCCCGGGAGCGTCACTCTGTGAGGCCCAGACTGCGCCGGCGCTTGCGCCTGCGAAGTCTATAAAGGTTTCGGACAGAGTGACGCTCCCAGCGTTATATTATAGATATACAGGAGGAGATGACATACAGGTATATGCTATATATAGAAGATGACATACAGGTATATACTATATACAGGAGGAGATGACACACAGCTATATACTATATACAGGGGAGATGACACACAGGTATATACTATATACAGGAGATGACATACAGGTATATACTATATATAGAAGGAGATGACATACAGGTATATACTATATATAGGAGGAGATGACATACAGGTATATACTATATATAGGAGGAGATGACATACAGGTATATACTATATATAGGAGGAGATGACATACAGGTATATACTATATACAGGGGAGATGACACACAGCAGGTATATACTATATACAGGGGAGATGACATACAGGTATATACTATATACAGGAGATGACATACAGGTGTATACTATATATAAGGGAGATGACAAACATGTATATACTGAGGTGAAAATGAGAGGTGTGAGGTGAAAATGAAAAGGTGTGAGTGCAAAATGAGAGGAGTGAGGGGAAATAGTGTAGTGATCGGAAAATGACAGATGTGAGGTCGAAATGACAAGTGTTAGGCGGGAATGAGAGGAGTGAGGGAGAAAATGAGAGGTGTGAGGGAGAAAATGAGAGATGTGAGGGGGAAAATTAAAGATGTGATTGGGAAAATGAGAGGCGTGATGGGAAAATAAGAGAAGTGCTATAACTAACCACAGATATTTACTATGCCCAGGCAACGCCGGGCTCTTCAGCTAGTGTATTATATAAGGGATTAAGTCCCATAATAATAATAATAATAATAATAATAATAATAATAATAATTTTATTTATATAGCGCCAACATATTCCGCAGCGCTTTACAAATTATGGAGGGGACTTGTACAGACAATAGACATTACAGCATAACAGAAATCACAGTTCAAAATAGATATCAAGAGGAGTGAGGGCCCTGCTCGCAAGCTTACAAACTATGAGGAGAAGGGGAGACACGAGAGGTGGATGGTAACAATTGCTTTAGTTATTCGGACCGGCCATAGTGTAAGGCTCAGGTGTTCATGTAAAGCTGCATGAACCAGTTAACTGCCTACGTTTGTAGCAGTACAGACACAGAGGGCTAATAACTGCATAAAGTGTATGAGAACATGATGCGAGGAACCTGATTATGTTTTTTTTTCTTTTTTTTTTAATAGGCCACACAGGGATAGTTAGGTTAATGCATTGATGTGGTAAGCCAATCTGAACAAATGAGTTTTTAGGGCACGCTTAAAACTGTGGGATTGGGGATTAATCGTATTAACCTAGGTAGTGCATTCCAAAGAATCGGCGCAGCACGTGTAAAGTCTTAGAGACGGGAATGGGAGGTTCTGATTATTGAGGATGCTAACCTGAGGTCATTAGCGGAGCGGAGGGCACGGGTAGGGTGGTAGACTGAGACCAGAGAGGAGATGT
The DNA here is from genome assembly GCF_032444005.1 of Ranitomeya imitator. Lineage (NCBI taxonomy): Eukaryota > Metazoa > Chordata > Amphibia > Anura > Dendrobatidae > Ranitomeya > Ranitomeya imitator. Next base: position 723,637,133 of record NC_091284.1, read on the forward strand.
AGGGTGGTGCTGAGCCATGGAGTGCTTTGTGGATGAGGGTGGTAGTTTTGTACTGGATTCTTGAGTGGATGGGTAACCAGTGTAATGACTGGCACAAGGTAGAGGCATCGGTGTAATGGTTGGTGAGGAATATGATCCTGGCTGTAGCATTCAGGACAGATTGGAGCGGGGAGAGTTTGGTAAGAGGGAGGCCAATTAGTAGAGAATGACAATGGTCCAGACGAGAATGAATAAGTGAAACAGTAAGAGTTTTTGCAGAGTCAAAAGTAAGAAAAGGGCGAATTCTAGAAATGTTTTTGAGATGCAGATAAGAAGAGCGAGCCAGTGATCGGATGTGGGGGGTGAATGAAAGCTCGGAATCAAGTATGACCCCAAGGCAGCGGGCATGTTGCTTTGGAGTAATGGTGGAACCGCACACGAAGATGGCAATGTCAGGCAAAGGTAGTTTAATAGAGGGAGAAAACACGAGGAGTTTAGTTTTTGACAGGTTCAGTTTCAGATAGAGGGAGGACATGATGTTAGAGACAGCGGTAAGACAATCACTGGTGATTACTAAAAAGGTCGGCGTGATAACAGGAGAAGAAGTGTATAATTGGGTGTCGTCAGCATAGAGATGGTACTGGAAACCAAATCTACTGATTGTTTGTCCAATAGGGGCAGTATACAAAGAGAAGAGGAGGGGGCCTAGGGGCCTTGAGGAACCTCAACAGTAAGAGGAAAGTGAAAGGAGGAGGAACCAGCAAAAGATACAGTAAAGGATCGGTCAGAGAGGAGAAGGAGGAGAGAACAGTGTTCTTGAGGCCGATGGAGCGGAGCATAGTGAGGAGGAGCTGATGATCCACAGTGTGGAATGCTGCTGAGAGATCCAAGAGAATTAGCATGGAGTAGTGACCATTAGATTTAGCTGTTAGTAGGTCATTAGAGACTTTAGTGAGGGCAGTTTCAGTAGAGTGTAAAGAGCGGAAACCAGATTGAAGAGGGTCGAGAAGAGAGTTATCTGAGAGATAGCGAGTAAGATGGGAGTGGACCAGGCATTCTAGGAGTTTAGAGATGAAGGGAAGATTAGAGACTGGTCTATAATTAGTGGCACAGTTTTGATCGAGGGATGTTTTTTTAAGTAATGGATGTATGATGGCATGCTTAAATGAGGATGGAAAAATACCGGAAGTGACAGAAAGGTTGAATATTTTTGTTAGGTGAGAGGTGACAACCGGGGAAAGGGATTGGAGGAGATGTGACGGAATGGGGTCACTGGTGTGGGTGGTTGGGCGAGAAGATGCAAGGAGCCTGATTACTTATTTTTCTGTAACTGGTTCAAAGTCAGAGAGTGAACTAAATGCAGTGGGGGAGGGAGGACAGTGCATGGTATGAAAAGATTGGGAGATTATTTCCTGTCGAATGTGGTCAATTTTTTCTTTGAAGCAATTGGCCAGATCGTCAGCGCGGAGATCCGTGGTTGGGACCTGCACTCTTGGGTTGAGTAGGGACTGGAAAGTGTCAAAGAGACATTTAGGGTTATTGGACAGCGAGGTGACGAGGGTGTTGAAATAGGTTTATTTGGAGAGGTGAAGGGCAGAGTTGTATGTTTTTAGCATGAACTTATAATGGATGAAATCTTCGGGTAGATTAGATTTTCTTCACAGACGTTCGGCGCACATGGAGCACCACTGCAGGAAATGTGTTTGCAGCGTGTGCCACGGTTGTCGCCATCTGTGCTGAGTTGTTTTATGTATAGGAGGTGCAGCTTCATCCAGGGCACTTTGCAGGGTTTCATTGTAATGCTTCAGAGCAGAATCAGGACATGAGATGGAGGAGATTAGGGCCAATGAGGACTGCAAGTTCTTCATAAGTTTTTGGGTGTTAATGGCCTGTATGTTTCTATAAGTGTGGAAAGTGGGGGTGACCTGAGCGCGATGGCAGTTCTTGATAGAGAATGAAAGAAGGTTGTGGTCAGAGAGCGGGAGAGGGAATTTTGTGAAATTATCCACTGAGCAAAGCCCGGAGAAGACCAAGTCGAGGGAGTTTCTATCTTCATGCGTTGGAGAGTTAGTATGCTGCGAGAGGCCGAAAGAGGAGGTTAGAGATAAAAGCTGAGAAGCAGATATGGAGAGGGGAGAGGGGAGAAGCAATGGGGATGTTGAAATCATCCATGATGAGGGTGGGGGTGTCACAGGAGAGAAAGTCTGGAAGCCAGGTGGCATAGTGATCCAGGAACTGATGAGAGGGGCCGGGAGGATGATACACCACCGCCACTCACATGGAGAAGGTGATGTAGAGTTTCACAGCATGGACTTCAAAGGAAGGGAAGACAAGTGAGGGTACTTGGGGGATAACTTGGAAGGTACATTTGGGTGAAATGAGCAGACCAACGCCTCCAGCTGCACTGTTGTCCGATCTTGGGGTATGAGAAAAGTGTAGTCCACCATATGAAAGAGCAGCAGCAGTGGTGGTGTCTGACTGCTGGATCCAGGTTTCAGTAAGAGCCAGGAGATTAAGAGAATTAGAAAGGAAGAAGTCATGAATGAAGGAGAGGTTATTACACACAGAGCGAGAATTCCAAAGGGCACAATTGAAAAAGACAGAAGGCATGCATGGAATATTAATAAGGTTAGAGGAGTTTCTGAGTGTAGGAGTTGGGAGGTTTGACTGGCTAAAACATGGGCAGCCGGGGGTGGGGAGAGATGTCTCCAGCGACTAGGAGAAGGAGGATAGAAAGAGTGAGCAGATGGTTAAGTGATTTGTGAGAGCGTCTCTTGTGTTGGATGGTGGGACTGAATGGATCTGTGCTGTTGAGCAATGTGAACAGAGTATGAGTGCTATACATAGGAGAGGCAAGGACAGAGGGGCCGATATGGATGGAGTGTTATGCAAGGGCGGTGAATGTGAGAGAATGCGGCAGCCAAGATATAGAATATACAAATACAGTGGGGCAAAAAAGTATTTAGTCAGTCAGCAATAGTGCAAGTTCCACCACTTAAAAAGATGAGAGGCGTCTGTAATTTACATCATAGGTAGACCTCAACTATAGGAGACAAATTGAGAAAAAAAAATCCAGAAAATCACATTGTCTGTTTTTTTAACATTTCATTTGCATATTATGGTGGAAAATAAGTATTTGGTCAGAAACAAAATTTCATCTCAATACTTTGTAATATATCCTTTGTTGGCAATGACAGAGGTCAAACGTTTTCTGTAAGTCTTCACAAGATTGCCACACACTGTTGTTGGTATGTTGGCCCATTCCTCCATGCAGATCTCCTCTAGAGCAGTGATGTTTTTGGCTTTTAGCTTGGCAACACGGACTTTCAACTCCCTCCAAAGGTTTTCTATAGGGTTGAGATCTGGAGACTGGCTAGGCCACTCCAGGACCTTGAAATGCTTCTTACGAAGCCACTCCTTCGTTGCCCTGGCGGTGTGCTTTGGATCATTGTCATGTTGAAAGACCCAGCCACGTTTCATCTTCAATGCCCTTGCTGATGGAAGGAGGTTTGCACTCAAAATCTCACGATACATGGCCCCATTCATTCTTTCATGTACCCGGATCAGTCGTCCTGGCCACTTTGCAGAGAAACAGCCCCAAAGCATGATGTTTCCACCACCATACTTTACAGTAGGTATGGTGTTTGATGGATGCAACTCAATATTCTTTTTCCTCCAAACACGACAAGTTGTGTTTCTACCAAACAGTTCCAGTTTCGTTTCATCAGACCATAGGACATTCTCCCAAAACTCCTCTGGATCATCCAAATGCTCTCTAGCAAACTTCAGACGGGCCCGGACATGTACTGGCTTAAGCATTGGGACACGTCTGGCACTGCAGGATCTGAGTCCATGGTGGCGTAGTGTGTTACTTATGGTAGGCCTTGTTACATTGGTCCCAGCTCTCAGCAGTTCATTCACTAGGTCCCCCCGCATGGTTCTGGGATTTTTGCTCACCGTTCTTGTGATCATTCTGACCCCACGGGGTGGGATTTTGTGTGGAGCCCCAGATCGAGGGAGATTATCAGTGGTCTTGTATGTCTTCCATTTTCTAATTATTGCTCCCACTGTTGATTTCTTCACTCCAAGCTGGTTGGCTATTGCAGATTCAGTCTTCCCAGCCTGGTGCAGGGCTACAATTTTGTTTCTGGTGTCCTTTGACAGCTCTTTGGTCTTCACCATAGTGGAGTTTGGAGTCAGACTGTTTGAAGGTGTGCACAGGTGTCTTTTTATACTGATAACAAGTTTAAACAGGTGCCATTACTACAGGTAATGAGTGGAGGAAAGAGGATACTCTTAAAGAAGAAGTTACAGGTCTGTGAGAGCCAGAAATCTTGATTGTTTGTTTCTGACCAAATACTTATTTTCCACCATAATATGCAAATAAAATGTTAAAAAAACAGACAATGTGATTTTCTGGATTTTTTTTTCTCAGTTTGTCTCCCATAGTTGAGGTCTACCTATGATGTAAATTACAGACGCCTCTCATCTTTTTAAGTGGTGGAACTTGCACTATTGCTGACTGACTAAATACTTTTTTGCCCCACTGTACATATGGTGAATATTTGTTCTGTTCCAAATGAACAGGGAATAGATTTAGATTGTCTTACCTGTCTCCTGCCCTGTCTAACTGCGAGAACTTAGAAAAAGTACTTTGAATAAATGTACACGAATTATAGTGCACGAATTCATCCCCAAAGTATGTCTACATTTATAGAAGGCTAGCTCTTAGATCTCTTTTTTTTTTGTAATTCCCTCTTGTTAGCAATCAACCTAACTCAGTTGAGACAGCAGGACACAATAAATATAGTGAACAGATAAACAAATGTCCAAGTCTGCATGGATCATAAACCGCTTTGAAACAGTTATGTGATCTCTTTGCATGAGGACAAGCAGAAGTGAGTTAAATATCTATAAACAAAAACAATTGCATACTAAGATGGCTAACAAATATAGATATATGCAGGACTCAATGCCGAAGATAGAATGACTCAGATACCATTCAGGCTGCTTGCTGTCAGGGACTGGAGCAGTGGGCATGCAGGGTATTTCAGTTCAGAGAATGAATGATAAGTTTACCTGTATGAAGAGAAAAGAGATGCTTGTTATATTCTGCCATGTTACAACTGCGAGTAGTTAGAAAAAGTACTTTGAATAAATGTACACGAATAATAGTGCACGAATGCACCCCTAGTGCTAAAGTGCCCTAGAGACAGTGTAGAAAAAATATTTACAACTACATATAAAAAAATCAATTAAAAATACTCAAATACCCATCAATAAAAAATGTAATAAAATGCAATAAATGCCATATGTACCCCAAAATGAAATGGTACCAATGAAACTAATGATTTTTCAAAACACATTCTGACACAGATCCTTTTAGGAAGGAGGAGCGGGCTAAACAACACAAAAAACATAGTTTCGTTTTTAATGGTTTTATAGTTTCATGATTGAAAAAAGGACACAAGATCCTTCAAAACCACCATTGTATATTTTACATCACCTTAAATCGAACTGACCCACAACATCAAGTTTATATGCTATTTTTACCATACAGTGAAAAGTGCCCAATTTTTACAGCTCTAAAGTTTGATAAGATGATTATGTTTTTCTGACCCCTCTCAAGAAATATTTAATAAGAGTTAATAAATTATGTTATCTAAAATGATGCAATGAAATAAGACAACTAATCTCACAGCATACAAGCTCTCATGCAGTGATGGAAAAATTAAGAAAAAAATTGCTTGGTCCGTAAAGACCCTCATTCATGTTAGATAAAAGTTGTCTGAAATCACCAATTTAGTCAGGATTATCCCACCATCTAATGTATATGGGGCATCTGCTGATTGACTGCAGTGCTGATGTGGCCCTGGGAAACATGGGGCCGACATAGCTAGTATGGCAACAATAAGGGAAGTGAGTAAAGGCTGTTTTTATTTAATAGGGGAGACTATTTTATTGAAAAAGGGGTTGTTCAGGTAATGGACAACCCCTTTAAGCTGGCCACACACAACACATAGCGTTTAACTTAATGACACCTTATTATCAAGACTTCCACATACAGAAACATGCACTCAGCCCAGCCTCCATGTGTTATCTATGAGAGATATGGTGCCAAAATAATCTGGCAGCTGTTTATCTCCCCTCTAGACAAAAGGATAGGCGGATTGAATTCTAACCTCTCCATCCTTACAGATTATAAAGGTACCTTCACACATAACGATATCGTTAACGATATCGTTGCTTTTTGTGACGTAGCAACGATATCGTTAAGGAAATCGTTCTGTGTGACAGCGACCAACGATCAGGCCCCTGCTGGGAGATCGTTGGTCGCTGAGGAAAGTCCAGAACTTTATTTCGTCGCTGGACTCTCTGCAGACATCGCTGGATCGGCGTGTGTGACACCGATCCAGCGATGTGTTCACTGGTAACCAGGGTAAACATCGGGTTACTAAGCGCAGGGCCGCGCTTTGCAACCCGATGTTTACCCTGGTTACCAGCGTAAAAGTAAAAAAAAAAAACACTACATACTTACCTACCGCTGTCTGTCCCCGGCGCTCAGCTTCTCTGCACTCCTCCTGTACTGGCTGTGAGCGTCGGTCAGCCGGAAAGCAGAGCGGTGACGTCACCGCTCTGCTTTCCGGCCGCTGTGCTCAGTAGCCCGATGTTTACCCTGGTTACCCGGGGACCTCGGGATCGTTGGTCGCTGGAGAGCGGTCTGCGTGACAGCCCTCCAGCGACCAAACAGCGACGCTGCAGCGATCGACATCGTTGTCGGTATCGCTGCAGCGTCGCTGAGTGTGAAGGTACCTTAACAATGTCACACAAACCTTGGTAGACCCGGTGCCGACGTAGCTGGTACGACGACAATGCAGGAAGCGAGTATAGGGCATTTTATTTATTTTTTTAAATGTTGTCAATGTAGTGGAAACCCCTCTTAAGGGTCAAAAATGCTTATTTGTTAAAGGGGTCATCCAAGACTATTTTACTTTCTTTTTATGGGGCTGAGAACTGACAGGCTGAACATATTATCCCTCTTAAAACAGTATATTTCATCATTCATTAAAAATCCATTACCTGTGTAGTGTGGGCATGATATGACATAAAGATAATGTAAAGGGGAAGGACAACCGCATTATTATCAATACAAAAATTGGCAGGAGTCCTTCACCTTCATTAATTTGATAATACAGCCAAGCAACAAAATTCTCTAATTCAATACTCTCTGCCTGAGCTGATACTGCCCTACCGTGGAGGTTGGCTCCCTAGCATAGGCGAAAGCTCCCTGCCTGCTCTGCCTGTTGCTGGCTCAGATCGATCACAGACCACTCCTGCCAGTGATATTGCTCCTTCACATCAACAGAGCAGCTCTTCCTCTTCCGGGCAGACGTGTTGATGGGATGTGACTGTCAACGTCATGCTGATTGACAGCCAGCTCCCTGCAGAATCGGCAGTCAAGCCCCGTCAGCAGAGCAAAGCAGATAAAAGCAGCCCCTCTGTTGATGGTTGGCAGAATGGGTAGTTAGTAACTGCCTGTTTTTCAGTTTTTGTGCCCATAAGAAAAAAATAAAATAGTCCCAGATAACTCCTTTAAGGGGTTCAATTTCATGGCCAGTTTGAAAAGAGTACAGTGTTTTCCTGGATAACCTAGCTATATTTCTACATTGCTCTCTTATTCATAAACTTATATTTACCATGAGAAAATCAGTCATCCTGATGAAAAGATATTGTCTATCGTATGAGTCAAACCAGTAAAATGTTTGATATATCAGAACATTATTAAACATGGAAGACTTGGTAAGTAGTAAATGAATAAAAGTTTCAGCATCATGGCTGAAGATCACAAATATTCTAGACACTATAATGATATTTCTCCATACATTTAATAGAAGACCGCTTTAAGGGAAACTAAATCAAACTAAATAAATCAAATCTTTTATATTCCCTGTGCTGAACCTCTACTGGGCACATCGACAAACACATCAATCTGAAAATAACACAATCATGTGAGTCTGGAAACAGTAAAAAAATGTAGAAATCTTGTATTTTACAAAGGAATTATTCAACAAGCGGCAACAGTAGAAGGTGAGTCTTCTGATATACAGGATTATGTATAACGGATTTGTTTTACTGTCTTTAATATGATCATCACATCAGACACCCACTGATATTCTCATTTTTCAACCTGTGGGGGGAAGGACTGGCTCCTAATGATATAGCTCAGCTGGTATGACATCTTATAGGCAATGATCCATTGGGTAAAAGTATCCTTCAGAAGGAAGATAAAGTGTCTCTCCTGTCCCACCTGTAAATTGCTACCCTGTAAGTGAATTTCCAACATAGAAGAACCTAGAAACCAGTCTTTAGCCTTGCCAGATTCTCACCACCATGTTGTCTACACTGTCTACAGGTAAGTATCTCTTCCTTTTGGAGGACACTTTGGCTTGGCTAAAATCCCTAATCACGATTCATGGCTTTTATGAGTTGGACATTAACTTGGGTGATGATCTATTTGAGGCACTAGAAAGACAGTGTTTCCTCCTTCTCGAGGAGATCTAAGTTCCATTTGAAACGTAGGTATTACTTAAAGAGGTAATCTCACAAGGAAAACCTCTTCTCAAATAAAGTTGGCCTGATTACCTTAGGTTTGGCTTTTGTAACCTTGAGCAATCAGCTATTATGGCCTTGGTAAGGCTGGTCATTCGCACAAAATCGCTGTCGACTGAACAATTATTTGGCTGACAATTATCTCACCCAATTCTCCTGTACATAGGGAGCCTTCGATTGGTGCTCCAAGAGAGCGCCACTGCCAGACACCTTTGCTAGCAGCTTAACTACCTACCAAGATTAAGAATAAGACACTGAACTTCTACCAGCTGGATCCTTCTCTCCGAGACATCATCTATCTCAGACAGTTGGGAGGTCCCATACACATTAGTTGGTTAGCCAATCCCACCAAAATTGGATGACATTTATCTAATGTGCATGAGGGGCTTTAAGCCATGTGTAGACAAACAGTTCTTATGCAATGGCCATTTAGGAGTAAATCGAGTATTACATACAAGTCATTTACCTGAGTGGGCAACTATGTAATAGATAAATCAAGTCACCTCTTACAGCTGTCTCATAGAGGGTCTTGTTCTATGATGTCCATTGTTCTGCCCATCTTAATGTGCAGAGTTAATTATCATGTTATTCAAGTTGTGGCCACTGGAGGTCATCAGTTGCCTACTTTTCATGTTGTTTACCAACCTTTCCCTCCTAAGAGCAATGTCTTATGGGTTAGTTCCGCCCACATTCTTCTTGTGAAGACAAGCTTCAGTAGCCATTTTTCCTCAGATCTGCAGAGAGGCACACGTTCTCCTGTCTCGCTTACTTTCTTACCCCTGTCCTAACGGATCTCGGTACGTTTATAAAGGTTTAATGCATCTTATGTTTGTGTTAGTATTTAAGCCTTATGCAGCTCCTACAGTCAGATATAGTTAGGCAGATGTGCTTTGCAGCTTGCAGTTAGGTTAATGTGTACTCTGCATTTAGATAGATGCATTCTTGTATAGAATAGGGCAGTGCTGTTAGAATTACTGTGTAATGCACTCTGTATAATTCTTGCTGTTATGTCCCAGTTATTTATGTGATTGCACCCTGTATGTGCATATACTGAAATGCTGTTATTCTTTACAGTTTTTCACCAGTCATCCACTATGATCAGTCATCCACTATGATTATTCACTGAACATCCACTTTGTACATCAACATCATTCACTATTCGATCATCTACTATGAATACTGTCCACCATTGTTGTTCAACGTTATAGTTTTGGTTATCATCACCCTAATAAATAAGACTTAAGCATCAACACAGTCTGTTTACTGGGATGTGGATGAAGGTTTAGCCGTATGTTGGAATCCACACAGCATCCTACGTGGAGGAAGACAGAACAGTGAAAAACGAGACCGCCAGTCGCAGGCGGTGATTGTAAAGTATGAACAGATTAGCTGCCTTCAGTGAAACTGATAGCCGGTCGCAGGCTGTAGTTGTTCAGACTGTACGGAACCACTAACACCCACACTGCTCCGTATTCGGGTATCACAGCAGCCGCCATACAGCCGCGGGACTATACTGCAGCCCGCCAAGAGGAGCTACATCATTCCCGCCACGCGGAAGCTCACCGCACCTAGACCCAGTTTCCCGCCAAAACACTCAGCAGTACGCAGCTAAGCGCACAATGTCTCGAAACAGCACATCCTCACTCAAGACGAGGTCACGAGCAAGCTCTAACAGGTCATCATTAGCAGAGCTGGCTGCTGTCGCTCGTGTTGAAGCTGAAGCAGCCAAAGCGAGGTCCTCCTTTGCCGAGAAAGAAATGCATCTAAAGCTGAGACAAGCAGAGCATGAGGCAGAAAAGGTACGTTTGCAGGCAGAACAAACTGCACGCCTGCAAGCCGAAACCGCACGTTTGCGGGCAGAGCATGAAGCAGAAAATGCACGTTTGCAGGCTGAAACCGCACGTTTGTGGGCAGAGCAAGAAGCAGAAGGTGCGCGCCTGCAAGTGTCTCTAGAAAGACTTATGGTAGACAAAGAGGCAACAGCTGCAATAGCTAAGGCAGAGTACTTGGAAGCCATGAAGGATCCTGATTATGAGAGACGCAGCAACGTTCTTGGAACAGATCTAGAGCAGCAAGATCCAGCTCAGCGCGTCGCAGAGTACGTTCATCGACACTCCAGCATGGACAACACCCTCGACAGACTACAACGATCAGCCTACGCCGAATATCATCGATCCAACCCCGAACTTCACTACTACAAACAAGAAGACGTCCAACACAGAGGAGTCGACCACAGCTACCATTCCACTGAGAAGAAGGTACAGCTCCCACCTCACCTTAAAGAGACATCTTCTTCACCAGAAAGGTACTATGCAGACTGTCCGAAGCCAAGAGCGTCTCACAGGTATGGTGACGCACCACACACTAGACATGGCTATAACATACCGGCTCGTACCAACACTGATCAAGCCACCATAGACTTGGCAAAGTTCTTTGCCCGCCGAGAACTGGTAACAAAAGGACTTGTAAAGTTCACTGACAAAGCCGAAAACTACAGGTCGTGGCGAGCTTCGTTCCAGAACGCCATTCAGGGACTGGACCTTTCTAGTAGTGAGGAGTTAGATCTCCTGGTAAAGTGGCTTGGAACTGAATCGGTCGAGCATGCTAAAAGACTAAAAGACATTAACATAGAATACCCACACATAGGTTTACGTAAAGTGTGGGAAAGACTTGACGAATGCTATGGGTCCATAGAAGTAATAGAGAATGCTTTATTCAAAAGAATTGATGATTTCCCTAAGATAGGGCCCAAGGGTTATCAAAGACTTAGAGAATTGAATGATTTATTGATAGAGTTACAGGTCGCCCAGAAGAAAGGTCACTTGGCTGGATTGGCATTCTTAGACACTGCTAGGGGTGTCAATCCAATAGTACAAAAACTTCCATACAATCTTCAAGAAAGGTGGATTATACATGGTTCACGGTATAAACAAATTCATAACGTACCATTCCCTCCTTTTACTGTATTTGTTGAGTTTGTCACCCAGCAAGCCAAGATCAGAAATGACCCTAGTTTTGATTTCACTCTGTCATGTTCCACTACCCCTGGTGTCAAACCCAGTAAGACACCCGTGGCAGTCCATAAAACTGATATTGATTCCACAGGTCCTCCACACAAGACAACTAAGCCCCCTATGGAAGAGAGCAAACCTCAGGATGTCAGTAAGCAGTGTCCTCTACACAGGAAACCACATCCTCTACTAAAGTGCAGAGCCTTCAGGGAGAAGACTTTAGAGGATCGCAAAGGTTTCCTCAAGGAAAACAACATCTGCTTCAAATGCTGTGCTACGACCTCTCACTTCGCCAGGAACTGTGGAGCTAGCGTGAAATGTGCAGAATGCAGCAGCACGGATCACAATACAGCCTTGCATCCTGGACCACCTCCAGGATAGTTGTCACAAGCAGAGGACCACGATGAGAAACAGAAGAACACCGACGAAGACACCCCTGCGGTCACCTCTCAATGTACGGAGATCTGTAAGGGACTCAAGGGAGGAAGATCCTGCTCAAAAATCTGCCTTGTCCGAGTCTATCCAACAGACCACAGAGACAAAGCGCTCAAGATATATGCAATCCTAGATGAACAAAGTAATAGGTCTTTAGCCAGGTCCATCTTCTTTGACAACTTCAGCATTGTAGGCCCCGGTTCTCCCTACTCCCTTAGGACATGTTCAGGTACCATAGAGACGGCGGGGAGGAAAGCAACCGGATACAAAGTGGAGTCCATGGATGGCCAGACCTGTCTGTCACTACCGACCATCCTGGAGTGCAACCAGATTCCTGACAACAGGTCTGAGATACCGTCACCAGAGGTGGCAACGTATCACCCCCACCTGAAGCGTATAGCCCACCTGATACCTAAGTTGGAACCAGAAGTGCCAATAGCTTTACTTCTGGGAAGAGATATACTACGAGTCCACAAGACTAGAGAATATATCAACAGCTCACTGAATTCTCCATACGCGCAGAGGCAAGACCTTGGATGGGTCATTGTAGGAGATGTCTGTCTAGGAGGAGCACACAAGCCGGTCTCAGTCAACAGTATGCTTACCAGCACACTAGAAAATGGACGTCCATCTCTCTTCCAGCCATGTCACAATAGTCTGCTGGTAAAGGAACTACCGAGCAGCACTCCCCTACCTTGCCCTTTCTCAGTTCCTATCAACGAAGACCACGCCTGTGAAGGTGAACAAGACCACATAGGATGTACAGTCTTCCACAGGACAAAGGAAGACAACAAGGTAGCGATGTCTATAGAAGACAAGATATTCCTGGACATCATGGACGAACAAATAGTCAAGGATATGGCGAATAGTTGGGTCGCACCTCTACCATTTCGACCTCAGAGGAGACGCCTACCCAACAACAAGGAATTGGTCTACAGCAGATTCATCTCCCTAAGACACAAGCTTCAGAAGTCACCTGAGACGAAGGAACATTTATTTACCTTCATGGGAAAGATATTCCAGAACAACCACGCAGAGATTGCACCTGCACTTCGACACAGAGAGGAGTGTTGGTACCTGCCCATCTTCGGAGTGTACCATCCTAAGAAGCCAGGTCAAATTAGAGTGGTATTCGACTCAAGTGCCAATTGCGAAGACGTGTCATTGAATGATGTCTTACTGTCGGGCCCAGACCTCAACAACAGACTTCTGGAAGTATTACTCTGTTTCCGTAGAGATTCAGTGGCATTTATGGCCAACATACAACAGATGTTCCACTGTTTTCTCGTCAAAGAGGAACACAGAAACTACCTGAGGTTCTTCTGGTACCGTGACAACGACCCGGACGAAGACATCGCAGAGTACCGAATGCGGGTACACATCTTTGGGAACAGTCCTTCCCCAGCGGTCGCAATCTACGGCCTCCGACATTCTGCCAAAAAGGGTGAAGAAGAGTATGGCTCGGACGTCAGGTCCTTTGTGGAAAAGGATTTTTACGTGGATGACTGTTTGAAGTCCACACCGACAAGTGAGGCCGCAATCAGTCTACTAAAGAGGACTCGTGACATGCTCGCTCAGTCTAACCTAAAGTTACACAAGATTTCTTCCAACAGCCGAGAGTTGATGGAAGCCTTTCCCTCTGAAGACTATTCCAGCGATCTAAAGGATTTAGACCTCAGCATCGACCCCCTTCCTATGCAGCGGAGCCTTGGATTGCTGTGGGACCTGAAGACAGATACCTTCACCTTTCAGATCAGCAAGGATGAGAAACCCTTCACGCGCAGAGGAGTTCTTTCCTTCATGAATAGTTTATACGACCCCTTGGGGTTCGTAGCTCCAGTAACCATCCAAGGAAAGCTGATGCTCAGGGACTTCACCCAAGACACTACTGATTGGGATGATCCACTTCCAGCGGGAAAGGCTGACCTGTGGGCAGAGTGGAGGAAGTCTCTTGAAGCCCTGACCAACCTTCGTGTGAAACGACCGTATGCTCCTGTGCCATCCACAGAGGTCAAAACGCAAACACTTTGTATTTTCTGTGATGCATCAGTCAAAGCGATTGCAGCAGTAGCGTACCTCAAATCCACAGACGTAAGCGGACAATGCCATATCGGGTTCGTTATGAGCCGGACGAAATTGGCGCCACTTCGTGAACACACGATACCCAGACTGGAACTCTGTGCTGCTGTCCTCGCAGTTGAGTTGGCCGAGCTGGTCTCGGATTCGATGGGCCTGAAGATCGGGGATGCAGAGTTCTACACCGATAGCAAGGTGGTACTGGGGTACATCTGTAACGAGACACGATGCTTCTACGTCTACGTCAGCAACCGGGTACTTCGGGTAAGAAGATCCACCGACCCTAATCAGTGGCACTACGTACCACTGATTAGTCTCCCTAAGCTAGAAGATCGTTGGGTACAGCCGGGACCAGCTGCTTCGAAAGCATCACCAAACCAGGGATTCAAGCTTCAGGAGGCTAATTTGCATATTCCAGGTGCCTTCTGGGAGAAGCGAAGTCTCCCTAAGCTAGAAGATCGTTGGGTACAGCCGGGACCAGCTGCTTCGAAAGCATCACCAAACCACGCGCCGTTTTTGCCTGTAGGACATTATTGCAAGAGAGCTTGGCTGAGTAGATTACACAAGAAGGAAAACACACAGCAAGTCAGCAGGATCTAGGAGCAACATGGCAGATGTGACAACCTACATGGTGAGCTGCAGCATGTGCTACATGTTCACAGATCGACCAGAAGAAGAATCCAATTTCACCTGTCAGAAGTGTAGACTAGTGGCCCTTTTAGAAGAAAAGGTGCGGGGTCTGGAAGAAAGAATAGCAACTTTGAAACTCATCAAAGAGAATGAAGACTTTCTAGACAGAACAGAAGCATCTCTACTGGTCACAGAAGGTGAAAAAAGTGTCAGAGAACCTCCAAAAGCAGATGAGTGGAAGCATGTGACCAAAAGAAGCAAGAAGACCATGGAGAAATCACCAACCACACAACTGAAGAACCGATATCAAATCTTTGTAGAGGATGAAGATGGCACACCTAAGAATGAAGCAATACCAGCAAGCAAAAAAGAAAAGGGCACACAGCAACAAGTGACAGCAAAAAGTACAGCCAAGAAGCAACGAAGAGTGGTGGTGGTGGGAGACTCACTACTGAGAGGCACAGAAGCAGCCATCTGCAGACCGGACATAACTGCAAGAGAAGTATGCTGCCTTCCAGGTGCGATGATCAAGGATGTGACCGATAGGATACCAAAGCTCTTCAGCTCCAAGGACGTCCACCCATTTCTTCTGATACATGTTGGCACCAATGACACGGCAAGGAAGGACCTACCGACAATCTGCAAGGACTTTGAAGAGTTGGGGAAGAAAGTAAAGGAACTGGATGCACAGGTAGTTTTTTCTTCTATCCTTCCAGTAGACGGGCATGGCACCAGGAGATGGAACAGGATCCTTGATGCAAACAACTGGCTAAGACGATGGTGCAGACAACAAGGATTTGGATTCCTGGTCCACGGTGTGAATTACTGGTATGATGGACTCCTCGCCAGAGACGGACTACACCTCAACAAACCTGGGAAACACACATTCGCCAGAAGACTCGCTACACTCATCAGGAGGGCGTTAAACTAGAAGAAGAGGGGACGGGAAGAAAAACATTAGACTCGAACAAAGACGACCCAGGAAAACATACTCTGAAGGGAGGTAAGAACATTTCTAAAACAATCCACAGTGAGGAGATTGGAACAAAACAAAATCCTCTAAACTGCATGCTCGCAAACGCCAGAAGCCTGACAAACAAGATGGAAGAACTAGAAGCAGAAATATCTACAGGTAACTTTGACATAGTGGGAATAACCGAGACATGGTTAGATGAAAGCTATGACTGGGCAGTTAACTTACAGGGTTACAGTCTGTTTAGAAAGGATCGTAAAAATCGGAGAGGAGGAGGGGTTTGTCTCTATGTAAAGTCTTGTCTAAAGTCCACTTTAAGGGAGGATATTAGCGAAGGGAATGAGGATGTCGAGTCCATATGGGTTGAAATTCATGGAGGGAAAAATGGTAACAAAATTCTCATTGGGGTCTGTTACAAACCCCCAAATATAACAGAAAGCATGGAAAGTCTACTTCTAAAGCAGATAGATGAAGCTGCAACCCATAATGAGGTCCTGGTTATGGGGGACTTTAACTACCCGGATATTAACTGGGAAACAGAAACCTGTGAAACCCATAAAGGCAACAGGTTTCTGCTAATAACCAAGAAAAATTATCTTTCACAATTGGTGCAGAATCCAACCAGAGGAGCAGCACTTTTAGACCTAATACTATCTAATAGACCTGACAGAATAACAAATCTGCAGGTGGTCGGGCATTTAGGAAATAGCGACCACAATATTGTGCAGTTTCACCTGTCTTTCACTAGGGGGAATTGTCAGGGAGTCACAAAAACATTGAACTTTAGGAAGGCAAAGTTTGAACAGCTTAGAGATGCCCTTAATCTGGTAGACTGGGACAATATCCTCAGAAATAAGAATACAGATAATAAATGGGAAATGTTTAAGAACATCCTAAATAGGCAGTGTAAGCGGTTTATACCTTGTGGGAATAAAAGGACTAGAAATAGGAAAAACCCAATGTGGCTAAACAAAGAAGTAAGACAGGCAATTAACAGTAAAAAGAAAGCATTTGCACTACTAAAGCAGGATGGCACCATTGAAGCTCTAAAAAACTATAGGGAGAAAAATACTTTATCTAAAAAACTAATTAAAGCTGCCAAAAAGGAAACAGAGAAGCACATTGCTAAGGAGAGTAAAACTAATCCCAAACTGTTCTTCAACTATATCAATAGTAAAAGAATAAAAACTGAAAATGTAGGCCCCTTAAAAAATAGTGAGGAAAGAATGGTTGTAGATGACGAGGAAAAAGCTAACATATTAAACACCTTCTTCTCCACGGTATTCACGGTGGAAAATGAAATGCTAGGTGAAATCCCAAGAAACAATGAAAACCCTATATTAAGGGTCACCAATCTAACCCAAGAAGAGGTGCGAAACCGGCTAAATAAGATTAAAATAGATAAATCTCCGGGTCCGGATGGCATACACCCACGAGTACTAAGAGAACTAAGTAATGTAATAGATAAACCATTATTTCTTATTTTTAGTGACTCTATAGCGACAGGGTCTGTTCCGCAGGACTGGCGCATAGCAAATGTGGTGCCAATATTCAAAAAGGGCTCTAAAAGTGAACCTGGAAATTATAGGCCAGTAAGTCTAACCTCTATTGTTGGTAAAATATTTGAAGGGTTTCTGAGGGATGTTATTCTGGATTATCTCAATGAGAATAACTGTTTAACTCCATATCAGCATGGGTTTATGAGAAATCGCTCCTGTCAAACCAATCGAATCAGTTTTTATGAAGAGGTAAGCTATAGGCTGGACCACGGTGAGTCATTGGACGTGGTATATCTCGATTTTTCCAAAGCGTTTGATACCGTGCCGCACAAGAGGTTGGTACACAAAATGAGAATGCTTGGTCTGGGGGAAAATGTGTGTAAATGGGTTAGTAACTGGCTTAGTGATAGAAAGCAGAGGGTGGTTATAAATGGTATAGTCTCTAACTGGGTCGCTGTGACCAGTGGGGTACCGCAGGGGTCAGTATTGGGACCTGTTCTCTTCAACATATTCATTAATGATCTGGTGGAAGGTTTACACAGTAAAATATCGATATTTGCAGATGATACAAAACTATGTAAAGCAGTTAATACAAGAGAAGATAGTATTCTGCTACAGATGGATCTGGATAAGTTGGAAACTTGGGCTGAAAGGTGGCAGATGAGGTTTAACAATGATAAATGTAAGGTTATACACATGGGAAGAGGGAATCAATATCACCATTACACACTGAACGGGAAACCACTGGGTAAATCTGACAGGGAGAAGGACTTGGGGATCCTAGTTAATGATAAACTTACCTGGAGCAGCCAGTGCCAGGCAGCAGCTGCCAAGGCAAACAGGATCATGGGGTGCATTAAAAGAGGTCTGGATACACATGATGAGAGCATTATACTGCCTCTGTACAAATCCCTAGTTAGACCGCACATGGAGTACTGTGTCCAGTTTTGGGCACCGGTGCTCAGGAAGGATATAATGGAACTAGAGAGAGTACAAAGGAGGGCAACAAAATTAATAAAGGGGATGGGAGAACTACAATACCCAGATAGATTAGCGAAATTAGGATTATTTAGTCTAGAAAAAAGACGACTGAGGGGCGATCTAATAACCATGTATAAGTATATAAGGGGACAATACAAATATCTCGCTGAGGATCTGTTTATACCAAGGAAGGTGACGGGCACAAGGGGGCATTCTTTGCGTCTGGAGGAGAGAAGGTTTTTCCACCAACATAGAAGAGGATTCTTTACTGTTAGGGCAGTGAGAATCTGGAATTGCTTGCCTGAGGAGGTGGTGATGGCGAACTCAGTCGAGGGGTTCAAGAGAGGCCTGGATGTCTTCCTGGAGCAGAACAATATTGTATCATACAATTATTAGGTTCTGTAGAAGGACGTAGATCTGGGGATTTATTATGATGGAATATAGGCTGAACTGGATGGACAAATGTCTTTTTTCGGCCTTACTAACTATGTTACTATGTTACTATGTAATCCTGCGGACCACGCGACTAGATCCGTTGCACCCAGTCATCTGAAGGACACTTCATGGTTCACAGGTCCTACCTCTTTGTACCGTTCGATGTCCCACATCAGCAGGCCTGAAACTTTCGAACTAGTGGGTCCAGACACAGATGAAGAGATCCGACCTCAAGTGTCTGCTCTACATACAGAGATTTCAAGCTGCCACCTCGAATCTCACCGGTTCAGCAGGTTCTCCACATGGAAGTCACTTGTTCGAGCTATAGCTTGTCTATTTCATGTAACCCAGTCCTACAAGACAGCACTTTCTAGTGATTCTGGAGATCCATCCATCCTTACTCCTGCAGTGTTACTCACACAGAAAACCTGTGTCCTAAAAGCTCCATTCGGAGAATTCAATGACAAAGACCTCTACAGACGACAATGGAGGCAAGTACAAAGCGTGTCCAACGTCTTCTGGAATAGATGGAGGAAACAGTATCTCTCCACTCTGCAAAGCAGGACAAAGTGGCAGAAAGACCGCCCAAACATTCAATCTGGCGATGTTGTACTCGTCAAAGACAGTCAGTCACATCGGAACGAGTGGCCACTCGGCCTAGTCATTAAGACCCTGCCCAGTAAAGATGGGAAAGTGCGGAAAGTAGAGGTCAGAGTGTGCAAGCTTAGAGAAAACAAACTGTTCCTCAGACCCGTTACCGAGCTTGTATTATTATTTTCCCCAAAAGAACCTAATTGTGGCATCTGTTGACGCCAAGCGGGGAGTGTTCTGCCCATCTTAATGTGCAGAGTTAATTATCATGTTATTCAAGTTGTGGCCACTGGAGGTCATCAGTTGCCTACTTTTCATGTTGTTTACCAACCTTTCCCTCCTAAGAGCAATGTCTTATGGGTTAGTTCCGCCCACATTCTTCTTGTGAAGACAAGCTTCAGTAGCCATTTTTCCTCAGATCTGCAGAGGCACACGTGCTCCTGTCTCGCTTACTTTCTTACCCCTGTCCTAACGGATCTCGGTACGTTTATAAAGGTTTAATGCATCTTATGTTTGTGTTAGTATTTAAGCCTTATGCAGCTCCTATAGTCAGATATAGTTAGGCAGATGTGCTTTGCAGCTTGCAGTTAGGTTAATGTGTACTCTGCATTTAGATAGATGCATTCTTGTATAGAATAGGGCAGTGCTGTTAGAATTACTGTGTAATGCACTCTGTATAATTCTTGCTGTTATGTCCCAGTTATTTATGTGATTGCACCCTGTATGTGCATATACTGAAATGCTGTTATTCTTTACAGTTTTTCACCAGTCATCCACTATGATCAGTCATCCACTATGATTATTCACTGAACATCCACTTTGTACATCAACATCATTCACTATTCGATCATCTACTATGAATACTGTCCACCATTGTTGTTCAACGTTATAGTTTTGGTTATCATCACCCTAATAAATAAGACTTAAGCATCAACACAGTCTGTTTACTGGGATGTGGATGAAGGTTTAGCCGTATGTTGGAATCCACACAGCATCCTACGTGGAGGAAGACAGAACATCCATATTCCTTAATAATCTGTATGATCATGTTTTCTTTGTGAGATCACCCCTTTTTGAAATGTAGAGCACACAGTACAGGTCTACAGCATAATATAGAGTCTATGTTACAGGTCTGTGTCATACATACCATTAATAATTCTTAATCAGGTGGAGATCATGACCCCCTGAGAAACATATAGGATTACAACATTTCCTTCATTCCGTAAACAATATGGTTGAAGGCTAAACAAATGTTTACGTCATGGAGGACATGGTTTCTTTCACTGGTAAAACTTTATGAGTAGCCATAAATGCAGTCCTACTCTAGATGTAAATAAGTGGATCGTTCAGTTAAAGGGAATATATCATCTAGGAACATTATTTACATGGTATATAAATACATACAGCTGAATATATTAATGCACTTCACAGGGTCTTGTGTCTTCGCAACATGTCCTAATGGCAGGAAGACGCCGATGCTTTCAATTATATTGGAAAAGGAGAAGCAGCTGGAATTTACAAAACCCGTATAATTGATAAATATTGTGTGCTTTGTGATAACTACAAGAAACCATGAAGACTGCTTCAAAATGCCACATCTGCTGTGGCAACTCAATACTACACGAGCAAAGGACAGAGAAATATTCAATACGTAATATTCCAGGCTCATTACTGATCGCATGCTGACAGTGGTATGCAATGCTTCTCCAGCTTGGTTCTGGTGTGAAGGGATGTAGAATATGTGGCTATTTATATAGATGATGTTGGAGGAGGTTTGTGACCCAAGATCCTCAGCTATTCCCATATGCAGTGGTTGTGATGCTCTTTAACCGCTTAAGAACTGGCCTATTTTGGTCTTTCAGGAACAAGCATTTTTTTTTCAGTTTTTCATTAACGCATGTAATTTTTATTTTTCCATACCCAGAACTTTATAATAAATTTTGGCTCCGATTTAGCAAAGTATTTAAACTGCCATTACATATTTTTAAACAACTTTTTGTGTGTTCATGCCAGTTCCAGACATATTTATTGTATATTTATTTTTATTTTTTTACTAATTCATTTTTCATTACTTTTTTCTTAAAAATCGTATTATCTCTATCGTAGTACTTTGAAAAATTTAGGGGGTGAATTTGTCACTGACTATATGCAAGTCTCCCTCCGTGAAAATGTCACAAACTATATTGTACAAACTACAATTAGAGAAAATCTTATGATTTTTTTTCAGTTACACACTAACCGCAAAACTTGTCTTAAGGCCACAATCACACGTTCAGCATTTGGGCAGCATTTTACATAAGTATTTATAAGCCAAAATCAGGAGTGGAACAATCAGAGGAAAAGTATAAGGGCTCATACTCATTTGCAAGAAAAATGGACGAGTGCAATATGATAAAAAAATCGGATTGCACCCTTACCAATGTTATTCCATGATTCCCTGCCCATCACTTGGGTGTCCCAATATGGCGGTCGGTGAACTTCCTCCGCTTGGAATTCTCGGATACGGTGACATCTGGACAGAACAGGAAATGAAAACATTATAAGGCAATTATATAAATAGATGAGTAATTAATCATAATTTCATAGGAACATAGTTTGTGCTAAAATATAACGAATACTGCTGAGTTTTCTATTAGTTCTGGAAAAAAAATATAGAAGCAAATATATTTTAATGTGAAGAAAGTGATCTGTCAGATGGCGATGTGGATTTCGAGGCTTTAGTAGCAGCAACAGTTGTAGCTCAGAAATGAGCAGTGATTCTGGTCCATCCTCAAACACAAGGACCAGTATAACAAGATGGGCAAATAGCGCCACTGGAGAAATGGCTCCAAATCAGGGAACAATGCCCAGTGCAAGCGCTGTCCCTTATAGTAGTGAATTGGCACATGTTAATGTACAAGGGGGTTTGCTACGGATTGGGCTTCTCCATTCATCCCTGATTTGTATGCCATTCCTAGTATAAATGTGGAGGTGGAAGATTTTTAAACAATTTTTTTTTTAATATGTTTATGACAGCTAGCTTGCTAGACCATATTGTCCTGCAAACAAATTTATACGGGTCCCAATTTATCAGCCAGAATCCACGATCCAATTATGTTAGATAAAACTTATGGATTTGCCATGGGGCTTGTTAAAAAAAACAAGCATTCGGTTCTACTGATCCAAATGCCCTGTTCAAGCCGCCCTTATGTTTTCTGTTGTTCATCCTAGGAATCGTAATGAAATGCTCATGAGATTTTCTCATTTTAATGACAATAGTCAATGCCTGCCCAGAAATGACCCAGAACATGACAGACTGTATAAAATGACACCCATCATCAAAGAGTTCTTAAGGCTCTACTCCCCAACACAAAACATTTCCATTTGCACCTCATGCAATTTATTCCTTCTAAGAGGGCAAGGTTCAGGATAAAGCTCTATAAAATGTGTGAGAGTATAACTGGATACACATCAGCTTTTCACATTGAGGGGAAAGATAGCCAACTAAACCTACCAGGATGCCCTACTTATCTGGGGACATATGGAAAAATCATTTGGGAGCCGATAAGTCCATTTTACAAAAAAGGCTACAATCTGTATGTTGACAATTTCTACACGAGCATACCCCTATTTAAAAGTTTGGTTGAACATAACATAGGGGCTTGTGGGACCTTTTGTAAAAGCCGTCAGGGGTTTCCACGATCATTGGTCAATGAAAAGTTCCAAAAGGGGGGGTCAACAGCTTTACGGAATGGAGAGTAGCTTGCCATCAAATATAAGGATAAAAAAAGATATTTTTATCCTCAGCTCGATACACACAATTGCCACAAGGGCCACTGTAGAACTAGGCTCAACTACTACAAAGCAAAAACCTGTGTCAGTCATTGACTACAGCAAATACATGGGGGGTGTGGACATTGCAGACCAAGTTGTCCAGCCATACCAGGTATCAAGCAAATCATATACCTGGTATAAATTTAGTCATTTTTTTTTCAGGTGGCTACATATAATTGTTTTGGGTTATAGAAAAAAAGCAGGAAATTCAGGTACTTTCCTTGATTATCAGGAAAAGGTCATTGAAAATCTTATTTTTGAACATGTTGTCCCCTCCCTGATCATCCATTAGAATCAGCTGATGTAAAAAAATTCACTGAGGGACATTTTATTGCACTCATTCCAGCAACAGAAACAAGAAAGAACCCCCAGAGAAGATGTATGCTCTAAGCAAGGAATGAGGCATGATACCCGCTAATATTGCCAACAATGACCGTCATTACCAGCCTTATGCTTCAATGACTGCTTTAAAATCTTCCACACAGAAACACGTTTTTAAACTGTATAAATTTATTGCATTAATTTATTTGTCATTTAAGCATTTGGTTTATTTAGTGAATGACACATTCGAGTAGAGCTCACTTAACAATTTCCAGAGGGAGGTGGAGGGATTTCCCCAGAGACACCAGCTGGGCACAATATATTGGACACTACAATGACTTATTTGCAATTTTTTGCTCTAAAACTTCCACTATGTGCTTGTTTCTGGAAACCATCCATGGAGTGAAAATGGTCACTTTACCCATAGATGAATTCCCAGAGGTGTGTCATTTCGAAAATGGGGTCACTTCAGTGGGGGTTCTGATGTTCTGGCACTTAGCGCCTCTGCAAAGTGCCAGAACAGCAGAATCCCCCCTGAAGTGAGCCCATTTGGTGCCAGAACAGCAGAATACCCCCTAAAGTGACCCCATTTTGGAAATGACGCCCCTCTGGGAATTCATATATGGGTGTAGTGACCATTTACCTATCTATTTTTCAATGTAAAAATCTGAGTTTGAAACAACATTTTAGTCATAAAAATGCGATTATTTTTTCTTCACCGCCCAATGATAGAAATTTATATGGAACAGCTGTGGTCTCAGTTAGCTCACTGCACACCTAGATGAATTCATTCAGGAGAATAGTTTGTAAAATACGATCACTTTTGGGGGCTCTTGCTGTTCTCGCACCTCAGTGGCTGTGACAATGTGACATGTCACCCACAAACCATTCCAGCAAAATCTGCTCTCCAATATGGCACGCCTTCCCTTCTGAGCTTTGCACTGTAGCTGAAATGTAGCTTCCGACCACATATGGGGTATCGGCGTACTCAAAAGAAATTGCACAATAAATTTTGGGGTCCATTTTTTCTTGCTACTTGTAAAAAATAAAAAAAATGTGGCAAAAATAGCATTTTTGTAGGGAAAAATTTGTTTTTTAATTTTCACGGCTCAACATTATAAAATGCTCCTGAGGGATCAAGGTGCTCACCAGACTTTTAGATAAATTCCTTGAGGGGTCTAGTATCCAAAACTTGTTGGTGGCTTCCACTGTTTAGGCCCCCAGGAGCTTTCCAAACGTAACTTGGCGTCTGCTGTCAATTCCAGCCATTTTTTTTGCATTCCAAAAGTTAAAGGGTTCTCCTTCCCTCCCGAGCCCTTCCGTCCACCCAAACAGTAGATTTCCACATTATATGGGGTATTGGCGTACTCAGGAGAAATTGCACAACAAATTTTATTTAATTTTATCTCCTGTTTCCCTTGTGAAAATGACAGATTTGGTGCTATAGTAACATTTTTGTGGCAAAAAGTAAAATTTTCATTTTTTTCCTTCCACAACAGAAACCTAAAACCTGTGAAACCCATAAAGGCAACAGGTTTCTGCTAATAACCAAGAAAAATTATCTTTCACAATTGGTGCAGAATCCAACCAGAGGAGCAGCACTTTTAGACCTAATACTATCTAATAGACCTGACAGAATAACAAATCTGCAGGTGGTCGGGCATTTAGGAAATAGTGACCACAATATTGTGCAGTTTCACCTGTCTTTCACTAGGGGGACTTGTCAGGGAGTCACAAAAACACTGAACTTTAGGAAGGCAAAGTTTGACCAGCTTAGAGATGCCCTTAATCTGGTAGACTGGGACAATATCCTCAGAAATAAGAATACAGATAATAAATGGGAAATGTTTAAGAACATCCTAAATAGGCAGTGTAAGCGGTTTATACCTTGTGGGAATAAAAGGACTAGAAATAGGAAAAACCCAATGTGGCTAAACAAAGAAGTAAGACAGGCAATTAACAGTAAAAAGAAAGCATTTGCACTACTAAAGCAGGATGGCACCATTGAAGCTCTAAAAAACTATAGGGAGAAAAATACTTTATCAAAAAAACTAATTAAAGCTGCCAAAAAGGAAACAGAGAAGCACATTGCTAAGGAGAGTAAAACTAATCCCAAACTGTTCTTCAACTATATCAATAGTTAAAAGAATAAAAACTGAAAATGTAGGCCCCTTAAAAAATAGTGAGGAAAGAATGGTTGTAGATGACGAGGAAAAGCTAACATATTAAACACCTTCTTCTCCACGGTATTCACGGTGGAAAATGAAATGCTAGGTGAAATCCCAAGAAACAATGAAAACCCTATATTAAGGGTCACCAATCTAACCCAAGAAGAGGTGCGAAACCGGCTAAATAAGATTAAAATAGATAAATCTCCGGGTCCGGATGGCATACACCCACGAGTACTAAGAGAACTAAGTAATGTAATAGATAAACCATTATTTCTTATTTTTAGGGACTCTATAGCGACGGGGTCTGTTCCACAGGACTGGCGCATAGCAAATGTGGTGCCAATATTCAAAAAGGGCTCTAAAAGTGAACCTGGAAATTATAGGCCAGTAAGTCTAACCTCTATTGTTGGTAAAATATTTGAAGGGTTTCTGAGGGATGTTATTCTGGATTATCTCAATGAGAATAACTGTTTAACTCCATATCAGCATGGGTTTATGAGAAATTGCTCCTGTCAAACCAATCTAATCAGTTTTTATGAAGAGGTAAGCTATAGGCTGGACCACGGTGAGTCATTGGACGTGATATATCTCGATTTTTCCAAAGCGTTTGATACCGTGCCGCACAAGAGGTTGGTACACAAATATGAGAATGCTTGGTCTGGGGGAAAATGTGTGTAAATGGGTTAGTAACTGGCTTAGTGATAGAAAGCAGAGGGTGGTTATAAATGGTATAGTCTCTAACTGGGTCGCTGTGACCAGTGGGGTACCCCAGGGGTCGGTATTGGGACCTGTTCTCTTCAACATATTCATTAATGATCTGGTAGAAGGTTTACACAGTAAAATATCGATATTTGCAGATGATACAAAACTATGTAAAGCAGTTAATACAAGAGAAGATAGTATTCTGCTACAGATGGATCTTGGTAAGTTGGAAACTTGGGCTGAAAGGTGGCAGATGAGGTTTAACAATGATAAATGTAAGGTTATACACATGGGAAGAAGGAATCAATATCACCATTACACACTGAACGGGAAACCACTGGGTAAATCTGACAGGGAGAAGGACTTGGGGATCCTAGTTAATGATAAACTTACCTGGAGCAGCCAGTGCCACGTAGCAGCTGCCAAGGCAAACAGGATCATGGGGTGCATTAAAAGAGGTCTGGATACACATGATGAGAGCATTATAGTGCCTCTGTACAAATCCCTAGTTAGACCGCACATGGAGTACTGTGTCCAGTTTTGGGCACCGGTGCTCAGGAAGGATATAATGGAACTAGAGCGAGTACAAAGGAGGGCAACAAAATGAATAAGGGGGATGGGAGAACTACAATACCCAGATTAGCGAAATTAGGATTATTTAGTCTAGAAAAAGACGACTGAGGGGCGATCTAATAACCATGTATAAGTATATAAGGGGACAATACAAATATCTCGTTGAGGATCTGCTTATACCAAGGAAGGTGACGGGCACAAGGGGGCATTCTTTGCGTCTGGAGGATAGAAGGTTTTTTCACCAACATAGAAGAGGATTCTTTACTGTTAGGGCAGTGAGAATCTGGAATTCCTTGCCTGAGGAGGTGGTGATGGCGAACTCAGTTGAGGGGTTCAAGAGAGGCCTGAATGTCTTCCTGGAGCAGAACAATATTGTATCATACAATTATTAGGTTCTGTAGAAGGATGTAGATCTGGGGATTTATTATGATGGAATATAGGCTGAACTGGATGGACAAATGTCTTTTTTCGGCCTTACTAACTATGTTACTATGTTACATTCCATTAATTCCTGTGAAGCACCTGAAGGGTTAATAAACTTCTTGAATGTGATTTTGAGCACATTGAGGAGTGTAGTTTTTGGAGTGATGTCACTTTGGGGTATTTTCTGGGATGTAGGCCCCTCAAAGTCATTTCAAATGTGATGTGGTCCCTAAAAAATCTTTCTTGGAAAACTGAGAAATCACTGGTCAATTTTTTCACCTTCCTAACGAAAAAAATAATGTTTGAGAAATTGTACTAATTTAAAGTAGACATGTGAGAAATGTTATTTATTAACTATTTTGTGTGACATAACTCTCGGGTTTAAGGGCATAAAAATTAAAAGTTTGAAAATTTTCACCAAATTTCTGATATTTTCAGACACAAACGCAAGTTATACCGAACAAATGTTAAAACTATCACGAGAAAACACTCTCCGAATCAGTGGGATCCGTTGAAGAGTTCCAGAGTTATTACCACATAAAGTGACACTGGTCAGAGTTGAAAACATTAGCCTGGTCAGGAATTCAAAAACAGGCTCTGGAACGAAAGGGTTAAGCAATAAAAGTGTAAGTAATAAGCTGTATTATCCCAGCGCCGGGCTTGATTATTTTTATCTTTATTAATATTTTTTATTTCTATAGAGTCAAGATATTGCGCACCACTATACAATTCAGACGTTGCATATACAAACAAATCAGACTTTATTGATTAACTCATTTTTCTACAATTCAAACAAGAGTGAGGCTATATTCGCAGAAGCTTACAGTTTTGAAGAAGAAAGGAGTGACGGGTTATACAAAAGGTAAAGAGTACGTGTCTTATGTGGTCAAGCTATTTTTATAACAAATTAGTGTATTCCTTTAAAGACACAAGAACCAGTCACCAGACATTTTTTGTATATGTGCAGTTTTTCTTAACCCCTTCACGACATATGACGTACATATGCGTCATATGACATGTCTCTGCCTTTGATGCGACCTTGAACGCCACACATGATGGTTGCCCCCTTTTTCCTCATTAAAAATAAACTAATTTAAAAAAAAATCCAAATATATGGTATTGCTGCAATCATAAAAGTCCAATCTATCAAAATGTAAAATAAGTTAATCCAATCAGTAAACAGCGTAACGAGAGAAAAAAATCAAAACACCAAAATTACATTTTTTTAGCCGCTGCAACATTGCATAAAATGCAATAAGAGGTGATCAAAATATCATATCTACCCCAAAATTGTATCAGTAAAAAATTCAGCTCAGGGTGCAAAAAATAGGTCCTCAGACAGCCCCAGATCCCGAAAAGTAAGAACGTTACGGGTCTCCCAAAATGGCGACAAAAACAATTTTTTTTAACAAATTTCTGAATTTTTGTGTCACCATTTAAATTAAAAAAAAAAAAATATGTTTGGTATCTGCATGATCTTATTGACCAGAAAGGCTGTACTGGGCCCCCGGCCATAAGGGAAGGCCGACATGACAGGATGACATGGGAAGATAGACAGCTGACAGGGCTATGTGGTTTTTAGGTTTTTCCTCAATGGGGTTAATATTACATGCTGGGAGGGGTAATGGGAGGGGTTGGAGGTGGAGTTACAGGGGGGACATTGTAAGAGGGGCAGACATCTTAGTAGAGCAACCATTTTGAGTACCCACCTTTGTGACAAGAAGCTCCCACCCACTTTCCCCTTTTTACAGGCCACAGGCGTGTTTATAAGGAACATCCCCTTTTTCTTTATTAAAAGGGGCTTTAAGGGCATTATCTTTAAAGGAACCTATGTTTCATATAATAATCGTTAAGGCGGCACGGCAGGGGGGGAGGGTCCTTGAAGTTGGTGGAATGTGGAAATGGCAGATATGGTGGTGGTGGGGGGGTCTTGAAAGGTCCTGGACTCCCCCTGAGGGAATTTAATTGGGTGGGGTTTTTTTTTGATAATCCTGTGGAGGAGATACCTAAGGGACTCGTGGATGGGTCTTTTGGTTTGGCCAGGTTAGTCATTATCTGCTTCTGAGCTGGTGCATAGCAGCTGGGGGTAAGACTTAACCAGAGTGGCCAAAAGTTGGGATTTGGATATTTCAGGCTTACATTGTTGGGGCTTCGAGGACCACCCCCCTTTCCTCGGGAGGATATTGTTTTGATATGTTTTGTATTAAATGTTAATAAAGGCTGCTATGGCCATTTAAATCCAATATGTCTAATGTGTTTATTGGGGGGATTTTGTTTAGTGTTAAGGGATTGGACCTTTTAGTGCTTCGTTAAGGAGTGGAGGATCAAGGGGTCGTTAGTGAAGCTCACCTGAGTCATGTATACCCTTATGTCATGGAGAATCATGTTGCTAGGTAAATTTTAGCATTTAGTGACCATGGTAAATAAAAAACCCAAAAAAACTATTTTGGATTTGCACTTTTTTTGCAATGTTAACGCACTTGTATTTTTTTCCCTGTTTTCCAGTACACTATGTGATAGAATAAATGGTGTCATTCCAACGTAAAACTAGTCTTGCAAAAAACAAGCCCTCATACAGCTACATTGACAAAAAAAATAAAAAAGCTATGTCTCTTAGAATAACACTCACAGAAAAATCCCCAAGAAGCAATTTTCAAAATTACCATAAAAATTAACCTTTATTTAATATATTAAAAACATACGTGTGCACTTGACAAAACCATCACCAATCAATGCAAGCGTACTACAGGAAAGGCCGGAACAGTGCCAAGCCCTACGTTCTCTTAATGCCCCCTACCTGCCTGCGGAGGTTGGCATCCTATTTACCTACGCCGTGGCGCCCCCGCTCCTCGCCGGCTGTCCCTGCTATCCCTCTAACGCCCTAATAGGACAGGGAAAGAAATGTCTCACATATACACTGTGTAAATGTAGATAGCTTGGAAGGACATGGATATGTCAGTATAAATATCTAGCTAGAACTAGGGTTCTCAACTGACTTGGTGATCTGTGTCCCTTTGCTCCTTGCATATACCGTTTCTAGCCAGAAAAAACAACGCAACGGCCAATAGGGATGCTCAGTCAAAGATAGGACTAAAACCATATGTAGTTCTGGTCTGTTTCCACATATAATCGGGTTTCAAAATGTTGTTATACTAATAGGGAAATGTATTTGTTGTAATGTCAAACATATCCCATGCCACCTTCTAATATTTCAGTGCCACACTGCAGCATTACACTTATAATAAATGCCTAAGCAGCCATAATTTAACCCATTAATTAATGACATAGTTATGTTTTGCAACCCCAGTGCAGACCAAAAATTCTAAACCACATTATGTTTATATGCAGAAATTATATCCCCTTAAACTCAACGCGTTTCTCCCCTTCTAATTCAAAGAGGTTCATCAGGAGTATATTCAGATAATAAAGGGTTACTTAGCTCGTGTACAAATTCAGCATGTCAACAATGTAGATAGCTGCACCACCGGGCCGATCCCCTATCCTTGTAGCGCTTACAGACGAGTGCTAAATCTTGTGCATTATATGGGCTCTAAATCATCACTGTGCTCATATCGCCTGGACACTTAGGACGCCATCCTGAATAAAAAACACGTCTAATTAATTTTTTTTAGAAATTGGGAAAAAACAAACAAAGGTGGACTTATTCTGCGCTGCTGAATATCGGATGATCCAGGTATATTAAATTAAACGTGGTTTTATTCAACGCGTTTCAAAGTACTAAGACTTCTTCATCAGGAAATACCACAAATTTGTGGTAATGCAACAATGGGAGATCAAAACATCATAGCCACACCAAAATAGTATCATTAAAAATGTCAGCTCACCCAGCCCCAGATCACGAAAAATGGAGACGCTTTGGGTATCGGAAAATTTTTTGTCAAACTTTGTAGTTTTTTTTCCACCACTTTACTAATAAGGAACTTATACATGTTTCTTATCTACAAACTCGTAATGACCTATAGAATCATATTGGTAGGTCAGTTTTAGCATTTGGTGGACATGGTAAGAAATCCAAAAAACAATTGTCGAATTGCACTTTTTTTTGCAATTTCACCGCACTTGGAATTTTTTTCCCATTTTCCAGTGCACAACATGGTAAATTCAATGGTGTCATTCAAAAGTATATCTCTCACATGGCCAGATTGACAGAAAAAATAAAAAAATTATGGCTCTGAGAAGAAGGGGAGCGAAAAACAAAACCGCAAAAATGAAAAAGGGCTGCGGCGGGAAGGGGTTAGTTGATAATTAAATTAAATGATCCAACTTTTGAGTGATTTTGAGCAAAAAGTGGTAAGAGGTCCAGTTTGGTATAACACACAGAATGCAAACATTGCATGCTGAGCGTATTGTTGCTATTCAGTGGGTGCTAATGTAAGTTAGGTAGAAATGTGTTGTTTTATTGCGATTTCTCCATCAACTCTTGATTTCACACCACATCTTAGCAGTTCTACTCGTCAATATAGCTCTATGTAACTAAACATCAGGGGTGATGCCCTTAGATTAGCGCCAATTTTACCTATAAAGCTGCTTCCTACACATTTTGCTGAGTACTTGGCTCGTTTGGGAGACTGCCAGCATGTAGTGCTCGAGGTCTTGAGGTACCGTCACACTCAGCAACTTTCCAACGATCACGACCAGCGATACGACCTGGCCGTGATCGTTGGAAAGTCCTTGTGTGGTCGCTGGAGAGCTGTCACACAGACAGCTCTCCAGCGACCAACGATGCCGAAGTCCCCGGGTAACTAGGGTAAACATCGGGTTACTAAGCGCAGGGCCGCGTTTAGTATCCCGATGTTTACCCTGGTTACCATTGTAAATGTAAAAAAAAAAAAAAAAACTACATACTTACATTCCGGTGCCTGTCAGGTCCCCGGCGTCCGCTTCCCTGCACTCCTCCTGCATCCTGTGTAAGCGCCGGCCATAAAGCAGAGCGGTGACGTCACCGCAGTGCTCTGCTTTACGGCCGGCCGGCGCTGACACAGGATGCAGGAGGAGTGCAGGGAAGCAGACGCCGGGGACGTGATAGGCACCGGAATGTGAGTATGTGTTTTTTTTTTTTTTTTACATTTACAATGGTAACCAGGGTAAACATCGGGTTACTAAGCGTGGCCCTGCGCTTAGTAACCCAATATTTACCCTGGTTACAAGTGAAGACATCGCTGGATCGGCGTCACACACGCCGATTCAACGATGTCAGCGGGTGATCCAGCGACGAAATAAAGTTCTGGCCCTCTAGCTCCGACCGACGATGTCACAGCAGGATCCAGATCGCTGCTGCATGTAAAACACAACGATATCGCTATCCAGGACGCTGCAACGTCACGGATCGCTATCATTATCGTTGTAACGTTGTTCAGTGTGAAGGTACCTTTGGTGTGAATGGCAGCTGTATATGCCGCAGTGTTAGGAATTTCAGAGATAGCTCTTTGGGGTATTTTTCAGGACTGCAGACTAAATTAGCAGCATGGAATCAGAGAGAGCAATTCTGAATGTGTTAGACACTTAAAGAATAAAATAAACTCAACATATCAGCCCTGCTTTATTATTTCTTTAATATAACAATGTGCATAAACTTTTAGGACTTCCATATATATTTTTATTTTATTTACATGAGGCACATTCGTCTGACATCACTGTAATGCTGTGAATGCTCACAGAGCTTTCATGCTTACACAAGCTGGAGACTTTGGTTTCCCGATAGCAGAAGTTTGTCGTAAGTTTTATAAATAGTGATATAAATTCACCTACTTATTTTGAATATAAGCATCAATAAATTTGATGATTTCTTTTCCGCTGATCTAAGAAGTATCAGATAAAAAAAAATGTTTCTGGGAAATACTTTAATAATCAAGGTCTTTGCATTATCTAAAACATATTGTATAATACAATAAATTGCTTTAAAAGTTCACTCACACTTGTCTATCTTGGATCCACATTTGGATCTGTTTCAAGGAGCCTTGAAATTGAGCAACAGTTCGAAAAATGCTTTGGGTGGAGTTATCTTTTAATTATATATACAGCATTGCAAGACAGTATCTTAAACTACATGACATTACTGCGTGCTAATAACTGGGGTGCTGCAATGTCAATCTTTCAGTTTGCATTATGTGAAATGTCACAATCAGCTTTAATTATTATTATATCATCAGTTATGGAAATAGCAAGTCATCAACATTTACATAAGGACTTGGTGAATATAGAAGAACAAATAAACACATTTTAGAGTAAATCAAGCCAGAGATGACACTAGGAGGAAGGATCACCAAGCTACGTCTTGCCTACTTTGGACACATCATAAGAAGAGAGCAATCACTGGAGAAGAACATCATGATAGGAAGAATAGATGGAAAAGGCGAAGAAGAAGAATACTAACAACTTGATGGCTTGATACTATCAAGATAATGGCAGAGAAGACCCTGTTGGACCTATCTAGGCTTCCACAAGATCGATCTTCCTACAGATTGTTCATCCATCAAATCTCCATGGCTCAAGAAATGGTTGATTCTTACACATTATAGGCAGTATACAAGAGTTATCCTATACTCCCCACCAGGGTTAGGGAACCTTTTTTCTGCTATTTTGCTATATTTAGTCAAACATTTAATTAACTCACCCCTAGTGTGACGGCTGAAACTGTTTCTATTTGGTGCGACAATGTCAGGTGGTATTAATGATGTTGCTATTCACAACTGTGCTTCCAGATCTGCATTGGTTTGGAGGCGCAGCAGTAAGATCTCACAGCAGTAAGCTCTGAACACAGATGTATATGCTGGCACAGGAGCATATACATAACAGGAGATGTTGAGACATATAATAATAATCTGGGGCATATACTTAAACATCACAGGTGGTGCTGAAGCATATACTTTACAGGATACAGTGGGGCTGGGAAATATACATCACAAGAGGGGCTGATGGCACATACATTACAAGAGACACCAAGGCATATACATTACAGGACGGGCTGGAGGCATATATATCACAGGAGGGGTTGGGGATATACATTAGATGAGACACTTGGGCACATACATAACAGGTGGGGGGTAGGGGCATATATATCACAGGAGATGCTGAGGCATATACATCACATGAGACTCTGGGACATATACAGTACACGAGTGTCCGGGGGGGGAGGGCATAAACATTGCAGGAGATCCTGGGGCAGTTGCATCACAAGAGATGCCAGGACATATACATTACAGGAGGGGGTTGGGACAAAGCATCACAGGAGATTCAGGGGAATATACATCACATAAGACTCTGGGACATACACATTACAGGAGTGGCTGGGGCTACCAATGCTGTTATCATCGTCAGTGGGAAAGGAGTGCAGAGCGCATTGACTCTGCCCACATAGGACATCCTAACGCTGGCACACGTTCAGAAGTGCACACAGTGTCAGGAGCAATTAAAGGGCTGCTGGTTGGTGTTTTGCCTGCCCGAGGTCTGCGATCCCCGATCAGAGCACTGCAGTCCCTGGGGGCCAAATAAATGGATGTCACAGATCGCAAATAGTGATGAGCGAGTGTATTCGTTGCTCGGGTGATCTCCGAGAATTTGTTAGCGTTCGGAGATTTAGTTTTCATCACCTCAGCTGAATAATTTACAGCTATTAGCCAGGCTGAGTACATGTGGGGGTTGCCTGATTGCTAGGGAATTCTCACATATACTCAAGCTGGCTAATAGCTGTAAATCATTCAGCTGCAGCGATGAAAACTTAATCTCCGAACACTAAGAAATATGAGTCACCCGCCAGGGCCGTGGGGTACTCGGTACCTGGTCCAGTGTTCACAGGGGGATGTCACGGTGGCGGCGACCCTGTCCGTGGCCCTGGGTGCCCATGTAAAAGGGGAAGGTCTTTAAAGGGAATAAAGTTTATGTTCGTGACGCCACCTGTGGTATTCGATCAGTAGGGACCGACGCTGATTTAAGGGGTCCTCTGGGGTGATGTTATGGCAGCTAGATGGCATACCTTCCCACAGGTGAAGTGTATCCCCAGGGCTCCCGGTGTGTAGATGCAAGATGGTAATTGGCGCAGTAAGGAACAAGCACACAGGTTTGCAGTCTCTTTACCTTGTTTACTGAAGACTTCAGGCAGCCACAGTCCAGGGCACCAGATCACAGGGCAGGCAGGCTTGGAGGCAAGTTAGGAGTCCCCTTATCCAGGTGGAAATCAAAGCCTTCCTCTAGCGCGGTGGTGTTGTAGTCCCTTACTGCCTATAGCTTCATATAAGGTCCTCAAAGATGTTCTCTCTCTGTCCCCCGTATAGGATCGGACGTAACCCGTACGACTGGTGACTTGAGCCTGTTCATAGGGACTCTAGCATGCCCCGGGCTCTAAGGGTGTCACCGTGCCTCCTGGGTATTAAGGCGGACAGGTAACTTGGAGTTCAGCTGTCCTGCCAGTCTCTGATGTAAGTCGTAGAGGCCCTTACAACCTTGGTGTTGCGACTACCAGTCTCTGCGCCTCAGAAGGAGGCAGCCTGCTCGTGTCAGGTCTACCACTGGTATCCTCTCCTGTGCTTCGCTCTCCTTCACGCTCACTGCAATATATTCGGCTTTCTGTATGTCTCTCTCCAGGAGCTGCAGCACTGCGGCAACACAGATCTGTACACCCTCTTCTGCCTCAGACTGCTCCAGTCTGTTTCCTGGCGAGAACTGACTACCTTTCCCTACAGACTACCATATATATGGGGAGTCACCTAGTAGGATCAAAAGCTCCCCCTGGTGGCCTGGAGTGTGAATGTGTTGCATGCTTGTGTTTACCTGGTGACAGTTATCCCTTCTTGCCTCCAAACGTAACATCACTCTTCCTATGAGCAAAGCAATGCTACTGTGACGACCAGGACCCTGGGACGCCACAAATACTTGGAGATCACCCAAGCGTGCTCGGAAAAACCCAAGCAACGAGTACACTCGCTCATCACTAATCGTAAACTGCCCAAGGGCCAGAGGCTTCCCACCACTGTTTTAAAGTGGCAAAAGAAATGACAGCACAGAAATGCAATCTGAGTAGCATCTGCCATGTGATGGACATTTTTCAATGACTTATACCAGGATATCTTCATCAATTTTTTTCTCTCATTCTAGAAAAAAACAGAAAACAAATGGATATTAAAAAAAGAGACAAAACAACAAAAACGGCTGAAAATCAAATCCAATCAACTGATGTAAAACAGTTCAGTTATTTGCGGTGCGAGAATAAAAAACTGTCATGTGAATGAGGTCTAATGAGATGGTTCAAACCTAAGTTTAAAAAAAACTGTGTATGCAGTCCCTTTTCTTTCCTCATGCTATAGTGAATATGTACCTGTTGCTCTAGGTAGAAAGTGCAACCTTATCCGGCTGCTATGCTCTTGTGATTAAGGCTTCGCACAGCTGTGGCTTGGCTTTTGGCAAGTTGTCTCAAAAGCAACTAACTTGTCATACGCATTTCTTAAGAGCGGCTTTGCAGTGTGTGACAGATGGTTTTTCAATGCTTCAGCATTTACAAGAATATATTTTAATGTGATTTCCACACAAAAATGTATAGAAGAAATCCAGGTACCAGATTTCTTGCAAATTATTTTGTTTACTAAAGTTACAAAAGCCTAAATCACAAGAAATGTCTGTTACATGGTAAGTAAGGGCAATTAGGCTTGAAACTATTCTGCTGCATTTAAAGGGGTTGTCCTAATCGGATCTACATGGGTCAGACTATTGATGCTGCACATGGCCACTCATATTCTCAGCACAAATCTAGTAGTAGATGTCACAAATTCAAAGAAGGGAAGTTCTCATATGAGCGCTTCAAATTCTCTTTTTTATGTGTTGATTCAAAGCAAGGCAAAAAATATATCCATGTGGCATATTTCTTGCCCATTTGCCAAAATTGCTATACACTATGGAGGGGGGAGCAATTTCGCAGTTGTTCTTGAACACTGGTAATTATAGGGGTCTTCTCTGTCACATGAGAAGTCACCAGGTTTACAAATGGCACATGGTAGGTGGGGGGGCCCAGTCATAAATTATGCATTTGGACTGAAAAGCTTCATGTTACACCTGTGAGACATAAGCCCACCTGGATTCTAGCTTTGGCAGCAATTCTGTGAAATAAACCATAGTACGCAACTGTCAATATTTCACTGTCAATCTTTCCCATACTCCTTCCTAAATCCTACCCCGGTGTGCTCATTGGTTATCTCATTCAGGAAGCTGTAAGCCCATCTTTCTTTTTGCCACTCAGGTACCAAATAGAAAAATGGAGGTCTCACATGTACTTGAGAAGATATTGGGGATGAGCATTTGCATCAGCGCAAACTTGAGTTTGCCTTGATGTTCGCAAACAAAAGTATCATTTTTGTGATTTGATTAACACAAGTGCAGAGAAATACTGGGCAGCTAGCTACCACTTTCAAAAAAAAATACTTCTCCCCCAGTTCTTACCTTCTCCATGTACACTACCGTTCAAAAGTTTAGGGTCACTTAGACGTTTCCTTATTTTTTAAAGAAAAGCACAGTTTTTTCCAATGAAGCTAACATTAAATGATTCAAAAATACACTCTATACATTGTTAATGTGGTAAATGACTCTTCTAGCTGCAAACGTCTGGTTTGTAATGCAATATCTTCATTGGTGTAAAGAGGACCATTTCCAACAACCATCACTCCAGTGTTCTTATGGTACTTTGTACTTGCTAACAGTGTAAGAAGGCTAATGGATGGCTAGAATACCCTTGAAAACCCTCGTGCAAGTATGTTAGCATAGCTAAAAACAGTTTGGCTGATTAGAGAACCTATAAACCTGACCTTCCTTTGAACTAGTTGAGAATCTGGAGCATTACATTTGTTGGTTCCATTAAACTCTCAAAATGGCTAGAAAAAAAGAACTTTCATGTTAAACTCGACAGTCGATTCTTGTTCTTAGAAATGAAGGCTATTCCATGCGAGAAATTGCCTACAACGGTGTGTACTACTCCCTTCAGAGGAGAGCACAAACAGGCTCTAACCAGAGTAGAAAGAGAAGTGGGAGGCTCCGCTGCACAACTGAGCAACAAGACAAGTACATTAGAGTCTGTAGTTTGAGAAATCGACACCTCACTTTGTCGTCAACTGGCGGCTTCATTAAAT
The DNA here is from genome assembly GCF_032444005.1 of Ranitomeya imitator. NCBI lineage: Eukaryota > Metazoa > Chordata > Amphibia > Anura > Dendrobatidae > Ranitomeya > Ranitomeya imitator. Next base: position 723,675,485 of record NC_091284.1, read on the forward strand.
AGTACACGCAAAACACCAGAGTCAAAGTCTACAGTGAAGAGGCGACTCGGGGATGCTGGCATTCAGGGCAGAGTGGCAAAGAAAAAACCATATCTGAGACTGGCTAATGAAAGGAAAAAATTAATATGGGCAAAAGAACACAGACAATCTAACCCAAGAAGAGGTGCGAAACCGGCTAAATAAGATTAAAATAGATAAATCTCCGGGTCCGGATGGCATACACTCACGAGTACTAAGAGAACTAAGTAATGTAATAGATAAACCATTATTTCTTATTTTTAGTGACTCTATAGCGATAGGGTCTGTTCCGCAGGACTGGCGCATAGCAAATGTGGTGCCAATATTCAAAAAGGGCTCTAAAAGTGAACCTGGAAATTATAGGCCAGTAAGTCTAACCTCTATTGTTGGTAAAATATTTGAAGGGTTTCTGAGGGATGTTATTCTGGATTATCTCAATCAGAATAACTGTTTAACTCCATATCAGCATGGGTTTATGAGAAATCGCTCCTGTCAAACCAATCGAATCAGTTTTTATGAAGAGGTAAGCTATAGGCTGGACCACGGTGAGTCATTGGACGTGATATATCTCGATTTTTCCAAAGCGTTTGATACCCTGCCTCACAAGAGGTTGGTACACAAAATGAGAATGCTTGGTCTGGGGGAAAATGTGTGTAAATGGGTTAGTAACTGGCTTAGTGATAGAAAGCAGAGGGTGGTTATAAATGGTATAGTCTCTAACTGGGTTGCTGTGACCAGTGGGGTACCGCAGGGGTCGGTATTGGGACCTGTTCTCTTCAACATATTCATTAATGATCTGGTAGAAGGTTTACACAGTAAAATATCGATATTTGCAGATGATACAAAACTATGTAAAGCAGTTAATACAAGAGAAGATAGTATTCTGCTACAGATGGATCTGGATAAGTTGGAAACTTGGGCTGAAAGGTGGCAGATGAGGTTTAACAATGATAAATGTAAGGTTATACACATGGGAAGAAGGAATCAATATCACCATTACACACTGAACGGGAAACCACTGGGTAAATCTGACAGGGAGAAGGACTTGGGGATCCTAGTTAATGATAAACTTACCTGGAGCAGCCAGTGCCAGGCAGCAGCTGCCAAGGCAAACAGGATCATGGGGTGCATTAAAAGAGGTCTGGATACACATGATGAGAGCATTATACTGCCTCTGTACAAATCCCTAGTTAGACCGCACATGGAGTACTGTGTCCAGTTTTGGGCACCGGTGCTCAGGAAGGATATAATGGAACTAGAGAGAGTACAAAGGAGGGCAACAAAATTAATAAGGGGGATGGGAGAACTACAATACCCAGATTAGCGAAATTAGGATTATTTAGTCTAGAAAAAGACGACTGAGGGGCGATCTAATAACCATGTATAAGTATATAAGGGGACAATACAAATATCTCGTTGAGGATCTGCTTATACCAAGGAAGGTGACGGGCACAAGGGGGCCTTCTTTGCGTCTGGAGGATAGAAGGTTTTTCCACCAACATAGAAGAGGATTCTTTACTGTTAGGGCGGTGAGAATCTGGAATTGTTTGCCTGAGGAGGTGGTGATAGCGAACTCAGTCGAGGGGTTCAAGAGAGGCCTGGATGTCTTCCTGGAGCAGAACAATATTGTATCATACAATTATTAGGTTCTGTAGAAGGACGTAGATCTGGGGATTTATTATGATGGAATATAGGCTGAACTGGATGGACAAATGTCTTTTTTCGGCCTCACTAACTATGTTACTTTGTTACTATGTTACTATGACATTGGACAGAGGAAGATTGGAAAAAAGTGTTATGAACAGAAGAATCCAAGTTTGAGGTGTTTGGATCACACAGAAGAACATTTGTGAGGTGCAGAACAACTGAAAAGATACTGGAAGAGTGCGTGACGCCATCTGTCCAGCATGGTGGAGGTAATGTGATGGTCTGCGGTTGCTTTGGTGTTGGTAAAGTGGGAGATTTGTACGAGGTAAAAAGGGATTTTGAATAAGGAAGCTATCACTCCATTTTGCAACACCATGCCATACCCTGTGGACAGAACTTGATTAGAGACAATTTCATCCTACAACAGGACAATGACCCAAAGCACACCTCCAAAATATGCAAGAACTATTTAGGGAAGAAGCAGGCAGCTGGTATTCTATCTGTAATGGAGCGGCCAGCGCAGTCATCAGATCTCAACCTCATTGAGCTGTTGTGGGAGCAGCTTGACCGTATGGTACGCAAAAAAGTGCCCATCAAGCCAAACCAACTTGTGGGAGGGGCTTCTGGAAGCATGGGGTGAAATTTCTCCAGATTACCTCAGCAAATTAACTGCTCGAATGCCAAATGTCTGCAATGCTGTAATTGCTGCAAAGGAAGCCTTCTTTGACGAAAGCAAAGTTTAAAGGAGAAAATTGTTATTTCAAATAAAAATCTTTTTTCTAACCTTTTCAATTTCTAGACTAGATTTTCAATTCATTTGGCAACATTTGATTAATAAAAGTATGAGTTTTCATGGAAAACACAAAATTGTCTGGGTGACCCTAAACTTTTGAACGGTAATGTAGCTAACTGCTTGGTTATTCCGGTCTGGTCTTTATTCACAGGCCGTGTAAAGGATTAATAGACTGCACTCTGTCTAAGGCCTCATCCACACGTCTGTGTTGTACATACGTGTTGTATCATTTTTCACGAATACGACATATACGCATCAACATATAGCATCTACGGTGCTATTCAAATGTCCACGTTTTTCCAAGGCCTTGTGTCTATGCAAAACACAAGCATCCATATTTTTCGGGCAGCACGGATGCCAAGGGCCAGTAGAAATCTATGGGTCCGTGAAAAACACCTACAGCACACGGATGGCATCAGAGGCTTTGTAATTTATTATTTTATCCATCCATGAAAACCATTGATGATGATCAAAATGGACACATGGATGATACTGATGACACATTGATCCAAAACACTGATGACCATTTTTTCTAATTCCAATTTCCACAGATTCTACAGATTTACCCATGGCTAAAGTAGTGGCCGGAGCTGGAGCCGCCCCTCCCCCCAGCGGCGTAAGTGCAGGTAAACATGACCATGGGATGGAGGTAGGGGTTAGGGTTAATGGGAAGGGGTTGTGGAAAGAGCGGGAGCTTATATAGTGGTGGGGGGGTGGGGCTAGGCAGTTCCCGCTCTCTAGGCATCGTGAGTGCACCTTACTAATGGCTGCGGTGGACCGGATCCTAGAGAGCCTGAGGGCTGCGGCTGCCTCGCACCCTCCCGACTGGCTAGAGCAGCAGGTAGCGGGCATCCTCGGGAGCGGTAGTCAGGCTGCGGCGGCGGCGGCCCCTCTGCGGCCCTCGCGCCGTGCCAGGCCGCCGGATCGATTATCACCCGACTCTGCCCCTCGGGCCCCCCGTAGGCGTAGGAGCCCCTCTAGGGACCCTCCAGGCCGGGCGCCAGTGAGTCGCGGTGCCAGGGGGCCCCGGCCTGGGAGGAATCCATTAGCCACGAGGGGTCCATCTTCGGCTGCTAGGCCTCCGCCTTGCAGCACTGTGGGGGCGGAGCCTGTGCGAGCAGGGCAGCGTGGAAGGCCTCATGCGACGGGGGGCCGCGGCGATGATGTCCCTGCCGCGCGGCCTGCCTCAGCTTTACCTGTGAGTACGCAGAGCGGAGGTTTCGGACCGGGCGGCTCCGGGTCTCAAGCACTGGGGCCAGCCCCATTTACTGTGGCAGGACTCTCTTCTGCGCCGGGAGTGCAAGATGTGATGGGGTTTTCACCAGGGCCGGTTGGTGGCTCCGCAACTTCGTCGGTGCAGTGTTTTGGAGGGCGGCTGGCACCAGATCCTACACCCCCAACTGCTGGAGCGTCGCAGGGATCGCAGCTGGATTCAAGCCAGGGGCCCAGCTCGGCATCCCCCTCTGATGGATCGTTTGCCTCGGGACGGAGTCGGCAGGACCCTGGTACTCCGGCTGGAGGGATCACAGCTCCTTCGCAGCCTGGTGAGTGTGCGTCTTTGTCTTTACTATCTGCTCAATTGTTATCCCCGCCAGTGGTTCGGGGGCTGCAAGGGGATGTGGGGTCTGTTTACGGGGCCGTGGTCCCGAGTGCGGGGGATACGGGGGGTGTAAGTGCGGTATTGGAGAATGTGAGGGATTTATTGGCAAGGTTGGAGAGGGGTATGAATGATCAGAGGCATTTGGCGGCCTGGATAGGTGCTGGCGGTGTGGGTATGGGAGCGAGGGAGGTAGCGGTTAGCCCTGTGGATCCGGTTTCAGTTTCGGTGCAGACGGAGAAGGAGAAAGAATGCCATATTCACTTGGATGAAAGGGCGCATGGGGAGGTATATGTCTGTTTTGAGGGCCCCCTGGGGCGCACCTTAAAAAAGAGATGAGAGAAAAGATTGTAAAAGATGAGTATGTGGAGATTTTTTCGTTGCTTCCCCTTGAAAAATTTAACCTGGATAAGGGGAAGAAAGAGGATAGTAAGAAGGAGGAGGAGGAAAAGCGCAGATGGCGTTTCATTCCTTAGACTTTTGTTACTTGGCTGCAAGCCTTTGCTATTTTGGCTAGTGTGATTGGGGATAAGGCGCCGGAGAATTGTTCGGGCCTGTTCTGTTACATGGACTCTATTGGGGAAGCTCACAGAGTGTATGGGGGGCAGGCGTGGTTGAGGTATGACGAACAATTTCATCAGCGTAAAACGATTCGGCCGACATTGCGTTGGGACCAAAAGGATATAGGGCTGTGGCTGCGCGTGATGGCGCAGTATAAATTTGGTCATTCCTTTCAGGGGGGGGCCGGATCTTCCGGTCAGGGTAATCAGTCCAGCATTATGGGGGCGTCAGGCCAGTCTGGCCAGTCAGGGGGGCTGTTGTGAATTCTGTTGTCAAGCTCCCTCCTGTGGTCATGAATGGTACTTCGGCTGGTTCTGTCCATGGGCTTCCTCTGGTGGTTGTGAGTGGAGCTGCGGCTTCTGAGTTTCCTTCCACAGGTGACGAGGTTAATTAGTTAGCTTGCTGCTCTATTTAACTCCACTTAGATCATTGCTCCATGCCACCTGTCAATGTTCCAGTATTGGTCTAGTTCTCTCCTGGATCGTTCTTGTGACCTGTCTTCCCAGCAGAAGCTAAGTTCCTGCTTGTTTTTCTCTGGTTTGCTATTTTTCTGTCCAGCTTGCTATTTTGATTTTTGTCTTGCTTGCTGGAAGCTCTGGGACGCAGATGGAGCGCCTCCGCACCGTGAGTCGGTGCGGAGGGTCTTTTTGCGCCCTCTGCGTGGTCTTTTTGTAGGTTTTTGTGCTGACCGCAAAGTTACCTTTCCTATCCTCTGTCTGTTCAGTAAGTCGGGCCTCACTTTGCTAAATCTATTTCATCTCTGTGTTTGTAATTTTCATCTTTACTCACAGTCATTATATGTGGGGGGCTGCCTTTACCTTTGGGGAATTTCTCTGAGGCAAGGTAGGCTTTATTTTTCTATCTCTAGGGCTAGCTAGTTTCTTAGGCTGTGTCGAGTTGCATAGGGAGCGTTAGGAGCAATCCACGGCTATTTCTAGTGTGTGTGATAGGATTAGGGATTGCGGTCAGCAGAGTTCCCACGTCTCAGAGCTCGTCCTATATTATTAGTAACTATCAGGTCATTCCGTGTGCTCTTAACCACTAGGTCCATTATTGTCCTTACCACCAGGTCATAACAGTACAGGTGGCCCAAGGTATTAATGCATCTCAATAGAGGGATAAGAGAAGTTCTGAGACCATTTTTTTTTCTTTTCAGAGTTTTTTTTTTCTCTCTTTTCCCCTTTACCTCTGAGTGGTTCAGGATACAGGTGTAAATATGGACACTCAAGGTCTGTTCTCTTGTATGGATAATCTCACTGCAAGGGTACAAAACATTCAAGATTTTGTGGTTCAGAATCCGATGTTAGAGCCTAGGATTCCAATTCCTGATTTGTTTTTTGGGGATAGATCTAAGTTTCTGAATTTCAAAAATAATTGTAAATTGTTTCTTGCTTCGAAACCTCGCTCCTCAGGTGACCCTGTTCAACAAGTGAAAATCATTATTTCTTTGTTACGTGGCGACCCTCAAGACTGGGCATTTTCCCTTGCGCCAGGAGATCCGGCATTGCGTGATGTTGATGCGTTTTTTCTGGCGCTCGGATTGCTTTATGATGAACCTAATTCAGTGGATCAGGCAGAGAAAATCTTGCTGGCTCTGTGTCAGGGTCAGGATGAGGTAGAAATATATTGTCAGAAGTTTAGGAAGTGGTCTGTACTCACTCAGTGGAATGAATGTGCCCTGGCAGCAATTTTCAGAAAGGGTCTCTCTGAAGCCCTTAAGGATATCATGGTGGGATTTCCCATGCCAGCTGGTCTGAATGAGTCTATGTCTTTGGCCATTCAGATCGATCGACGCTTGCATGAGCGTAAAGTGGTGCACCATTTGGCGATATTATCTGAGCATAGACCTGAGCCTATGCAATGTGATAGGACTTTGACCAGAGCTGAACGGCAAGAACACAGACGTCGGAATGGGCTGTGTTTTTACTGTGGTGATTCCACTCATGCTATTTCCGATTGTCCTAAGCGCACTAAGCGTTTCGCTAGGTCTGCTACCATTGGTACGGTACAGTCGAAATTTCTTTTGTCCGTTACTCTGATGTGCTCTTTGTCATCCTATTCTGTTATGGCATTTGTGGATTCCGGCGCTGCCCTGAATTTGATGGACTTGGAGTTTGCTAGGCGCTGTGGTTTTTTCTTGGAGCCCTTGCAGTATCCTATTCCATTGAGAGGAATTGATGCTACGCCTTTGGCCAAGAATAAGCCTCAGTACTGGACCCAATTGACAATGTGCATGGCTCCTGCACATCAGGAGGATATTCGCTTTTTGGTGTTGCATAATCTGCATGATGTGGTCGTTTTGGGGTTGCCATGGCTACAGGTCCATAATCCAGTATTGGATTGGAAATCTATGTCTGTGTCCAGCTGGGGTTGTCAGGGGGTACATGGTGATGTTCCATTTTTGTCTATTTCGTCATCCACCCCTTCTCAAGTCCCGGAGTTTTTGTCAGACTACCGGGATGTATTTGATGAGCCCAAATCCAGTGCCCTACCTCCTCATAGGGATTGCGATTGTGCTATCAATTTGATTCCTGATTGTAGTAAGTTTCCTAAGGGCCGACTGTTCAATTTATCTGTGCCAGAGCACGCCGCTATGCGGAGTTATGTAAAGGAATCCTTGGAGAAGGGTCATATTCGCCCATCGTCGTCACCATTGGGAGCAGGGTTCTTTTTTGTGGCCAAGAAGGATGGTTCTTTGAGACCTTGTATTGATTACCGCCTTCTTAATAAGATCACAGTCAAATTTCAGTACCCTTTGCCGCTGCTGTCGGATTTATTTGCTTGGATTAAGGGGGCTAGTTGGTTCACCAAGATAGATCTTTGTGGTGCGTATAATCTTGTGCGTATTAAACAGGGCGATGAATGGAAAACAGCATTTAATACGCCCGAGGGCCATTTTGAGTACCTGGTTATGCCATTCGGGCTTTCCAATGCTCCATCAGTATTTCAGTCCTTTATGCATGACATCTTCCGAGAGTACCTGGATAAATTCCTGATTGTATATTTGGATGATATTTTGGTCTTCTCGGATGATTGGGAGTCTCACGTGAAGCAGGTCAGAATGGTGTTCCAGGTCCTTCGTGCGAATTCTTTGTTTGTGAAGGGGTCTAAGTGTCTCTTTGGAGTTCAGAAGGTTTCATTTTTGGGTTTCATTTTTTCCCCTTCTACTATCGAGATGGACCCTGTTAAAGTCCAGGCCATTTATGATTGGACTCAGCCGACATCTGTGAAGAGTCTGCAAAAGTTCCTGGGCTTTGCTAATTTTTATCGTCGCTTCATCGCTAATTTTTCTAGTGTTGCTAAACCGTTGACTGATTTGACCAAGAAGGGTGCTGATGTGGTCAATTGGTCTTCTGCGGCTGTGGAAGCTTTTCAGGAGTTGAAGCGTCGCTTTTCTTCTGCCCCTGTGTTGTGCCAGCCAGATGTTTCGCTTCCGTTTCAGGTCGAGGTTGATGCTTCTGAGATTGGAGCAGGGGCTGTTTTGTCGCAAAGAAGTTCTGATGGCTCGGTGATGAAACCATGTGCCTTCTTTTCTAGAAAGTTTTTGCCTGCTGAGCGCAATTATGATGTTGGCAATCGAGAGTTGTTGGCCATGAAGTGGGCATTCGAGGAGTGGCGTCATTGGCTTAAAGGAACCAAGCATCGCTTGGTGGTCTTGACGGATCACAAGAATTTGACTTATCTTGAATCTGCCAAACGGTTGAATCCTAGACAGGCTCGTTGGTCGCTATTTTTCTCCCGTTTTGATTTTGTGGTTTCGTACCTTCCAGGCGCTAAGAATGTGAAGGCTGATGCCCTGTCAAGGAGTTTTGTGCCCGACTCTCAGGGTGTTCCTGAGCCGGCGGGTATTCTCAAAGAGGGGGTAATTTTGTCTGCCATCTCCCCTGATTTGTGGCGGGTGCTGCAAAAATTTCAGGCTGATAGACCTGACCGTTGCCCAGCGGAGAAACTGTTTGTCCCTGATAAATGGACTAGTAGAGTTATCTCTGAGGTTCATTGTTCGGTGTTGGCTGGTCATCCTGGAATCTTTGGTACCAGAGATTTGGTGGCTAGATCCTTTTGGTGGCCGTCTTTGTCGCGGGATGTGCGTTTTTTTGTGCAGTCCTGTGGGACTTGTGCTCGGGCTAAGCCCTGCTGTTCTCGTGCCAGTGGGTTGCTTTTGCCCTTGCCGGTCCCGAAGAGGCCCTGGACGCATATCTCTATGGATTTTATTTCGGATCTCCCTGTCTCTCAAAAGATGTCGGTCATTTGGGTGGTTTGTGATCGCTTCTCTAAGATGGTCCATTTGGAACCCTTGTCTAAATTGCCTTCCTCCTCTGATTTGGTGCCATTGTTTTTCCAGCATGTGGTTCCTTTACATGGCATTCCGGAGAACATTGTTTCGGACAGAGGTTCCCAGTTTGTTTCGAGGTTTTGGCGAGCCTTTTGTGCTAGGATGGGCATTGATTTGTCTTTTTCCTCGGCTTTCCATCCTCAGACAAATGGCCAAACCGAACGAACTAATCAGACTTTGGAAACATATCTGAGATGCTTTGTTTCTGCTGATCAGGATGATTGGGTGTCCTTTTTGCCTTTGGCTGAGTTCGCCCTTAATAATCGGGCCAGCTCGGCTACTTTGGTTTCGCCGTTTTTCTGCAATTCTGGTTTCCATCCTCGTTTCTCTTCAGGGCAGGTTGAGTCTTCGGACTGTCCTGGTGTAGATACTGTGGTGGATAGGTTGCAGCAGATTTGGACTCATGTGGTGGACAATTTGACATTGTCCCAGGAGAAGGCTCAACGTTTCGCTAACCGCCGGCACTGTGTGGGTCCCCGACTTCGTGTTGGGGATTTGGTTTGGTTGTCGTCTCGTTATGTTCCTATGAAGGTTTCCTCTCCTAAGTTTAAGCCTCGTTTCATTGGTCCGTATAAGATTTCTGAGGTTCTCAATCCTGTGTCGTTTCGTTTGACCCTTCCAGCTTCTTTTGCCATCCATAATGTATTCCATAGGTCATTGTTGCGGAGATACGTGGCGCCTGTGGTTCCATCCATTGATCCTCCTGCCCCGGTGTTGGTTGAGGGGGAGTTGGAGTACGTGGTGGAGAAGATTTTGGATTCTTGTATTTCGAGACGGAAACTCCAGTACCTGGTCAAGTGGAAGGGTTATGGTCAGGAAGATAATTCCTGGGTCTTTGCCTCCGATGTTCATGCTGCCGATCTGGTTCGTGCCTTTCATTTGGCTCGTCCTGGTCGGCCGGGGGGCTCTGGTGAGGGTTCGGTGACCCCTCCTCAAGGGGGGGGTACTGTTGTGAATTCTGTTGTCAAGCTCCCTCCTGTGGTCATGAATGGTACTTCGGCTGGTTCTGTCCATGGGCTTCTTCTGGTGGTTGTGAGTGGAGCTGCGGCTTCTGAGTTTCCTTCCACAGGTGACGAGGTTAATTCGTTAGCTGGCTGCTCTATTTAACTCCACTTAGATCATTGCTCCATGCCACCTGTCAATGTTCCAGTATTGGTCTAGTTCTCTCCTGGATCGTTCTTGTGACCTGTCTTCCCAGCAGAAGCTAAGTTCCTGCTTGTTTTTCTCTGGTTTGCTATTTTTCTGTCCAGCTTGCTATTTTGATTTTTGTCTTGCTTGCTGGAAGCTCTGGGACGCAGAGGGAGCGCCTCCGCACCGAGAGTCAGTGCGGAGGGTCTTTTTGCGCCCTCTGCGTGGTCTTTTTGTAGGTTTTTGTGCTGACCGCAAAGTTACCTTTCCTATCCTCTGTCTGTTCAGTAAGTCGGGCCTCACTTTGCTAAATCTATTTCATCTCTGTGTTTGTAATTTTCATCTTTGCTCACAGTCATTATATGTGGGGGGCTGCCTTTACCTTTGGGGAATTTCTCTGAGGCAAGGTAGGCTTTATTTTTCTATCTCTAGGGCTAGCTAGTTTCTTAGGCTGTGTCGAGTTGCATAGGGAGCGTTAGGAGCAATCCACGGCTATTTCTAGTGTGTGTGATAGGATTAGGGATTGCGGTCAGCAGAGTTCCCACGTCTCAGAGCTCGTCCTATATTATTAGTAACTATCAGGTCATTCCGTGTGCTCTTAACCACTAGGTCCATTATTGTCCTTACCACCAGGTCATAACAGGGGGCATAAGGCAGGTTTGTGTTGGCAGTACAATGACGGACAGTGTAAGTTCGGGGTTAATTGCAAGTTTAAGCACTTGTGCTCCCACTGCAATGGCTCCTCGCACGGGGCCTCAAAATGCTTTAAAAAAGGCAAGTCAAAGTCAGGGGCGGGGAATTCCTATGTGGGTGACGCCGGTGAGGCTGGAAAGGACGGCCCCCTATCTAAGTAGATATCCTGAGAGGGAGGCGGCGGATTTGTTATTCAGTGGTTTTCAGGTTGGTTTTGTTATCCCGGCACCGTCGTTTGAGGTGCCTCGGGTTCTTAAGAATTTACGGTCGGCTTTGGTTCATAAGGAGATTGTTTCTGAGAAATTGAATAAGGAAGTGGCTTTGGGGAGGATGTCTGGCCTGTTTTCGTCTCCGCCGTTTGAGGATTTAGTAGTCCCCCCTCTGGGTGTGGTCCCTAAGAAGGAGGTGGGTAAGTTTCGTCTGATTCACCACCTGTCTTACCCGCAGGGATTATCGGTCAATGATGGTATTGCTCCTGAACTTTGCTCTGTGGTGTATGCATCATTTGATGAAGCCATTGGATGGGTTTGCAAGTTTGGAAAGGGGGCGCAGTTGGCAAAAACGGATATTGAGGCGGCATTCAGGTTGCTGCCTGTTCATCCAGATAGCGTAAGACTTCTTGGTTGTTTTTGGGAGGGGGTTTTTTTCGTGGATCGATGTTTGCCCATGGGTTGCTCGTTATCGTGTGCATTGTTTGAAACTTTCAGTTCGTTTCTGGAATGGGCAATTAAGGATATTTCAGATTGTGATTCGGTGATACACTATCTGGATGATTTCTTGTGTGTGGGCCCGGCTGGGTCTGATCGTTGCAGTAGGCTTTTGAAGGCGGTGGAGTGGGTGGCGGAGAGGTTTGGGATTCCGTTGGCTCCTGGAAAAATGGAAGGCCCGTGCACTTGCTTGAGTTTTTTGGGCATTGTCATAGATACTGTGGCTTGGGAGTTCCGGCTTCCGGTGGAGAAGATAGAAGGACTTCGTCAGGATTTGGCTAGGGCGCGTCGTGTGAAAAAATTGTCATTGCGGGATCTGCAGTCATTGCTGGGAAAACTCAATTTTGCGTGCAGGGTGATGCCGATGTGGAGGGTTTTCTCTAGATGGCTGGCAAGTGCCACGGCAGGAGTCCGGGCCCCGCACCATTTTGTTCGATTGTCAGCCGATTTAAAGGAGGATTTGGCGGTTTGGAGCACATTTTTGGAAACCTACAATTGTCGTTCGTTGGTGATGGAAGAGGTTGTGGGCAACGAGTCATTGGATTTGTTCACGGACGCAGCTGGCAGCAGTGGTTTTGGAGCGTACTTTAGAGGGCAGTGGGGTGCGGCACCCTGGCCTGCGGAATAGTTCTCGGAAGGGTTGGTGCGTAATGTTGCGTTATTGGAACTTTTTCCTATTCTGGTGGCAGTTCATTTGTGGAAGCAGGAATTCCGTAACAGGTGCATTCGTTTCAACTGTGATAATATGGGGGTGGTTTGTGCGGTGAATGGTCTCACAGCATCGTCACCTCCGGTTGTAAAAGTTTTGCGACAGCTGGTCCTTCGTTGTTTGGAATTGAATTCTCAGGTTACAGCGACTCATGTGCCTGGGGTGTGTAATTCAATAGCTGACTCTCTTTCTCGTTTTCAGTTCGACCGCTTTCCGTCCTTGGCTGCAGAAGCAGAGAGTAGCGGTTTGGAATGCCCGGGGGAACTTTGGCTTGTGGTATCCGGGATGCAGAAGATCTGATAAGGTTGTCGTTGGCTCCCAAGACATGGGAGGCTTATCAGGCGGCTTGGTTGTTATGGGAAAGAGAGTTGTCTTTTCATCCTGGTGCGGGTGATCCTGATTGGCAGGTGGGGGTCTTGTTGTCATGGTTGAGTCGGGGGTTTTCTGAAGGTTGGTCTTGGTCCAAAGCGTCGCGTCTGTTAGCTGCTCTAGCTTTTGGTTTTAAGCTAAGAGGACAGCGGGATTTATCAAAAGTGGTTTTGGTAAAGCAGGCAGTTAAAGGTTTCCGTAGACAGTATAATCGTTTGGATTCTCGGCGTCCAGTGTCTTTCGCAATGTTGGAGCGGTTAGGCGAGGTGTTGGGGGAGTGTTGTGAGTCGGATTTTGAACACTGTTTGTTCAGACTGGCGTTTTCTTTTGCCTTTTTTGGCGCTACGAGAATTGGAGAGTTAGTGTCTCCCAATAAGAGAGTAGTGGGGGGCATTTTGGCGCGTGATGTAATTTTGTTTGATGGGCGTGTGGAGTTTTGGTTACGTCGCTCTAAGACGGACCAGGTGGGTCAAGGTAGGAAGATTGTGCTTGGCTCGGTCAGTGGTTCGAGAATGTGCCCAGTTGATTGTTTGAGAGTTTTTTGGGGGCGGGTTCCGTCCCGGGCAGGTTCGTTACTTTGCCATGTGGACGGTTCATCGCTGTCGCGATATCAGTTTCATATGGTTTTTAAAAGGGCGATTAGAGCTTTAGGTTTGGATGACTCTCGATTTGCTCCTCATTCGTTTCGGATTGGGGCAGCAACTGCTGCAGCGGAAGGTGGTTTGGACTCCGAGGTCATCAAGCGCATTGGTAGATGGAAGTCTAATAGATATCGCAGTTACGTTAGGTATTGATTGTAGGGTGCTGGGTGGCATCAGTGTTGGTGTTTTGGATCTTCTTAGCGGTGGTTTAACTGCATGTGTTTGTATTTTTCAGATTCCCCCCACTGCTTGTGTGGATTTTCGGCCATTCTTATGTCCATTGGGGAGCCCTGAGAGCGGACGTGCGGTCAGAGGGTAGACAACTGGGATTCGATCGGTCAGTGGCGGTGGTCCGATGGATTGGATTTAGGGGTATGGTCTGGAACAGGGTGCTGAAGGAAATCCACAAGGCGGTTATTTTGGATAAGTCACTTGATATTTTGGTGTTACATGTGGGGGGTAATGATTTGGGGGCGAGACCCTTTAGAGAGTTAATCAGAGATATTAAGCAGGATTTGCTTCGGTTATGGCTTTTATATCCAGGTTTGGCAGTGGTTTGGTCCGAGATAGTGCCGCGGAAGCGTTGGCGAAACATGCGGTCTTTGGACAAGCTTAACAAAGCGAGGATTAAGGTAAACAGAGCGGTGTCTGCTTTTGTTGTACGGAATGGTGGAGTTGCCGTACGGCATTTTGAATTGGAAAAAGGAGATGGGGCTTTTTGGCTGGCCGATGGTGTTCATCTGAATGCAGTCGGAATGGATTTCTGGGCACTGGGGTTGCAAGAAGGTGTGGAGAAGGCCATAGCGTTTCGTTCTGGTGGGGTCTCGGGCCTTTGAGGTATTCAAAGACCCTCGTTGTGGTGGCTGGGGAGAGTCCTTGGAGTTGGTGGAAATTGGGTTGGGGGAGCCATTGGCTGATGGCTCCTCTGTAGGGTTGAGCGAAACAGGTCGAAAATTTTCAAAAGTCGCCGACTTTTGGCAAGGTCGGGTTTCATGAAACCCGACCCGACCCCTGTGTGGGGTCGGCCATGAAGTCGGCGATCTTTTGAATCTAGAATCGGAATTCCGATACCGATTCCCGATATGTTTATATCGGGAATTGGTGAGTATATATATATACCTAATAGGAATATACTCACCCTCGGACGCGCCCTGCTTCTTTCCGGCAGCCTTCCTTCCTAAGAATCAGCCCTTCCAGGACCTTCGGTGACGTCGCGGTGACGTCGCGGCTTGTGATTGGTCGCGCGAGCCGTCACATGGGCGGCCGCGCGGCCAATCACAAGCCGCGACGTCACCGCAACGTCACCGCAAGGTCCTGGAAGGCTGATTCTAAGGAAGGAAGGTTCCCGGTTAGTACCAGGGCGCGTCAGAGGGTAAGTATTGCGATATTTTTTATTTTAATTCTTTATTTTACACTAAAATATGGATCGCAGGGCCTGAAGGAGAGTTTCCGCTCCTTCAGACCCTGGGAACCATGGAAACCCAATGCACTGCATTGGGTTTCAGGTTTTGGCCGACCCCGACCCTGACTTTTTTATAGGATCGGCCGATTTCACTCGACCCGACTTTTGAAAAAGTCGGGTTTCATGAAACCCGACCCGATCCTATAAAAGTAAAGGTCGCTCAACCCTACTCCTCTGTATTTAGAGGTCAATTGGTTTTGGATCTGGTGACTGGGGTGGGGGTTCCGGCAGGGGTGGTCGGTTCCCCTGGAATATTAGCATGAACAGTTAACCCTCTGGGGTTCTTTGGTGCTCCCGAGCCAGTAGGGTAACGGCTGGGAGTAATTTTGGTTTGGATAAGTCACGCTATGCTGTGTTGATCACCAGATTCTTGGGAGCTCCAAGGACTCCTTCACAGTTTTAATGATTGGTGGTTTTATATATTCAATGTTTGTTTTATGTTAATAAATAAAAAGGCTGCTGTGGCCGATATTATTCCAAAAGAATCTGTTGTATGTGTTTGATTGGTGGGCAACGGGGTTTGCACCTTGAGGTATGTGCATTGTTGGGTGGGGTGGGGTGGTTTTCCCCTTTACCCCAATCGCTCGACATTACCAGGGTCAAGCATAACAAATCAGCATTTGAACACTAATATTAATCATTTTTCATCTAATATATAATTGCCTAGAATACTACTTCCTGCAATTTGTTCCAACTTCCGTGGCTTTGTCTGGAGCTAATGTCCGGAGCTAATGTCCGGAGCTAATGTCCGGAGCTAATGTCCGGAGATAAGTGACGTCAACAGTGTCCAGTGTCTGATTGGTTGCCGCCTGCTGCCAGAAACGTGCCGTACTGTGACACACTCCGCCCGCCATTTTGGTGTGATTTTTAAATTTTTACCTCACAGCAAGTTTCTACTGCATGTTGGCGGGCCCAGTGACGTTGCTCTTCAAGCTCCTGTCGAATTTCGTCAAAAAAATGATAATACCATTTACCAAAACTATATATATTTAGTTGTGAAGTGGTTCAGTGACATTTTCACACCAATTTTGAACTTTTGCTTGGTATTTTCTCCATATACTGCCTATTATTTTTGTTCTTTCTTACTATTATTTATTAATTGTATTATTCTTACATTTGAATAAATAAAGTATATATGGATTCTAGACTCCCGATTCTTTATAATCGGGCTGCCATCTAGTAAATAAATAATGTTAATCATATCATTATGTAATGCTGCGTCCATCGCTGCTGACACTTGGGATCAAGGTATTGCGTATTTGTTTTATTTATTGCCTGTAAGAACTAGGGATCCTCTCTATTAGTTCTATGAGAGAATATAGCATTTTGTAGCAATTTTAACATCTGCTCGTGTAATACTTGGTTACTGGAAGACAGCCAACCACACAAGAATAAGTAATTGTGATTAATGTGCTGGCTTTGAGATGGCCTGTGATATGGGCTATCCATGCTGAAGTATTTAGCTTATCGCAAGCATTTAAATGCTCTGCATTATGTGCACATTGTTACAGGAACGCTCCTGGAGATGTAGTTACAGGGCAAAATAAACTACTGTGGACACAATTAAACAAACCGAACCCACGAGGACTTTAAACACAGGCTATAAATAAGAATTCATACTTTTTATTACACCTAGTCACAACCCAAGTGAGCAAATACTACGTAGGTCAGGAAAGTTACTTAATTCAATATCTGTATCTATATCCAAAAGTCAAAATGATGACATCTGGTGGCCATAATTCAAGCCCGGAGTGGCATCATTAGATCCAGCTTTATATTACAGTGGACAGCTTCATAGATAAGTGTATAGAGAAGTTCTTAAATCATTGATATGAGTTTCCACAACAGTTCTTTCCTCCCTCCATTAAAGGAATGGAGCTGCCATTACAAGCTTCTGGATTCCATTGATGATGCCAGGAAGAGCAAGAAAGGAAAGTACTGCAAGCGAGAACAGGACAATTATAAAGGAAGCAGTAATATGTGAGAGAGGTAAACATATATTTTCCTCTTTGGATGATTATCTGCTGATCAAATCAAGCGAATCTGGTTGGAACAATTTTCGGTAGATTCACTCATCTGTATTCTTGTCCCATTTGACTGTACTGTTTACAAGAAGAAATCTGAAATTCTGTGAGGGATAAGCAGCTAACAGATATTCATTTTTAAATATTAATTTTCAATATGTCAGCCATTATTTATTCCAAGGACAAACATTGGGGGAATGTGCGGCTGCCCATATATGATTGATGTTTAGACCCTTTAAGCTGGAGGAAAGTCACTATTACAGGTGTAGTCAGTCATCCAAATGTTCCATTATTATAGGGGAAAAGACTGAAAGAATGGGGTGAGGTCATTTTAAAGTATTCATGCTGTATATAAATAAAGTGATGATATATATCAACATGACCTTATAAAAGAAACAGGCTCTATCCATTCACCCAGCTCCAATACAGAGACATCACGTACTTCCCAAACCAGTTATATAGCCACCATTCAAGCAACACCATTACTTTTCAGGTTATGTTTCTGTAAGCAGGTTGTGGGATGTAGTGACGGGCAGGAGGCAGAGCAAGGGTTAACAGGTATAACAGTTTTATTGTAACAGGGGAATACTCCACGCAGGGCGAAAAAGTGTTAAACTGGATAAAACAGTTCAACGGAAAAGGATATGGTGAGGTGAAGGATAACGGTACTAGTAACGACAGTCTCGATGAGAGTCAATGATTCCTAAGACCATGAAATGGTTAGCGCCGACAACAGGTGGCACGGTATCTTTTCCAGGTGGGTCCTGTGGGCATCAATGCCACGCCTTCTGGTGGCATCGGTCAGTCTCTGGTACCTTCTGCTGAGTCCTATGTAGTTTATATACTGATGTGGCTGGAGGAGCGTGAGCCACGGCACTGTCTGAGTCCGACGTGGCCCCTACACAACTCTCCTCACAGTCTCTGTCAGTGGTGGCGGTGCTTGGGCGCCAGCCTAGGCTGTACGGATGCTCTGGGACTGAAGCACTCACTGGTCCCTGCTGTAGTGTCTGACAAAGGTACGGGGCCACAGTCCTGTACGATCCCAACGTGGCTCGGCAAATCTATAATGGCATAGTCAGGGTGCAAGGGTCTGTCCCCAGTCACACTCATGGGGCACGTGTGCTGTATTCACAGACACGGTGCGTTCGGCGCCTTGCTTTCTGGTAGTCACTGATGCACTGCACCTCTCTCTGTAGTCACCAGGCACACACTGCACATCACTCTCCCTCACTAATCCTCGGAAATTGCAGATGCTGGCCTGCATGTTGCTGGTGCTCCCCAGACAGAGCACTCCTCTCTCTGGCTGCTGCTGCTAGACACACAACTCCCCTCAGCGCAGCAGTCCCTGTCCTTCTGGTCTGCTCGGTGTGCACGGTTCTGCTCAGTGTGCTCGGCTCTGCTCTGCAGCGGTCCCTCTTCTTGGACTGCTGTGACACTCCCTGCTCTCCTCAATGCAGCGGTCCCTCCGCAGACATCGGGGGACCCTGTCAGTGCGGCATGTTGCGGCACTGGTGCTCTGTGGGGAGGGCAGGGGAAGCAGAGCATGTCGCTCACTGCTCTGCGCACTGCTCTACATTCGCACCAAACTTTTATCCCCCTGCTGCTGCGCACGCTTTCTCCTCTTCTTTTTCTGCCCCCCTTGTCAACAGGAAGGTCCACCTCCCCAGGGCTTCCCCTAGGCAAAAGGGGAAAGTCTGCCTCATAAAATCTTCCCCTCGGGAACAGGGGATGTGGGTCGCCTGCCAGGGCAATGGGGATACTCGGTACCGCGTCGCACTTAAAGGGGATGTCATGGTTGCTGCGACCCGGTCCGTGGCGCTGGGACTCAATTAAAGGGGAACTGTCTTTTAAGGGGAATTGTAAATAAAGTCTATTTTCGTGACGCCACCTGTGGTTCTCGGTCAGTAGGGACCGACGACGCTTAAAGGGGGTCCTCTGAGGTGATGGTATGGTGGCTGGATGGTGACGCTTCCCACAGGTGAAGCGGGGTCCCCAGGGCTCTCAAGGCGTATAGCAGGGATGATGTGTTGCCAGTAAATAACAGAGGACACAGGGTTGCAGTCTTTACCTGGTTTACTGGTGGTAGCAGGCCACAGTCCAGGGTGCCGGCAACAGGTACACAAGGAGTCCAGGCAGCCCGGAAACAAGTGGAAATCCCATTGGCAGGTCAGGTTGGGAGCCTTCCACTATGCGCTGCTTTTCTGGTCCCTTGCTCCCTGTAGTTTGCTGGCAAGGTACTCCTTTTTCTCCTGTCCTGGGACAGTACCTGCACGGTAGGCAGCTTGAGCCGTTCTCTTGGGGTCTCAGGCACGGTGACTCCAGGCTCTAACTGCTGCTGTACCTCAGGTGTTGTATGGGCTATATACTTTGAGTCCTATGCCCTCCAGTTCTGCTGAGGGGCTTGCAGCTACCCACAGCCTCGGGCTCCCGGTGCCTGATTTCTATGCTCTGGCTCCTAGGAGGCCCAATCGCAGCCTCCTTTAGCCCTCAATCTCTCCTCTGCTCCTTTCCTGTCTCTGTTCACTCTCAACTGAAATGACTCCTCCTCCAGACCAGGATGTATATAGATCGGGGAAGCTTCCCTAAAACCGGGTTTTGAGCTCCCCCTCCTGGCCTGGAGTCCGAATGTGTTGTGTGTAGGATAACCTGCCAAATGGATCCCTCTTGCTTCTAGGCATAGCACTACCCTCCCCGAGATGAAAGCAGCACTACTGTGGTACCCAAACTCCTGGGGTGCCACAGATTCAGCTGTAACACCCCAGGAAACAGGTTGTTACAGTGATGTTGCCCTCCTTTCAGGGAGGGTGATGTCATGCCTGGAAGCAAGGAAGATCCCTTTAACAGATAGTACACCTACATGCAACATATTCTGATTCCAGGCCAGAAGGGGGAGCTCAGAACTCGGTTTCAGGGGAGCTTCCCCATATATATATTCTGGCTTGGAGGAGGAGTTAGGCAGTTGGAGGGAATACTGGTAGCAGACAGTGGAAGAGAGAGGAGTGAGAGCTGAGCTGGGGCTGTGCAGCCACGTGTGCATTGATAGCAAGTGCCAGAGGGAAGAAGCACAGGAGAACATAGAAGCTTGGGGGAGAGCTGTGACTGGGCCTCCTTCAAGCTGAAGCGCAGGAACCAGGCACCGTGAGTACTTTATGTCCCACAGTAGAACCGGAGGAGAGTAGATTTTAAGTTGACTGTCCGCACCCCAACCTGAAGGTACAGCAACACACAGAGCCCGAGTCGTGATAGAGACTCTGTAAAAAGGCTACCATGCAGGTACTGTTCCAGGACAAGAGAGAGATGACCTTGACGGAAGCCACAGGCAGCAAGGAACTCACTTAAAAGCGTGAGACAGAAGGCTTACGAACCTCTCCTAGGAAAGGGATCCGTAATTGCTTCCAGGCCGACCGGACCTCAGCAACACCTGTTGCCGGTACTCTTGAATGTGTCTGATTACCATCCATAAACCAGATAAAGAAACTGCAACCTTGAGTCCTCTATTTCTGGCACCACACCATCTTTGCCAAACACACTGGGAGTCCTGGAGACCCCAGCTTCACCTGTGGGAAGCCATACGTGCCATCACTCCCCAGAGGACCCCTTTAAGCAGCATCAGTCACCTCTGACCGAACGCCACATGTGGCGTCACGAACGCATAGGGGTGGAGCCGCCCCATAGGGGTGGAGCCGCATATTCATCACTGTAATGTGCGGCACCACCTGACCGCTCATACAGGACAAGCAGTAACGCTGAGAGGAAGCATCGAGGGAACTGGGTAAGTATTTTAATGCCAGCGGGCGGGCGCACAGGGAGAGGGAAGCGGGAGCTGACCGGGAACTTTATTTTAAACACACACAAAAAAAAACCCTGATTTTTCATTCCTTCTCTCCAGCAAACGCTGCTGGGAAAAAGGAATGAATTCTGGATTCAGCACCCAAAGCAGGGGACAGCGCTTAACTCTAGCGCTGTCTCCTGCATGGTGCGTGTGGTACCCAGTCGGCAAACGGGTGGCACACGGCTGCCGCACGTGTGCGACACTGATGTGCCACGTGAGCACACAGACACACGGACACGGATAACTCCGGTACTGATTTTTCCGGTACTGGAATTATCTTGACGTGTGGGACAGCCCTAAGATGTGCCTATTCTGGCACTTAGCCTCTCTCTTCCCACTCCCGTGTAGCGGTGGGATAAGAGGTAATAAAGAGTTAATGTCACCTTGCTATTGTAAGGTGACATTAAGCCAGGTTAATAATGGAGAGGCGTCAATTATGACACCTAACCATTATTAATCAAATAGTACAAAATGGTTAATAAAACACACACATTATTAAAAAGTATTTTAATGAAATAAAGACACAGAGGGTTTTAATATTTTATTATACTCTTAATCCACCTGAAGACCCTTGTCACCTGAAAAAAAGTTAAAAAAACAAACAACAATATTCCATACCTTCCGTCGTTACAGTCTTGTCCCACACTGTAAATCCATCTGAAGGGGTTAAATAATTTTACACCCAGGAGCTCTGCTAATGCAGCTGTGCTCCTGACTGTAAAACTTGGTGAATGAATGGAATGCAGGGGAATGTACTGTAGTTACCTCTAGTCGCTGTGATGCGCCCTCTGCTGGAAACTCATATGAACTCGAGCGTGGGAAAATATTCTGAAAAGTTCCCATGCTCGAGTTCATATGAGTTCATATGAGGAATATGTAATAAAAGAAGGGATATGAGATGGTTTACTGTATGTAAACCATGTCTCATATCCTGTTGGGTCTGTGAAGGACATAGGAAATAAAGGCACAGGTGATTGGCCTCGGGGAGACCAAAACATCCAACACCGCGGAGACACCATCACGTGTTTCTCAACGCAGTGATTCCAGAACACTGCCCCCATCCCTTATGGGAAATATGCAGATGCATGTAAAGAAGCTGCGGAGACACCATCACGTGTTTCTCGACGCAAGCAGTGAATAGCCAGGCCTTTCCCCGGGAAGGAACAACCACGGGAAGGGCAGCATCCTATGAAGGAAAGCCACCTATGCCAAGCATGGTATCCATCCACAGACAGCTGTTTCGGGGTTTTTGCCCCTCATCAGTGTGGAGTAGGAATCTGGCTATTAGGAGCAGTGCCTAGTAAAAAGGCTATAAAGGCACAGGTGATTGACCTCGGGGAGACCAAAACATCCAACACCACGGAGACACCATCACGTGTTTCTCAACGCAGTGATTCCAGAACACTGCCCCCATCCCTTATGGGAAATATGCAGATGCATGTAAAGAAGCTGCGGAGACACCATCACGTGTTTCTCGACGCAAGCAGTGAATAGCCAGGCCTTTCCCCGGGAAGGAACAACCACGGGAAGGGCAGCATCCTATGAAGGAAAGCCACCTATGCCAAGCATGGTATCCATCCACAGACAGCTGTTTCGGGGTTTTTGCCCCTCATCAGTGTGGAGTAGGAATCTGGCTATTAGGAGCAGTGCCTAGTAAAAAGGCTATAAAGGCACAGGTGATTGGCCTCGGGGAGACCAAAACATCCAACACCGCGGTGACACCATCACGTGTTTCTCAACGCAGCTGTAACATGGTAACATAGTAACATAGTTAGTAAGGCCAAAAAAAGACATTTGTCCATCCAGTTCAGCCTATATTCCATCATAATAAATCCCCAGATCTACGTCCTTCTACAGAACCTAATAATTGTATGATACAATATTGTTCTGCTCCAGGAAGACATCCAGGCCTCTCTTGAACCCCTCGACTGAGTTCGCCATCACCACCTCCTCAGGCAAGCAATTCCAGATTCTCACTGCCCTAACAGTAAAGAATCCTCTTCTATGTTGGTGGAAAAACCTTCTCTCCTCCAGACGCAAAGAATGCCCCCTTGTGCCCGTCACCTTCCTTGGTATAA
This sequence comes from Ranitomeya imitator, assembly GCF_032444005.1. NCBI lineage: Eukaryota > Metazoa > Chordata > Amphibia > Anura > Dendrobatidae > Ranitomeya > Ranitomeya imitator. The sequence goes on from NC_091284.1 coordinate 723,698,077, forward strand.
ACAGATCCTCAGCGAGATATTTGTATTGTCCCCTTATATACTTATACATGGTTATTAGATCGCCCCTCAGTCGTCTTTTTTCTAGACTAAATAATCCTAATTTCGCTAATCTATCTGGGTATTGTAGTTCTCCCATCTCCTTTATTAATTTTGTTGCCCTCCTTTGTACTCTCTCTAGTTCCATTATATCCTTCCTGAGCACCGGTGCCCAAAACTGGACACAGTACTCCATGTGCGGTCTAACTAGGGATTTGTACAGAGGCAGTATAATGCTCTCATCATGTGTATCCAGACCTCTTTTAATGCACCCCATGATCCTGTTTGCCTTGGCAGCTGCTGCCTGGCACTGGCTGCTCCAGGTAAGTTTATCATTAACTAGGATCCCCAAGTCCTTCTCCCTGTCAGATTTACCCAGTGGTTTCCCGTTCAGTGTGTAATGGTGATATTGATTCCCTCTTCCCATGTGTATAACCTTACATTTATCATTGTTAAACCTCATCTGCCACCTTTCAGCCCAAGTTTCCAACTTATCCAGATCCATCTGTAGCAGAATACTATCTTCTCTTGTATTAACTGCTTTACATAGTTTTGTATCATCTGCAAATATCGATATTTTACTGTGTAAACCTTCTACCAGATCATTAATGAATATGTTGAAGAGAACAGGTCCCAATACTGACCCCTGCGGTACCCCACTGGTCACAGCGACCCAGTTAGAGACTATACCATTTATAACCACCCTCTGCTTTCTATCACTAAGCCAGTTACTAACCCATTTACACACATTTTCCCCCAGACCAAGCATTCTCATTTTGTGTACCAACCTCTTGTGCGGCACGGTATCAAACGCTTTGGAAAAATCGAGATATACCACGTCCAATGACTCACCGTGGTCCAGTCTATAGCTTACCTCTTCATAAAAACTGATTAGATTGGTTTGACAGGAGCGATTTCTCATAAACCCATGCTGATATGGAGTTAAACAGTTATTCTCATTGAGATAATCCAGAATAACATCCCTCAGAAACCCTTCAAATATTTTACCAACAATAGAGGTTAGACTTACTGGCCTATAATTTCCAGGTTCCCTTTTAGAGCCCTTTTTGAATATTGGCACCACATTTGCTATGCGCCAGTCCTGCGGAACAGACCCTGTCGCTATAGAGTCACTAAAAATAAGAAATAATGGTTTATCTATTACATTACTTAGTTCTCTTAGTACTCGTGGGTGTATGCCATCCGGACCCGGAGATTTATCTATTTTAATCTTATTTAGCCGGTTTCGCACCTCTTCTTGGGTTAGATTGGTGACTCTTAATATAGGGTTTTCATTGTTTCTTGGGATTTCACCTAGCATTTCATTTTCCACCGTGAATACCGTGGAGAAGAAGGTGTTTAAGTGTGCTTGCTTGCGCACTGCTTGCGTCGAGAAACACGTGATGGTGTCTCCGCAGCTTCTTTACTTGCATCTGCATATTTCCCATAAGGGATGGGGGCAGTGTTCTGGAATCACTGCGTTGAGAAACACGTGATGGTGTCTCCGCGGTGTTGGATGTTTTGGTCTCCCCGAGGCCAATCACCTGTGCCTTTATAGCCTTTTTACTAGGCACTGCTCCTAATAGCCAGATTCCTACTCCACACTGATGAGGGGCAAAATCCCCGAAACAGCTGTCTGTGGATGGATACCATGCTTGGCATAGGTGGCTTTCCTTCATAGGATGCTGCCCTTCCCGTGGTTGTTCCTTCCTGGGGAAAGGCCTGGCTATTCACTGTTTGCGTCGAGAAACACGTGATGGTGTCTCCGCAGCTTCTTTACATGCAAGGACATAGGAAAAGCCTGCAATTGAATTACCGGCTTTTCTGCCATCTAGCGCTGAATTAAATATAAATATAAATATATACAGTACAGACCAAAAGTTTGGACACACCTTCTCATTTAAAGATTTTTCCGTATTTTCATGACTATGAAAATTGTAAATTCACACTGAAGGCATCAAAACTATGAATTAACACATGTGGAATTATATACTTAAACAAAAAGTGTGAAACAACTGAAAATATGTCTTATTTTCTAGGTTCTTCAAAGTAGCCACCTTTTGCTTTGATGACTGCTCTGTACACTCTTGGCATTCTCTTGATGTGCTTCAAGAGGTAGTCACCGGAAATGGTTTTCACTTCACAGGTGTGCCCTGTCAGGTTTAATAAGTGGGATTTCTTGCCTTATAAATGGGGTTGGGACCATCAGTTGTGTTGTGCAGAAGTCTGGTGGATACACAGATAATAGTCCTACCGAATAGACTGTTAGAATTTGTATTATGGCAAGAAAAAAGCAGCTAAGTAAAGAAAAACGAGTGGCCATCATTACTTTAAGAAATGAAGCTCAGTCAGTCCAAAAAATTGGGAAAACTTTGAATGTGTCCCCAAGTTCAGTTGCAAAAACCATCAAGCACTAGAAAGAACCTGGCTCACATGAGGACCGCCCCAGGAAAGGAAGACCAAGAGTCACCTCTGCTTCTGAGGATAAGTTTATCCGAGTCACCAGCCTCAGAAATCGCAGGTTAACAGCAGCTCAGATTAGAGACCAGGTCAATGCCACACAGAGTTCTAGCAGCAGACACATCTCTACAACAACTGTTAAGAGAAGACTTTGTGCAGCAGGCCTTCATGGTAAAATTGCTGCTAGGAAACCACTGCTAAGGACAGGCAACAAGCAGAAGAGACTTGTTTGGGCTAAAGAACACAAGGAATGGACAATAGACCAGTTTAAATCTGCTATGGTCTGATGAGTCCAAATTTGAGATCTTTGGTTCCAACCACCATGTCTTTGTGCGACGCAGAAAAGGTGAACGGATGGACTCTACATGCCTGGTTCCCACCGTGAAGCATGGAGGAGGAGGTGTGATGGTGTGGGGGTGCTTTGCTGGTGACACTGTTGGGGATTTATTCAAAATTGAAGGCATACTGAACCAGCATGGCTACCACAGCATCTTGCAGCGGCATGCTATTCCATCCCGTTTGCTTTTAGCTGAACCATCATTTATTTTTCAACAGGACAATGACTCCAAACACACCTCCAGGCTCTGTAAGGGCTATCTGACCAAGAAGGAACGTGATAGGGTGCTACGCCAGATGACCTGATGGTTTGGGGTGAGCTGGACCGCAGAGTGAAGGCAAAAGGGCCAACAAGTGCTAAGCATCTCTGGGAACTCCTTCAAGATTTTTGGAAGACCATTCCCGGTGACTACCTCTTGAAGCTCATCAAGAGAATGCCAAGAGTGTGCAAAGCAGTCATCAAAGCAAAAGGTGGCTACTTTGAAGAACCTAGAATATAAGACATATTTTCAGTTGTTTCACACTTTTTGTTAAGTATATAATTCCACATGTGTTAATTCATAGTTTTGATGCCTTCAGTGTGAATTTACAATTTTCATAGTCATGAAAATACAGAAAAATCTTTAAATGAGAAGGTGTGTCCAAACTTTTGGTCTGTACTGTATATGTGTGTGTCTCACTGACATATATATATATATATATATATATATATATACCTATACTATGTGTACACATTTATTCTACCTATTCTATTCTGTCAGTGTGATTTTACTGTACACCGCACTGAATTGCCGGCTTTTCTATAGAACACCGCTGCGCATTTCTCGCAAGTCACACGCATGGTCCATGTGTAATCCGTAATTCTCTCACCCCCATAGACTTTCATTGGCGTATTTTTTGCGCAATACGCTGACAAACGCAACATGCTGCGATTTTCTATGCCCGTAACATACCGTATATTACATGTGCATAATATATGGCAGATAGGAGCTGCCCCATAGAGAATTATTGGGCCGTGTGCAATGCGCATTTTCTGGACGTATTTTCTGCGCTCATGCGTCCGCAAACCTTGCTAGTGTGACCCCAGCCTTGGTATTTGTAAGCCAAAACCAGGAGTGGAACAATTAGAGGAAAAGTATAATAGAAACATATGCACCACTTCTGTATTTATCACCCACTCCTGGTTTTGGCTTACAAATACTGATGTAAAATACTGACCAAATACTGAATGTGTGATCATGGCCTAACCATGATGTCCTTCCTCAGTTATCACTCTCTTCATATGATGTGCAGAAATTAGGCAAATCGTAGCTTGGTGATCTTTGCTTCGAGTGACATTTCTTACTAAATTTGTTCCAAAATTAATTTGTTTGTTCTTCTTGCCATCCATGGTGTTGACAATATCCTTTTCCAGCACCAGATTTCTCTTCTGTCTTGTTTCTTTATTGTCCCGATTTCAGATCCACATTTTACAATAGAAAAGACCAAACTATGTACATAGGGCCGGCTCCATGTTTTCGTTGGCTCGAAACCACATACCACAATTCATGATGCACAGATATGGCAGAGAAATATAGGTAATGAGAAAAAATCAACTTTTTAGAATTTACCAAATGGCTGCTAATGAAACAAAGAGTGTAAAATGTAAAGGGGTCTAAATACTTTCCGTACCCACTGTATATTGCTCCATACAGTATTATGGGCACCATATATTGCTCCATACAGTATTATGGGCACCACATATTGCTCCATACAGAATAATGAGCCCCATATATTGCTCCATACAGAATGGGCCCCATATAATGCTCTATACAGACTTTTCCCCATATAATGCTTCATATATAATAGGTCCCATATAATGCTCCATATACTGTAAAATGGGCCCCATATATCATTCTCCAGTGTATGCTAGGCCCATATTTGATGCTCCAGTGTATAATGGTCCCCATATATAATGCTCCATATGTGATGGACCCCATATATAATGGGCCCAATATTTGATGCTTAGTGTATATTGTACCCCATATTTGATCCTCCAGTGTATATTGGGCCCCATATATAATGCTCCATATATTATAGGCCCCATATATGATGTTCCAGTATATGATGGTCCATGTACATAAAGCTCCAAACATTAAAAAAAAATGAAATACTCACCTCTCATCTCTGGCCGCTAATCTCCTCCGGACTCCTCAGTGTCTCGTCTTCTGGCTGTCTGTACTGTGACTGTTTAGGCTGGGGGCGCACAGACGTGATGTGATCGCGCCTTCTGACCTGAATGTCACAGTCAGAGGATGGAAGACACCGCAGCGGAGGAACGTGGAGAGGTAAGTATCGCAAGTGCCAGTGCCCGGAGCAGGAGGTGGGTCACTCGCGGGCACTGGCACAGGCATGGACACTGGGCCCTCATAGCGCATCGGTGTCCCTGACGGCAAGAGGGCCCCCCGCGTGCTCAGGGCCCCTGCATTTGCCAAGGTGCGCCAGATGCTGTTGCCCTGTATGTACAACCCAATTTACTTAATAGGTGCAGAAACTCTTCAACATAAAACTCACCCAAAGCTCATTGTGGGAATGTAACCTTATATGGATTTTTATACACCAACCAAAAAGCATCAATGATCTCTCTGTCTCCTCCTCACCCCCTGCTGCTTCATAAGTGCAAAACACAGCAAAATTATAACATCAAGTATATTGGAAAATGAGCACTAAAGCGTGGCATTACTGATGTGTTTTCAATCCCCTAATATATTCCATATATTCCGCATTTGCTTGGTGTGAGGACGAATAATATCTTTTTAATCCGTTAAACATATGTCTTACAGCTGATCGCGTCACATGGAAATACATTGCCGTGTTCTGCCATAAAAGTTGTGTCTTCTTTTTTGGATTAACTTTTCCTACGTAATGGCCAAGGGCTTCCCTGTCCTTTCCTCTAATACTCGGTAAGCGGAGAGCGTGCCATAATGCTGAAGGGAGAAATGTAATAACATTTAATAAGAGGTTTATAGAGCTGGGATGATGCATAAATCAAATTTTCTTTAGTGTCAGTGACAAATAAAATTCAATCCCACATCCCCACATGCACCCGCCTTAGTCTTCCCGGCTCTGGCTGCTTATCTAGTCCTGATCTGTCCTCATGCACCATCTTTGCCATGACCTGGAGCATCCTGTTCTTCCAATATTGACAGGACTTGAAATTACTCCACACTCCCTAAGTTCTCCTCTCAATACATAATCTCACTACTGCTGTGGAACAGGCATTTTTGGCACAGTGTGTATAGTGCCGTAAATCAACAGCCAGCAGAGATTTGACATCTGGACGAGATCCAAATAAATTGCTCTTACAAGAACAGCAAGACACGAAAGCACACAGCTACCTACAGGGAGACAGGAAGGGAGAAGCTGAAAAAGAGGACGAAAAGAGGGTGGAAAAGAAAACAAGAATGGGCACAATAGGCTCTATTCAAACTGTAAAAGCAGGAAAATGACAAGGTGTTCTCAAAGACAAGGACAAAGTATAACGTGCAAGCAAAGCTCCACTTGTCAGGCACAAAGTGATTGCAGTATAAATAGCTCTTAGACCATTCTAAGAAAGCAAATAAAACAGCCGCACTAATGCGGACATGTCAGATTGGCCCCCTCAATAAGAAAAAGAAAAAAAATCCGCAAATACACGCACTGCCCTAGTGCAATACACTGAGCATGTGCAAGCTATGGAAGGCATGGGTGGGACGGGGGAGGGGTCATCTTTTAAAGGTACATGGTGAACATCATTGTGCAATAAATTACTTACGTATTCTCTCCCCCGTGGTCCATGCTGAATGTCATTGCATTCCCAAATAGCAAGCAAATAAAAATCCATAGTGATCCTTCATAACATTAAAACCACCTGCCCAAGGGTTCATGTACATCACCGTATTGTCGGTCTAAGTGCTATCTTTTAAAAAAAACTCAAATAAATGTCGTTAATTGATGAACGATTTCTTTCACTGACTGATTCGGAGTGTGAAATAAATTGCAGCATGCACCATTTTCCTCCAGAAATTGGATGAGACTCACCTATTCAAGTCTATGGGTATGTGGGGTGCACAAAAAAAATCTGAGCCTCAGTACAGCATCCGATTTTTACAAATACGTTGCAATCCTGTAACACAGGAAACTGTGAATGTTTTTGTAAATTATTAAATGTAGCTATAAAGAACCTGATTCTACATGGATGACAAGTGAGAAAAAATCGTCCCAATTTTCCATATGAAACTCCGAACAATTTTTTAGATGGTCCTGTGAACTTTCCCTAACACTGTAATGTTACCCCCCTGTGCCTATAAAAAAGGGAAAGCGTAACTATGATAAAGACTTCACTCCCCCTCTAACAGTGTCATGTTATATTCAGCACAAGGTACCGTACTTTCAGAAAATCGACTAAAGGAGATGTCCACTACTCAGACAACCCCTTCTCAATCACTATATTTCCCTATTACTCACCGAGTAATGGAAAACCCCTTTAAAGAGGTTAGCTGATCAACATTTATCAAATTATCATATATCTACAAGATGAGTAATAAATATATGATTTCTGGGGGTCCAACCACTAGAGATGGCATCAGTTGTGAGAATAGGGGTCTCAAAGTCGCTCATGTGAAGGGGGAAGTAGGGATCATGCATGACCACTATATCATGCAGCAGCAGGACCAATACTTCATACATGACCACTATATCATGCAGGACCACTACTTCATACATGACCACTATATCATGCAGGACCAATACTTCATACCACTATATCATGCAGGACCACTACTTCATACATGACCACGATATCATGCAGGACCAATACTTCATACATGACCACTATATCATGCAGGACCAATACTTCATACATGACCACGATATCATGCAGGACCAATACTTCACACATGACCACTATATCATGCAGGACCAATACTTCATACATGACCACTATATCATGCAGGACCAATACTTCATACATGACCACGATATCATGCAGGACCAATACTTCATACATGACCACTATATCATGCAGGACCAATACTTCATACATGACCACTATATCATGCAGGACCAATACTTCATACATGACCACTATATCATGCAGGACCAATACTTCATACATGACCACTATATCATGCAGGACCAATACTTCATACCACTATATCATGCAGGACCACTACTTCATACATGACCACGATATCATGCAGGACCACTACTTCATACATGACCACGATATCATGCAGGACCACTACTTCATACATGACCACTATATCATGCAGGACCAATACTTCATACATGACCACGATATCATGCAGGACCAATACTTCACACATGACCACTATATCATGCAGGACCAATACTTCATACATGACCACTATATCATGCAGGACCAATACTTCATACATGACCACGATATCATGCAGGACCAATACTTCATACATGACCACTATATCATGCAGGACCAATACTTCATACATGACCACTATATCATGCAGGACCAATACTTCATACATGACCACTATATCATGCAGGACCAATACTTCATACATGACCACTATATCATGCAGGACCAATACTTCATACCACTATATCATGCAGGACCACTACTTCATACATGACCACGATATCATGCAGGACCACTACTTCATACATGACCACTATATCATGCAGGACCAATACTTCATACATGACCACGATATCATGCAGGACCAATACTTCATACATGACCACTATATCATGCAGGACCAATACTTCATACATGACCACTATATCATGCAGGACCAATACTTCATACATGACCACTATATCATGCAGGACCAATACTTCATACATGACCACTATATCATGCAGGACCAATACTTCATACCACTATATCATGCAGGACCACTACTTCATACATGACCACGATATCATGCAGGACCACTACTTCATACATGACCACTATATCATGCAGGACCAATACTTCATACATGACCACTATATCATGCAGGACCAATACTTCATACATGACCACTATATCATGCAGGACCAATACTTCATACATGACCACGATATCATGCAGGACCACTACTTCATACATGACCACTATATCGTGCCGGACCACTACTTCATACATGACCACTATATCGTGCCGGACCACTACTTCATACATGACCACTATATCGTGCCGGACCACTACTTCATACCACTATATCATGCAGGACCACTACTTCATACATGACCACTATATCATGCAGGACCAATACTTCATACATGACCACTATATCATGCAGGACCAATACTTCATACATGACCACTATATCATGCAGGACCAATACTTCATACATGACCACTATATCGTGCCGGACCACTACTTCATACCACTATATCATGCAGGACCACTACTTCATACATGACCACTATATCATGCAGGACCAATACTTCATACATGACCACTATATCATGCAGGACCAATACTTCATACATGACCACTATATCGTGCCGGACCACTACTTCATACATGACCACTATATCGTGCCGGACCACTACTTCATACCACTATATCATGCAGGACCACTACTTCATACATGACCACGATATCATGCAGGACCACTACTTCATACATGACCACTATATCATGCAGGACCAATACTTCATACATGACCACTATATCATGCAGGACCAATACTTCATACATGACCACTATATCATGCAGGACCAATACTTCATACATGACCACTATATCGTGCCGGACCACTATTTCATACCACTATATCATGCAGGACCACTACTTCATACATGACCACTATATCATGCAGGACCACTACTTCATACATGACCACTATATCATGCAGGACCACTATTTCATGCTTGACCACTACTTCATTCACTTCTACAGGGGAATGGCATTACACATGTATGGCCAGCGCTCCCATAGACAGTGAGTAGAGCTGTGGTCACCATCATTTCGATCGCTAATGTATGAAATAAGTCCCGTTAACGGAGAGTGGAGACCTCCATGGATCAGACTCTCCTGCATATCTCACAGATGAGGCATTGAATTTATACTGTATTTGGGAACTTGAAGGCCAAATCAGCCCCTTGAACTTTACACCATGCCGACACAACTTCTGAAGTGCGGCAGGACGCGTTATCTTACTATATGAGGACACTGCCTTCATGTATGCTGTTCCAAGAAAGATGTGTACTTGGACTCAGCAATGTAGCACGTAGGCGGTAGGTGTCAAAGTAACATCCACATGAATGCCACGACACGAGGTTTCCCAGCAGAACGTTGGCTGGAGAGTCACACTGTCTCAGCTGACTTTCTTTTTTTACCTTATTGCATCTTTACCAGGTAAGAGTCTGTTTGCTGTAAGTCATCATGGTGATCTGGGCCAAATGGAAAAGAAAAAGAATGTCTACATACAGAGAAGACAACATCTGTGTGAAGCCTTCTGGAACATCCTTACTTAGTTTTCAGAAGTTCCTCTGTTATTTTACCTGGAAATGTGTGAGCGCTGGCTTATATAGAGATTTTTGTGATGCAACAAAGCGATTTTAACTATGGAGCCACAGCTGCAGTACAAATCCATCCCCTGATTTACATGCAATCTTATGGACTACGGTTGTCACTCGCCAGGCCTCATTGACAGCTGAGTGCTAACATTCCCTCTTTGCACAGGATGTGTCTCTCTACACAATGTGATAGTGTCAGCGATCACTGGACATGGTCAGACTGTGTAGGAAAAAAGCATTTTGACAAGAAGAACAGGAACCGCAAATTAATTCATATATTTCCAGGAGGAAAAACAGAGGAACAGCACAATGCAAAGTTATCACAACAGATGATCCGGGATTGTTATTTAATACACGTACATACTAAACACCAAAGTGCACACTTTAATTGTTATGTATTCATCCTGCGACTGTGTCTGATCAGCACTTTATTCACTGATTTTATTCCTTTTCCTGTTTTTAACACATCATCTTCAAGAATTCATCTGCTTAATGATCTATCTCACCCTTTAACAGGTGCCATTACCCTGAGAAAATCCATCACGTCACTTCTCAGTGGCTTTAATGTTATGGCTAATTAGTGTACATACAGTGGTGTAGCTTGAATCTCATGGGCCCAAATGCAAATGCTCCAACAGGGCCCCCAAATATTGCAAGCCTTTAATGGTCACTTTTTAAATAGCCTCTAGGACCTGGGTACGATTGCAACCCTTGCACTTATTATAGTTACGCCCCTGTGTACATATGTATTCTTGTAAGATGTGTGCTCATTTTTAAAATGTACATACAGATACATTTTAATATTTTTCCGATTTTATGACTTTTCTGGATCCATTTGATTGTAGCTGTCACTTTTTCTCACGAGAAGCTTATTATTCCAGAGGCAGATTGTAGAAAAGAAAGCCGAGTCTGAGTCTGTGCAAAAGGACAAATAAACACATAAATATAACCAGACTGTAACTTGGGACACTTCGATTTTGCATTACCAAACGTCTACTTATGTCAGGGCTGAGCAATGCTGCCATCTATGGGAGGAACTGCAAACTGCACCAATAAAAAAGATTTATTCCTGCTTAGGCCAAAATTGTGGGAAGACAGGACCTATTTTCCTGCTTTTCATGCAAGCACACAGAGCGTGGACGCACTTGTTAAAAAGAATTAGTGCCGTATGATATTTCTGCAGTTCACATGAGCCGCCGCCTAATTCAAAGGAATAGCATGTCTGCACTGAGATAATAACACAGGATGTTTATTACGAAAAATAGATTAATCATAAAGGAACAATGGAAAATAATCTGCCTTGTAATATGAAATACAATGATTTTCCATTTTGCTTGTTCTCCTCCAACCTCACGCAGGACTTGTGTCTAGGCCTCTGGTAACCTTCGGGCTCCACACACATTTATATGCACAATCACATTAAGCACAAATATATAAAATATGCATTTCCAAAAACGATACACATTAAAAAATTCCTTGTGCAAAGGGCTTGCTCAAACTACCGTATTTTCAGTCCGAGTGCAATCCAACAAAACATTAGATCACACTTGGACCAAAATTATTCTATGGGGCTGCATGCATGTCTGATTTTTTTCCTCTGACCAAGTCGGTCCAAGTAAAAAAAAAATCAGAGCATGTCCTAGTTGGATTCAATTATAAAAAAGAACCCGGCCATACAAGTGAATGAGTGCATGGAACTTATCGGACTGCACTCGGATGACATTTGAGTGCAGTCCGATTTCCGCACAATGACACAATTGAGAAGATGGAAAAATTTTGTTTTCCATCTTCTTGTCATCTGAGGCAATCAGAGCACACTATAATCACACTCTGATCAAACTGATTAGCATCTGATCAGAGAGTCATTGGCATAATGGGCCCGATTCTTTTGAATCCATGGTCATGTGACCGGAGTCTAATACACAGTTAAAACAAACACACAAGTAAATATGAACTGTGCACATAACGCATGAAATTTATATGATGCATGTTTTCTGACAATTTTTATACGTTCATTAATTCATAGTTGTAATGACAGTAAATTTTTCACTTTTACATAATTGTCACTGTTTAGATATGTTGTGAAATACATCTGAAATTGTTACATTTCTTTTTATACATTTAATGGAGGACAAAAATCACAATCACGTCATTTTTGGGGCGCAATTTGCTGATCACCAATAAATAATTTTGGGGCTGGCTGAATGGCTCATTTAAATAGCTCCCATCCTCTATCTGTCATTGCAACATCTGTGCCATAGAAGATTGCTGGCTTAGCTATTGAAATGAGCTGAACAGCCAGCCCCCTTCTATATGTCACTGACACAGCAAGGGAAAATAAATTTTCTCCTGTGTCAAAGCAAACCCAGACCCAGGGGTGACCATAGAATATTAGTGGTGTTAGAATGAAAGTTTATAAAAGTAAATTGTATTCATTTTTATTTTTAACCATATCTAAAGCGATTCTGTCCAGGACAACTCCCTTTAAATAGTGCTATATATAACAGTATAATAATAGTGTTATATAATAATAAATATTAATAATTAAACATGTAGTAACTTATTCTTTATTATGTATTTATTGAATTGTGAAAAAGATAAAACAACAAAATGTGATCAATGCCAACAATGGTGTCCTCCGTGGACGTGCACAGACTGTAAACTTATGCCTAATAATTCCTGGTGGCACAGAAGTAATCCCGATATAACACTCAATACATAAGCAGCCAAGGATATTTCTCTGCCCACAGTGAGAACAGTCAGGGCAGGCACAAGAAAGACATACATGGTCCAGTATATTCAATACCCAATACAGTGACCAGGTTCCCAAGCTCCTCGTCCATTATTTCTGAGAAACCCGGACAAAAATCATGGTCAGGTCAAGATTTTTGGTGGAAAATGTCATGCTCGTAACCTGACAGATCCCCAACACACATACGGCATAACATGACCCATAAATGTCTGATAAGTAGGGGTACTGCCTCTGGGACACGCATATATTTGAGAACATAGGTTCTTATTTTTGGTGCCACCTGATGGATCGGCGTTCTGGACCCCAAATCGGTATACGCTGTACACATACAAATATTGGCATATAGTACAGACCACCAACCTCAAATTGTAGCCCCCTATGTGCTGACTCTGGGAGGTGCAGGAGTTGAGGCTGTTACTACTGGGAATTTGGTTGGAGTTGGGCTGTGGGTAGAAGACCTGCCGTCAGTGACATGGAGTTCTATGACCACAGAGGGGTAATTACACAGCCACATACTATCTGTCACACAGCCACGTGTCTCTCACCCCTCTCATACTGGACACACACTCACCTGATGCAGACACAGCACCTACTCACAAACATTCACCCTTTTAGATTTTCTCTGCCTGATCCACTGAATTTGGTTCATCATAAAGCAATCCAAGCGCCAGAAAAAACACATCAACATCACGCAATGCAGGATCTCCTGGCGCAAGGGAAAATGCCCAGTCTTGAGGGTCACCACGCAACAAAGACATAATGATTTTTACCTGTTGAACGGGGTCACCAGAGGAGCGGGGTTTCAAAGCTAGAAACAGTTTACAATTATTTTTGAAATTCAAGAACCTAGATCTATCCCCAGAAAATAAGTCAGGAATAGGAATTCTAGGCTCTAACATAGGATTCTGAACCACAAAATCTTGAATGTTTTGTACCCTTTCAGTGAGATGATCCACACAAGAGGACAGACCTTGAATGTCCATATCTACACCTGTGTCCTGAACCACCCAAAGGTCTAGGGGAAAAGAAAGACAAAACACAGTGCAAAGAAAAAAAAATGGTCTCAGAAGTTCTCTTATCCCTCTATTGAGATGCATTAATACTTTGGGCCAGCTGTACTGTTATGACCTGGTGGTTAGGAGCACCCGGAATGACCTGATAGTTGAACCTCATACAGGACGAGCTCTGGGATGTGGGAGCTCTGCTGACCGCAAGCCCTAATCCTATCACACACACTAGAAATAGCCGTGGAGCGCTCCTGACCAGACCTAGGTGCCTCGTCACAGCCTAAGAACTATTTAGCCCTAGAGATAGAAAATAAAGCCTACCTTGCCTCAGAGAAATTCCCCAAAGGTAAAGGAAGCCCCCCACATATATTGACTGTGAGTAAAGATGAAAGTCACAAACGCAGAAATGAAACAGGTTTCAGTAAAGGGAGGCCAGACTTACTAAATAGACAGAGGATAGGAAAGGTAACTTTGCGATCAGCACAAAAACCTACAAAAGACCACGCAGAGTGTGCAAAAAAAAGACCTCCGCACCGACTCACGGTGCGGAGGGGCCACTCTGCATCCCAGAGCTTCCAGCTAGCAAGACAAAATCATGAAAACCAGCTGGACAAGAAAACAGTGAACAAATAATGACTATCAGGAACTTAGCTTCTGCAGGAGAAGGCAGGTCACCAGAGAGATCCAGGAGCGAACTGACCAAATGCAAAAACATTGACAGCTGGCATGGAGTAACGATCTGAGAGGAGTTAAATAGAGCAGCCAACCAAAGAACAACCCACGTCACCTGTGTAAGGAACCTCAGAAGCAGCAGCTTCACTCATAGCCACCAGAGGGAGCCCATAGACAGAACTCGCCGAAGTACCACTCACGACCACAGGAGGGAGTTCGACAACAGAATTCACAATAAAAAAACTAAATCTCCAAGCAGTCACAAATACTCAGAGGTCACTCAGCGTGCTCTGGAAAACCCGAGCAACAAGTACACTCGCCCATCACTAATCACTACGTATCATTTTAATCAGTATAATGGCGCCGACCTGACACTGTAGGTTACTGTGCACAATCCTGCTGACAGGTTCCCTCACATATTAACCACTGCTACTGTGCTCCGTTTTGCGCTATTCTAATATGCACGCCATTGTTCCACAGCAATCTGTCTGAAAAAGGTCTAAGTGACAGACCGAAGCGATATTGTTTGGATTGCGGTTCTAAATAAATCATCATTTCTTTTCCACTTACAAAGTTGAGTGCCAGATACTCTTTTATGTTTTTCTCTGTATATGTTACACAACTCTCACTGAGTGACTTATGGTACTGTATATAGTAGATTATTCCAGGGATCTGTCACTTACTGGTCTGTGTTTTAATGTTTCAATACAAGCAGTGTTTTATCAAGAGAAGATTATCATACTAGACTAGGATTCTTGTGCCTTCTAGTCTATCCACACCCCGACCACTGATTAGCAGCTTTCTGTCTACATACATTTTACCCAGAAAGCTTCCAATCAGAGGTGTAGGTGGGGCTATACAGGGCCTAGCATTTGAATTCTGCTAGATTTGCATTAGAGAAAACTGTGATTCTATTACTACTTCAGAAACCCAGTAGACTAATTGATACATCGCTGGAATCAGGGTCTATGTCCCTACATCATACTACTTTCAGATTCCCTTTAAATTAGGTAGGGTTTACTGTATACAGATTTATTATTGAGTTCAACTTGCCAATCTTGTACAAAAGCTGCTAAGCTCCCCCTAGTGGTGGCTGCTGATAACCATATATTTTTAACTATTTTAATGCACTTTGTTCTATAAATGTAGGCACAGATAGTACTGCCTTCTCTCCCTGTGTAAGAAGGCATTTATTCTTCAAGCACTAAGCAATTACATGAGAAACTTCCTGACTGTCAGAGAAAAATAATAGTTTGCTTGTCTGAAAGATTAACATTTCGCAAAGTAATTGAATGCTGCTAATAGTAAGCACAGGGAATTGCATCACAAAATGTGAGCATTAAATACCAGAATATAAGCGGAGTAAGGCGAAAGTTGATGTTTTTCTTTAAAATCTCATAAATCAGTATACAATGAGTAGAAATGCCAGTAAATATCAATATGGAAATCATAGAGTCAATGTCAAATACATTTAGAGGATATATCAGCGAGTGGTGAGAACAGATGAGCCACATAGCAGTGTTCTCATTTCTACTAAACCCAAACCACTAAGAAATGCAAAATACAGTCGTTACTAATTACTTCCAGTCAATAGAAAACAGCACTGACATCTGTCACATATGCACTTTGACATAATAGGGGTCAGTACAGATCATAAATCTTTCAGTCTCCCAATCTCCAGTTACATTCTTGGGGGCTCCAGCTTGTCCGTCTCTGTCACAGCCCCCAAGAATCTTGTTGGTAGCACTTAATTTATGCCCATCTCCACCCCATCCCCTCATTGAGGGGCGCACAAGCTGGGCTCTGCTGGTTTGTCACTGAACTTCAAGGCTTTGTGTGATTGTGAGAATCTTATTTGTACGCCATGAAGGTCACTGTGCAGTGATAACACTTTTCCACTTTTCCACCGTCTTGACATTATTACAATGTAGTAAATGCTTAGTCTGGATACACAAGAGCATGAAGTGGACTAAGAAACATCTGAATGGGAAACATTAAGGAGTAACGGGTCTTGTAATTTTACTCCATAAATCAATAATACACATTAAAAAAAAACAACTTTGTATTTTATCTTATCAGAGGAGTCTGCTTCTTTCTCCTCCATAACTCATCATTTGAATTCAATTCATGGGTAAAATGTGTAAAATCTGTATTTGGTGAAAACAGATTTTCCCATTAGGCCATGGTCACACTTGCGAGTGTGATGCGAGAAACTCGCATCGATACCTGGCACTGCCTCCGGCACTCGGAGCGGAGGGTGCAGTTGCATGTATCTCTATGCAGCCGCACACTCCGGTCCTGAATGCCGGCGGCAGTGCCGGGTATTGATGCGAATTTCTCGCATCACACTCGCAAGTGTGACCCCGGCCTTACTAAGATACTGGATGAAGCTTTTAACATTCTACAGAGAGTGAAAGAGGGAGGAGGAAGGGAGACATTCTGCTGCAAGTTCCCCTTAAAGGACAGTTATTGCTCTTCATAGAACTCAATGAGCACCAACTGGCATTTTGTAGCTCAACAATAAGACAAATTTTACCCTTGAATTGTGCAAATTTTCTCTTCAGAGAGGAAGAGGACTAGAACTCTAGTGCCAACTATTGGAAGTAGCAATCCTAACAGTCAATGTCAACCTTTAACGAGCCTTGTCACTTGACTTAGGATAAAAGCCAAACCAGATCTCAATTTGCAGACACTCCACTTTGCACTGACGAGGGGCAGTACACTGAAACACAGAGTCTGCAAATTGAGATCTGGTTTGGCTCTTATCCTAAGTCATGTGATAAGGCTCGCTAAAGGGTCGACATTGTCTGTTAGGATTGCTACTTCCAATAGGTGACACTAGAGTTCTAGTCCTCTTCCTCTCTGAAGAAACAATTTGAATATTTCCCAGAGGAGCATTGCGGCTTTAAGTCTCCTCACCTCGACATGCTTATCATGTCACTCTCCGCAAGGAGAAACGATACTTCTTGGATCCCGGTCAGACGCCTCTCAATCAGCCAAACCAGATTTCCACTTTGCACTGACGAGGGGCAGTACCCCGAAGCACAGTGTCTGCAAATTGAGATCTGGTTTGGCTATTATCCTAAGTCAAGGCTCATTAAAGGGTCAACATTGACTGTTGAGATTGCTACTTCCAATAGATGGCACTAGAGTTCTAGTCCTCTTCCTCTCTGAAGAGACAATTTGAAGATTTCCCAGAGGAGCATTGCGGCTTTAAGTTTCCTCATCTCGACATGCTAATCATGTCACTCTCCACAAGGAGAAACAATACTTCTTGACCCTTGAATTGCGAATTTTGAGAATGAATGTTCAGTAGGAGGAGAAAAAAGAAAATGTCTCTTTCTTCCACAGTGTATTTTACCAGCAGATTTAGCGTGGATTTCTTATGTTTTTGCGCGGATTCCACCTGCGGTTTTACACCTGCGGATTCCTATTGAGGAGCAGGTGTAAAACGCTGCGGAATCCGCACAAAGAATTGACATGCTGCGGAAAATAATCTACAGCGTTTCCGCGCTGTATTTTCCACACCATGGGCACTGCGGACTTGGTTTCCCATAGGTTTACATTTCCCACATGTCTACTTTTCATCAGCACAATTTTGGAACCAACATTTTTTTTGTCAGGACGTTATATGGGTTAAAAGTTGACCAGCGATTTTTCATTTTTCCAGCAAAATTCACAAAACCATCTTTTTAGGGACCACCTCACATTTGAAGTGACTTTGAGGGGCCTATATGATAGAAAACACCCAAAAGTGACACCATTCTAAAAACTGCACCCTTCAAGTTGCTCAAAACCACATTAAAGAAGTTTATTAACCATTCACGTGCTTTACAACAATTAATGGAATCTGAAAGGAAAAAATGAACATTTAACTTTTTTTCACTAAAATGTTATTTTAGACCCCCATTTTTTTATTTTCACAAAGGTAACAGGAGAAATTGCACCCCAAAATTTGTTGTGCAATTTATCCTGAGTATGCTGATACTCCCTCCATATGTGGGAGAAAACCATAGTTTTGGCACACAGCAGGGCTCAGAAGGGAAGGAGCACCATATGACTTTTTCAACTCAAAACTCGCTGGAATTGAGATTGGACGCCATGTCACGTTTGGAGAGCCCTTGATTTGTCTAAACAGTGGAAACCCCACAAGTGACCACATTTTGGAAACTAGTCCCCTTAAGAAACTTATTTAGATGTGTGGTGAGAACTTTGACCCCCAAGTGTTTCACAAAAGTTTATAATATAGAGACGTGAAAATAAAAAATCTATTTTTTTTTACACAAATTATCTTCTAGCCCCAATTTTTTTATTTTCACAAGGGCAACAGGAGAAATTTGACCCCAAAAGTTGTTGTGCAATTTCTCCTTAGTACGCTGATCACCAATATATGGGATATAACCATTGTTTGTTTGCACGTTAGGGCTCGGAAGGGAAGGAGCACCGTTTGACTTTTTCGATGCAAAACTCGCTGGAATTGTGCGCAGTTTGAAGAGCCTCTGATGTGCCTAAACAGTGGAAACAAGTCCTCATATTTTTGGAACTAATCTACTGCGGCGCCCCAGGGTCCTGGCCGTCGCAGTGGTATCGCTTTCCTCTCGGGGAGAGTGATGCTACGTTTGGAGACAAAGAAGGATAACTGCATCCAGGTATCGCAAACATGCAACACATTTCACACTCCAGGCCACCAGGGGGAGCTCTTGCTCCTATTTATTAGGTCACTCCCCACTTTGGTAAAACTGGTCGCCTGTAGGGAAAGTTAGGGAGTTGCTGGCTGAGCTCCACTACGTTAGTTGGTCCCTGGCAGGGGTGGGATCCTGTCAGAGAGCAAAGGAGAAGGATACAGAGCTGTGCATGCCCTCAGAGCTGCAGCTCTTAGAAAGAGACATCAAAAGCATAACTGTATTGCAGCGAGCGTGCAAAAGAAGTCATAGCAAAGGAGTGGATATCAGAAGGGGACCAGCCCTACACAGGCTGCCTCCTTCTGAGGCGCAGGAGCCCGGTAGCCAGAACACCGAGGGAGTAATGATCTTTATGCCTTGCTCCAGAGACCGGCAGGACAGCTAATTTCACGTTACCTGTCTGCCCTACACCCAGGAGGCACGGTGGCACCCCTTAGAGGCTGGGGCATGATAGAGTCCCTATAAACCGCCTCAAGCCACCAGTCATACGGGTTTGTCCTATCCTATCCGGGGGACAGAGAGAGAGACATAAAATCTTCAACAGTAGGGACTACAACACTACAGCGCTAGAGGAAGGCTACTGATTTCCACCTGGACAAGGGGACTCTGGACTTGCCTCCAAATCAGCCGGACTCTGCCTGCCCTGTGATCTGGTGCTCTGGACTGCAGACGCTGAAGTCTTCAGTAAAGGTAAAGAGACTGAAACCTTGTGTCCTCGTTCTTCTCTGCGCCTCTCACCATCCACCATCTACACACCGGGAAGCCCTGGGGATATACTTCACCTGTGGGAAGGTATACCATCTAGCTGCCATAACATCACCCCAGCGGACCCCTTAAAGCAGCGTCGGTCACCCTGACCGAATACCACAGGTGGCGTCACAAACCTTATCCCTTTAAAGACCTTTCCCTTTTACACAGACGTCCCAGGGCCATGGACCAGGTAAGCCACCGTGACATCCCCCTGTGAACTGAAGGACCCAGTACCGAGTACTCCACTGCCCTACGGGGGCGATCCATTACTGTTACCAGGTATGTGAATTTTATAATGTAGCGGCACATGTGAGTTGTATAACGTTTGTCAGGTTGTCATATGTCAGTTGTGTAAGTCAGAAATTAATTTAGTAGTGCATGGAGATGTGGTACAGTCTGAAGCATTCTTTCATACACAGGCCAGGTTTTTTGGTGCAGGTGTCGCATTAATAAATGGTGTCATTGCGTCTTACCCTTCTGTAACACACTCTTTTTTTCTGCTTTGAGGGACCTTGCCATCTGTATGATGTGCACGGCTAGCATCTTGTACAACACCTTGGCCTTTCTCAAAGCACTGTACGGCTGGAGGACTTGATCAGAGAGATCAACGTCCCCCATATTTTTGTTCTACCCAATACACAGTCCAGTTTGCAGACCTGTGCAGAGGTACCTCGTGCAGTGCTGAGGGCGCTGCCAATACCATCTATGGTGGTCAAGAAAAAGACATCCCTCTTATCCTTGTACTTGACCACCAGTAGGTGGTTACTACATTGGGCTCTGCTGTCACCCCTTCTGAGCATCTGCCCTATTAGCATTTTTGGGAGGCCTCTGTGATTTTTTTGCATACAGTACCGCAGGTTGCGGTACCTCGCACAGAAAGGGACTTGAAGATTGGGATGCTGGTATAAAACTTATCAACTTAGAGGTGATAACCTTGATCCAGCAGTGGGTGCACCAAATCCCACACAATTTTCCCACTCACTCCCAGGACAGGACATTCAAGGGGTTCAATCCAGGTGTCCTTCCCTTCATAAGCTCTAAACCTGTGGGTGTACCCTGAGGTACTCTCACACAGCTTATAGAGTTTAATTCCATACCTGGCCCTCTTACTGAGTAGGTAATGATGGCACTTTGGGCCATGTACACTTCAGCAAACGTTTTGTTGAAGTGTTCGATGACCGGCCAAACTTTGAACAGACGGACAAAATCGGAGTCATCTCGGGGAGGACACTCTGCATTATCATTATAACACAGGAATTTGTAGATGGCCTCAAAACATGTCATGTCCATTCGGAACACTGGAGTGTTGTATGAAACATCAACACTCCAATATTGCCGAAGTTCTGGCTTCTTCAAGATCCCCATGTGAAGGACCAGGCCCCAAAACGTCTACAGGAGACCAGTTAGAAAATGATGAATCGTGGTTTTGTGCCAAAAATTGATGAGCGAACTGTCACGATATGGTATGAAATATCATATAAGTAGTTTCTCTTGCTAGCAGGCTGTGGGCTAAAAAGCCCCCCCCCCCCCTCCCTTTCACTCAGCCAAGAGCTTTCCTTTCCAAGGTATGGGGGAAGAAGAGTTTATAACCTCTAGCTCGGAGAGCAAAGGTATTTACGACCGGCATCCCTGCAGTGGAAAGTGACCGGCTAGAACTGGATTATAAGTCTCTAGAATCCATGGAAGTTCTTTGTTCTGTTTTTGTAAGATATTACGCAAACCATTTAAGTTAAGAACGCGAAAATATATATTCTTAATCTCCCTCGGTGGATCTACCCATCACTCTAAACACGGGCTTCTAACTCTGTCTGGTAAAGAAGTAGGGATTTCTCTGTAAATATGTATCACAGATAGGACATATTTGATCTCATTAGAATGCCCACGTTAATCCGAGATGAATGCTGGGTTTGTTATGACTATGACATGTTTTGTAGCGGAGTTATAGAAATTAGATAAAAGTTAGGGTAAAATTAGTTAACTGAAGAGGTAGGAGGGATGAGGTGATCCAACCCCTTTCTGGGATGTCACAGGCTGGAGCTATAACTGTCTGCCCAGATCCCAGCAGTCTCTTCTTGTCTTTTTCCTGGAGAGCCCGGAGCACGTCCAATGAACTGGGACGTATGGAAGCTCCACTAGCCTGGTTGCCTGCAATGCTCTGAGAACATGTGAGTGTTATCTTTTCTCCTGTAATCCCTTTATGTTATAATTACCTTGTACATATTTGCAATTGTCTTATTTGTAACATCTTTGTAAAATATTTTGATAAAGCACTGCCTAAATTTTGTGGGGTATATTATTTTATACTAGTTCTTTCTCCATGCTCTAAAAATGTACCCTAAGTCTCCTGAAGGGAATTACGCTACTGTGTTGGGTTAGCTTCGGACCCGTTTAATCGAAGCTGGTGGCAGCATACGTTTTGTACTGGGTAGTTGGGTGTTGTTGTAGCGACTGCGGCATTGATAATTATTGTTCCTGCCTGAGCGGGAGTAGTTTATCGCGTCGCTGCAGCATGCCCATTAGCCAGTACATAGCAGGCAGCCTTTCTGGCGACTAATTACCCAGGGTGCAGTACCTAATCTGACCTGAGAGTCAGGGGGGGGCGCCAGAGAGCTGCAAGTCTTAAGTGGAACTGTAAGCTGGATATACATAAATCCCTGCAGTTCGTGGTATGTTGAAGAGCAGTGGGATACCTAAAATAAGCCCCTGCTGTAAACTAAGAGGTCAATAGCCTTGTGTGTGTTTTTTCATCACATTGTGGAGTGGAGGGATAACTAAGATAGCCCCCCTGCACATGTGATAGCCGTCTGTTGGCTTAAAGTCACCCTGACCTGTGACATAGGGGTGACGGTTATGGTGTGAATCGTGAAACGAACAAATTAGTTTGGCCCACCATGAGGTTAACAAAATCATCAGAGAAAAAGACTTGGAAAAAGTCTAGTTCTGTGAGGCCGTTGGTGTCAAACTTGATTCCTGATTGTGCCACAAAATCAGGAATCAGGAGCTCATAATTTTCGGGAGCGAGGTCCATACGGGGTCAGTAATGGGGGGGGGGGACTTGTTCACCTTCTACACTGGTGCGTCTTCATAGCGGTTCAGCAGCACTTGAGGAAGACGAGGAGTCAGAGTATGAAAAATAAAGTGTTGGAGGCAAGGAAAGCGTATGTCTCCTTCACTGACTAGTGCTTTTGGGACGAGCAGGACAACATTTTTTTTATGTATGTGGTGTTAGTGTCAGTACTTTATTCAGTTGTGTGTGTGAGAGAGTGCGACTTCAGTTGCAGTGTTGCATTAAAAAAAGATGTAATAATCTGTCCCGCATCCATAAATGCCATGCTGCACTGACGTATTATTGCGGACCACATGGAAAAGGGTTTAAACTATATTTTGTTTAATTTAATTTTGCAGAAATGCGCTTTTAATCCTATATATTAGGTTTTTTGGTTTTTCCAAAAACCTCTCCTTCAGAAGGAAGAAAACTAGTGCGCCTACAAAGCGGCTATCCTGTAAATTAAGAAGTTGGTCACTGCTTTCCATGTCCCTCTCATGTGCCCTAACTCCCACAGATAAGCACTTCTCTAAATACTTTGCTGTGCCAAATCCTGCTGTATCCTTTGCTATATCCTCTTGCTGTGACGTGAGCTATAACCTGAGCAGCTGTAAACTGCACTGTAACCTGAGCTGTAACCTGAGCTGCAACCTGGACTGTGACCTGAGCAGCTGTAAACTGCACTGTAACCTGAGCTGTAACCTGAGCTGTAACCTGAACTGTGACCTGAGCTGTAACCTGCACTGTAACCTGAGCTATAACCTGAGCTGCAACCTGGACTGTGACCTGAGCAGCTGTAAACTGCACTGTAACCTGAGCTATAACCTGAGCTGTAACCTGAGCAGCTCTAAACTGCACTGTAACCTGAGCTGTAACCTGAGCTGTAACCTGGACTGTGACCTGAGCAGCTGTAAACTGCACTGTAACCTGAGCTGTAACCTGAGCTGTAACCTGAACTGTGACCTGAGCTGTAACCTGAGCTGCAACCTGGACTGTGACCTGAGCAGCTGTAAACTGCACTGTAACCTGAACTGTAACCTGAGCTGTAACCTGAACTGTGACCTGAGCTGTAACCTGCACTGTAACCTGAGCTATAACCTGAGCTATAACCTGAGCTGTAACCTGAGCTCTAACCTGAACTGTGACTTGCGCTGTAACCCAAGCTGTAAATACAGCTATAACCTCAGCTGTAGGCTGTGCTGTAACCTGATCTGTAACCTGTGCTGTAGACTGTGATGTAACCTGAGCTGTAAACCTGTGCTGTAACCTGATCTGTGACCTGCGCTGTAACCTGAGCGGTATTCAAAGCTGTAACTACAGCTGTCCCCTCAGCTGTAGACTGTGCTGTAACCTGATCTGTAAGCTGTGCTGTAACATGCTGTGTAACCTGAGCTGCAGACTGTGTTGTAACCTGATCTGTGACCTGTGCTGTGACATGCTGTGTAACCTGAGCTGTAGACTGTGCTGTAACCTGATCTGTGACCTGTGCTGTAACATGCTATGTAACCTGAGCTGTAGACTGTGCTGTAACCTGATCTATAACCTGTGCTGTAACATGCTGTGTAACCTGAGCTGTAGACTGTGCTGTAACCTGATCTATAACCTGTGCTGTAACTTGAGCTGCTCTTGTAGTCCCTTGATTTCTGGCTGAGACTCTGCTGATTCCTGAAATGTCTTGTCTACTTCTCCCTCAATTCTGGGCTCTGGAAGTTAACAGGTGGGGACTAGAGTTGACAAGTCTTAGCGACTGGTGGGTGGACTTAGTGAGTGTGGGTGGGACTCATTGTGAATATGGTTGGGCGGGACTTACAGAGCAGGTGGGGCTGCACTCAGCAGTATTCACTGTTTCAGTGAATGCCATACACAGGCACCCTCTTAAAGGCAAGGTGGCACACCACAGGCACCCAGTTAAAGGCAACATCAAACAGCACAGACACCCACTTAAAGGCAATGTTACATAGTAACATAGTAACATAGTAACATAGTTAGTAAGGCCGAAAAAAGACATTTGTCCATCCAGTTCAGCCTATATTCCATCATAATAAATCCCCAGATCTACGTCCTTCTACAGAACCTAATTGTATGATACAATATTGTTCTGCTCCAGGAAGACATCCAGGCCTCTCTTGAACCCCTCGACTGAGTTCGCCATCACCACCTCCTCAGGCAAGCAATTCCAGATTCTCACTGCCCTAACAGTAAAGAATCCTCTTCTATGTTGGTGGAAAAACCTTCTCTCCTCCAGACGCAAAGAATGCCCCCTTGTGCCCGTCACCTTCCTTGGTATAAACAGATCCTCAGCGAGATATTTGTATTGTCCCCTTATATACTTATACATGGTTATTAGATCGCCCCTCAGTCGTCTTTTTTCTAGACTAAATAATCCTAATTTCGCTAATCTATCTGGGTATTGTAGTTCTCCCATCCCCTTTATTAATTTTGTTGCCCTCCTTTGTACTCTCTCTAGTTCCATTATATCCTTCCTGAGCACCGGTGCCCAAAACTGGACACAGTACTCCATGTGCGGTCTAACTAGGGATTTGTACAGAGGCAGTATAATGCTCTCATCATGTGTATCCAGACCTCTTTTAATGCACCCCATGATCCTGTTTGCCTTGGCAGCTGCTGCCTGGCACTGGCTGCTCCAGATAAGTTTATCATTAACTAGGATCCCCAAGTAATTCTCCCTGTCAGATTTACACAGTGGTTTCCCATTCAGTGTGTAATGGTGACATTGATTCCTTCTTCCCATGTGTATAACCTTACATTTATCATTGTTAAACCTCATCTGCCACCTTTCAGCCCAAGTTTCCAACTTATCCAGATCCATCTGTAGCAGAATACGATCTTCTCTTGTATTAACTGCTTTACATAGTTTTGTATCATCTGCAAATATCGATATTTTACTGTGTAAACCTTCTACCAGATCATTAATGAATATGTTGAAGAGAACAGGTCCCAATACTGACCCCTGCGGTACCCCACTGGTCACAGCGACCCAGTTAGAGACTATACCATTTATAACCACCCTCTGCTTTCTATCACTAAGCCAGTAACTAACCCATTTACACACATTTTCCCCCAGACCAAGCATTCTCATTTTATGTACCAACCTCTTGTGCGGCACGGTATCAAACGCTTTGGAAAAATCGAGATATACCACGTCCAATGACTCACCGTGGTCCAGCCTATAGCTTACCTCTTCATAAAAACTGATTAGATTGGTTTGACAGGAGCGATTTCTCATAAACCCATGCTGATATGGAGTTAAACAGTTATTCTCATTGAGATAATCCAGAATAACATCCCTCAGAAACCCTTCAAATATTTTACCAACAATAGAGGTTAGACTTACTGGCCTATAATTTCCAGGTTCACTTTTAGAGCCCTTTTTGAATATTGGCACCACATTTGCTATGCGCCAATCCTGCGGAACAGACCCTGTCGCTATAGAGTCCCTAAAAATAAGAAATAATGGTTTATCTATTACATTACTTAGTTCTCTTAGTACTCGTGGGTGTATGCCATCCGGAGATTTATCTATTTTAATCTTATTTAGCCGGTTTCGCACCTCTTCTTGGGTTAGATTGGTGACCCTTAATATAGGGTTTTCATTGTTTCTTGGGATTTCACCTAGCATTTCATTTTCCACCGTGAATACCGTGGAGAAGAAGGTGTTTAATATGTTAGCTTTTTCCTCGTCATCTACAACCATTCTTTCCTCAGTATTTTTTAAGGGGCCTACATTTTCAGTTTTTATTCTTTTACTATTGATATAGTTGAAGAACAGTTTGGGATTAGTTTTACTCTCCTTAGCAATGTGCTTCTCTGTTTCCTTTTTGGCAGCTTTAATTAGTTTTTTAGATAAAGTATTTTTCTCCCTATAGTTTTTTAGAGCTTCAATGGTGCCATCCTGCTTTAGTAGTGCAAATGCTTTCTTTTTACTGTTAATTGCCTGTCTCACTTCTTTGTTTAGCCACATTGGGTTTTTCCTATTTCTAGTCCTTTTATTCCCACAAGGTATAAACCGCTTACACTGCCTATTTAGGATGTTCTTAAACATTTCCCAATTATTATCTGTATTCTTATTTCTGAGGATATTGTCCCAGTCTACCAGATTAAGGGCATCTCTAAGCTGGTCAAACTTTGCCTTCCTAAAGTTCAGTGTTTTTGTGACTCCCTGACAAGTCCCCCTAGTGAAAGACAGGTGAAACTGTACAATATTGTGGTCGCTATTTCCTAGATGCCCGACCACCTGCAGATTTGTTATTCTGTCAGGTCTATTAGATAGTATTAGGTCTAAAAGTGCTGCTCCTCTGGTTGGATTCTGCACCAATTGTGAAAGATAATTTTTCTTGGTTATTAGCAGAAACCTGTTGCCTTTATGGGTTTCACAGGTTTCTGTTTCCCAGTTAATATCCGGGTAGTTAAAGTCCCCCATAACCAGGACCTCATTATGGGTTGCAGCTTCATCTATCTGCTTTAGAAGTAGACTTTCCATGGTTTCTGTTATATTTGGGGGTTTGTAACAGACCCCAATGAGAATTTTGTTACCATTTTTCCCTCCATGAATTTCGACCCATATGGACTCGACATCCTCATTTCCTTCGCTAATATCCTCCCTTAAAGTGGACTTTAGACAAGACTTTACATAGAGACAAACCCCTCCTCCTCTCCGATTTTTACGATCCTTTCTAAACAGACTGTAACCCTGTAAGTTAACTGCCCAGTCATAGCTTTCATCTAACCATGTCTCGGTTATTCACACTATGTCAAAGTTACCTGTAGATATTGTTGCACACCACAGGCACTTGCTTAAAGACAATGCTGCATTTCACAGACACCTGCGTAAAGGCAATGCCATCCACCAAAGAATTAATCTACTTTCTATAACTATGAGACAACTACTATGGATCTTTCAGGATATGGACATACCATAAACTTTTATAATACATATAATGAGGGCAACTTACCTCCTATCTCTCACCTTAGTATGTGATTTACATTTTGTTCTACTTAACAACCTCTTTTTTATTATTTAAAGGGAACCTGTCACCCCCCTCAGGCGTCAGTAACTAAAAGAGCCATCTTGTGCAGCACTAATGCTGCATTCTGACAAGGTGGCTCTTTTAGTTATTGTTTGTTGCACTGCAGAAATAATCGCTTTTTTAAATTTGTCCCTCATACCTTCAAATCGCCACGGGGCAGGTCTTTCCCCCCTAATCTAGACGCACCACAGCCGTCACTCTGCGAGCTGAGCACCTCCTCCTCGGGAATTATTCAATTCCCCAGGTGCCTGCGCTGTCATATTCTGTCTTGGGCATGCGCAGTTCGCGTTGCCCGACCACTGACATCACTTTATGTTTTGCTTACTGCGCCTGCACGCACACGCGCCCGAGATCCCGCACCGCAGTCTCTTATTATTTACTCACATTGCGGGGCGGGATCTCGGGCTGCGCGTGCGCACAGGCGCAGTAAGCAAAACATCAAGTGATTTCAGTGGTCGGGCAGCGCGAACTGCGCATTCCCAAGGCCGAATATGACAACGCAGGCACCTGGAGAATTGAATAACGCTGAGGAGGCGGCGCCCGGCTCGCAAAGTGATGATGTGGTACGTCTGGATTAGGGGGGAAAGACCTGCCCCCGTTGTGATTTGAAGGTATGAGGGACAAATTTAAAAAGCGATTATTTCTGCAGTGCAACGAACAATAACAAAAGAGCTACTTTGTCAGAATGCAGCATTAGGGCTGCACAAGATGGCTCTTTTAGTTACTAACGCCTGGGGGGGTGACAGTTTCCCTTTAAGCAGTGGTACAGCTATCAATTTCCAACGAGGTGCTTTATACATTTTCAGTTATTGGTAGTAATTAAATTTTTCTTTGATTTATGTCATTGCCTGTTGAGCAGTTGTTTTTGGTGTATGGCATTGCCTATTAAGCAGTTCTCCTTGGTGTATGGCATCGCCTTTTAAGCAGTTACCTTCATTTTACTAATAGTGTGGAGATTCTTTACATTCAGGCCTATCCCCATCCATTGGTCCCTCCCATCCTCCATGTCAGTGAGGAGGAGCAGAGGATAGTCTTTACTGTCAGGGCTGGTGTAATGGTGCTTTGTACATTACTTCTATTTCCTGTAGTGTCTTATAATGAGGTCCGCTGTGTGACTCTGGGGAGGAGTGGGAGGGGTGTAGGCAGAGTTTCAGCTTTGTGCTCACTGCTGGCTTGCTATTCAGCACAAGGAATGATGGGAAATGTAGTCTGAAGGGAGCAGAAGATTCTGAACAGGAAGAGATTGCTATGACAACAAAGCTGCAGTAGTGCTGTCAGGGCACAGGAAGCGAAGCAGAAAGGCATAAAACAACATGAGACTTGGCAGAAAAGGTCTATGGGGATATTTAGGGGCATTATCCTGGAGCATTTATCATAAACTAGTAATTGAGCCAAGGTAGTGGACGACCTCTTTATTGTCTCATGAGCTGAAGAGGTGTAGGAAGGAGAACCAGGTTGATGGTCTCTCCTGCGTATCTGGGCTGGAACCGTCGGGGCTGTCATCAGTGTTGCAGGAGGAAGAGATTACTGACCAGAGCAGTACAGGGCACCTGACTGATGGGGGAGGGTCAGACTTAACCCCTTCCCAGCTTGTGACACAGCGTATGGCCGGAGTCACACTACAGCGAGATACGGCCGAGTCTCGCAGGTTAAAAACAAGCTCTGGCGCCGACACACCGGAGCGGAGCGTACGGCTCCATGTATTGCTCTGCAGCCACACGCTCCGCTCTGGAGTGCCGGTGCCAGAGCTTGGTTTTAACCTGCGAGACTTGGCCATATCTAGCTATGTGTGATCCCGGCCTATGCATCATGAAAGTCGGTGCCAATCCGACCTGTGATGCATATGTTGTGTCACAGAATGATCGCGTTCCTGCGTGTCGGGTGACCGGGGTCAATGAAAGGTCACCCGACCCGCAGGTACAGGGGGACTTATAATTGACCCCAGGGGGTGGCTTTGCCCCCCGTGGCTACGATCGCTCTGATTGGCTGTTGAAAGTGAAACAGCCAATCAGAGCAATTGTAATATTTCACCAATGAAACTTGGTGAAATATTACAATCTGGCCATGGCCGAAGCTGCAATGTCATCGGCCATGGCTGGAAACCGCAATCAGCCCCCGCCAACGACTGATGGCAGCGATCTGCCGCCACCATCAGTCTTTCCTCCCCTCCGTCATGTCCTTCGTTGCCCTCCTCTCCCTCTCCGTCCTGTCCTCCGCTCCCCCTGTGGTCCGATCCCACCCCCGCATACCTCCCAAGTCCTCGTGTCCCTCACGATGTCCGTCCTTCTTCCCCCATGGGCGAAAGCACCCGCTGGAATATGCCGGCTGGCAGATTCATTCATTCATTCCAGGTACATTTTGATCACTGTGATAGGGTCTGTCACAGTCATCAAAATAAAAAAATAGTAAATATCCCCCCTTTTATCACCCCCATAGGTAGGGAAAATAATGAAATAAAGAAAATATATTTATTTTATTTTTCCACTAGGGTTAGAATTAGGGTTAGGGTTAGAATTAGGGTTGGAATTAGGGTTAGGGTTGGAATTAGGGTTAGGGTTATAATTAGGGTTAGGGTTGTAATTAGGGTTAGGGATGGAATTAGGGTTAGAATTAGGATTAGGGTTGGAATTAGAGTTAGGGTAACGGTTGGAATTAGGGTTAAGATTAGAGTGAGGGGTGTGTTGGGGTTAGGGTTAGACTTGTAGTTAGGGTTATGGTTAGGGTTGGGATTAGAGTTAGGGGTGTGTTAGGGTTAGGGTTGTGGTTAGGAGTGTGTTGGGGTTAGGGTTGTGGTTAGGGGTGTATTGGGGTTAGGGTTGTGATTGGGGTTATGGTTAGGGTAGAGATTACAGTTAGTGGTGTGTTGGGGTTAGTGTTGGCGTTAGAATTGAGGGGTTTCCACTGTTTAGGCACATCAAGAGGTCTCCAAACGTGATATGGCGCCACCATTGATTCCAGCCAATCTTGCGTTCAAAAAGTCAAATGATGCTCCCTCCCATCCGAGCCCCGATGTGTGTCCAAACAGTGGTTTAGCCAAACATATGGGGCATCAGTGTACTCAGGAAAAATTGCACAACTTTTGGGGTCCAATTTCTCCTGGTACCCTTGTGGAAATAAAAAAAATGTGGGCTAAAAAATCATTTTTGAGGAAAAAAAAGATTTTTTATTTCCAAGGCTCTGCGTTATAAACTTCTGTGAAGCACTTGGAACTTCAAAGTGCTCCCCACATATCTAGATAAGTTCCTTGGGTGGTCTAGTTTTGAAAATGGGGTCACTTGTGGGGGGTTTCTACTGTTTAGGTACTTCAGGGGTTCTGCAAACGCAACGTGATGTGTTGTGAATTCTGTGGCAGAGCTCCCTCCTGTGGTCACAAGTGGTACTTCGGCTGATTCTCTCTGTGAGCTTCCGTTGGTGGAGGAGAGTGGTACTGCGGCTTCTGAGTTTCCTTCCTCAGGTGATGTGGTGAAGTCGTTAGGTGCTGCTCTATTTAACTCCACCTAGTGCTTTGATCCTGGCCTCCAGTCAATGTTCTAGTATTGCATTTCAAAAAACCTGATCTGCACATCCAAACATAGACACAGTGTGAACAGGTGCTGAACCCAGAGTCGCCAACTCGTATATATTTAAGTAAATAGGGCAGCACACTGCAGCGCCAAAACATGCAAACTTGAAAACACAAAATTTGAACTGCATTACTGCACCGAAAATATGAAAAATGAGAGCTTTTAGCGCATAAAAATGGCCAATTTTATGTGTACCTCGTAGCCACGATAAGGCATCTCTCTTATACGAGGCCCTACGCTTGACCTACCTCTCTGAGAATAAACGTCTCCATCTGAATGGGTACATGTGAAACCTCTCCTTGGACTCAAATTCTCTCTCACTGTGGAGGGGTATTGGACCTATTATAATTAAAACACCTGAAGCTAGGAGGCGGGGAGTGCACGATCAGAAGGCTAGAGAATACATTTCAAAAAACCTGATCTGCACATCCAAACATAGACACAGTGTGAACAGGTGCTGAACCCAGAGTCGCCAACTCGTATATATTTAAGTAAATAGGGCAGCACACTGCAGCGCCAAAACATGCAAACTTGAAAACACAAAATTTGAACTGCATTACTGCACCGAAAATATGAAAAATGAGAGCTTTTAGCGCATAAAAATGGCCAATTTTATGTGTACCTCGTAGCCACGATAAGGCATCTCTCTTATACGAGGCCCTACGCTTGACCTACCTCTCTGAGAATAAACGTCTCCATCTGAATGGGTACATGTGAAACCTCTCCTTGGACTCAAATTCTCTCTCACTGTGGAGGGGTATTGGACCTATTATAATTAAAACACCTGAAGCTAGGAGGCGGGGAGTGCACGATCAGAAGGCTAGAGAATACATTTCAAAAAACCTGATCTGCACATCCAAACATAGACACAGTGTGAACAGGTGCTGAACCCAGAGTCGCCAACTCGTATATATTTAAGTAAATAGGGCAGCACACTGCAGCGCCAAAACATGCAAACTTGAAAACACAAAATTTGAACTGCATTACTGCACCGAAAATATGAAAAATGAGAGCTTTTAGCGCATAAAAATGGCCAATTTTATGTGTACCTCGTAGCCACGATAAGGCATCTCTCTTATACGAGGCCCTACGCTTGACCTACCTCTCTGAGAATAAACGTCTCCATCTGAATGGGTACATGTGAAACCTCTCCTTGGACTCAAATTCTCTCTCACTGTGGAGGGGTATTGGACCTATTATAATTAAAACACCTGAAGCTAGGAGGCGGGGAGTGCACGATCAGAAGGCTAGAGAATACATTTCAAAAAACCTGATCTGCACATCCAAACATAGACACAGTGTGAACAGGTGCTGAACCCAGAGTCGCCAACTCGTATATATTTAAGTAAATAGGGCAGCACACTGCAGCGCCAAAACATGCAAACTTGAAAACACAAAATTTGAACTGCATTACTGCACCGAAAATATGAAAAATGAGAGCTTTTAGCGCATAAAAATGGCCAATTTTATGTGTACCTCGTAGCCACGATAAGGCATCTCTCTTATACGAGGCCCTACGCTTGACCTACCTCTCTGAGAATAAACGTCTCCATCTGAATGGGTACATGTGAAACCTCTCCTTGGACTCAAATTCTCTCTCACTGTGGAGGGGTATTGGACCTATTATAATTAAAACACCTGAAGCTAGGAGGCGGGGAGTGCACGATCAGAAGGCTAGAGAATACATTTCAAAAAACCTGATCTGCACATCCAAACATAGACACAGTGTGAACAGGTGCTGAACCCAGAGTCGCCAACTCGTATATATTTAAGTAAATAGGGCAGCACACTGCAGCGCCAAAACATGCAAACTTGAAAACACAAAATTTGAACTGCATTACTGCACCGAAAATATGAAAAATGAGAGCTTTTAGCGCATAAAAATGGCCAATTTTATGTGTACCTCGTAGCCACGATAAGGCATCTCTCTTATACGAGGCCCTACGCTTGACCTACCTCTCTGAGAATAAACGTCTCCATCTGAATGGGTACATGTGAAACCTCTCCTTGGACTCAAATTCTCTCTCACTGTGGAGGGGTATTGGACCTATTATAATTAAAACACCTGAAGCTAGGAGGCGGGGAGGTACACATAAAATTGGCCATTTTTATGCGCTAAAAGCTCTCATTTTTCATATTTTCGGTGCAGTAATGCAGTTCAAATTTTGTGTTTTCAAGTTTGCATGTTTTGGCGCTGCAGTGTGCTGCCCTATTTACTTAAATGTTCTAGTATTGGACCTGTTTCCTCCTGGATCGTTCCTGTGGCCTGCTGCTCTGCATAGCTAAGTTCCGCTTTTGCTATTTTGTTTGCTGTTTTTTCTGTCCAGCTTGCTTATTGTTTTTTCCTTGCTTGCTGGAAGCTCTGGGACGCAGAGGGTGTACCTCCGTGCCGTTAGTTCGGTACAGAGGGTCTTTTTGCCCCCTTTGCGTGGTTTTTTGTAGGGTTTTGTGTTGACCGCAAAGTTACCTTTCCTATCCTCGCTCTGTTCAGAAAGTCGGGCCTCACTTTGCTAAATCTATTTCATCTCTACGTTTGTCTTTTCATCTTAACTCACAGTCATTATATGTGGGGGCTGCCTTTTCCTTTGGGGTATTTCTCTGAGGCAAGGTAGGCTTATTTTCTATCTTCAGGCTAGCTAGTTTCTCAGGCTGTGCCGAGTTGCATAGTGAGCGTTAGGCGCAATCCACGGCTGCCTCTAGTGTGGTTGGAGAGGATTAGGGATTGCGGTCAGCAGAGTTCCCACGTCTCAGAGCTCGTTCTATGTTTTTGGGTTATTGTCAGGTCACTGTATGTGCTCTGACTTCTATGTCCATTGTGGTACTGAATTACCTTATCATAACAGTGATGCCTGCAGACCATTCCATCTAAGTCTGCATTTCAAAACATCACTACTTCCCTTCCGAGCCTCGACGTGTGCCCAAACAGTGGTTCCCCCCCACATATGGGGTTTCAGCGTACTCAGGACAAACTGGACAACAACTTTTGGTGTCCAATTTCTCCTGGTACCCTTGTGAAAATAAAAAATTGCGGGCTAAAAAATCATTTTTGAGGAAAAAAAAAGATTTTTTATTTTCACGGCTCTGCATTATAAACTTCTGTGAAGCATTCACCACACATCTAGATAAGTTCCCTGGGTGGTCTAGTTTCCAAAATGGGGCCACTTGTGGGGGAGCTCCAATGTTTAGGCACACAGGGGCTCTCCATACGCAACATGGTGTCCGCTAATGATTGGATCTAATTTTCCATTTAAAAAGACAAATGGCGCTCCTTCCCTTCTGAGCCCTGCCATGCGCCCAAACAGGGGTTTATGACCACACATGAGGTATCGGTGTACTCAGGAGAAATTGCCCCAAAAAATTTAGGATCCATTTTATCCTTTTGCCAATGTAAAAATGAAAAAATTGAGACTAAAAGAAAATGTTTGTGAAAAAAAAGTACATTTTCATTTTTATGGCTCAATTTGTGAAGCACCTGGGGGTTCAAAGTGCTCACTATGCATCTAGATAAGGTCCTTCGGGGGTCTATTTTCCAAAATGTGGTCACTTGTGGGGGAGCTCCAGTTTAGACAGGGGCTCTCCATACACTACATGGTGTCCGCTAACAATTGGAGCTAATTTTCCATTCAAAAAGTCAAATGACGCTCCTTACCTTCCGAGCCCTGCTGTGCACCCAAACAGTGGTCCCCCCCCCCCCCCACATGTGGGGTGTCAGCATACTTAGGACAAATTGCACAACAACTCTTGGAGTGCACTTTCTCCTTTTACCCTTGACAAAATAAAAAAAAAATTGTTGCTAAACGATCATTTTTGTGACTAAAAAGTTAAATGTTCATTTTTTCCTTCCATGTTGCTTCTGCTGCTGTGAAACACCTGAAGGGTTAATAAACTTCTTGAGTGTGGTTTTGATCAGCTTGAGGGGTGCAGTTTTTAGAATTGTGTCACTTTTGGGTATTTTCTGCCATATGGACCCCTCAAAGTGACTTCAAATGTGAGGTGGTCCCTAAAAAAATGGTTTTGTAAATTTTGTTGTAAAAATGACAAATTGCTGGACAACTTTTAACCCTTATAGCTACCTAACAAAAAAAATGTGTTTCCAAAATTGTGCTGATGTCAAGTAGACATGTGGGTAATGTTATTTATCAACTATTTTGTGTCTCATAAGTCTCTGGTTTAACAGAATAAAAATTCAACATTTGAAAATTGCTAAATTTTCAAAATTTTCACCAAATTTCCATTTTTTTCACAAATAAACACAAAAATGATCAACCTAAATTTACCACTAACATGAAGCCAAATTCATTTCACACTTAGTCTATGTTTGGATGTGATTTGACTGTGTACGAGTTGGTGACTCTAGGTTCAGCACCTGTTCACAGTTAGTCTATGTTTGGATGTGATGGTCAGTTTTTTGAAATTTGTATTCATTAGCCTTCTTACAGAGCACTCCTCCACCTCTTAGCCACAGGTGTTTTAATCGCAGCAGGTTTATTACCCCTCCACAGAGAGAGAGAAATTTAGTCTAAGAAGAGGATTCACAGGTTCCCATTCAGATGAAGACGTTTATTCTCAGCGAGGAAAGTTTAGGACCTGGTATACGAGAGATGCCTTAATGTGGATACCCAGTACCCATGAATTGGCCAATTATGCGCTAAACGCTCTTATTTTTTCATATTTCTAGTGCAGTAATGCAGTTCAATTTTCATGTTTCATGTTTGCATGTTTTAGCGCCACAGTGTGCTGCGTTATTTACTTGAATAAAGCCCAATATGTCACGAAAGAACAACCTCAAAATCGCTAGGATCCATTGAAGCATTCCTGATTTATAACCTCATAAAGAGACACTGGTCAGAATTGCAAAAAATGGCCAGTTCATTAAGGTCAAAATAGGCTGGGTCATGAAGAGGTGAAATAGCAGTTTGAGTGGGAAGACAGGACACTTGGCGGGTACCGAGCTTGTGAGTAGTAAGACAGTTAACTCCCTCTTCACGGACCCACTCCCGCTAGCTATGCCATACCCCCAGTTAGCAAGACTGACGACTCTTCCTGCCCTCAGTAGACAGAGACTTCCTCTCCGGGTAGTGACCAGGATAAAGTACAGATCTTCAATCCGCTCACCACCGCGGAGGCACTGCTTAATCCCATCCTCGCGGTGCTTGCTGAGGACCAGCCTGTTCTTGTGGCTGTGTCCACTGGACTGTGTGCTCCTACTGTAGCCTTGCTCACTGAACTCCCTGCTTCTTGTTCTGTGCCACCTACCATCACCCCTGCCTCACTGTGCACACAGATCAGGAGATTGCTTGCCAAAGAACCCGGAGGATTCGTCATCGCAAGGAGAAAGTGCATCGCTCATCTGCGGGACCGGATCGGAGACATCTCGCGCCACCGAGGGATCTTCCAGCCATCTTCCTCCAGTGCAGAGACTGATAAGTTAACCTGTTACATTCTATTGCATTTGACTTTTCCCCTATCCTCCAATCACATTCCTTACCCCCCTGCTGGTACCATTACTGTTCTTATTCATAAAGAACCTGTTAACCCTTGCTCTGACTCCTGTGTGTCACTGCATCCTACGCACCTATGCACCTACTCATCCTACAAGTGGCGTAGTCGGCAGGATGCAGTCCAATAGCATGCAGGCGGCAGACCAAGCAGTTGGGGGTGGCCCGAGGACTAGCCTTTCCTTGAGGGCCACGCTGAGTAATTTGCCCAAGTTCAAGGGGAGCAACAACATGCGTTGGAGCTGGACTGAGCACCTTAGAGGCATGATGAGAATGCACCCCATTACCCCTGTACTGGAGGCTGAGGTAGCCATTATGGCCCTGGACCGAGAAGCAAGGGATTCAGTGATGTTATGGACCCCATGAGACCGGGATACCGTAATAAGGTGCTACAGATCTTGGGGACCCAGGGGGACCCCACAGACATAGGAGAACTGAGAACACGACTTTTTAGTAGGATGCAGAAGGAGGTGGAGACCATGACCCAATATATGAATGCCTTGCAAGAGCTCTACACCACTATTATTAGGAAAGACAGTAGGGGAGTCTGACCCACCGACATAATGCTATGAGAACTTCTAGTGACAGGCTTGAGAGACGTGCTGACAAAACAAGCCCTGCTAGAATGTGTACGGGTGAACCCCCAAATGACTTTCCCTGAAGTAGGGAGTGAGGCACGCATGTGTGAACAAGAGCAGGGGGTGACAGTCCCGGTGGGGAAGGTCCAGAGCGTGGGGGTGTCTGTAAATGCTATTGCTGAATCCCAATGGGTAGAAGAACTAAGAAGAGAACTTCTGAGTGTGAAAGTAGAACTGGCTGACATCAAAAGAAAAACGGAGGCTACCAGTAACCCTTCAGAGCCCAGCCATGACTCTAGAATACTTCGCCGGCCGAGGCTTATCACGTGTTACAACTGCGGAGAGAGGCTTATCATTCTACAGAGGCATAAGCCCCCAAAAAATCTCCGGTCTTGGTGGGAAGAGGTGGTCGAGTCAGACGTTCCTGGTGTATGAAGAGGTGCACACGTCTGGAGAGTGGTGTGCGCCTCCATGTGTTACACCGGGTGCTGGAGTGAGATTTCTGGGGCACAGAATGCCACAGCTCTACATGAATCAGACGAGCTGCAGTGTCACGCTCCCGGTCATGCTCCCGTCGTCCTTTTTTAAAAAATATATGATTAAAAGTTATATTTTATATTATTTTCTCTTGGCTGGATAGTGTCCCATCATGCTCCAGTCACGATCCCTGCCATGTTCCCGTCATGCCGTCGTCACACCCTGCCATGTCCCTGTCTCACTCCCCATCACGCTCCCCGTCATGCCCCTGTCATGCCTCCGTCATACCCCCCCTACCAGATTCGGCAGAGCTAGGCTAGATTAGTGTGAAAATGCCAAAATTTTCAAAATTTTGTTGGAACTAGCTTTTATGCCGCTTTTTGGTGTGAAAGCTTTGATGAATTGGGGCCATAAATCTTTGTTTCAGTTTTAAAGTTTAATATCTTCTGGTGTGTTGTAGATTTTGATGGGAAAATCAAGAAATTTCTGTGTCCATGACTGTGAAATCGGCAGCAGTGTTGGTGTGCAATCTGTCCAGTAGTGTGCTAAATTTTGACATTTCTTCATAACTCTTTCCTGGATGATTGCAATTTAATTTAGCTGCAAATCTCAACAACCACCATACTCACAGATCGGTCTTTCATTTCCTTCATGATCAGAATCAATAATCAAACAAGGTGGTGAATTGTTGAATCTTACAGTGGAGCGATTGGGATAGATACAGAATTATCTGTTGTAAATGCTTCTATTCTTAATCTGATGATTTTCATTTATACCATCAGCTCTCTATTTCCAAGACATGGGCTTCTCTTCCCTATATAAAAATCTAGCCTTTTAGTCAAGTGGGTGTTGTTCTCCGCTATTCTCTATGGTAATCTTGAGGATCATTCCCTAAATAAAGTAAATTTACATAGGGAGCAGGGGCCATATCTCAGGAATGGATGTGCTGAGAAAAAAAGAAACAATTCCTCTTGATATGCCATAAATGTCCCCGAGGAGACATCCCCTTTATTATTAATTTGAGCAATAGGAGTGAAGACCCTGCTCACAAAGGCTTAAAGGGAACGTGTCATGTATTAGCAAGTGCAGTCCCATCTGTCAACAGCACAGTAAAGTGAAGCTGAGCAAAATGACAGATTTGATGGAAAAGATTCAGTATACAGGCTCGCTCACACTGCAATATAACACGGCCGCGAGTGTATCTGATGTTTTATCGGATAGCACTCAGACCAATGTTATACTATGAGGCAGCTCAGATCTATGATTGTTTTCTCATGCTAAATATAGGTAAACTGACTGAACAGCAATCTAGTCTGAACTGGTGCATAACCAAAAAAAGACTTAGCAAATAGATCAATGGCTGCACTCAACTGTACTAAAGCAAGGAAATGTGCGATACATGAAATGTGAATAGCATAATGGCTTGTGAAATCTATGAAAAAACACATGAAATGCTTAGCACAAGATTTGGCCAAAAAATGTGAGCCCATCCACCAAACGTCAAGGTAATCTCAGATCGGATGGGTACCTGACCTGACTGCCTAGTGTGAACACTTACCTCTGGCTAATAAGATGGTAAAGCCTGCATTTATAGGAAGGTCGGAACCAACTGTGTTTGGGTGTAATTAAACTCACAGCATGGTGAAGGGCGGGGCGTTCAAGTCAGAAAAAATAGTACATAGTGAATATAGGTAAACTAACTGAACAGCAATCTAGTCTGAACTGGTGCATAACCAAAAAAGACTTACATAGCAAATAGATCAATTGCTGCACTCAACTGTACTAAAGCAAGGAAATGTGCGATACATGAAATGTGAATAGCATAATGGCTTGTGAAATCTATGAAAAAACATATGAGATGCTTAGCACAAGATTTGGCCAAAAAATGTGAGCCCATCCACCAAACGTCAAGGTAATTTCAGATCGGATGGGTACCTGACCTGACTGCCTAGTGTGAACCCTTACCTCTGGCTAATAACATGGTAAAGCCTGCATTTATAGGAAGGTCGGAACCAACTGTGTTTAGATGTAATTAAAATCACAGCATGGTGAAGGGCGAGGTGTTCAAGTCAGGAAAAAATAGTACATAGTAAATATAGGTAAACTGACTGAACAGCAATCTAGTCTGAACTGGTGCATAACCAAAAAAGACTTACATTGCAAATAGATCAATGGCTGCACTCAACTGTACTAAAGCAAGGAAATGTGTGATACGTGAAATGTGAATAGCATAATGGCTTGTGAAATCTCTGAAAAAACATATGAGATGCTTAGCACAAGATTTGGCCAAAAAATATGAGCCCATCCACCAAACGTCAAGGTAATCTCAGATCGGATGGGTGCCTGACCTGACTGCCTAGTGTGAACACTTATCTGGTCAGGTCAAGTACCCATCCGATCTGAGATTACCTTGACGTTTGGTGGATGGGCTCACATTTTTTGGCCAAATCTTGTGTTAAGCATCTCATGTGTTTTTTCATAGATTTCACAAGCCATTATGCTATTCACATTTCATGTATCGCACATTTCCTTGCTTTAGTACAGTTGAGTGCAGCCATTGTTACTATCGAGGGGTTCAAGAGAGGCCTGGATGTCTTCCTGGAGCAGAACAATATTGTATCATACAATTATTAGGTTTTGTAGAAGGACGTAGATCTGGGGATTTATTATGATGGAATATAGGCTGAACTGGATGGACAAATGTCTTTTTTCGGCCTTACTAACTATGTTACTATGTTACTATGTTACTATTGATCTATTTGCTATCTAAGTCTTTTTTGGTTATGCACCAGTTCAGACTAGATTGCTGTTCAGTCAGTTTACCTATATTTACTATGTAATATTTTTTCTGACTGGAACGCCCCGCCTTTCACCATGCTGTGATTTTAATTACATCCAAACACAGTTGGTTCTGACCTTCCTATAAATGCAGGCATTACCATGTTATTAGCCAGAGGTAAGTGTTCACACTAGGCAGTCAGGTCAGGTACCCATCCGATCTTAGATTACCTTGACGTTTGGTGGGTGGGCTCACATTTTTTGGCCAAATCTGGTGCTAAGCATCTCATGTGTTTTTTCATAGATTTCACAAGCCATTATGCTATTCACATTTCATGTATCGCACATTTCCTTGCTTTAGTACAGTTGAGTGCAGCCATTGATCTATTTGCTATGTTTTCTCATGCTGATTCAGCATGAGAAAGCGATAGCAGCATGCAGCGAGTGGCTCCAATATTCAGATCATGCGCACCCATACACGTCTATGGGTGCATGTGAAACATTGGACTGCACTCAGATGTCATTTGAGTGCAGTCCAATATACTCTCAGAGTCAATGGAGAAGATGCGTGATCAGGGAGAACATCTCTGATGTTTATATGAATGAGTCCAATAGAAGGTTCCACTAGTGATTAACAGCTACTTCTATAACAACATATAGGGAAGTGTTGTGAATTCTGTTGTCGAACTCCCTCCTGTGGTCGTGAATGGTACTTCGGCGAGTTCTGTCTATGGGCTCCCTCTGGTGGCTATGAGTGAAGCTGCTGCTTCTGAGGTTCCTTACACAGGTGACATGGTTTATCCTTTGGTTGGCTTCTCTATTTAACTCCACTCAGATCGTTACTCCATGCCAGCTGTCAATGTTTTAGCATTGGTTCAGTTCGCTCCTGGATCTGCCTGGTGACCTGTCTTCTCCTGCAGAAGCTAA
This sequence comes from Ranitomeya imitator, assembly GCF_032444005.1. Classification (NCBI taxonomy): domain Eukaryota; kingdom Metazoa; phylum Chordata; class Amphibia; order Anura; family Dendrobatidae; genus Ranitomeya; species Ranitomeya imitator. Next base: position 723,740,196 of record NC_091284.1, read on the forward strand.
GTTCCTTATTGTTATTTTTGCTCATTGTTTCTTTGTCCAGCTGGTTATCCTGATTTTGTCTTGCTAGCTGGAAGCTCTGGGATGCAGAGTGCCCCCCCCCCCCCCCCGCACCGTGAGTCGGTGCGGAGGTCTTTTTTGCACACTCTGCGTGGTCTTTTGTAGGTTTTTGTGCTGACCGCAAAGATTCCTTTCCTATCCTCTGTCTATTTAGTAAGTCTGGCCTCTCTTTGCTGAAACCTATTTCATTTCTGCGTTTGTGACTTTCATCTTTTCTCACAGACATTATATGTGGGGGGCTGCCTATTCCTTTGGGGAATTTCTCTGAGGCAAGGTAGGCTTTATTTTCTATCTCTAGGGCTAGCTAGCTCTGAGGCTGTGACGAGGCGCCTAGGGAGCGTCAGGAGCGCTCCACGGCTATTTTTAGTGTGTGTGATAGGATTAGGGCTTGCGGTCAGCAGAGCTCCCACATCCCAGATCTCGTCCTGTATGAGTTTAACTATCAGGTCGGGTGCTCCTAACCACCAGGTCATAACAGTACAGCTGGCCCAAAGTATTAATGCATCTCAATAGAGGGATAAGAGGACTTCTGAGACCATTTTTTTTCTTTGCACTGTGTTTTGACTTTCTTTTCCCCTAGACCTTTGGGTGGTTCAGGACACAGGTGTAGAGATGGACATTCAGGGTCTATCCTCTTGTGTGGATCATCTCACTGCAAGGGTACAAAACATTCAAGATCTTGTGGTTCAGAATCCTATGTTAGAGCCTAGCATTCCTATTCCTGATTTATTTTCTGGGGATAGATCTAGATTCTTGAATTTCAAAAATAATTGTAAACTGTTTCTAGCTTTGAAACCCCGCTCCTCTGGTGACCCCGTTCAACAAGTAAAAATCATAATTTCTTTGTTGCGTGGTGACCCTCAAGACTGGGCATTTTCCCTTGCGCCAGGAGATCCTGCATTGCGAGATGTAGATGCGTTTTTTCTGGCGCTTGGATTGCTTTATGATGAACCTAATTCAGTGGATCAGGCAGAGAAAATCTTGCTGGCTTTGTGTCAGGGTCAAGATGAAGCGGAGGTGTACTGTCAGAAGTGTAGAAAGTGGTCTGTGCTTACTCAGTGGAATGAATGTGCCCTGGCGGCAATTTTCAGAAAGGGTCTTTCTGAAGCCCTTAAGGATGTCATGGTGGGATTTCCCACGCCTGCTGGTCTGAATGAGTCTATGTCCTTGGCCATTCAGATCGATCAGCGCATGCATGAGCGCAAAGCTGTGCACCATCTGGCGGTATTCTCTGAGCATAGGCCTGAGCCTATGCAATGTGATAGGACTTTGACCAGAGCTGAACGGCAAGAACACAGACGTCGGAATGGGCTGTGTTTTTACTGTGGTGAATCCACTCATGCTATCTCCGATTGTCCTAAGCGCACTAAGCGGTTCGCTAGGTCTGCCACCATTGGTACGGTACAGTCTAAATTTCTTTTGTCCGTTACTCTGATTTGCTCTCTGTCGTCCTATTCTGTAATGGCATTTGTGGATTCAGGCGCTGCCCTGAATTTGATGGACTTGGAGTTTGCCAGGCGCTGTGGTTTTTTCTTGGAGCCCTTGCAGTTTCCTATTCCATTGAGAGGTATTGATGCTACGCCTTTGGCCAAGAATAAGCCTCAGTACTGGACTCAATTGACCATGTGCATGGCTCCTACACATCAGGAGGATATTCGCTTTTTGGTGTTGCATAATCTGCATGATGTGGTCGTTTTGGGGTTGCCATGGCTACAGGTCCATAATCCAGTGTTGGATTGGAAATCTATGTCTGTGTCCAGCTGGGGTTGTCAGGGGGTACATGGTGATGTTCCATTGCTGTCAATTTCGCCTTCCACTTCTTCTGAAGTCCCTGAGTTTTTGTCAGATTACCGGGATGTATTTAATGAGCCCAAATCCAGTGCCCTACCTCCTCATAGGGATTGCGATTGTGCTATTAATTTGATTCCTGGTAGTAAGTTTCCTAAGGGCCGACTGTTTAATTTATCTGTGCCAGAGCACGCCGCTATGCGGAGTTATGTAAAGGAATCCTTGGAGAAGGGTCATATTCGTCCGTCGTCGTCACCATTGGGAGCAGGGTTCTTTTTTGTGGCCAAGAAGGATGATTCTTTGAGACCTTGTATTGATTACCGCCTTCTTAATAAGATCACAGTAAAATTTCAGTATCCTTTGCTGCTGCTGTCTGATTTATTTGCTCGGATTAAGGGGGCTAGTTGGTTCACCAAGATAGATCTTCGAGGGGCGTATAATCTTGTGCGAATTAAAAAGGGTGATGAATGGAAAACAGCATTTAATACGCCCGAGGGCCATTTTGAGTCCCTGGTATGCCATTCGGGCTTTCTAATGCTCCATCTGTGTTTCAGTCCTTTATGCATGACATCTTCCGAGAGTACCTGGATAGATTTATGATTGTATATTTGGATGACATTTTGGTCTTTTCGGATGATTGGGAGTCTCATGTGAAGCAGGTCAGAATGGTGTTCCAGGTCCTTCGTGCGAATTCCTTGTTTGTGAAGGGGTCAAAGTGTCTCTTTGGAGTTCAGAAGGTTTCATTTTTGGGTTTCATTTTTTCCCCTTCTACTATCGAGATGGACCCTGTTAAAGTTCAGGCCATTTACGATTGGACTCAGCCGACATCTGTGAAGAGCTTGCAGAAGTTCCTGGGCTTTGCTAATTTTTATCGTCGCTTCATCACTAACTTTTCCAGTATTGCTAAACCGGTGACTGATTTGACCAAGAAAGGTGCTGATGTGGTCAATTGGTCCTCTGCGGCTGTAGCGGCTTTTCAGGAGTTGAAGCGTCATTTTGCTTCTGCCTCTGTGTTGTGCCAGCCAGATGTTTCGCTCCCTTTTCAGGTGGAGGTTGATGCTTCTCAAATTGGAGCAGGGGCTGTTTTGTCGCAAAGAAGTTCTGATTGCTCGGTGATGAAACCCTGTGCCTTCTTTTCTAGAAAATTCTCGCCTGCTGAGCGCAATTATGATGTGGGCAATCGGGAGTTGTTGGCCATGAAGTGGGCATTCGAGGAGTGGTGACATTGGCTTGAAGGAGCTAAACATCGCGTGGTGGTCTTGACGGATCACAAGAATTTGACTTATCTCGAGTCTGCCAAACGGTTGAATCCTAGACAGGCTCGATGGTCGCTCTTTTTCTCCCGTTTTGATTTTGTGGTTTCATACCTTCCGGGATCTAAGAATGTGAAGGCTGATGCCCTGTCAAGGAGTTTTGTGCCTGAGTCTCCGGGTGTTTCTGAGCTGGCGGGTATTCTTAAAGAAGGGGTAATTTTGTCTGGCATTTCCCCTGATTTGCGGCGTGTGCTGCAAGAGTTTCAGGCTGATAGACCTGACCGTTGTCCTACGGAGAAACTGTTTGTCCCTGATAGATGGACTGGTAGAGTTATCTCGGAGATTCATTGTTCAGTATTGGCTGGTCATCCTGGAATCTTTGGTACCAGAGATTTGGTGGCTAGATCTTTTTGGTGGCCTTCTTTGTCACGGGATGTGCGTTCTTTTGTGCAGTCCTGTGGGATTTGTGCTCAGGCTAAGCCCTGCTGTTCTCGTGCCAGTGGGTTGCTTTTGCCCTTGCCGATTCCAAAGCGGCCCTGGACGCATATTTCCATGGATTTTATTTCTGATCTCCCTGTTTCTCAAAAGATGTCGGTCATTTGGGTGGTTTGTGATCGCTTCTCTAAGATGGTCCATTTGGTATCCTTATCTAAACTGCCTTCCTCCTCTGATTTGGTGCCATTGTTTTTCCAGCATGTGGTTCGTTTGCATGGCATTCCGGAGAACATCGTCTCGGACAGAGGTTCCCAGTTTGTTTCGAGGTTTTGGCGGTCCTTTTGCGCTAAGATGGGCATTGATTTGTCTTTTTCTTCGGCTTTCCATCCTCAGACTAATGGCCAAACCGAACGAACTAATCAGACTTTGGAGACATATCTGAGATGCTTTGTTTCTGCTGATCAGGATGATTGGGTGTCCTTCTTGCCTTTGGCTGAGTTCGCCCTTAATAATCGGGCCAGCTCGGCTACTTTAGTTTCTCCTTTTTTCTGCAATTCTGGTTTCCATCCTCGTTTCTCTTCAGGGCAGGTTGAGCCTTCGGACTGTCCTGGTGTGGATGCGGTGGTGGACAGGTTGCAGCAGATTTGGACTCATGTGGTGGACAATTTGACATTGTCCCAGGAGAAGGCTCAACGTTTCGCTAACCGCCGGTGTTGTGTTGGTCCCCGACTTCGTGTTGGGGATTTGGTTTGGTTGTCATCTCATCACGTTCCTATGAAGGTTTCCTCTCCTAAGTTTAAGCCTCGTTTCATTGGACCATATAAGATTTCTGAGGCTCTTAATCCTGTGTCATTTCGTTTGGACCTTCCAGCTTCTTTTGCCATCCATAATGTGTTCCATATGTCGTTGTTGCGGAGATACGTGGCGCCTATGGTTCCCTCCGTTGATCCTCCTGCCCCAGTGTTGGTCGAGGGGGAGTTGGAGTATGTGGTGGAGAAGATTTTGGATTCTCGTGTTTCGAGACGGAAACTCCAGTACCTGGTCAAGTGGAAGGGTTATGGTCAAGAAGATAATTCCTGGGTTTTTGCCTCTGATGTTCATGCTGCCGATCTTGTTCGTGCCTTTCATTTGGCTCATCCTGATTGGCCTGGGGGCTCTGGTGAGGGTTCGGTGACCCCTCCTCAAGGGGGGGTACTGTTGTGAATTCTGTTGTCGAACTCCCTCCTGTGGTCGTGAATGGTACTTCGGCGAGTTCTGTCTATGGGCTCCCTCTGGTGGCTATGAGTGAAGCTGCTGCTTCTGAGGTTCCTTACACAGGTGACGTGGTTTATCCTTTGGTTGGCTTCTCTATTTAACTCCACTCAGATCGTTACTCCATGCCAGCTGTCAATGTTTTAGCATTGGTTCAGTTCGCTCCTGGATCTGCCTGGTGACCTGTCTTCTCCTGCAGAAGCTAAGTTCCTTATTGTTATTTTTGCTCATTGTTTCTTTGTCCAGCTGGTTATCCTGATTTTGTCTTGATAGCTGGAAGCTCTGGGATGCAGAGTGCCCCCCCCCCCCCCCGCACTGTGAGTCGGTGCGGAGGTCTTTTTTGCACACTCTGCGTGGTCTTTTGTAGGTTTTTGTGCTGATCGCAAAGATTCCTTTCCTATCCTCTGTCTATTTAGTAAGTCTGGCCTCTCTTTGCTGAAACCTATTTCATTTCTGCGTTTGTGACTTTCATCTTTTCTCACAGTCATTATATGTGGGGGGCTGCCTATTCCTTTGGGGAATTTCTCTGAGGCAAGGTAGGCTTTATTTTCTATCTCTAGGGCTAGCTAGCTCTGAGGCTGTGACGAGGTGCCTAGGGAGCGTCAGGAGCGCTCCACAGCTATTTTTAGTGTGTGTGATAGGATTAGGGCTTGCGGTCAGCAGAGCTCCCACATCCCAGAGCTCGTCCTGTATGAGTTTAACTATCAGGTCAGGTGCTCCTAACCACCAGGTCATAACAGGGAAGACTGTCAATCACTGAATAGTACCACCCATTATTCCCCAAAGAAAGTCTAATCAGTCTGATCAGTTCCTTCTGCCTGCAGATCAGATGAAATCTATGCGGAAATGAGCTTGACACAAAATGAAAAAAGTGCTTATATTAAAGTAAACTGCGGCTGAGAAGCCATAGCGCACAAAACTTGATACATTCACACACAGGACTGGCACTGTTTTTCCGAAGACAGCAGCTGTATTTTTCTAATCATGTGCAGGATTAGAAAAGAGCTAAGTCTACACTCAGGGCTCATCACCACGCTGTGGAATTAGGGTGAGGGTGTACTCCAGCACGCCCATGCATTAGCTCTTAGGGTGAGTATCCTTACTTATAGCTTACTGGCAGCTTGTGCGCTACAACTATTCAGCTTTCATTCCTGTTGATGTAATAAAAACAATTAGGCGCTAATAATCATAATCCCGTATTTGACATTTCCGTTCCATTTCATATTTCCTGCTTATTTTCACCTCTTGTGTCCAATAAAGAATTCTTTGTACAAAATACCAGTTCCTTCTGCTGAACAATCAAATTTCTTGTAATAAGAGAAACCTTTTCAAATTAATTCAGAATTTCACATTAAATTATTTTCCATGGTAAAAAGACTGACAGATTGCGTAAGTGACAATGTTGTTGTACAGTTAATTACTCTGTATATGCTGTAGTACAGTCAAGGGCAGTCACAATGTCGGTGTTTAGTTTGTATTTTTAGCTATTACTATATGTTATACAGCCAGAAAAGTTGTGAAGTTTCTACAGTTAATTCTAGACACTGGTATTATTTTAACGCCAGTGTCACATCCCCCAGGAAGACCTGGAGTTAGATGATCATGTCCGGTAATGAATCGCAGGTTTTCTTTAGAGATGGTGTGAGTTCTGTCAGATATTAAATGGATTTAGTTTCCTCTGGTGCTGTAGAGGTTAATGACACTTTCTATGCTGTTCAGAAACATGCAACTCCATTTCATCTGCTTCTGATCAGGTCATTACATGTTCCTATAAAAATTGGTCAGACCTTCTTGTCCCTGCCGGTAAAAGATTCTTCTTCCTGTGCTGTGTGCTAAATCTAAGTGGTTGGAGTAGACTTGTTGTAGTAGTGTTTTGTGGTTTGCTGTAGTACGTGTGTATCTCCTAGTCCCTGTTCCATTTAGTTTATTCCTCCCCGTTCCTATCCTCCTCCCTATTGTTGGTTGGTGAATTTTTTAAGATAGAGGTTTTCTGTTATTCCTGTTTTGTCTTTGTGACTTGTTTACCTTACATTTCTCTCCCATGCCTCATGGGGTGGGGGAGGGGACAGATCAGGGTTTAATGAGAACACAGTAAGGTCAGAGACTCTGGACTCTTCAAGAATAAAGGAAAATAGAAAAAATTGGAGTCCGACTCAACAGGACTGGATTTTCCTTTTTATATTTCAAAAGAAAATATAGTGCGTACAGAAGAAAAATTGACATGGTCGACATGACCCAGTCGATGCATTTCGACTGCACGTAAGACTGCCTAGTGCAGTCGAAACGCGTCAACTGGGTCATGTCGACCATGTCAATTTTTCTTCTGTACGCACTATATTTTCTTTTGAAAAATAAAAAGAAAAGGAAAATCCAGTCATGTTGAGCCGGACTCCACTTTTTTCTATTTTCCTTGATGTGAGACCAGGATGAGGCCGGTGTCTGAGCCCCAAGTGGATGAGCAAAGAGCAACTGGGTGAGCTGGAATCAAGTTTCTCCTTCAAGAATACCCCCAGGACATGGATAGTGAGGGTCCCAGTTCCGGGGACAGTTTTAGGCCCCCTTTCCTTACAAAAGACCGTCACAGCATGGCAATTATGCAGTTGCAGAGTTTGTACTAGTCCTAAGGCTATGTGCACACGTTCAGGTTTTTTTGCGTTTTTTTCGCGTTTTTAACGCAATAAAATCGCGATAAAAACGTGAAAAAAAGTTAACATATGGTTCCCAATCTTTTGTATTGAATCCGCAAAAATTGTGCTAATGTAGCGTTTTTTTCCGCAAAAAAAACGATTTGCGGAAAAAGAAGCAACATGTTCATTATTTTTGCGGAATCGCTGATTTCCCGCATCCATAGACTTGCATTGAAACGCTAGAAATCCGCAATCATATAAAAATTTGCGGATTTCTAGCGTTTATTTCCTGAAAAACTACAGGAAGTGACATCCCATCTATCCCATCATGCCATTCATGCGCATCCCATAATCCAGGAAGAGGAAACTCCCACACCATTCCCGTCTTCCTGTATTATGGCTGCCGACATGGAGGGGTATGATCGGATGAGGCTGGATGTGGTGCAGATGATAAGTGTGGTAAGTGTGTGTGTATATGTGTATATATGTGTGTGTCTGTGTATATATGTGTGTGCGCGTGTGTTCGGACAGCGGCCGATGAGACTAGTCTCATCGGCCGATGTCTGTTCCCTCCAAGTCGTTGCAGCAGGCTCAGCTCAATGGGAGCAGTATTTCCCATCGAACTGTCCCTGCTGCAATGTACTATTTCCCCCATCAAATGTCCCCTATGGTCATTGGTGAACAGTGGTTACGGGCCCATTCCCCTAATAAACTTAATTATTTACCCCTATTCACCCCTAAACTTAATTGTCATTGGTGGCCAGTGTATTATCATTGGTGGCCAGTGTATAATTATTATCATTGGTGGCCAGTGTATTATCATTGGTGGCCAGTGTATAATTATTGTCATTGGTGGCCAGTGTATTAACATTGGTGGCCAGTGTATAATTATTATCATTGGTGGCCAGTGTATTAACATTGGTGGCCAGTGTATAATTATTGTCATTGGTGGCCAGTGTATTAACATTGGTGGCCAGTGTATAATTATTGTCATTGGTGGCCAGTGTATTATCATTGGTGGCCAGTGTATAATAATTATCATTGGTGGCCAGTGGAACTGATATATAAATTATTATTTATTTTCATTGGTGGACAGTGGAAAAAATAATAATAAAAAGTACAACTTCATTGGTGGCCAGTGGTTACCTTATAATTACCTGTCCCCGGCGATCGCCACCTAAAATAAAAAATAAAAAAACAAACCCATACTCACCTAAACGCCCAATTCCACGATTCCCTCGTCAGAAAAAATTTAAATAACAAACCACAACGTATACCTACCCTCCGCAGCATCCAATTAAACAATTGTCCCACGATGATCTGGAGTTTAGAGCAGCCACATAACATGCGGCTGCTCTAAACCGCGGCCGCCGATACAATGAACGGGATCATAAAGCGATCCCGTTCACTGTATACCGAGTTCTCCCGAACGCAGCTCGCGCTGTTCGGGGGAACTCGTTCGGCAGTCACTGCAGCTGCGCGGACTCCCCGGCTGACCGGAGGTGAACGCTGGAGCGTGGGAAAATTTTCCTATGCTATCAGTTCATCTCCGTTCAGCCGGTGAGGCTGCGCAGAGATGATATTTGTCATCATTAGTAATGTTTACAACGGGACAGGTGCAATTGCACCTGTTCCATTGTAAACCAATTTTTTTTAACCCTTGCATTACCCCAATAATAAAATATGGTCTAAAACTCGGTGTCTTTATTTCATTAATATACTACGTGGCTGGGCAATATACTAAATGGATGGACAATATACTACGTGGATGGGTAATATACTACGTGGATGGGCAATATACTACGTGGCCGGGCAATATACTACGTGGCTGGGCAATATACAAAATGGATGGGCAATATACTACGTGGATGGGTAATATACTACGTGGATGGACAATATACTACGTGGCCGGGCAATATACTACGTGGCTGGGCAATATACAAAATGGATGGGCAATATACTACGTGGCTGGGCAATATACTACGTGGATGGGTAATATACTAGGTGGATAGGCAATATACTACGTGGCCGGGCAATATACTACGTGGCTGGGCAATATACAAAATGGATGGGCAATATACTACGTGGCTGGGCAATATACTACGTGGATGGGTAATATACTACGTGGATGGGTAATATACTACGTGGCCGGGCAATATACTACGTGGCTGGGCAATATACAAAATGGATGGGCAATATACTACGTGGCTGGGCAATATACTACGTGGCTGGGCAATATACTACGTGGCTGGGCAATATACAAAATGGATGGGCAATATACTACGTGGAATATACTACGTGGATGGGCAATATACTACGTGGCCGTGCAATATACTACGTGGCCGTGCAATATACTACGTGGCTGGGTAATATACAAATTGGATGGGCAATATACTAAATATAGTATATTGCCCATCCATTTTGTATATTGCCCAGCCACGTAGTATATTGCCCAGCCACGTAGTATATTACCCATCCACGTAGTATATTCCACGTAGTATATTGCCCATCCATTTTGTATATTGCCCAGCCACGTAGTATATTGCCCAGCCACGTAGTATATTGCCCAGCCACGTAGTATATTGCCCATCCACGTAGTATATTACCCATTCACGTAGTATATTGCCCATCCATTTTGTATATTGCTCAGCCATGTAGTATATTGCCCAGCCACGTAGTATATTGCCCATCCACGTAGTATATTACCCATTCACGTAGTATATTGCCCATCCATTTTGTATATTGCCCAGCCATGTAGTATATTGCCCAGCCACGTAGTATATTACCCATTCACGTAGCAATATACTACGTGGCTGGGCAATATACAAAATGGATGGGCAATATACTACGTGGAATATACTACGTGGATGGGTAATATATAGTACGTGGCTGGGCAATATACTACGTGGCCGGGCAATATACTACGTGGCTGGGCAATATACAAATTGGATGGGCAATATACTAAATATAGTATATAGTACGTGGCTGGGCAATATACTACGTGGCCGGGCAATATACTACGTGGCTGGGCAATATACAAATTGGATGGGCAATATACTAAATATAGTATATTGCCCATCCATTTTGTATATTGCCCAGCCACGTAGTATATTGCCCAGCCACGTAGTATATTGCCCAGCCACGTACTATATATTACCCATTCACGTAGTATATTGCCCATCCATTTTGTATATTGCCCAGCCATGTAGTATATTGCCCAGCCACGTAGTATATTACCCATTCACGTAGCAATATACTACGTGGCTGGGCAATATACAAAATGGATGGGCAATATACTACGTGGAATATACTACGTGGATGGGTAATATATAGTACGTGGCTGGGCAATATACTACGTGGCCGCGCAATATACTACGTGGCTGGGCACTATGTTACGTGGCTGGGCACTATGTTACGTGGCTGGGATATATGCTACTATATCTAAAATATGCAAATGTACATAACTGTGTATTTATTGTAGCCCACAATTAATTTTAATTTTTTTCATTGTTACCTTTTTTTTTGTAGATTGAACAACACCCTGAGGTCTGGGACCGGTCAAGCGAAAAGTACAAGGGGGCAAAACGTGATGCCTGGCCCAAAATAGTAACCGCTCTCTTTCCAGAGTGGCCAAATCTCCCAACACAGCAGCAAACACAGATTTGTAAGTATCAATTTCTTTCCTTTTTTTAAAAAAAAATGTAAGAAGAATTGATTTGGAATGTTTTATTTAAAAATTTTTAGTTTTCAGTGGGCGATGTGAAGACGAGATGGCGGTCTGTCACAGACAGATATCTGAAATCACTCAAGACTCCGAGTGGCAGCTCGCCGCCAAGGAAGAGGGTGCCCTATGGAGACCAGCTGCAGTTCATATTGGGAAGCCGGAGTTTGAGGAGGTAGATAATATAAAGAAATAGTGTTGCTTGACGTCATGATTTGTATTTTTGTAACCTTTGTTTTATTTTTTGGTCTGCAGAACAGAAAGCAACGTCTCTGCCCAAACACCTCCGGACCCTAACGATGGTGACACCACGGTGGACAGTATTGGAGAGGAAGTAGAAGACAGCATAATGAACAGCCAAGAATCTCCGGGGAACATGTCTTTGTCCGGAAGGTCACCCGAAATAACTGATTCCCTTGGAGAACATGACGTTGCAGCAAATACCACTACTTCTACTTCCTCTGACGCTGGTGCAAACTCTGGTAGCGGTGTGTCGAGGCACATGGGGAGGGGGGCTTCTTCTGTCCGTCCCGTGGCATTGAAAAGGACGGTCCAAAAGAAGACCAAACAAGGTCAAATTATTGAACAATTAACGACTAAAACGCTCAATCTTCTTGATAATTCTTCAAAGCAAGATGAGCATGACAAATTTGGGTCACTTTTGGCAGACCGCGTTAGAACACTGCCACGGGACAAGCAGCAAATGTTCGTTACAGCTGTCAATTGTCTGTTTATGGCAATTGATGACACACCAACCCTACCCCCTGCTCCACAAGTAATGACGGGTATTTTCAACGTTTTCAGCAACCCCATTATGCCTCCACCACCACCACCACCACCAGCTGCTGCATCGCAGCGTTACGGACAGGCGGCAACATACAGGGCCAACCATGTAGATGCGTACAGTGGCCATACACCTGTACCTAGTGCAACTGGCCATCGTTCCAGTATGCCCAATAGCAGTGTCTACTCCCAACCTGACTTATTTAATGATATGGGCTACCAACCGGAATATCATCAATTTTGAGTTTTGATATCTCATCCTATTTGAGTAGAGACGGGAGTGTAGAGAATGTTAAACCGTTGACTTCATGACCAAATCTTAAAAAGTTCTTTAAAGGGAACTTGTCACCCCGAAAATCACGGGTGAGGTAAGCCCACCGGCATCAGGGGCTTATGTACAGCATTCTGTAATGCTGTAGATAAGCCCCCGATGTTACCTGAAAGAGGAGAAAAAGACGTTAGATTATACTCACCCAGGGGCGGTCCCGCTGCTGGTCAGGTCAGATGGGTGTCTCTGGTCCGGTCCGGCGCCTCCTATCTTCATTCCATGACATCCTCTTCTGATCTTCAGCCACGGCTCCGGCACAGGCGTACTTTGTGTGCCCTGTTGAGGGCAGAACAAAGTATTGCAGTGCGCAGGCGCCGGAAAGGTCTGAGAGGCCAGGCGCTTGCGCACTGCAGTACTTTGCTCTGCCCTCAACAGGGCTGACAAAGTACGCCTGCGCCGGAGCCGTGGCTGAAGATCAGAAGAGGACATCTTGTAATGAAGATAGGAGGCGCCGCAGCGGACCGGAGACGCCCATCCAACCAGACCAGCAGCGGGACCGCCCCTGGGTGACTATAATATAATGTCTTTTTCTCCTTTTTCAGGTAACATCAGGGGCTTATCTACAGCATTACAGAATGCATTACAGAATGCTGCAGACAAGCCCCTGATGCCGGTGTGCTTACCTCACCCATGATTTCCGGGGTGACAGGTTTCCTTTAAGTTTTGTTATAAAATGTCAGTTCATATATATTAAAAAAAAGTTTCTTTAATGTAATTAATTTTTATTTTATTTATTAAAAAAAAATTATTTTAACTACTCAGATTTCTTATTATCATAAAAATAAGAAGATAGGAAATGGGATCTGACTTAAGCAACGGTAAACAATAACAACATGGAAACGATTATTGTTTAAATAATATTTTGAATTTATTAACAATGTTTACAATTTGATTAATTAAATAGGGGCCTTGGTAGATAGGGATTTGGCGACGGTTGATAGGGATTACGCCTCACATTTTCACAGGTGTTAGCATCTGTGCCGTACAGACGGGTTCATTAGTGGATAGGGTTCAGCCGTCATATGTTCTCTGCTGTTATATCTCACGTCCAGTCTTGGGCCTTGATTCTGTTTAGGCATCAGATCTTCTCTGCAGTTCAGGCAGCTCAACACCGGCACAAGAGTATTGCCAGTGCACGGCACCTTCAGGACTCATGAAGTAGTCTGCAAAGGTTTCTCTCACACGCACACCCGTGTTACATTGCCTTCCTTGACCAAAGTTGTCCACTGCATCTAATTCTGACACCTGTGGCTCCTCAACTACCTCAGTGCTGTATTCCCTAGCATAGTTGTGGAGCACACAGCATGCCTTTATCACAGTGTCCACAGTCTCCGGATCTAACTGGATGGCAGTGTGAAAGATCCTCCACCGACTACACATGATCCCGAAGGTACATTCCACATATCTTCGTGCACGGCTCAGCCTATAATTAAAAATCCTCCGCCGGTCATCCAGTGCTCTTCGTGGGTATGGGCGCAGCAGGTGGGGATTCAAGGGAAATGCCTCATCCGATACCATCACAAAGGGTACTGGATGTGTGGAACCCGGCAAAGGTCTTGGGGCTGGTAGCGGGCCGCCATCTCGAAGAATTTGAAGTCCAATCTGTGATGATTGCAACACCCGAGAATCCCCAGTACTACCATAGGCACCAACGTCGATGGCAACAAACTTGTAATGTGCGTCAGCCACCGCCATCAAGACCACTGAAAAATACTTCTTATAATTAAAGAAGCGTGATCCTGATCTTGGTGGCTTTAGCACTCTCACATGTTTGCCATCAACAGCACCTACGCAGTTGGGGAAATTGGCCACAGTTTGAAAGCCTGCTGCAACCTGCAGCCAAGTCTCCTCGGTTGGGCAAGGCATCACGATGGGCCGCAACTTCTGCCAGATGACGGTACATGTGCACCGTACAATTTGCGAGATGGTGGATTTGCCAACCCTAAATTGGAGGTGCAGGGATGTGTAGCTCTCTCCTGTGGCTAAAAACCTGAAGAAAGAAAAAAAATAATTTAGAAAACCTACCAACACAAATTGTGTTGCAAGATAAAACATCCACATCATGGCCACTAGCGTTATGGGGACACAGGCAGCATTGCGGCAGCATTATGAGGGAAACAGGGTGCACTCGCAGCATTGGGGCAGCATTATGAGGGAAACAGTGCACTCCCAGCATTGCGGTAGCATTATGAGGGAAACTGGCAGCATTATGGGGGCACTCGCAGCATAGCGGCAGCATTATGAGGGAAACGGTGCACTCGCAGCATTGCGGTAGCATTATGAGGGAAACTGGCAGCATTATGGGGGCACTCGCAGCATTGGGGCAGCATTATGAGGGAAACGGTGCACTCGCAGCATTGCGGTAGCATTATGAGGGAAACTGGCAGCATTATGGGGGCACTCGCAGCATAGCGGCAGCATTATGAGGGAAACGGTGCACTCGCAGCATTGCGGTAGCATTATGAGGGAAACTGGCAGCATTATGGGGGCACTCGCAGCATAGCGGCAGCATTATGGATTAAACAGGCAGCATTTGTGGCAGCATTTAGGGGGGCACTAGCAGCAAGGCCTTACCGCAAGGTGATGAGCAGCCTTTCTTCTGCAGAGATCGCTCTTCGCATGACCGTATCTTCGTAAGTGAGGTGTGGACCAAGAAGAATTAGAAGACGATCAAATGCCTCAATGGAAAGACGGCAAAACTGAGAAAATTTATCTGGAAAGCTGAAAATAAAAAGGAACATAAAACTTTAATTTTAAACACACACATAATGTATGTTGTATATATCAAAAAAAGGTACAAAGAAACACAGCTGTCAATATACCATTTCTCACTATATCTTACCTCCTTAAATCACGATAAAGAACATGGAAGTGTCCCTTTTCCTCCCGTTCATGAATGATGGGATGAACCCACATCCTTTTTTGGCGTCTGCTATCCCTTCTTCTCCGAGATTGCTCCTATGGGAGAATAAAGTATGTGTTATTACATGGAACTGTACAACACATGTTATACAGCTGGCAAGGCTGGGTTCACATTGCGTTCCCCCAGTCCGTTTTGACGGACTTCGTAACACCGCTGCATAATGCGGTGAAACGTAGTCCGCTAGCGCCGCCATTGACTCCTATGTCTGACATCACTAGCCATGTGCCGTCATTTGAGTGACAGTCGGACCTCTAGACTCTGACTGCAGCGTTTCCGGGTCTGTCACTGCTAGCGCAGATGTAGCTAGCAGATGCTCCATCTGCGCTAGCGATGTTCCAAAGTCAGCACTTGCGTTGCAGCAGACCGTGAACGTATGTGTTGAACGGGCTGCTGTACACATTGAGAACCCAGCCTAATACGCAAAGTGTTCACATCTAATGACATTTTCTTACCAGCTCGCTGTAGTGGTGCAGCAAAAGTAGTGCCGTATGCAACAGTAGGCAGTTCTGTTCTGGAGTTAGACGATGGTGCGGCATCTTGAATTCAACAAGGAAGCAAAATGGTGAAGAGGGGTTGGACCAGGAAATGACCTCATGTTTTTTTTTTTTTTTTCAACCATCTTTTTCTGCTGTAAAAAACGCATAAAAAACGCACAAAAAACGCATGTAAAAAAACGCACAAAAAACGCATAAAAAACGCACAAAAAACGCACAAAAAACGCAAAAAAACGCATGCGGATTTCCTGGGAGTTGTGCCAATTTCTCCTCAGGAAAATCTCAGGAAAATTCTGCACAAAAACGATGGTGCGGCATCTTGAATTCAACAAGGAAGCAAAATGGTGAAGAGGGGTTGGACCAGGAAATGACCTCATGGTTTTTTTTTTTTTTTCAACCAACTTTTTCTGCTGTAAAAAACGCATAAAAAACGCACAAAAAACGCATGTAAAAAAACGCACAAAAAACGCAAAAAAAACGCATGCGGATTTCCTGGGAGTTGTGCCAATTTCTCCTCAGGAAAATCTCAGGAAAATTCTGCACAAAAACCTGACGTGTGCACATACCCTAATGATGCTGTACAATAATGGGTTGTATTAAAGTATAACCATTGTTTCAAATTTTATTTCTTAAATAAATAGTGCACATGAAAATTAACAACTTTGTAATATATCTTATCACAGAAATCGTCTTCTTTCTCCTCCTGGACTGACCAGACCACTTAATTCACAGTAATATTCAGTGATGACAGATTTTCCCATTACTGAGCTAGGAGATGACAGTTGGTGTTTATAAAATTCTATGGAGACGGGAGGAGACATTCTCTATAAAACTTCATGAGCACTAACCGTCACCTCCTATCTCAGTAACGCGATAATCTGGACTCGCTGAAGACTGATTTTACTTGTGAATTGAAAATGTTGAGAATGAATGATCAGTCCAGAAGGAGAAAGAAGTGAATTTCTCTAGTAAGATTTATTGCAAACTTTTTTTTATTTTCAAGTGTACTATTTATTTATGAAAATAAAATAAAAAGTGTTTGTTAAAAAAAATTATCTTTTGATACAGTTATTACAAGTGACATCTCTGGCTTTGATTACTTTTACACATTAACATATTTTTGTACCTGTAGTATGCCCCAACCTCCTGGACCGACCATGGGTATAATAATCCTAACTAATATCATCATAGATCCCATATACGAATTGTATTGGTTAAATACAATTTGTATGTTGAAGGGAAGCATTGAGTTTGCTTTTTTACCATAATCTTCCGCCATGTCATATTACATAAACTAATAATATTTCTAAGCATGCCCCTGATTGCTAAATCTGATCACACAAAATTACAGTATTTAGATTATAAGATGTCAGACCATGTATGTAAGATACTCAGTTCCGAGCCTCTCGCTTAGCCAAATCAGTGCTCGTACTTTGCACTGATGAGGGGCAATACCTTGAAACACCTTGTCTGCAAATTGAGATTCTGATTTGGCTTTTATCCTACGTCATATTGCATGACTCGTCAAAGGGTTGATATTGACTTGTAGGATCGCTACTTCCAACAGGTGGCGCTATAAAATTAAATTCCTCTTCCCCTCTGAAGAGGCAATTTGTATATTAAATTACCATAGCAGAATCACCATCATTGTGTTCAGATCAGTGTCCGGAGCAGTCGGCACTTTGGCTCTTGGTGATCTACAGCGACTAGCAAGATGTCAATCAGGTCAGGATGAGCGGGCTGGAGTGTTGGTTGTATGACCGTTCCTGAACTCGTGGTTTAGGTGGGAAATTAAAAAGAGCAAACAGGGGCCAAGACTCCAAACGAAAAATCAAAATGTATAAAACGGGCCTACTCAGATCATTTGACCTACTGGGGTCATTAATTATTTCACTTTAGTCACTCAGATCTAATTCAACAGGTCATACTAATAACATGGCTGCATGATACTGTCCTGTAAATACAGATGGAGCAAAGGTAACCTTAAGGGTCTGTGCACACGTTGTGGATTTTCCTGAAGATCCGCAGCGGTTTGCAGCAGTTTTACATCAGGTTCACAGTACCATGTAAGCCTATGGAAAACCAAATCCGCTGTGCCCATGGTGCGGAAAATCCCGCGCGGAATGTCTGCGGTTTATTTTTCACAGCATGTCAATTCTTTGTGCATTTTATACCTGCTCCTCAACAGGAATCTGCAGGTGTAAAACTACAGGTGAAATCTGCACAAAAAAAGCACGAAATCCGCAGGTAATCCGCAAGTAAAACGCAGGATTATTTGACACCTTCCTTGACATTGATCAATGGCTTGTGTGTAAGAGGGTGGTGCTGTTATGGACAGTAAGGAACATGCTGTCACTTTAAGAGGCTGCACCCCCTTGTCTGGCGTGATGGAATGTTCTGCTTCTCCCCTGCGATAATCGTTGTAATGAACTAGTCGGTGCAGAGTGCAGGTGTGGAGCTGGAGCAGCGTTTGTGAGCGGAGGCTGCTGCAGAGAGCACTTTGGTGCTGATAGCTGAAAGAGAGAAGAACTGTGTCCTGATATAGCTGCAAGAGAGCCGCGATGATACAGAGAAAGGGATTTACAGTTTACAGGACCATCCCTAGGATCCAGAAGCAAGGAGAAGATTTCGGCTGTACTGAAGCCAGCACACATAAGATACCGACTGGGGAAGCTCGTCCAATTCGAGAACGATACCAGCAGATCCCGCCCAAGATGTATCGAGAGGTGAAAACATTACTGAGGCAGATGCTGGATTCAGGAGTGGTGCGGAGTAGTCAGAGCCCTTGGGCAGCCCCGGTGGTGCTCGTCAAGAAAAAGGATGGGACCATCCAGTTCTGTGTAGATTACAGGAAACTCAATGCCTGCACTGTTCGAGACTCGTATCCATTGCCCCGCATCGAGGAATCCTTGACAGCGTTGGGGAAAGCCAAGTACTTCTCCACCCTGGATCTAGCAAGCGGATACCGGCAAGTAGCCGTAGCAGAGAAAGACGAGAAGACCGCCTTCATCCTCCCTATGGGGCTGTTCGAGTTTAACCGGATGCCCTTCGGGCTCTCCAATGCTCCAGGCACATTTCAACGGCTGATGGAAAAGTGTTTGGGAGACTTAAATTTTGAGGCTACCCTGATCTATCTGGATGACATCATTGTGTTTTCGGCCTCATTCGAAGAACACACTGCTCGCAACGCCACTTGAAGCGATGGCCGGGGACCACCACGGTGCAGGAAGACTACTGTACACAAGATGAGGTGCAAGCAACAAAGGGTAGATTTATTGGAAGGCAAGGAATGAAGGGTATGAGGAAGATGCAAACAGGGGTATGCAATGGCAACAGACAATTTACAAGAGTAATAAACTTTATCTTTTCCGTAAAATAGCTCCAGCTATAACAGACTCAAAATATGTCTAACAAGCAAATGTAAACAATAAACGAGTGATGATGCTACTCTACGTATAACCTCCCTGGCCTTTACTAAGCAGGCCACACGGCTCCCGTATACTAACTATTGAAGCCTACACTAGGCCCTAATAGGTGCACCAAACAGAAACAAACTCACGGTGATGTTGGAGAATCAGGTCCAGTCCCAGGGGGGCCCCCAGCAGTCTAATACATTGGTGTGCACGGCTTTCTGTCAGCTCTGTGAAACGTGGTCTTCTCCTTGCTTCTGGATCCTAGGGATGCTCCTGGAGACTGTAAATCCCTTTCTCTGTATCTTCGTGGCTCTCTTGCAGCTATATCAGGACACAGTTCTCTCTTTCAGCTATCAGCACAACAAGTCCTCTCTCCAGCAGCCTCAACTCACACACGCTGCTCCAGCTCCACACCTGCACTCTGCACCGACTAGTTCATTACAACGATTATCGCAGGGGAGAAGCAGAACATTTCATCACGCCAGACAAGGGGGTGCAGCCTCTTAAAGTGACAGCGTGTTCCTTACTGTCCATAACAGCACCACCCTCTTACATGCCTCCCTTCTTAATGATGGTCGTCCTGGGCCATCACAGCATCAGGGTCAAAGCGTAATGGAGGAATGTGCAATGCGTAAACAGCACCTATAGAGGAGGCAACAAAGGTGTAAAAACAGACAGAGCACACTGTTCTACATATCGGACTGGTGGAACCCCCGCATTAGACCTCTGTGATCTCCGAAGATCTTGGCTCTCAGGCAAGGCTTGACTATCTTCCAGAGGAACACTTGTTGCTGGAGACATTGTGAGCTCTTGTCTGGTCTCGTCCTCGCATGGCGGTACTTTTTTTGTTTATTGCTCCTCTTCTTTCCAGAGCCATAATTTTTCTGTCAATATGGCCATGTGAAGGCTTGTCTTTTGCGGGACAAGTTCTACTTTTGAACTACACCATTGGCTTTACCATGTCGTGTAACAGAAAATGTGAAAAAATTCAAAATGCGATGAAATTGCAAAAAAGTGCAATCCCACACTTGTTTTTGCTTGGCTTTTTTGCTAGGTTCACTAAATGCTAAGGCTGTGTGCACACGTTGCAGATTTGATTGCAGATCCTCAGCGTTTTTTGCCGCACGGAAATGCATCAAATCCGCAGTGTAGTGCACAACCAATGTAAGCCTATGCGAGCCGCAGACTTGTTGTGCACATGCTGCGGAAAAAGCCGCACCGAAATGTGGTTTTTTTTTCTGCAGCGTGTCACTTCCTTTGTGCCGAAATGCAGCGTTTCTGCACCCATAGACTTGCATTGAGTCAGGCACATCCGCAGCAAAACGGCAGATGTAAAAAAAGATCTGCAGTTTTGCTGCAGATGTGGGTCTGAGAAACGCTGCAGTTCAGGAGGACGGAAATGTGTGGACGGAATGTGGGCGGTGACTGTGTGCATGTATGTGTGTGTGGGACTGTTTGGGTGTGTGCAGGACTGTTTGGGTGTGTGCAGGGCTGTTCGGATGTGTGCGGGGCTGTTCGGATGTATGCGGCGCTGTGCGGGGCTGTTTGGGTGTGTGCGGGACTGTTCGGGTGTGTGCGGGTGTGTGCGAGGCTGTTCAGGTGTGTGCGGGACTGTTCGGGCGTATGGGGGGCTGTTCATGTGTGTGCGAGGCTGTTTAGGTGTGTTCAGGACTGTTCGGGTGTGTGCGGGGCTCTTCGGGTGTGTGTGGCGCTGTGCGGGTGTGTGCCTGGCTGTTCGGGTGTGTACGGGACTGTTCGGGTGTGTGCGGGGGGTCTTTTGGGGTGTGTGTACAGGCATCATCCGATGGGACTACAAGTATGCAGCATCCAATCTGCAGCTAAGGCTACTTTCACACTAACGTTGGTACGAGGCCTTTGCCATGCGCCGGCCCGATGTACCGACGCAACCTGTGAAAAAAATGAACAACGGGGGCAGCGGATGCAGTTTTTCAACGCATCCGCTGCCCCATTGTAAGGTCCGGGGAGGAGGGGGTGGAGTTACGGCCGCGCATGCGCGGTCGGAAATGGGGGACACAATGCACAAAAAACGTTACATGTAACTTTTTTGTTTCGATGGTCTGCCAAAACAAGACGCATCCGTCGCACGACGGATGCGACGTGTGGCGATACGTCGCAATGTGTTGCTAATGCAAGGCTATGTAGAAAAAAAGCATCCTGCAGGCAACTTTGCAGGATGCGTTTTTCTCCAAAACTACGCATTGCGACGTCCGTCACACGACGCTAGTGTGAAAGTAGCCTAATTTGGATGTAATCCGGACAGTGGACACACACCCTACACTAGCCATACATGTATCAATAGATATATCTATCCAGATATACAGTCATGGCCAAAAGTATTGACACCCCTGCAATTCTGTCAGATTATACTCATTTTCTTCCTGAAAATGATTACAAACACAAATTATTTGGTATTATTATCTTCATTTAATTTGTCTTAAATGAAAAAACACAAAAAGAATTGTCCTAAAGCCAAATTGGATATAGTTCAACACCAAACATAAAAAAGGGGGTGGACAAAAGTATTGGCACTGTTCAAAAAATCATGTGATGCTTCTCTAATTTGTGTAATTAACAGCATCTGTAACTTACCTGTGGCACCTAACAGGTGTTGGCAATAACTAAATCACACTTGCAGCCAGTTGACATGGATTAAAGTTGACTCAACCTCTGTCCTGTTTTCTTGTGTGTACCACATTGAGCATGGAGAAAAGAAAGAAGACCAAAGAACTGTCTGAGGACTTGAGAAACCAAATTGTGAGGAAGCATGAGCAATCTCAAGGCTACAAGTCCATCTCCAAAGACCTGAATGTTCCTGTGTCTACCGTGCGCAGTGTCATCAAGAAGTTTAAAGCCCATGGCACTGTGGCTAACCTCCCTAGATGTGGACGGAAAAGAAAAATTGACAAGAGATTTCAACGCAAGATTGCGCGGATGTTGGATAAAGAACCTCGACTAACATCCAAACAAGTTCAAGCTGCCCTGCAGTCCGAGGGTACAACAGTGTCAACCCGTACTATCCGTCGGCGTCTGAATGAAAAGGGACTGTATGGTAGGAGACCCAGGAAGACCCCACTTCTTACCCCGAGACATAAAAAAGCCAGGCTGGAGTTTGCCAAAACTTACCTAAAAAAGCCTAAAATGTTTTGGAAGAATGTTCTCTGGTCAGATGAGACAAAAGTAGAGTTTTTTGGGCAAAGGCATTAACATAGAGTTTACAGGAGAAAAAAAGAGGCATTCAAAGAAAAGAACACGGTCCCTACAGTCAAACATTGTGGAGGTTCCCTGATGTTTTGGGGTTGCTTTGCTGCCTCTGGCACTGGACTGCTTGACCGTGTGCTTGTCATTATGAAGTCTGAAGACTACCAACAAATTTTGCAGCATAACGTAGGGCCCTGATTCCCATAGAACACCTGTGGAGAGATCTAAAAATGGCAGTTTGGAGAAGGCACCCTTCAAATATCAGGGACCTGGAGCAGTTTGCCAAAGAAGAATGGTCTAAAATTCCAGCAGAGCATTGTAAGAAACTCATTGATGGTTACCGAAAGCGGTTGGTCGCAGATATTTTGGCTAAAGGTTGTGCAACCAAGTATTAGGCTGAGGGTGCCAATACTTTTGTCTGGCCCATTTTTGGAGTTTTGTGTGAAATGATCAATGTTTTGCTTTTTGCTTCATTCTCTTTTGTGTTTTTTCATTTAAGACAAATTAAATGAAGATAATAATACCAAATAATTTGTGTTTGCAATAATTTACAGGAAGAAAATGAGTATTATCCGACAGAATTGCAGGGGTGTCAATACTTTTGGCATGACTGTATCTATAGATATATGAATAGATAGATGTATGCATCTATGGATCTATCTATATGTAGATCTGTCTATCCATTTCATCTATCATCTATCTGGCTATCTGTGCATGTAATGGAGTGTGGGTTGGACAAATGTAAAAGAGGAGGACAATAATGACATCACAAATCTTTTTTTTGTTGTTCAATAATACATCTTTATTTAGCTTACAAAAACACACAAAAACACATAAAACCGTGCAAAAGCCGCACCAAAAACAAATTAAAAAATGCATCAAAACCACACAAAAAAATGCACCAAAAACTGCTTTAAAATTGCACCAAAAAAAGTATCAAAACCACAACAAAAACTGCATCAAAAATGCATCAAAACTGCACCAAATACTGCATCAAAACCGCACCAAAAACTGCATCAAAACTGCACCAAAGACTGCACCAAAAAGGTGCAAAAAAACGAACCAAAAATGCATCAAAACCGCGCAAAAAATGCACCAAAAACCAGACCAAAAACTGCATGGAAAGTGCATCAAAACCTGATTCAAAACCCCGTAAAAAAAATCAACCAAAAACTAATTTAAAAATGCATCAAAACTGTACAAAAAAATGCACCAAAAACTGCACCAAAAACGCATCAAAACCTGCATCAAAACCGCACCAAAAACTGCATCAAAACCGCACCAAAAACTGCATCAAAAACGCATCAAAACTGCACCAAAAACTGCATCAAAACCACGCAAATGACGCACGAAAAAATGGATAAAAACGCATCAAAACCTGAATTAAAACCCCGCAAAAAACACACCAAAAACAAATTAAAAAATGCATCAAAACCGTGCAAAAAACTTTCTTTTTGCAAAAAAAACGCATCAAAACTGCACCAAAAACTGCATCAAAACCACACCAAAAACTGCATCAAAAATGCATCAAAACTGCATGAAAAGCGCACCAAAAACTGGACCAAAAACTGCATAAAAACGCATAAAAAACGGAATCAAAAACGTGCAAAAATGTACCAAATACTGCACCAAAACTGCATCAAAACCACACCAAAAACGCAACAAATCCGCTAAAAAACGCATCAAAAACGCAGCTGCAATTTCTGCAAGGAGATGCAGATTTTGTGCAGAAAATTCTGCACCCAAATCTGCAACGTGTGCACACAGCCTAAAACTGACCTGCCATTATGATTCTCTAGGTCATTACGAGTTCATAGACACCAAACATGTCTAGGTTCTCTTTTATCTAAGTGGTAAAAGAAATTCCAAAATTTGCTTAAAAATAAAATAATTGCGCCATTTTCCGATACCCGTAGCGTTTATAATTTCTGAGATATCGGGTTGGGTGAGGGCTAATTTTTTGCGTACCGAGCTGACGTTTTTAATGATACCACTTTTGTGCAGATACGTTCTTTTGATCGCCTGTTATTGTATTTTAATGCAATGTCGCGGCTAACAAAAAACATAATTTTGGCTTTTGAATTTTTTTTCTCGCTACGTCGTTTAACGATCATGTAAAATTTTTTTATTGAAAACAGCTGACATGTTGCGGCTTTGATGTGGGCTCACCGCCGAAGCCCACATCAAAGCGGGGGATACTGCCAGCTGACGTACTATTCCGTCAGCTGGCAGAAAGGGGTTAATGATCAATATGTTTCAGTTAAAAAAAAAAAAAAATTAAATGGCGTGGGCTCCCGCGCAATTTTCTGTGCCAGAGGGGGAAAGCTGATGGCCTGGGGCCAATATTTGTAGCCTGGGAAGGGGGTAATACCCTTGCCCTCTCTAGGCTATGAATATCAGCCCGTAGCTGTCTGCGTATCCTTTCTGGCTATAAAATATAGGGGGACCCCACGTCAT
Source organism: Ranitomeya imitator (assembly GCF_032444005.1). Classification (NCBI taxonomy): domain Eukaryota; kingdom Metazoa; phylum Chordata; class Amphibia; order Anura; family Dendrobatidae; genus Ranitomeya; species Ranitomeya imitator. The sequence continues at coordinate 723,764,945 of NC_091284.1, forward strand.
TTTTTTGGTGGTCCCCTTATTTTAATAGCCAGTAAATGCTACGCAGACAGCTGCGGGCTGATATTCATAGCCTAGAGAGGGCAAGGGTATTACCCCCTTCCCAGGCTACAAATATCCATGGATATTGCCCCCCCCTTCCCCAGCTACAAATATCAGTCCGCAGCCACCCCAGGAATGGCGCATCTGTAAGATGTGCCAATTCCGGCACTTAGCCCCTCTCTTCCCACTCCCGTGTAGTGGTGGGATATGGGGTAATAAGGGGTTAATGTCACCTTGCTATTGTAAGGTGACATTAAGCCGGGTTAATAATGGAGAGGCGTCAATAAGACGCCTATCCATTATTAATCCTACAGTAGTGAAAGAGTTAAAAACAAAATAAGACACAGCCAGAAAAAAGTATTTTAATATTCTTAATTTAACCAAACTTACCATACTCGATCACCTGCAAAAAATTAAAAATAATAAACCGTATACTCACTTTCTGCCATCGTCCAATTAATAATGAGTGTCCCACGACGATCTCCCCTATAGAACAGTGACATCGTGTGATGTCACTGCTCTATAGGACCTCCAGTGACACACTGACAGGAGACAATGGCTCCTGCAGTGCATCACTGAGAGGTTACTATAGTTCACTGGTCTCACTTTATGGCAATTGCTGCGTGGGAACTTTGTCACACAGCAATGCCAAAAGTGAAACTAGGGACTATTTTCCCTACATTGTGGGGAATACATTCTGGAAGGATACCTTCCATCATTGTATTCCTGAGCCCCTGGAGAGTGGTCGCATCAGCTGATGCTGCTGCTCTCCACGGGAGATCATCGTGGGACACTCGTTTTAACTGGATATCTGTGGATCAGAGAGTATAGTGTTTGATTATTATTTTAATATTTTTTACAGTTGACACTGGCTTCGGGGATCAAAGTGACAAGTGATGGTGAGTATGTACTCTATGTTTAATGTACTGTATGTCTGTATGTATGTTGTATGTAATGTACTGTATGTACTGTATGTCGCATGTTGCATGTCGCATGTTGCATGGTGTCACATGTTGTCGCATGTCACATGTCTTCGCATGGTGTATATTGCATGTCGCATGGTGTATGTTGTATGTCTGTATGTAGTATGTTGTATGTACTGTATATGTGTGTATGTGTTTTTTTTTTACATTCAACACATTAGCTGGATGATGGGACTACTACTGTCCCATCATTGGCTAATTGGTCACTCACTGCCACTGTAGCAGGCATAGCCCAATGGGACTTGTAGTCCCATCGGACGATGCCTGCACAGAGAGACACACACACCAATGATACCCCCCACCGGAAGCAGACCCCAGCACGGCCCGCAGACCACAGCACTGCCCGGCGCCCGCACATCCCAGCGCAGGAACTTTTTTTCTGCACGCCAGAAAATTGGTCAGCGACGCATCCTGCGCTGCCCATCACTGGCTACAATGGAAGCCTATGTGCGCAGGATGTGTAGCTGACTGTGAAAAGCAGGAATCCAGCGACGGTCCCACCTATTCAAACTGAGCATGCGTGGAAGAATTTCCCATCAGGGAAATTCTCTCTCGCTTGCTCTCTTTCTCTTTTTACTATTGATGCTGCCCATGCAGCATCAATAGTAACAAGATATAATGTTAAAAATAATAAAAAAAAATAAAAAATCGCAGTATTCTCACTTACCGGTGTCCCGCGCAGCATCACCGATGCTCCCGGCAGCTATGCCGTCCCAGCTAGCGTTCCTAGTAATACAGTACATTGCGAAATCTCATGAGAAGTCGCGGTCTTGAGAGACCGCGACTTCTCGCGAGATTTTGCAATGTATTACTAGGAACGCTAGCTGTGGGGAGCATCGCTGCGTGGGACGACGGTAGGTGAGAATACTGCATTTTTTTTTTTTTTTTTTTACTTGGTTTGTGTTGTGTATGTGTTTTTGTAGCGTAAAACCGCTGCGAAGACGCATACACAACAGGTACACATAGGCTCAACAGGTCCGTCAGAAAGACGGGCCCAGTGCACACGTTTTCCACAATCTGCACAGGATCCGTCATTTCAACGTCTTTACAGATCCTGTGCAGATTTGAAAGACGGAAGTGTGGAAGAAGCCTTAGTGATGCACACGTGTTCTTGGCTCCTCTTATCCAGCTGATCCTGGTGAGAGTTGTAATGCAGTCATGTGTGTGTGTATTAGAATCTGTATATGTGAGCCTTATGCAGCCTCCGTATAGCATATTGTGAAGTGAGGCATATTGAGCTCTGTGTCCTCCAATTTATTGATAATGCTCTTTGCTCTGCATATAGATAGATAGATGCATTTCCGTATGGAGCAGGGTAGTGCTAGTAGCATTTCTGTATTATGCACCCTGCATCACTCTTTGCTGTAATGACCCAGTTACTGATGTAATTGCACCCTGTATCATGCTGCTGTTGCTGAGACGTGCCAGTACTGATATGCTGTTTATTCTTTGAAGTTTTTACCAATATCATCCACTATTATCGTCCACCATTATTGTTCACTAGTGTTGAGCATTCCGATACCGCAAGTATCGGGTATCGGCCGATATTTGCGGTATCGGAATTCCGATACCGAATTCCGATACTTCCCGCGTATCGGATACCGGAATCGGAAGTTCCCAGAATTCAAATTGAACGCAGCAGCCAATGAGGAATGAATGAAAGTGTGGGCACATCCTGTTTAGCATGGTGGGCATGTAAGTACTGGCAAGGCTGGGATTGGCTGCTGAAATGATGTCACTCTGCACTATAAAAAAGCGCTGCCGCCATTTTGCGCTCACTCTGCTGTGATTTCAGTTAGGGACAGGACGCTGTGTTCTAACTGAGGGCCAGTTGAGCTAGCTAATTGCTTTATTTTCCTTTCCAAAGGCTAATTTAGCAAAACGCTGTGTGTTCTTCACTGTTCACCTTGCTCTTGCCTTGCAGCGCTATTTTAACAGCGTTCTGCAAGGTCTCTGTGTGTGTGTGTGTGCAGCTCACTCTGTAGTCTGTGTGCAGCCATATACCCGGTTGTATTCAGCTCAGGGGGGGTTCACACTGCCTCACACAGTTGTTCTTTTTTGCTCTTAGTGCAGCCTGCTGCACATTTTTTCTCAAATTTCCTATTAGTGTTTTTCCACCAGTCTCCAGCTCTATTGTGGAAAAACACTACATAGGATAACCTAGAGGGGGATTTTAGGGCCTTGCAGCGCCGTTTACGGCTGTCTGCACGGTCTCCGTGTGAGCCCAGCTCGCCCTGCAGTCTGTGTGCAGCCATAGCCGGTTGGATTCAGCTCAGGGTTCGTTACTGGCTCATACCTTGAGAAAAATTTTCCTTTTTTTCAAATAGTGCAGCCTGTTTAAAATTTGAAAAAAAAATTCCTATTAGTGTCTTTCCACTCGTATCCATCTAAATAGTGGAAAAACACTATATAGGATAACCTAGAGGAGGGTTTTTTGGCCTTGCAGCGCCGTTTACGGCTGTCTGCACGGTCTCCGTGTGAGCCCAGCTCGCCCTGTAGTCTGTGTGCAGCCATAGCCGGTTGGATTCAGCTCAGGGTTCGTTACTGGCTCATACCTTGAGAAAAATTTTCCTTTTTTTTCAAATAGTGCAGCCTGTTTAAAATTTGAAAAAAAAAAAATCCTATAAGTGTCTTTCCACTCGTATCCAGCTAAATAGTGGAAAAACACTATATAGGATAACCTAGAGGAGGGTTTTTTGGCCTTGCAGCGCCGTTTACGGCTGTCTGCACGGTCTCCGTGTGAGCCCAGCTCGCCCTGTAGTCTGTGTGCAGCCATAGCCGGTTGGATTCAGCTCAGGGTTCGTTACTGGCTCATACCTTGAGAAAAATTTTCCTTTTTTTGAAATAGTGCAGCCTGTTTAAAATTTGAAGAAAAAAAAATTCCTATTAGTGTCTTTCCACCAGTCTCCAGCTCAATTGTGGAAAAACACTACATAGGATAACCTAGAGGGGTTTTTTTGGGCCTTGCAGCGCCGTTTACGGCTGTCTGCACGGTCTCTGTGTGAGCGCAGCTCGCCCTGTAGTCTGTGTGCAGCCATAGCCGGTTGGATTCAGCTCAGGGTGCGTTACTGCCTCATACCTTGAAAAACAATTTCCTTTTTTTCAAATAGTGCAGCCAGTTTAAAATTTGAAAAAAAAAATTCCTATTAGTGTCTTTCCACTTGTATCCAGCTAAATAGTGGAAAAACACTATATAGGATAACCTAGAGGAGGGTTTTTTGGCCTTGCAGCGCCGTTTACGGCTGTCTGCACGGTCTCCGTGTGATTTAAACTAGCTCTGTAGCCCGATCTGCACCAAAAAAAAAGTTAAGTTCACCAAACACAACTTAACACTTGTGTAGGCCACATTTGAAAAATAATAAAGTTTAGTCCACAATTTACAACATTAGTGTTTCTTACACCTGTTAGGAGGAGCATTACAGGAATAAGCACACTAAGGCCTTAGTACTTTTCTGCTTATCTTTATCTGTCAACCAAGATGAAGAGGGCAGGGAGTAAGGCACGTGGGCGTGGGCGCGGAGCAGGGAGAGGAGCAGGGAGAGGACGTGGTGATTCTGTGCCTGCTGCGGGCGCCGGTGACTCGTCGTCACTCAGTTTCAGCAGGGAACAGTCCTTCATGCGCAGCTTTGTCGGAGAGCGCCGTGCACCGCTGCTGCGTGAAGACCAAATTGAAGCCGTTGTCGGGTGGATGGCAGCTAACGCCTCGGCATCGACTTCAGTTAGTGCCACATCCTCTCAGGCACAGAGCACTGGAGAGCAGCCATCTGTCTCTTCACCACCTGCCAAATTGGCCAGGCAGTCAGAGAGCCCAGGACAGGAGCCGTCTCTACTTCTGTTCTCTGAATCTCTTGGCTTGGAAACAGGGGGCCAGCCAAGCAGCATTGGAGAAATGGAAGAAGAGGCAGTGTGCAGTGATGCCCAACACCTTTTTCTCTCTGACTCTGAAGAGGCAGGTGGGCCAGTGCCTCCGGTGACCACAGCGCAGTACGCATCTGATGATGAAACTCAGGTGCCGCTTTCTCGTGCGTACTGTGCTGCTGAGACTACCCAGGAGGAGGAGTTGGTGGCAGAGGGTAGTGGAGATGATGAGGTCCTTGACCCATCGTGGCGTGAGGAACAGGAAGGTGGTGGGAGCAGCTCAGAGGAAGAGCTTCCTCTTACGGGCCAAAGAGGGAGAGGGAGGGGGAAGACTGCGGAGCCTGTAGCCTCCACTTTGGCACCCGTTAGGAGCCTGTCTCTTTCCAAAGCCAAAAAGGGCGCTCCCAAGACTTGCAGTGCCTGGTCCTTTTTTGACACAGTTGCAGATGACATTTGTTTTGTCAAATGCAAGCTGTGTCATCATAAAGTAAAAAGAGGGAAAAATGTCAGCAACCTCAATACCACAAATATGTGGAAACATGTGCGGACCAGGCACGCGGTGGAGTTACAGAAACACACTGAAGATGTAGGCCAACCAACAGCGGCAGCTACCACCTCTTCAGCTCGTGTTGCCTCTTCCTCCAGCTCACGCACAGCTGGTTTGGCTTCCTCCCAGAGACCTTGTGTAATTCCACCCACAGCATCACCTCCCCAGTCATCCTCACACTCCCAGTCTACTCTACAGCCATCGGTAGTACAGGCATGGGAGAAAAGGCGGGCATTCTCGGCCAACCACCCCCGAGCACAGGCTCTGAATGCAGGCATTGCCAAACTGTTGTCCCTGGAAATGCTCTCGTTCAGGCTGGTGGAGACTGACAGCTTCCGTGACTTGATGGCATTGGCAGTCCCACAGTACAAGGTGCCCAGCCGCTTTTACTTCAGCAGGCAGGCTGTCCCTGCCCTGCACAGGCATGTTGAGGCAAACATAAAACATGCGCTACTGAACGCCGTCAGTAGCAAGGTCCACCTCACCACCGATGCGTGGACCAGTCAGCATGGACAGGGGCGATATGTTTCCCTCACTGCCCATTGGGTTAATGTTGTTGAGCCAGGTACAGATCGTGCGAGTGGCGCAGGACGTGTCCTGCCCACTCCAAGGATTGCAGGAATCCAGTCTGTACGCATCGACTCCTCCTCTTACACCAGTTCCTCTGATTCCTCTCTGCAGGATCCGTCACAGTCCACCCCCACATGGACCCGTGAACGTTTACCTATGACCGACATGAGGACAGCCGTGGCCAAACGTCAGCAGGCCGTCTTGAAACTAGTTTCATTGGGGCATCGAAGCCACACAGCGTAGGAGCTCTGGAATGCCATCAAGCAGGAGAGCGATGTGTGGTTACTGCCAGCGAATCTCCAGCCAGGCATGGTAGTGTGTGACAATGGCCGAAATCTGGTGGCAGCTTTGGCCCTTGGCAACCTCACTCACATCCCATGTCTGGCACATGTGCTCAATTTGGTTGTGCAGAGTTTTCTGAGGGACTATCCGGATCTTGATGCCCTGCTGCACAAGGTCCGCCTAGAGTGTGCTCACTTGCGGCGTTCCAGCTTGGCCAGATCCCGCATTGCTGCTCTGCAGCGCAGATTCCGCCTTCCGGAACACCGCATCATATGTGACCTACCTACCCGGTGGAATTCCACGTTACATATGTTGGAGCGGTTGTGTGAGCAGCAGCAAGCAGTTATGGAGTACCAGCTGCATCAGGCGCAAAGAAGTCGCAGTCAGCGCCGATCAGACTTCACAACCACAGAGTGGGCCACTCTGAAGGACGTCTGCCAGGTTTTGCGTCCTTTTGATTATTCCACGCGGATGGCAAGTGCAGATGATGCACTAGTCAGCATGACTGTCCCCCTTATCTGCCTGCTTCAGCAAACTTTGCAAGGGTTAAGGGATGATGTGGTGGAAGAGGTGGAGGATGAGGAGTCACCTTTTCCATCAGCTTCTGGAGAGTCAGCGCCACGTGGTTCCTCACAAAGGGGTACGCAGGGGCCAATTTGTGAGGAGGATGAGGAGGAGTCAATGGACGAGGAAGAGCTCCGTCCAGAGGAGGGAGCGACACAATTGTCCAGTGGTCAGTGTGTACAGCGAGGGTGGGGTGATGACGAGCGGGCAGAGATCATGTCTCAAGCAGGGGACAGCGATTCTGGGCCGGTTGGCACTCTGCAGCACATGGTGGATTTTATGCTGCAGTGCCTGAGAAATGACCGCCGCATCGACCACATTCTCAACATGCCTGATTATTGGGTGTTCACCCTCCTCGATCCTCGCTACCGGGACAACGTCAAAAGCCTCATCCCTGCGTTGACCCGGGAGCGTAAATTGCGGGAGTACCACGACACACTGGTGAATTCCATCATCTTCTCCTGTCCAACTGAGAGGAGTGCTGCTAGTGCTTTACAAAGCAGCTCAGTGCGTTGAGGCAGTGGGGGAGGCTCTGCCCAAAGAGGGAGCAGAAGCAGTGCCTCTGCCCAAGGCAAGCCGAGTATGGCACAACTCTGGCACACTTTTGTGTGCCCGCCCCAAATGTCTACACCATCACCGGCGGCTCCAGTCAGCAGGAGGCAACGGTTCCGTCAGATGGTGACAGACTACATGGCTTGCCCTCTTACTGTACTCCCCGACGGCTCTTCCCCGTTCAAGTTTTGGGTCTCTAAGCTGGATACATGGCCAGAGCTAAGTCAGTATGCATTGGAGGTGCTGGCTTGCCCTGCGGCTAGTGTCTTATCGGAACGTGTCTTTAGTGCCGCAGGTGGTGTACTAACAGACCGTCGCATGCGACTATCCTCCGATAACGTTGACCGGCTTACTTTCCTGAAAATGAACCAGGCCTGGATCTCGCAGGAATTTGCCACTCCTCTGCCTGATTAATTAATTGGGTGTCATCCAGGTCTTCTGCTGTGTTCATCTTTCTACCACCTGAAATGCTATTCCTGGGCTCCAACACCGCCAGTTGCGGCTCAGAAGTGCAGGCTGCACAGTCAAAACATACGACCCAGTGTTATTGGGTTTCAGTAACGTCAGCTGATCCCCAGCTGTGTAGCCGGCAATGTGTCCTGCGACCGCTACGCTGGCACAACAACCTGAATGTAAGGGAACCTGCCCTCCCCCCCCCCCGTCGTTTGTTACTGAAAGAGCCATCTTGTGCAGCAGTAATGCTGCACAAGGAAAAGGTAGCTATTTTTTTTGGGCTCCTTGCACACGCAGAACTTAACACTTATAAAATGTGTTCACTGATACCGTTATACCGTCCCAGAGCTGGGACTTTCCTTCGTAATGTGACGCAGCACAGCCGTCATTCCTACCCCCTTGGTGCCATGCGCTGCCTCCTCAGCGTTGTTTTAAGCTGTCACGGAGCCTGCGCTGTTCTGTTATCCCTTGGCCATGCCCTATTTGCGCTGCCTGTCTTCTGACATAATTTGGTGTCAGGCTGGCTGCGCCTGTGCGGCCGCGCTGCCATAGATCCCGCCTCGCAGTGTCTTCTGATTGAGTCACACTGCGGGCCTGGGATCCATGGGCATGCGCAGTGCATATCTTCCCCTTGGGCTCTCGCTCATTTCCCTCCGCCTTCTTTAGACTGTGCGCCGTCAGCTGATCCCTAATAGCATGCCACGGCCGTGACAACGCACAGTCTGAAGAAGAGGGAAGGAGGGGAGTGAGAGTCGAGGATATGCACTGTGCATGCCCATGGATCCAAGGCCCGCAGTGGGATTACGTTAGACGAGACTGCGAGGTGGGATCTGGAGCAGCGTGGACGCACAGGCACTGACAGCCTGACACCAAATTATGTCAGAAGACAGGCAGCGCTAATTGGGCATGGCCAAGGGATAACAGAACAGCGCAGGCTCCGTGACAGCTTAAAACAACGCTGAGGAGGCAGCACACGGCACCAAGGGGATAGGAATGACAGCTGTGCTGTGTCCCATTACGAAGGAAATTCGCACCTCCGTGATGGTTTAACGGTATAAGGGGACACATTTTTAGTGTTTACTTCTGTGTTTGCAAGGAGCATAATTAAAAGAGCAACCTTTTCCTTTTGCATCCTTAGCGCTGCACAAGATGGCTCTTTCAGCTACAAACGTCTTGGGGGGGGGTTAAAGGTTCCCTTTCAACTTGCTCCAATCAGGCTTCGGCCTACACTCTGTTCCTCTGCTCCTCCTGCTGTCCCTGGGCTCTAACACCGCCAGTTGGTGCCTGGAAGTGCTGTGTGCACAGTCAACAGTCGCTCCTCTGTTATTGGGGTTCAGTAACGTCAGCTGATCCCCAGCTGTGTGTGCGGTAATACCTCCAATCTGCTCCTCCTGCTGTCCCTGGGCTCTAACACCGCCAGTTGGTGCCTGGAAGTGCTGTGTGCACAGTCAACAGTCGCTCCTCTGTTATTGGGGTTCAGTAACGTCAGCTGATCCCCAGCTGTGTGTGCGGTAATACCTCCAATCTGCTCCTCCTGCTGTCCCTGGGCTCTAACACCGCCAGTTGGTGCCTGGAAGTGCTGTGTGCACAGTCAACAGTCGCTCCTCTGTTATTGGGGTTCAGTAACGTCAGCTGATCCCCAGCTGTGTATCCGGCAACGTGTCATGCGACCGCCATGCTGGCACAACTAAAATGTAAGGGGACCTGTCCCCCCCCCCACCCAGGCGTTTGTTACTGAAAGAGCCACCATGTGCAGCACTAATACTGCACAAGGGAAAGGTCGCTCTTGAAATTATGCTCCTTGGAAACGCTGAACTACACACTCATGTAATGTGTCCCCTCACACCGTCCAACCGTCCCAGAGGTGGGACTTTCCTTTGTAATGTGACGCAGCACAGCCGTCATTGCTACCCCCTTGGCACCGTGCGCTGCCTCCTTAGCGTTGTTTGATTCCGTCATGGACCCTGCACTGTTATGTTATCCCTTGGCCATGCACAGTTTGCGCTGCCCGTCCTCTGACATCATTTGTTGTCGTCCTGGCTGCGCCTGTGCGTCCACGCTGCCCGAAATCCCACCTCGCAGTGTCGTCTAATGTGATCCCACAGTGGGCCTGGTATCCATGGCCATGCGCAGTGCATATACTAGCCTCTCATTCCCCTTCTTCATGCTTCTTCAGACTAGGCGGCGTCAGCTGATCCCTAATAGCATGCCACGGCCGTGACGCCGCACAGTCTGAAGAAGCATGAAGGAGGTGAGTGAGAGGCGATGATATGCACTGCGCATGCCCATGGATCCCTGGCCCACAGTGGGATTACATTTGATGACACTGCAAGGTTGGATCTCGGGCAGCTTTGACGCACAGGCACTGCCAGCCTGACACCTAAATGATGTCAGAAGACGGGCACCGCTAACTGTGCATGGCCAAGGGATAACATTACAGCGCGGGCTCCGTGACAGAACCAAACAACGTTGAGGAGGTGGCGCACGGCACCAAGGGGGTTGGAATGACGGCTGTGCTGTGTCACATTACAAAGGAAAGTCCCACTTCCGGGATGGTTTGACGGTGTGAGGGGACACATTATATGAGTGTGTACTTCAGCTTTTGCAAGGAGCATTATTTTCGGAGCCACCATTTTCCATGTGCAGTATTACTGCTGTACAAGATGGCTCTTTCAGCAACAAATGCCTGGGGGGGGGTTAAAGGTTCCCTTTACACTTGCTCCACTGCAGGCTTCGGCCTACACTCTGCTCCTCTTTGATTCCCTGGGTTTCAACACTGTCAGTTGACACCTGGAAGTGTTGTCTACACAGAAAAAACACTAGGTGATGTGTCAGTGCGGTTCAGCACCGCCAGCTGTTCCCCTGCTGTGTAGTCGGCATCGTGTCCAGCACAAGCCACGCTGGCACAACCGACCAAAAGCTTCCACCAGTGCAGGCTTCGGCCTACACTTTGCTCCTCTCCTCCTCCTGCTGACCCTGGGCTCAAACACCGCTAGTTTTTGCCCGGAACTGCTAGCTGCACAGAGAAAAACACCAGCCAATGTGTTAGTGGGGTTCAGCAACGCCAGCTGTTCCCCTGCTGTGTAGCTGGCAACGTGTCCTGCAAACGCCACGCAGGCACATGAACTGAAATTGAAGGGAGCCTGGCCCCCTCTCCCCCAGGTGTTTCTATGTATAACAGCCACCTTGTACAGCAGTACTGCTGCATTTGTACAAGGTGGCTGACTTTTTATCCTTGCCCACGTGGAACTCAACACGTACAAAATGTGTCTCTTTGAGACCATTCCACTGTCCCTGAGGTGTGAGTTTCCTTTCTAATGATACGCAGCACCCCCCTTGGTAGCGCTTCCCGTCTTCTGACATCATCGGTTGGCTAGTTGCGCCTGTGCGTCCGCCCTGCCTGAATAAAATGCTCCTCGTTGTCTTAATTATTTTGACTGCGAGGGTGTGATTGATGGGCACGAGCAGTGCATATCTTCGCCTGTCTTAACTCATCTCCTTCCGCCTTCTTCAGACTGTGCAGCCTCATGGCCGCGGCATGCGAGAAGGGATCAGATGAGGCCGCCCAGTCTGAAGCAGGTGTAAGGACATGTGTGAGCGGCAAACATATTTAGTGCACCAGGGCACGAATCCTGTACAGCAACTAACAACGCTCAGGAAGCTGCGCCCATGCAAAAAGGTGTTGTTTTCGACACCTGTGCTGCTTTTCTTTAAAAAGACAAGTCACGCCTCCACTACTGTTTAACAGTATAATGGGCTAAATAGTGTACGTGTTGCATTCAGCGTGTGCAAGTAGACAAATTAATAGAGCAACCTTTTACTTGTGCAGCATTAATGCTGCAGAAGGAGTGGCTCTTGTACTTTGTAACACCTGAGGGGGGGTTAAAGGTAACCTTTGAAATTGGTTCAACTAGGCTTCGGCCTACACTCTGCTCCTCTCCTCCTCCTGCTGACCCTGGGCTCTAACAACGCTAGTTTTTGCCCGGAAATGCTAGCTGCACAGAGAAAAACGCCAGCCAATGTGTTAGTGGGGTTCAGCAACGCCAGCTGTTTCCCTGCTGTGTAGCTTGCATCGTGTCCAGCACAAGCCACGCTGGCACAACCGACCAAAAGCTGCCACCAGTGCAGGCTTCGGCCTACACTTTGCTCCTCTCCTCCTCCTGCTGACCCTGGGCTCTAACACCGCTAGTTTTTGCCCGGAACTGCTAGCTGCACAGAGAAAAACACCAGCCAATGTGTTAGTGGGGTTCAGCAACGCCAGCTGTTTCCCTGCTGTGTAGCTTGCATCGTGTCCAGCACAAGCCACGCTGGCACAACCAACCAAAAGCTGCCACCAGTGCAGGCTTCGGCCTACACTTTGCTCCTCTCCTCCTCCTCCTGCTGACCCTGGGCTCTAACACCGCTAGTTTTTGCCCGGACATGCAATCTGCACAGAGAAAAACACCAGTCAATGTGTCAGTGGGGTTCAGCAACGCCAGCTGTTCCCCTGCTGTGTAGCTTGCAACGTGACCTGCAAACGCCACGCAGGCACATGAACTGAAATTGAAGGGAGCCTGCCCCCCACCCCCAGGTGTTTCTATGTATAACAGCCACCTTGTACAGCAGTACTGCTGTATTTGTACAAGGTGGCTGACTTTTTCTCCTTGCCCACGTGGAACTCAACACGTACAAAATGTGTCTCATTAGAGACCATTACAATGTCCCTGAGGTGTGACTTTCCTTTGTAATGACACGCAGCATCACCCTTGTTAGCGCTGCCCGTCTTTTGACATCATTGGTTAGCTGGCTGCGCCTGTGCATCTCCCCTGCTCGAAACAACGCCCCTCGGTGTCTTATTTTTTTGGACAGCGAGGGTGTGATTGATGGGCATGTGCAGTGCATATGTTTGCCTGTGTTCACTCATCTCCTTCCGCCTTCTTCAGACTGGGTGTCCTCATGGCCGCGGCAGGCGATAAGGGATCAGATGAGGCCGCCCAGTCTGAAGCAGGTGTAAGGACATGTGTGAGCGTCAAACATATTTACTGCACAAGGCCACGAATCCCAGCCACGCAGTGTGATTTTTTGAAAACACACTGTGGGTCTGGGATTCATGTCCATCGCTAACCGCAACGGCCAACATAAAATGAGGTCAGAAGACAGGAAGCGCTCACAGCGCATGGCCAAGGGATCACACAATAGCGCAGACTCCTGTACAGCAAATAACAACGCTCAGGAATCTGCGCACAGCAGCTATGTGTTAATTTTGACACCTGTGCTGCATCTCCGTAAAAAGGAAAGTCACGCCTCCACTACTGTTTGACAGTATAATGGGCTAAATAGTGTACGTGTTTTATTCATCGTGTGCAAGGAGCAAATTAAATAGAGCAACCTTTTACTTGTGCAGCATTAATGCTGCACAAGGTGTGGCTCTTGTACCTTGCAACACCTGAGGGGGGGGTTAAAGGTAACCTTTGAAATTGGTTCAACTAGGCTTCGGCCTACATTCTGCTCCTCTACTCCTCCTGCTGACCCTGGGCTCTAACAACGCTAGTTTTTGCCCGGAAATGCTAGCTGCACAGAGAAAAACACCAGCCAATGTGTTAGTGGGGTTCAGCAACGCCCGCTGTTCCCCCGCTGTGTAGCCGGCATCGTGTCCAGCAAAAGCCACGCTGGCACAACCGACCAAAAGCTGCCACCAGTGCAGGCTTCGGCCTACACTTTGCTCCTCTCCTCCTCCTGCTGACCCTGGGCTCAAACACCGCTAGTTTTTGCCCGGAAATGCTAGCTGCACAGAGAAAAACACCAGCCAATGTGTTAGTGGGGTTCAGCAACGCCAGCTGTTTCCCTGCTGTGTAGCTTGCATCGTGTCCAGCACAAGCCACGCTGGCACAACCGACCAAAAGCTGCCACCAGTGCAGGCTTCGGCCTACACTTTGCTCCTCTCCTCCTCCTCCTGCTGACCCTGGGCTCTAACACCGCTAGTTTTTGCCCGGACATGCAATCTGCACAGAGAAAAACACCAGTCAATGTGTCAGTGGGGTTCAGCAACGCCAGCTGTTCCCCTGCTGTGTAGCTTGCAACGTGACCTGCAAACGCCATGCAGGCACATGAACTGAAATTGAAGGGAGCCTGCCCCCCACCCCCAGGTGTTTCTATGTATAACAGCCACCTTGTACAGCAGTACTGCTGCATTTGTACAAGGTGGCTGATGTTTTCTCCTTGCCCACGTGGAACTCAACACGTACAAAATGTGTCTCATTAGAGACCAATGCTAATGTCCCTGAGGTGTGACTTTCCTTTTTAATGACACGCAGCACCCCCATTGTTAGCGCTGCCCGTCTTCTGACATCATTGGTTGGCTGCCTGTGCCTGTGCGTCCGCCCTGCCCGACACAACGCCCCTCGTTGTCTCATATTTTGGATGCGAGGGTGTTATTGATGGGCATGTGCAGTGCATATGTTCGCCTGTTTTAAGTCACCTCCTTCCGCCTTCTTCAGACTGGGTGTCCTCATGGCCGCGGCATGCGATAAGGGATCAGATGAGGCCGCCCAGTCTGAAGCAGGTGTAAGGACATGTGTGAGCGGCAAACATATTTAGTGCACAAGGGCAAGAATCCCAGCACCGCAGTGTGATTTTTTAAAAAAACACTGTGGGTCTGGGATTCATGTCCACCGCTAACCGCAACGGCCAACATGAAATGAGGTCATAAGACAGGAATCGCTCACAGCGCATAGCCAAGGGATCACAAGAGCGCAGACTCCTGTACAGCAACTAACAACGCTCAGGAAGCTGCGCCCATGCAAAAAGGTGTTATTTTCGACACCTGTGCTGCTTTTCTTTAAAAAGACAAGTCACGCCTCCACTACTGTTTAACAGTATAATGGGCTAAATAGTGTACGTGTTGCATTCAGCGTGTGCAAGTAGACAAATTAATAGAGCAACCTTTTACTTGTGCAGCATTAATGCTGCAGAAGGAGTGGCTCTTGTACTTTGTAACACCTGAGGGGGGGTTAAAGGTAACCTTTGAAATTGGTTCAACTAGGCTTCGGCCTACACTCTGCTCCTCTCCTCCTCCTGCTGACCCTGGGCTCTAACAACGCTAGTTTTTGCCCGGAAATGCTAGCTGCACAGAGAAAAACACCAGCCAATGTGTTAGTGGGGTTCAGCACCGCCAGCTGTTCCCCCGCTGTGTAGCCGGCATCGTGTCCAGCAAAAGCCACGCTGGCACAACCGACCAAAAGCTGCCACCAGTGCAGGCTTCGGCCTACACTTTGCTCCTCTCCTCCTCCTGCTGACCCTGGGCTCAAACACCGCTAGTTTTTGCCCGGAAATGCTAGCTGCACAGAGAAAAACACCAGCCAATGTGTTAGTGGGGTTCAGCACCGCCAGCTGTTCCCCCGCTGTGTAGCCGGCATCGTGTCCAGCACAAGCCACGCTGGCACAACCGACCAAAAGCTGCCACCAGTGCAGGCTTCGGCCTACACTTTGCTCCTCTCCTCCTCCTGCTGACCCTGGGCTCTAACACCGCCAGTTTTTGCCCGGACATGCGATCTGCACAGAGAAAAACACCAGTCAATGTGTCAGTGGGGTTCAGCAACGCCAGCTGTTCCCCTGCTGTGTAGCTTGCAACGTGACCTGCAAACGCCACGCAGGCACATGAACTGAAATTGAAGGGAGCCTGGCCCCCACCCCCAGGTGTTTCTATGTATAACAGCCACCTTGTACAGCAGTACTGCTGCATTTGTACAAGGTGGCTGATGTTTTCTCCTTGCCCACGTGGAACTCAACACGTACAAAATGTGTCTCTTTGAGACCATTCCACTGTCCCTGAGGTGTGACTTTCCTTTCTAATGATACGCAGCACCCCCCTTGGTAGCGCTTCCCGTCTTCTGACATCATTGGTTGGCTACTTGCGCCTGTTCGTCCGCCCTGCCTGAATAAAATGCTCCTCGTTGTCTTACTTATTTTGACTGCGAGGGTGTGGTTGATGGGCACGAGCAGTGCATATCTTCGCCTGTCTTAACTCATCTCCTTCCGCCTTCTTCAGACTGTGCAGCCTCATGGCCGCGGCATGCGAGAAGGGATCAGCAGAGGCCGCCCAGTCTGAAGCAGGTGTAAGGACGTGTGTGAGCGGCCAAAATATTTACTGCTCAAGGCCACGAATCCCAGCACCGCAGTGTGGCTTTATGAAAAGACACTGTGGGTCTGGGATTTATGGCCATCGTTAACCGCACCGGCCAACATGAAATGATGTCATAAGATGGGCAGCGCTAACAGGGCATTGCCAAGGGATAACACAAGAGTGCAGACTCCTGTACAGCAAATAACAACGCTCAGGAAGCTGCGCCAAGCACCAAGGCGTTATTTTGGACACCTGTGCTGCGTCTCATCAAAAAACCAAGTCACGCATCCACTACAGTTTGACTGTAGAATGGGGTAAATTGTGTATGTCTTTCATTCAGCGTGTGCAAGTAGACAAATTAATAGAGCAACCTTTCACTTGTGCAGCATTAATACTGCACAAGGTGTGTCTCTTGTACTTTGTAACACCTGAGGGGGGGGTTAAAGGTTTCCTTTGAAATTGGTTCAACTAGGCTTCGGCCTACACTCTGCTCCTCTCCTCCTCCTCCTGCTTCAACACGGGCTCTAACATCGCTAGTTTTTGCCCGCAAGTGCTAGCTGCACAGAGAAAAACACACGCCATTGTGTTAGTGGGGTTCAGCAACGCCAGCTGTTCCCCCAGTGTGTAGCCGGCAAAGTGTCCTGCAAACGCAACGCAGACACAAAGCTGCCTCCAGTGCAGACTTCGGCCTACACTCATCTCCCCCTGCTTACCCTTTGCTCCAACACCGCTAGTTGGGGCTCTAGGAAGACAATCTTTAATAGGCAAGGCAACGCATCTGGGTTCCAGCACCGCCAGCTGGTTCTCGGCAGTGTTCTTGTCACAGGTACTCCCTCGTGCCAAGCCTGGTTTCAGCACCGTCAGCTGTTTCCGGGTTGTGTCAACTTCACTGAGACGCCTATGCTTGCCCCGTCGTGGTGCGGTCGAGTTAGCCAACTCCAGGGTGCCTCCAGTTTAGGAGCTTCCTATGTGGGCTGCGTGAACTGGTAGTCAAGGCTGGTTCTGTAGTGCCAGTAGGCCCAGCTCCCCCTGTAGGACTGTTGGGGTTCGGTAACTGCGGCTGCCTCGCGGCCTAGGTGTTCTCTCCTCTCCTGTGGACCTTCGGGTCCACCACCTGGTTCCAGCACCGTCAGCTGGATCCGGGCCGAGTCTTTGGCTTAGGTGCCTCCTCCTGGGTATCCGAGTTCCGCCAACGCCAGGCGGTCCTTGGTAGTGCTTTTAAGCGCGGGCACCTACAGCTTAGTAACCGGGTTCCAGCACCGTCAGCTGGTCCTCGGTCGTGCCATTGGCTCTTGCACACTGGGGCAACGCATCCGGGTTCCAGCACCGCCAGCTGGTTCTCGGCAGTGTTCTTGTCATAGGTACTCCCTCGTGCCAAGCCTGGTTTCAGCACCGTCAGCTGTTTCCGGGTTGTGTCAACTTCACTGAGACGCCTATGCTTGCCCCGTCGTGGTGCAGTCGAGTTACCCAACTCCAGGGTGCCTCCAGTTTAGGAGCTTCCTATGTGGGCTGCGTGAACTGGTAGTCAAGGCTGGTTCTGTAGTGCCAGTAGGCCCAGCTCCCCCTGTAGGACTGTTGGGGTTCGGTAACTGCGGCTGCCTCGCGGCCTAGCTGTTCTCTCCTCTCCTGTGGACCTTCGGGTCCACCACCTGGTTCCAGCACCGTCAGCTGGTTCCGGGCCGAGCCTTTGGCTTAGGTGCCTCCTCCTGGGTATCCGAGTTCCGCCAACGCCAGGCGGTCCTTGGTAGTGCTTTTAAGCGCGGGCACCTACAGCTTAGTAACCGGGTTGCAGCACCGTCAGCTGGTCCTCGGTCGTGCCATTGGCTCTTGCACACTGGGGCAACGCATCCGGGTTCCAGCACCGCCAGCTGGTTCTCGGCAGTGTTCTTGTCACAGGTACTCCCTCGTGCCAAGCCTGGTTTCAGCACCGTCAGCTGTTTCCGGGTTATGTCAACTTCACTGAGACGCCTATGCTTGCCCCGTCGTGGTGCGGTCGAGTTAGCCAACTCCAGGGTGCCTCCAGTTTAGGAGCTTCCTATGTGGGCTGCGTGAACTGGTAGTCAAGGCTGGTTCTGTAGTGCCAGTAGGCCCAGCTCCCCCTGTAGGACTGTTGGGGTTCGGTAACTGCGGCTGCCTCACGGCCTAGCTGTTCTCTCCTCTCCTGTGGACCTTCGGGTCCACCACCTGGTTCCAGCACCGTCAGCTGGTTCCGGGCCGAGCCTTTGGCTTAGGTGCCTCCTCCTGGGTATCCGAGTTCCGCCAACGCCAGGCGGTCCTTGGTAGTGCTTTTAAGCGCGGGCACCTACAGCTTAGTAACCGGGTTCCAGCACCGTCAGCTGGTCCTCGGTCGTGCCATTGGCTCTTGCACACTGGGGCAACGCATCCGGGTTCCAGCACCGCCAGCTGGTTCTCGGCAGTGTTCTTGTCACAGGTACTCCCTCGTGCCAAGCCTGGTTTCAGCACCGTCAGCTGTTTCCGGGTTGTGTCAACTTCACTGAGACGCCTATGCTTGCCCCGTCGTGGTGCGGTCGAGTTAGCCAACTCCAGGGTGCCTCCAGTTTAGGAGCTTCCTATGTGGGCTGCGTGAACTGGTAGTCAAGGCTGGTTCTGTAGTGCCAGTAGGCCCAGCTCCCCCTGTAGGACTGTTGGGGTTCGGTAACTGCGGCTGCCTCGCGGCCTAGCTGTTCTCTCCTCTCCTGTGGACCTTCGGGTCCACCACCTGGTTCCAGCACCGTCAGCTGGTTCCGGGCCGAGCCTTTGGCTTAGGTGCCTCCTCCTGGGTATCCGAGTTCCGCCAACGACAGGCGGTCCTTGGTAGTGCTTTTAAGCGCGGGCACCTACAGCTTAGTAACCGGGTTCCAGCACCGTCAGCTGGTCCTCGGTCGTGCCATTGGCTCTTGCACACTGGGGCAACGCATCCGGGTTCCAGCACCGCCAGCTGGTTCTCGGCAGTGTTCTTGTTACAGGTACTCCCTCGTGCCAAGCCTGGTTTCAGCACCGTCAGCTGTTTCCGGGTTGTGTCAACTTCACTGAGACGCCTATGCTTGCCCCGTCGTGGTGCGGTCGAGTTAGCCAACTCCAGGGTGCCTCCAGTTTAGGAGCTTCCTATGTGGGCTGCGTGAACTGGTAGTCAAGGCTGGTTCTGTAGTGCCAGTAGGCCCAGCTCCCCCTGTAGGACTGTTGGGGTTCGGTAACTGCGGCTGCCTCGCGGCCTAGCTGTTCTCTCCTCTCCTGTGGACCTTCGGGTCCACCACCTGGTTCCAGCACTGTCAGCTGGTTCCGGGCCGAGCCTTTGGAACAAAGAGCAGAAGAACATTAAGCATAACACTTAATATCAGAGCAAAAGATATTATCTAAATTATATGCAGAAGAAGACTAAGCAGTGTATGGGGGTGAGTCCGTTCCTCCTCGTGGTGCCCCTGGATAAAGCCTGATGCTGCAGGCCAAACTGAACGCGGACAAATGTAACTTTTGTGACTGGCAGAACGGAAGGTGTAATCTTCCAACTTTTATAGATAACAACTACGGGAATGCCTGTCACAAATGAGAATATGATGAAGAAGTAGAATAGGAAGAATAATAACAGTGGAATAAAAAGAATATTTAGAATAGGAAGAATAATAATAGTTGAAGAAAATGAATATGAAGAATGTAATAAAAAAAAAAAATAGGTAGAAGATGAAGAAGAAGATGAATAAGGTGAAGAAGTTGATGTCAAAGATGCTGATGATGATGAAGATGAAAGTGTGGGAAAAGGAAAAAAAAGAAGGGGAAGGTCGTGGAATAGTGAAACATCAATATCTGACAAAATAAAAAAAAATTTACATAGTCAATATCTTTTTCAATCCGAACGTCTTTAAAAAAAAAAAAAATCATGCTATTCTATTTGATTGCGCTAATCCTCATTGCCTTTAATGTCTCCGCCACCTCCCCCAATACATCCTACATTATTCTTAGTTGTTTTCCTTGATGTAGAATGAACCTACAAGGAAAGAAAGGGTTTATTTTAATTCCGATATTTTGGTCCCATTGACTTGCATTGGGATCGGGTATCGGTATCGGCGATATCCGATATTTTTTGAATATCGGCCAATCCAAACCGATACCGATACTTTCCGATATCGGAAGGTATCGCTCAACACTATTGTTCACTGTAATCATTCACATCATCTCAATAAATATAGACTTAAGAATCCATACAGTCTGTTTACTGGGAAGTGAATGAGGGTTTAGCCATATGCTGGAAGCCACACAGCATCATACGTGGAGGAAGGCAGAACACTGACACTTGCTGTTTTGTAGACATTACTTTGTGTATAGTTGGGGGGATGGAAAGGTTTCAACATGTATTGATCAGAGGAGTCCTGTAATTGCCCCCAGACACTGACTGTAAATTTAGAATAGCTTCCTTCAACTCTGATCTCACTCGTCATCTGTCTTGTCCTTAAATGTAATGCTAGTGGTAAATGTTGTTCCGATTTAATTTATCTTTTCCACCAAATTCTTTACAGTGCTCTCATTACAAGTCAGTGTGATGTCCACAAATCTATGTGCAGTGATAGAATTTTCCTCTCTTGGAAAATACTAAAAAACGCTGTTATATCAATCAATTTGAATATTCCGACAAAAGTAGAGGAACACGTTATACATTATTTGTCTTTCCAGTAAACAAGCAGCCTTCCATCTGTAAACAGTTATAGCCCCAAATTTATGAGTATGTTTAGACATGACAAGGCCAAAAGACGTGCGGTAGGATTGAAGCAGCCGAATATAAATTAGTGGGCTGGTTCTCACACTTGAAAAAGAGAATCATGGCAATTTTTTTCTGCTGTGCCTGTTGACAAGAGCTGACATGTGTATCCACCAGAACTCTGTAAATTGATTGCTACATATGTCAAAACTGATGAAATCCCTACCCCGATATTCTTTAATAGTCGTGTGTGTGTACCAACAGTAATTGAAACAACTAATAAACAATACTAAGAAGTACAGTATGACATTAGGTTAGTAATAAAACCATGGCTGGACTTGGTTAAAGTAGAGCTCCTCCTCCCCCTATCAAAGTGTTTATCCTCTTAATATATTGCAATCATCATGTTATATAGCACTGTGTACTTGCAATTACTTTTTTGCCTTCCTACCCAGCTAATTCTTCTCTTTTCCATTAGGTCTATAATATCACGTGATTAAAAACTGACTATCTGAATCCTTCTATGCTCTATGTAGAAACAGGAGGTCAATTTTCCCTGCATGAGTCATGAATTACTGGAGGGAGCAGCTGGGTCAGGAGTTGAAGAGAGGAATTATTTAAAGGGAATCTGTCACCTACTTTTTTGTATATAAGATGCGGTCACCGCCTTTAAGAGCTTACCTACAGCATTCTGTAATGCTGTAGGATAAGCCCCGATGAAACCTGAAAGATAAAAAAACAAGTTAGATTATACTCACCTGGGGAGGAGGGCGGTTCGGTGCGGTCCAGTCCGATGGGCGTCGTGGTCTGGGTCCGGCGCCTCCCATCTTCATGCAATGATGTTCTCTTCCTTGCTTCCTGTTGCGGCTCATGCGCAGGCGTACTTTATCTGCCCTGTTAAAGTTGTCTATGGGAAAAATATGGGATCGGACAGACCTTTTCAGCCAGAAGCAGGTGGCGTAGATCTTTATTTTAAACACACTTATTCATATCTTCTCTACAGCAAACGCTGCTGCAGGGAAGATATGAATCGCGGCTTCAGCACCAGGGGGGGACAGCGCTTAATGTAGCGCTGTCTCCTGCACGGCACACGGACTGCACACAGACAACGTCCGTGTGCGGTACGTGCTTTACACGGACCCATTGACTTTAATGGGTCCGTGTAATACGTGCACTCCCACGAACACTGACATGTCTCCGTGTTTGGCACACGGAGACGCGGTCCGCAAAAAATCAATGACATCTGAACAGATGCATTGATTTTTATGTGTCTACGTGTGTCAGTGGCTCCGGTACGTGAGGAAACTGTCACCTCACGTATCGGAGCCACTGACGTGTGAAACCGGCCTGAAATGTCTGCTGCATTCTCTGCTTAGACTTATATACAGGCTATGATAGCTCTTCCTTATTAGCTGTGTTATACCATTTGATTTGATAGCTGCAAAGCAATATATAGAAGTCCAAGCAGTTGCACCTGAGATTATGTCTTCTGTGACTGAAGCAATGTTCTCCAATGTGTAAAAAAAAACTAGCGATTATAATTTTGGCGGTTCATGAAAATTGAATCACAAACTCTGCAAATTCATTGTGATCCACGAATTTCATATAATTCTACTTAAATTTGAATAATCACAAATGGATAATCTCCAATTCTTAATATGCAGTAAAGATGAATTGTACTCATATACATGCATGCCGAGTCATAGTCAAGAAAAGCAGAATGTCATGGCATCCATTATTTACATGGCTGATGACATTCACAGAACTAGGAAATGCTGCACAATGAACTTCGCATTGCACAGGTCAGGTTTTTAAGACTTAATGACATTATTTCTAAAAAGTTTAGAACATCTTAACAGCTGGCAGGGGCTCGGCTTCTTGTTCTTGAAAGACCATTGTTAGCATTGCAACTAGCAGCATTCAGTGAAGCGGAAAACAATGCACAATAGAAACAAGATTTATATGACAGTTATATTTTGTGCCAACATACAGTTGTACTTTTGAAAAATTTACAGCCCCTTCCATTTGGAACTAACGCAACCAGACAAAGCATTTATGGTACATAGCACACAGCAGAAATGCCTGAATTTAATTTAATTTTTGCAGATTTTATTAAACCACTATTACACCACTTGTGGATGTCACCAGTGCATTTAAATATGGGTTTAACGTATAGTGTGTATAACTATTCGAGGCCCTTTTAAAGGGAACTGCACAGTTAAAGGTAATGTACATAGCCAGAGGTTCAATTCTCTCTGACTTTCGAATCTCTAAATACATACAAAGCACAATAAGTTTCAATGACAATTACTGCTTTAGTCCTTGCGACCACTTGCAGCATATGATGTGCATAGGCTAGAGTTGTGGGTCAGATTAGTTTTACATTTTATACATTATATATATATCACATTGGTCTCAATGAGCAATAGTTATAATAACATTTCAAAGAAATTCTAAAGAATATTTTGCTGCTGGAAATTGGGAAAGAAGACAATGTATGAAAATGCCATAACAACATATCACCCAGCAGTGCTAGATACATTGTTTTAATCACTGATTATGGTGAATGTTCCTTTGGAATTTCATGTCTCAATTGGAATGTAAATTTTATTTTACATTTTAAATATTATGCATTTAGTATATAAAATTAATGTTTCTTAATTTTCTTTTACTTTTTTTTCATGTTTTAATTGTTCATTGTTAAATTGTTTTGTTTTTTTTTGTAAATGCCTTCTCTTCCTGCTACGATTTGCAGACTAATCATATAATGACTATTAGACATAAATCAATTAAATGACATCCCATTCTTTATCTTAACAATTTTGTTATAATTATTTTAAGAGGTTCTGTACTAATGTTAACCCTTTTAACCCTTTCACACTCCCTGACTATTATATCATTGATTGGTTGTGGGTATATTGAATTGGCTGATGAGTTACACACAGTGCATGTGTCGGCTGTTGCAAAACCACTGAAATGCCACTGTCAATCTCTGACAGCAGCATTTAAGAGGGACAGTCATGGTGTAAGAAAATCCAAACATTTTAATCACCCTTATTTTCCCAAATCATAAATAAGCATTAAAAGGGTGTATTAAGTATCACCATTTCTGTAAAAGTCATATCTATCAAAATATACATTATTTAAACCATAAGGTAAATGTCCTAACAAAAACATGGTAAACTCTAGAATTGCAATTCTCTTGGTTATCACAAGTCCCCCAAAAAACAATTAAACCTTCATACCCCAAAGTGCTACCAATAATAACTACAGCTCATCATGCAAAAAACAAGCTTCATTGACATAAATCCAGGAGCCGTCCTTTCGTCAACGCTCAATCTACTACAATGTGAATGCTTGACCTCATTATTTCCCGCCTTGACTACTGCAGTCCATCATGCCCGACTAATCCACCTCTCTCCTGCTTCTTCCCTCTGCATATCCCTTCATTGTCGCCCAATTCGCCAACGTATCCAGTTCAAACTGCTTGGTTGGCTTTTGCACTCTTTGATCAAAAAATACTAGGTTACCTTAGAATTTTAACATTTACAGCAATATTGAAGTTCATGTACTCATTAGACACATCGTATATGTATGCTTGTGTATTGGCCACACACTGTAGCATATTTGTGCACCTTTACATTAATTTAGTACTAAAGTACCGCAGGTCCTATATTTTTTATTTTTTCTACTTAGATCTAGTTGCTGACTTTGAAATTGACACTCAACTCCAAAAGCAGTGGATTCAAAGAATTGTAAATCAGCAGTCAGCTGATACGTACAGAAGTGCGATCAGAGAAGATGTGACTACCTCAATGCAGGTCTGCTCCACAAAATGTCTGTCTATCTTGCAAGACCTACTGTCCCACCCTTCTTCTCCTGACATTTTGTAGAATACAGGGATCCAGACTTCAGAAACTGACAGGTATACTGTGTAAATGCAAAGGATGAAAATGTGCTGTATGAGTGCAGTATACAGTGGGGAAAAAAGTATTTAGTCAGCCACCAATTATGCAAGTTCTCCCATTTAAAAGATGAGAGAGCCTTGTAATTGACATCATAGATAGACAACAACTATGAGGGTCAAAATGAGAAAACCCTAATGGGATTAGGGTTAGGGGTGTGTTAGGGTTGTGGTTAGGGTTAGGGGTGTGTTGGGGTTAGGGTTGGAGTTAGAATTGGGGGGTTCCACTGTCTAGGTACATCAGGGGCCTCCAAACGCATTATGGCGCCGCCATTGATTCCAGCTAAGTTTGCGTTCAAAAAGTTAAACAGTGCTCCCTTCCTCCTGAGCCATGCCATGGACCCAATTAGTGGCTTTCCTCCACACGGAGTATTGGCTTACTCAGGAGAAATTGCACAGCAATTTTGTGGTTCATTTTCTCCTGATACCCTTGTGAAAATAAAAAAAATAGGTTTCAAAGTAAATTTTTTGTGAAAAAGATAAATTGCTTTTGTTCTAGTGAAGCACCTGAAGGGTTAATAAACTTCTTGAATGTGGTTTTGTGCACCTTGAGGGGTGCAGTTTTTAGAATGGTGTCGCTTTTGGGTATTTTCTGTTATATTGACCCCCCAAACTCACTTCAAATGTGATGTGGTCCCTAAAAAAATGGTTTTGTAAATTTTGTTGGAAAAATGAAAATCGCTGGTCAACTTTTAACCCTTGTAACATCCTAACGAAAAAAAAATTATGTTTCCCAAATTGTGCTGATGTAAAGTTCATATGTGGGAAATGTTATTTATTAACTATTTTGTGTGACACCACTCTCTGATTTAAGGGCATAAAAATTCAAAGTTTGAAAATTGCAACATTTTTAAAATTTTCAATATATTTCAGTTTTTTCATAACTAAATGCAAGTCATATTGAAATTTTTTTTACCACTAACATGAAGTACAATACGCCACGAAAAAACAGCGTTCCAGAGTTATGACCACATAAAGTGACAATGGTCAGAATTGTAAAAATTGGCTTGATCATTAAGCAGCAAATTGGCTCTGTCACTAAGGGGTTAGATACACAGGCCATGTGCAGGGAACTGTGTCAGTGGTTGTATGGACAATAGCTGTTTTGTGTGACAGAGCTGGGGCTAGCTCAGCTGTGTATGAGTAGCCAGGGTCTGTTCTGTTTAGTTAGTGCCTGGACAACACAAACATTTTACTTCAGAACCGTTGTTTTTATTTCACGAGTGTAAAAAGAGAAAATGAACCACAATAGTTGTTGTGCAATTTCTCCTGAATACGCCGATACCCCATATGTGGGGGTAAACCACTATTTGAGTGCACGGCAGAGCTCGGAAGGAAAGGAGCGCCGTTTGACTTTTTCAATGCAGAATTGGCTGGAAATGAGATCGATTGCCATGTCACATTTGGAGAGCCCCGATGTGCCTAAACAGTGGAAACCCCCGCTGATAGGTAGGGGCGACCCAGGTACTGTCTAGGGATTGTCTGGTCTCCCCACCCTAGTTTTTTCACGGTGTGTTGTTTTGTTGGTTTGCTTTTTTTGTTTTTTCTTGGTGCAGCCACAGGTTGGTGGCAATTTTAAATCGTAAACAATAAAGATTTTTTCGCTGGGTCCATATGATTCCCTATGAAATAGATACCCACTTTTCTATATTTTTTTGAGAGACTTTGTACTTCGGAATAGGGTAGCATGGCTAGCTTTTTGGCAGGCCCAATTAATCAGGATTTTTGGTTGGAGGATGCTATCCAGGCATTCAATACTGACGGGACACAGGAACCAAGCACAGGGGCAATCACCTTAAAAAACACCTTCAACGAGGTATATGTGGGCTATAAGGCCTTTCTCAAATCTTGGTGGGAGATTAGAACCCTTGAGAACTATATCAAGAATAAAATCATTCCCAGGGGCCTCAGAATCAATATAACCCCCTCTCCACGAACAGCATCTCCGGAATTTCTGGATATCTGGCTGAAAGAGTCTATTGACTCGTCTATACGGTTCATGCAATTGCTACTAGCAGAGGAGAACAAATTGCTTGAAAAGTCAATTAGCAACTTGAACGGTCTGATAGAAAAGGTGCTCAAATTTAAATCAGACCCTGACTTTAATAGGAGGGAGGGCCTTTTACAGACTTCAGTCGAAAAATATCAGGCCTTACTAAAAGAAAGGAAACAGATACAATTCCAGAAGGATCTTAAAAACTTTGCAGATAATAAGGCATTTGACTTTCAGGGGGGAAAGCCGGGAGAAATTTCCTCATCGGATATTGACACTTCGGATACAGAGAGGACAGAAACAGGGGGAAGAGGAGGTTATATAAATAGGGGTCAATCTTTCAGACAATCAAAATGGCAACATGGAAGAGGAAGGTTCGGGAAGAGGGGGAGAGGTTACTACAGGAACGGAGAGGGTCTATCAAAGACTACAGGTTCAACTCAAAAAGATTCTTTAGCACCTGGCTCCTCGTCTGTTCCATCCTCCTCTTTTTTGGAACAAGGGATGAGAACAGGGTACTTCCTGAGAACAAAGCCCAACTAGAGAGAGGACAAATCATAAACCTATCCACATATACCCTCTCGAGTGAGGAACATCAAATTCTACAGAGGGGTCTTAGTTTTGTGCCGACCAGCAGTTTTAACTGCTTCGGGTGGGTAAAGGATCTGAACCTCTTCTGTAGAAAGTTGAAGTGGAAAAAATTCTTCCTGCATAATGGCAGGGAGGAGTGTCTTCAACAAGGGTTACAGGAAGATGACTTGGATAGTTTTCAAGCTCTAGTTGGGCTTTTAAATGAGAATGCACAGAGATCAGACACAGGGAAGGGTCCATTTACAAAACTGAAAAATAAGAGCTTGAAGATGCCACCACAGAGTGAAACGATGAACATTGACATTTTTTTACAACTTGTTGAGAGAGACCTTAGAAAAATAAAGGGCAATGATGTTGATACCATCTACAATCTCACTGGTAGAGAGAGGGAGGCACTTGAAGCTCTAAAAAGTAATGACCAGGTTGTCATTAAAGCATCCGATAAGGGTGGCAACCTGGTCGTTATGGACCACAAGGTGTATCAGGAGATGTGCTATAATATCCTACGAGATAGAAGCACATATGAGGTTTTGTGTTCCGATCCATTGGGGGCCTATAGATCTGAACTGAAGGAGATCCTCGATGAGGCCCTGATTAATGGACTCGTGTCTAGATCTGAATTTGACTTTTTACTTCCTAAGTTTCCCCTACAGGCTACCTTCTATACTCTACCCAAAATACATAAGGGGGTGACCCCCCTTAAGGGACGGCCCATTGTGTCGGGGGTGGATTCCCTCACCCAAAACTGTGGACTTTATCTAGAGGAGATCTTACGGCCATTTGTCATCGCCATACCCTCATACCTTAGGGATACCACAGATTTATTGCAGAAGGTAGAGGGCTTGCAACTTGATACTAGTGTTTTACTAGGGTCAATCGATGTGGAAGCCCTGTATAGCAGCATCCCACACGAGGAGGGCCTAAGGAGGTTAGACTACTACCTTCAACAGAGGTCGGTGGCCTGTAGGGAACATAACAAGTTCGTGGTGTCTCTACTTAAGTATATCCTCACCCATAATGTATTCAAATTTGACGGCAAGTACTACCACCAGCTCAGGGGCACTGCGATGGGGTGCCCATGTACCCCATCGTACGCAAATTTGTTCCTGGGCTGGTGGGAGGAAACGGTCGTCTTTGGGGAGGAGACAAAATGGTGGAATGAATTTGTAGCAATGTGGCTCAGATTCATAGACGATGTGTTTGTCATCTGGACGGGCACTATTGATTAGTTTAATAATTTTATTACGGAGTTAAACTGTAACCAGATCAGCCTAAGATTCACATCAGAAATCCATCAGGAGGAATTGGCGTTCTTGGATGTCTTGATAAAGAAGGCACCAGATGGAAGTCTCACCACGAACATATACCGTAAACCAACGAGCACAAACAGTCTATTGAACTGGAATAGTCATCACCCTGTCCCCCTCAAAAAGGGGATCCCTAAGGGCCAGTTCCTTAGACTGAGGCGAAATTGCTCAGAAACTAGGATGTTTCACAGTCAAGCAAAAGACATGTTTAACAGATTTCGAGAGAAGAATTATCCTCCACATGTGCTGCATACTGCATATACGAATGCGGCTAACATCGAGATCGTGATTTTTCCAACTGCAAATCAACGGGGGTGGTGTACAGAGTATCGTGCCCATGCCCCCTGGATTATATTGGGAAAACCAAAAGAGAGTTCCGTAGGCGGGTGGGGGAACACCTGGGAGATATCAGACATGAGAGGGATACCCCACTTGCTAGACACATGAGATTGAAACACCCACAGGATATCCTGAACCTAAAGTTCACTATTGTGGAGGTGGTCAAGCCCAACCCGAGGGGAGGAGACCTGGATAGAACCATCTTGCAGAGAGAATGTGAGTGGATCTTTAGGATGGACTCAATTAGTCCAAAGGGTCTTAACGAACAACAGTCTTACGTGTGTTTCCTGTAAGATTCTTGGGGCTATGTGTACCGGTTGTGTGCGTGGATGAGCACCCCCTTAAAGTCTTATATTTTCTTCCTTTTACCTTGGTTAAGGTTAAGATGGGCATTTAATTTTGCCATAAATGAGGGCTTGTTGTTCTTTACCCTAGTCCGTTTGCCCCGTTTTTGGTGTGGGGGGTAAGCACAGATTAGTGTGCGCTATTTGGCGAATCGAAATCCTCAGTTTTAGGGCCCGCCCATCTTTGAATGTAGTTTGGAGGGGATGGACATAATCTAGGAGCTACATATAATTTTTATGGTGCTAGCATCAGTATTGCAACAGATACAATATAACGGTGGGATTGGCATTTGGGTTGATCATCTTACCTCACCAAATATGTAGAAGGCACCGAGGGTGTGGATGGGCATTTGCCGCGGTGCGTTGTCCCACTTGTTGGTGGCGATAGGATAAGGAGTGAGGTTTGTACCCGGGGGATGTGCGGCTGCTGTTGCTTCTGCACATACCTACTTCCTGGGAGAGTCAAAGCTGCAAAAGAGTTCACCATACTATCTATCAGAACCGCGTTGTGTATTTATACGCTGATGCAGCTGTCTGATCATTTATATACTAAAGTTGATTTTACTGCACTAGGTGACACGCAGTGTGCGGCTCACCATGTACAAATACAGTGTGATCCATCGACTGGGTATGAGGATCCTGGATGTAGTATGTTGGTGGGGTCGGGAGATCAGCTGACCGCATGTGCTAATTGGGCCGCTTAGTATGCTATTGCATCCATGTTACTTTAGGAGTGCTCTTTAGTTCTGCGTAGCCGCAGGCATATATGCGGGCGGCGCTTCGCGTTTAGCACACGCCCACTTGCTTTGACAGCGGGTGACACGCAGGATGCGGTCCAAGCTGCGCAACCGCAGAAGGAGCGCACCGCTTGATTCATTAGGGCGGCGCGCTGGAGAGTTGCGCAGCCGCAGTGGTTTCTCTCCCCAAATGCCCCTACACCCACCACTGAGCGGCGGCATGGGTTGACACGCTGTTTGCGGTCCACCGTGCGCAACCGCAGTAAGAGCCCTCCGTTCTACCAATGGGGAACGAGCACCCGTGTCACTTCCGGAACGCTACAGGAAGTCTATGGATACGGGTGTTCCTGCGGGCCCGGCTTATAACTGAGGTAAAACACATGGCAACTCTTATATATCTGGCACCATCGAGATACATGAGCATGAAATCGGGCCTCCTGATGAGCCAGCGAGGCGAAACGCGTTG
Source organism: Ranitomeya imitator (assembly GCF_032444005.1). Taxonomy (NCBI): domain Eukaryota; kingdom Metazoa; phylum Chordata; class Amphibia; order Anura; family Dendrobatidae; genus Ranitomeya; species Ranitomeya imitator. The sequence continues at coordinate 723,795,325 of NC_091284.1, forward strand.
AGGCTATAAAGATACGGAGGGCTGACGGCATATCACTTTATGATGAGTATCGATTATGTACATGCCTTTATCTGCTATTAGTATCCTGAAGTTTATTGGGTCATGAGGCACAGATCGGTAACTAGCTGGTGATAGGGTGAAATCTATAGGTGCATACCCTTCACAGTGCTGATAGGAGCAGTAGCAGTATCATCTGCTTGAGTGATGCTTGTGCCTTAAATATCACGGATTATACGTGGCCATGGCAGAGCATGGTCGTCAAATAGCCCTTGACATGTTCTCACATTGTTTTTAAATACACAGGTGTGGGGTTTAGGCTTCCCTAGATCCAGTTGTCTATTGTATAGTGTTCAGGGGTACCTTTAGTTCACCATTGTGTGGGTAGAGGGACCCTTTTGGATTATTAGGGTGTACCAGGGACCCTAGGGTCAGCCGACGCGGAGCGGGGGCGCCATAACGTTTCCCATAGGGCGCCAACCCCCGCTGATAGGTAGGGGCGACCCAGGTACTGTCTAGGGATTGTCTGGTCTCCCCACCCTAGTAGTTTTTTCACGGTGTGTTGTTTTGTTGGTTTGCTTTTTTTGTTTTTTCTTGGTGCAGCCACAGGTTGGTGGCAATTTTAAATCGTAAACAATAAAGATTTTTTCGCTGGGTCCATATGATTCCCTAAACAGTGGAAACCCCACACAATTGACAAGTTTTGGGAAACTAGACCCCCCAAGGAACTTATTTCGATGTGTAGTAAGCACTTTGAACCCCCAAGTGCTTCATGGAAGTTTATAACGTAGAGCCGTGAAAATAAAAAAATCATATTTTTTCCACAAAATGAACTTTTCGCCCCCAAATATTTATTTTCCCAAGGATGACAGGAACAATTAGACCCCAAAGTTGTTGTGCAATTTGTCCTGAGTATGCCGATACCCCATATGTGGGGGTAAACCACTGTTTGGACGTATGGCAGAGCTCGGAAGGGAAGGAGCGCCGTTTGACTTTTTCAACACAGAATTGGCTGAAATTGAGATTGGAAGCTGTGTTGCATTTGGAGAGCCCCTGATGTGCCTAAACAGTGGAAATCCCCCGATTCTAACTCCAACCCTAACCTCAACACACCTCTAACCCTAATCCCAACCCTAACCATAACCCTAACCCCAACACACCCCTAACCCTAATCCCAACCATAACCCTAACCACAAACCTAACCTTAACACACCCCTAACCCTAATCCCAACCCTAACTAACCCTAACCATAATCCAAACCACAAACCTAACCCTAACACGCCCCTAATCCCAACCCAAACCCTAATCCCAACCATAACCCTAATCCCATCCCCAATCCTAACTCTAATCCCACCCCTAACTGTAATCCCAACCATAACCCTAATCCCAACTCTAACCCTAATTCCAACCCTAACCACAAACCTAACCCTAACATACCCCTAACCCTAATCCCAACTCTAATCCCAACCCTAACCTTAACTTTAGCCCCAACCCTAATCCTAACTTTAGCCCAACTGACGTTAGCTCAACACTAACCCTAATGGGAAAATGGAAATAAATACTTTTTTGTACATTATTTTTTTTCCCTAACTAAGGGGGTGATAAAGGGGGTTGAGTTACTATTTTTTTATTTTGATCATTGTGATAGGGTCTATCACAGTGATCAAAATGAACGAATAGGAAAAATCTCCTATTGTTGCAGGGTGCCGTCCGTGCATGCGCCTGCCATTTTCTTCTCGGAAGGTGCTAGCGGCCATGAGGGGAAGCAGGAGGGTCCAGGGACACCGGGAGCTACTGAGGGGGGACCCTATTTCTCCTCTAATGTGTGATCACATCAGAGGAGAGAGAAATTAAATGGAAAATCTGACTTTTTTGGGGGGGTTCGCCATTATACCGTTAATAACGTCGACCGCAATACCGGTGTCAGTAAAAACTGACCCGAATCATGTTCTCTGAGGTCGGCTACCCTTGGCAGCTGAGACCCCAGAGAAATTCCGACTCTGGGGGCGCTATACACTTTTTCCACAAACAGTGCTGTGGTTTAAGTACCCTTAACTGCCGCTGTTAAAAAGCGTATCGGCGGTCATTAAGGGGTTAATCATGATCACATATGTCAGTGTGTGCTCACCCAAACACAATAAAGTCCTTTCTCCCGGAGCAGAGTTGATACATAGCAGAGGCAAATTGTGGTACCCTCTTCAGCCCAAGCTACAACAGCTTCCAGCACCAAACAGAAATGTTCAACTTCTGGCACAGTTCACAATAAACAGGCTGCAGTTTCCACATGGTTGTCTGCAGCTCTCACAAACAGACTGCTTGGCAGTTTCCATTTATAGAGAGAGGCCCTTGGCTTGTGTCTTTCTCTCAGCTATAGTTCACATTTTTTCTGGACACTCACCAACAGCACTCTCAGCTCTTCTTCATTCAGCAGACTGACACTCCCTCAGAGGACTGCCACTCCATGAAGCTACTTCCTGGTTCTTAACAAAACCCTATAGGTGTTTCTAATCAAGATCCCACAGAACTGGGATTTAACCCTGTCCTTTCAAGCTGTGATACATATCCCCCCTTTGCTGAAAGCCGAGTGCAAATTCACCAAAAGCACATTCAATGAAGCTACTTCCTGGTTCTTAGCAACACCATACAGGTGTATCGAATCAAGACCTTGCAGCGCTGGGATTTAACCCTGTCTTTCCCAGCTATGCTACTATATATACAGTATGTATATATATATATATATATATATATATATATATATATAGATATATATAGATACACTATCTGCTATATAATTGTCTAAGGGTCACTTCCGTCTTTCTGTCTCTCTATCTTTCTGTCTGTCTTCCTGTCTGTCTTTCTGTCTGTCACGGAAATCCCAAGTCGCTGATTGGTCGCGGCAAAACGCCCATGACCAATGAGTGACGGGCACAGTCTAGCAGCAAAATGGCCGCTCCCTACTCCCCTGCAGTCAGTGCCCGCTCCATACTCCCCTCCAGTCAGCGCTCACACAGGGTTAATGGCAGCGTTAGCAGACCGCGTTATGCCGCAGTGTAACGCACTCCGTTAACGCTGCTATTAACCCTGTGTGACCAACTTTTTACTATTGATGCTGCCTATGCAGCATCAATAGTAAAATGATCTAATGTTAAAAATAATGAAAAAATAAAAAATCATTATATACTCACCTTCCGGCACCTTTCCCGGTGAGCGGTCCATGCATTGCGGTCTCGCGAGATGATGACGTAGCGGTCTTGCGAGACCGCTACATCATCATCTCGCGAGGCCACAATGCACTCTTGGGACCGGAGCGAGGAGCATCTTCAAACACCCGGGCTGGATCCGGGGGATGAGTATACAACTATTTTTTATTTTAATTCTTTTTTTAACAGGGATATGTTGCCCACACTTTTATATACTACGTGGGCTGTGTTATATACTGCGTGGGCTGTGTTATATACTACATCTCTGTGCTATATACTACACGGGCTGTGCTATATACTACGTGGCTGTGGTATATATTACATGGCTGGGCAATATACTATATTGCTGTCCTCTATATTACATGGCCTGGGTTACATACTGCATGGGCAGTGTTATATACTACATCTCTGTGCTTTATACTACGTGGCTGTGCTATATACTACGTGGCTGTGCAATATACTACGTAGCTGTGCAATATACTACGTGGCTGTGCAATATATTACGTGGCTGGGCAATATACTACGTGGCCGAGCAATATACTACGTGGCTGGGCAATATACTACGTGTCTGTGTTATATACTACGTGCCTGGGCAATATACTACGTGGCTGGGCAATATACTACATGGCTGGGCAATATACTACGTGTCTGTGCTATATACTACGTGCCTGGGCAATGTACTACGTGGCTGGGCAATATACTACATGGCTGGGCAATATACTATGTGTCTGTGCTATTTACTACGTGGGCTGTGCTATATACTATGTGGCTGGGCAATGTACTATGTGGCTGTGTTATATACTACGTGTCTGTGCTATATACTACGTGCCTGAGAAATATACTATGTAGATGGGCAATATACTACATGGCTGGGCAATATAATACGTGTTTGTGCTATTTACTACGTGGGCTGTGCTATATACTACGTGGCTGAGCAATATACTACGTGGCTGTGTTATATACTACGTGGCTGTGCTATATACTACATGGCTGTGCTATATACTACATGGGCTGTGTTATATACTACGTGGGCTGTGTTATACGCTACTTGGCTGTGCTATATTTCTCTGCTGTATCTGTGCGTCATGAATCGTGGTATGTGTTAAAGAGGAGGGCCCACTGAGACTCTTTTGCCCGGGGCCCTCAAAAACCTGGAGCCCGCCCTGGCTTCACTGATTGTTCGCGGCCAGGCGAGACCAATCAGCGACAGTCGCAGTCCGCCTGCGAATTGGCGCGGAATTTGAACCACGCTTCGCTAATTGGTTGCGGCCGGCCGGCCGAATCCCTATGTATAAATTGCATTATTCTGACAACTTCATAAATAAACTACATACATATTCTAGAATACTCGATGCATTAGAATCGGGACACCATTTAGTACTGTATATAAATATACTGTATATATATATACTGTATATATATCAAAATGATCGCCCAATATTAAAGAAACAACAGCAAATAGTTGCAGGGCACAGAAAGGTGTAAAAAGAACAGGGAAAGATAAAACAAATGCAATACTCAATACTGGCAAATTAATCAATATTCTAGCACTGCTGGTCCTGCAAAGATGTCACATATACAGTATTGACATGACCACTGCAGCTAAGGACTCTTTCACACTTTTGCTTTTTACAATCAGTCACAATCCGTCAAATTGTTGAAAAGACGGATCCTGTGCTGATTGTAAAAAACGGATGCACTGGAGCCGTTTTTTTGACAGTTCCATTGCATCCTAGAAGGCTATTTGCACACATTGTGAATGCGTCTTCACCATGGTTTTTCGCTACGAAAACGCATACACAACACAACCCATGGTAAAAATAACAAAAAAAAAAAAATTGTGAAATTCTTACCTTCCGGTGTCCCACACAGCCCCTGCAGCCTTTCCAATGCTCGCGATGCTCCGTTCCCAGTGATGCATAGCGAGACAATGACCTGTGATGATGTAGCGGTCTCGCGAGACCACTACGTCATCGGGTCATTTCGCTATGCATCACTGGGAAGCGGAGCTGCTGGCAGCATCGCAAGCATTGGGAAGGCTGTGGAGGCCGCGGGATGTCGGAAGGTAAGAATATCATGATTTTTTATTTTTTTTATTATTTTTAACATTATATCTTTTTACTATTGATGCTGCATTGGCAGCATCAATATTAAAAAGAGAGAGAGCGAGAGAGAATTTCCTTGACGGGAAATTCTTCCGCGCATGCTCAGTTTGAAAAGATGGCATCTGTCGCTGGATTCCTGCTTTTCACAGTCAGTGACGGATCCTGTGTCCATAGGCTTCCATTATAGCCAACGACGGACAGCGCAGGATCCGTCGCTGAGCGATTTTCCGACGCACAGAAAAAACGTTCCTCTGTGCGTTGTCTCCGCCCGACGGACAGCAATTTTATGACGGATCCAGTCTACGATGGATGAAACGTGTGGCCATCCGTCACAATCAATCGCTAATAAAAGTCTATGAGAAAAAAACGGATCCAGCAGCACCATTTGCTGGATCCTTTTTTTTTCACAAAACGACGGATTGTGACGGAAAAAGAAAGACGGAAGTGTGGAAGAGGCCTAAGAGGAGGTAGATGAACTTTAACAATTTGTCAATATTGGACAACTCATGACCTTGTATTTACTGGGGATAATATATAGGAGACTTGCATGTTAATCAGCAGATGTCGCATGCTCATTGGATACATGGGCAGCATGGTGGCGCAGTGGATAGCATTGCAGCGATGGGGTCCTGGGTTCAAACCCCACCAAGGACAACATCTGCAAAGAGTTTGTATGTTCTCTCTGTGTTTGTGTGGGTTTCCTTCCACATTCCAAAGACATACTGATAGGAAATTTGATTGTGAGCCCCATCTGGGACAGCGATCATAATGTATGTAAAGCGCTGTGGAATGTGTTAGCGCTATATAAAAATAAAGATAATAAATAATAAAGATTATATTACATATACGGTATGTGTTATTTATAAGTTTTTCAGATGTACCTTATGAACCAAAGCTGAATACATGGCATAGCTTTATGGCATCTAATGGGTAATACGGAGCACATGAAGTCTACATGTGAATTGAGGATACTGGATGAGTGAGAGATGAGTGCAGTTTAGAAGCCTTGTGGTTGCCAGGTGGGCCACTGAAGTGAACCTCTACATGTGACCAGCGTGTAATAGATGTGCCCTGCCTTTGAAGTTTGCTCTTTTTACAGTAGTTCATTGTCTTTAGGATTGTCTGCAAGGAAGTGGGAGTAATAAACAAACAAACCCCGAATTGAGGGGTCCACATATTTATCCAATAATGAGGATCGTAGGGCATAGAGTCAGCATGAAATTGGCTGAGGGTGTAATGGGCCCTCCCTTCCTTAAGACCACTCAGAGTTCACATGGGAACTTTCATGACGCTCATTAAGCCTGTTTATTGTTCAGGGCTAATTAAAATGTTACACTCTTCTGCTTTTTACATCCTTACTCCAGTTAATGAATCTACAGACGACACTCCACAGGGTGTTCAGCACAGGGATATAAAGAGGATATGGAATCTCTATGCAAAGTGGAAAAGCAGCAATTACACTTGGCACAGTTCGGCAGTACCGGCACACAATCTACACCCCCCATCCCTTTAAAACTCCCCCAGTATCATTGTTAATTGTGTAATGTGCCCCACTGGGAGCATGCTGTAAACACTGGCAATATATCTGATGTTAATTGGTATATCAGCCTGAGCTTATTCATACATTCAGCAATGTAGTATGCATGCACAGTTTTCTCACTGATAAGTCAGCGGGAAGTCAGGTAACAGAAGCTTTACAATCGGCGAGATCACATTAGAGTAGGAAGCAATTGCACCCATGTAGCATTTAGGGTACCGTCACACTATACGATTTACCTACGATCACGACCAGCGATACGACCTGGCCGTGATCGTAGGTAAATCGTAGTGTGGTCGCTGGGGAGCTGTCACACAGACAGCTCTCCAGCGACCAACGATGCCGAGGTCCCTGGGTAACCAGGGTAAACATCGGGTAACTAAGCGCAGGACCGCGCTTAGTTACCCGATGTTTACCCTGGTTACAAGCGTTAAACTAAAAAAAAAAAAACAGCACATACTTACATTCTGGTGTCCGTCAGGTCCCTTGCAGTCTGCTTCCCGCACTCAGTGACTGCCGGCCGTAAAGTGAAAGTGAAAGCACAGCCGCTGTGCTCTGCTTTCACTTTACGGCCGGCAGTCACAGTGCGGGAAGCAGAGACGGCAAGGGACCTGACGGACACCAGAATGTAAGTATGTGCTGTTTGTTTTTTTTTAGTTTAACGCTTGTAACCAGGGTAAACATCGGGTAACTAAGCGCGGTCCTGCGCTTAGTTACCCGATGTTTACCCTGGTTACAAGCGAACGCATCGCTGGATCGCATCGCTAGATCGCTAGATCGGTGTCACACACACCGATCTAGCGATGACAGCGGGAGATCCAGCGATGAAAGAAAGTTCCATACGATCTGCTACGACGTACGATTCTCAGCAGGATCCCTGATCGCTGCTGCGTGTCAGACACAGCGATATCGTAACGATATCGCTGGAACGTCACGAATCGTACCATCGTAGCGATCGAAATGTTATAGTGTGACGGTACCCTTATACCTGGCTGCCTTCTGCAATCCTAGAAGTCAATATTGACCCTTTAATGAGCCTTACCACATGACTTAGGAATCGGATAAAAGTCAAAACCAAAATGTAATGTTTTTCCTGGCAGAGAGTGACATGTCAAGTCTGACATGCCAAGGTGAGGAGACTTTTACGCCTTGCAATGCTCCTCTGGGAGATATGCAAATTGTATCTTCAGATAGGAAGAGTACTATTATTATTATTATAATACATTTTTATAGCTCCATTTATTCCATGACGCTTTACATGTGAACGGGGTAAATGTAGACAAGTACAATAAACATGAGTAAAACAAGGCACACACAAGTACAGGAAGAGAGAGGACCCTGCCCGCGAGGGCTCATAGTCTACAGGGGATGGGTGAGGATACACTAGGCGAGGGTAGAGCTGGTCATGTGGCTGTTCAGTAGGCTTGTCGGAACAGGTGGGTCTTCAGGTTTCCTTTTTGAATATTTATTATTATAGCGCCAATTATTCCATGGCGCTTTACATGTGAGGAGGGGTATACATAATAAAAAACAAGTACAATAATCTTAATACAAGTCACAACTGGTACATGAGGAGAGAGGACCCTGCCCATGAGGGCTCACAATCTACAAGGGATGGGTAAGAATACAGTAGGCGAGGGTAGAGATGATCATGAAGCAGTTTGGTCTACTGGTGGTTACTGCAGGTTGTAGGCTTGACAGAAGAGGTAGGTCTTCAGGTTCTTTCTGAAGATTTTCACGGTAGACGAGAGTCTGATATGTTGTGGTAGAGAGCTCCAGAGTATGGGGGATGCGCGGGAGAAATCTTGCATGTGATTGTGGGAAGAGGAGATAAAAGGGGAGTAGGGTTGAGCGACTTTTATCTTTATAGGGTCGAGTCGGGTTTCGCGAAACCCGAATTTCTCAAAAGTCGGGGTCGGCCGAAACACGAAACCCAATGCAGTGCAATGGGATACTAATGGTTCCCAGGGTCTGAAGGAGAGGAAACTCTCCTTCAGGCCCTGGGATCCATATTAATGTGTAAAATAAAGAATAAAAATAAAAAATATGGATATACTCACCCTGGGACGCGCCCTGGTTCTAGCCAGCAGCCTTCCTTCCTAAGAATTAGCAAGTGAAGGACCTCCGATGACGTCGCGGCTTGTGATTGGTCGCGAGACCGCTCATGTGACCGCTCATGCGACCAATCACAAGCCGTGACGTCACCGCAGGTCCTTCACTCGCTCATTCTTAGGAGGGGAGACTGCCGGTTAGAACCAGGGCGCGTCCGAGGGTGAGTATATCAATATTTTTTATTTTTATTCTTTATTTTACACATAAATATGGATCCCGATACCGATTCCCGATATCGCAAAAATATCGGAACTCGGTATCGGAATTCCAATACCCGATAAGAAGATCGCCGACCTCATGGCCGACCCCACACAGGGATCGGGTCGGGTTTCATGAAACCCGACTTTGCCAAAAGTCAGCGACTTCTGAAAATGACCGATCCGTTTCGCTCAACCCTAAAGGGGAGTATAGAAGAAGATCTTGTGATGATCGGAAGTTGTGTGCAGGTAAGTACCGGGAGATGAGGTCACAGATATATGGAGGAGACATGTTGTGGATGGCTTTGTATGTCATGGTTAGGGTTTTGAACTGGAGTTGTTGGGTAATGGGGAGCCAGTGCAGGGATTGAGAGTGGAGAGGCTGGGGAATACCAGGGGGACAGGTGGATAAGTCGAGCAGCAGAGTTTAGAATAGATTGGAGGGGTGCGAGAGTGTTAGAGGGGAGGCCACAGAGCAGGAGGTTGCAGTAGTCAAGGCGGCAGATGATGAGGGATGGACTAGGGTTTTTGCAGATTCTTGGTTTAGGAATGTACAGAAATATTTTTGAGTTGAAGTCAGCAGGAAGTGGAAAGGGCTTGGATATATGGTTTGAAGGAGAGATCACTGTCAAGGATTACCCCGAGGCAGCAAGCTTGTGGGACTGGGGAGAGTGTGCAGCCATTTACTTTAATGGATAGGTCTGTTGGGGGAGTCGAGTGAGAAGGGGAAAAGATGATGAATTCTGTTTTGTCCACAGTAAGTTTTATAAATCCAGCAGAGAAGAAGGATGAAATAGCGGACAGACATTGTGGGATTCTGGTTAGTAGGGTGGTGATATCTGGTCCAGAGATATAGATCTGTGTGTTGTTGGCATAGAGATGATACTGAAAGCCATGGGACTCTATGAGCTGTCCAAGGCCAAATGTATAGATGGAGAAGAGCAGAGGCCCTAGGACTGAACCTTGTGGGACTGCGACAGATAGGGGCGAGGTGAGGAGGTGGTGTGTGAGTGGGAGATGCTGAATGTCCAGTCTGTTAGGTGTGATGAAATCCAAGATAGGGCCAAGTCAGTGATGCCAAAATATGAGAGGGTCTGTATTATTAGGAAATAGCCACTGTGTCAATGGCAGAGGACAGGTCTAGGAGAATGAAGACAGTATTGCCGCTTAGCTTTGGCAGTTAATAGGTCATTGGTGACTTTAGTTAGGGCAGTTTTCAGTGGAGTAATGCTGCCAGAAGCCAGATTGAAAGCGGTCGAAGAGGGAGCAGGAAGAGAGGTGGGAGGACAGTTCCAGATGGACGTGTTCCGTAGTTTTGAGGCATAGGGGAGTAGTGATATGGGGCGATACATAGATGCAGAGAATGAGGCAAGAGAGGGCTTTTTGAGGATAGGTGTGATTGAGGCATGTTTAAAGCTGGAGGGGGAAAACACCAGTTGTTAGTGATAGGTTGAAGAGATGGGTTAGGGTTGGAATGAAGACTGTGGTGAGCTTTGGGATGAAGTGGGATGTGATCGGTTCAAGTGCACAGGTGTGAGATGTGATCTTGAGAGTAGAATGGAGAGTCGATCTTTTGTAATGGTGGAGAAGTTGGTTTTGGAGAAGGAGGCCTGAGCCGTTAGGAGGAAGGGCTCTGGGGGTTGCGGACCAAAACTGTCTCTGATGTTATCAATCTTCTGATTGAAAAATGAGGCAAAGTCTTCAGCTGAAATGAGTGGAGAGGAAGGGGGTGCTGGGGGATGGAGGAGAGAATTGAAAGTGTTGAATAACTGTTTCGGGTTGTAAGACAGGGAGGATATGAAAAATGAGAAGTAGATTTGTTTTTCTGCAGTGAGTGTGGCCTTGAAAGTAGTGAGGGACTGTTTGAATACGATGAAGTGCTCATTGGAGTGGGATCTTTTCCATCTCCACTCAGCAACCCTGGTAGCTCGTCTCAGTTCTTTGGTTAGGCTGGTGGTCCAGGGCTGTCTGTTGATTTTGCGACAGCCCTGATTGATTTTGCGAGCTTTGGTATGTGTGAGAGGGGCAACAGATTCCAGAGCTACAGCTATTGTGGTGTTATATAAAGCAGCAGTGGCAGCCGCATTGTGTAGGGAACTTATGTCTGTAAGAGGGAGGAGGGATTCAGAGAGTGAGTGTAGATCGAGGTGTTTAAGATTTCTGCTGGGGGGTGCAAGTTTGTGGAGTGGGGATTGTGGACAAGGAGTGGAGAGGGAAGAGGATGTAAGTAGGTTGTGGTCAGAAAGAGGGATAGGTGAGTTAGAGAGGTTAGATAGGGAGCAGAGGCTGGTGAAGATGAAGTCCAATGTGTAGCCATCTTTGTGAGTTGCTGCAGAAGACCATTGAGCAAGGCCGAAGGAGGAAGTGAGAGTTTAGTGGCAACTAAGAGGGAGGTGTCAATGGGGATGTTGAAGTCGCCCATGATGATAGTGGGGATGTCTGCGGAAAAGAAATGAAGTAGCCAGGTTGTGAAGTGGTCAAAGAAGGTGGTGGCTGGCCCTGGGGGGCTTTAAATGACCGCCATATGGAGGGGGAATAGATGCGGACAGAGTGCACCTCAAATGAAGGGAGGGTAACAGAGGGTGGTAGGAAAGATCAGTGTGGAAAGCTGGATGACATACCAAGTTTTGCTACAGGCTGAGGTAGGAAAGATCAGTGTGGAAAGCTGGATGACATACCAAATTTTGCTACAGGTACTAGAAGTGTAGTGCCACCTATTGGAAGTAGCAATCCTAAAAGTAAATATTGACCCTATAATGAACCTTGCCACATCACTTAAGACAAAAACCAAAACCAAAATCTCAATTTACAGACACTATGTTTCGGGGTACTGCCCCTTGTCAGCTCAAAGTGTGAGATCTGGTTTGGCTGGGCGAGAGGCATCTGACCGGGATCCAAGGGGTAACATTTCTTCTGGTGGAGATTGACATGTCAAGCCTGACATGTCAAGGTAAGGAGACTTTTAAGCCTTGCAATGCTCCTCTGTGGAAATGCACAGCGCTATCTTCTCTGAGTGGTGCATACTTTCTTGTCTGGTATGTGAAAACAGACAATTCTTAGAGGAATACAGCACAATGGTAGATGTATCTGCTATCATATGGCCCTTTGCATGCTTATAAACAGGGGATGGAGAATCAATTAATGAATTACAACAATATTATTGGGCATAATAAATCAATTAAAAGATTTGCAGAAGAGTATATGCTTCTGAAATGTCTGATTTAAAGGGATTTCAATCTTCAGTTAATGAGACTATGCGAGGGCTTGATTTTTCCTCCCTGAGTTTATATTTTTAGTGATACCATTTTGAAGTTGATAAGAAGTTTTGATCGCCTTTCATTGCACTTTTCTTATGGTGTTGCAGCAGCTGGAAATGTTGTCATTTTATATTCTTTTTCTCAATGTGTCAATTTTATATTTTTCAGACCTTTACAGACGTTGATATAACACATATGTATGTTTTTATTACTATTATTATTTATTTTAAATGAGATATAAATTAATTTTTTTTAAAAGGAGTAGTGTCATGACAGGCATGAAGGCCTTCAACAGACCCCTGGCCATCCTGGCAACCCATCAACGCCCCGCAATCTTGTCGCAGAGACAGTAATTGGCGGTTAGGACTGTGTGCTCCCTGTGTCTGTGCGCTGTAAATACCCTGTCACAGATTGAACACAGTATTTAACAGGTTAACAACTATGAGAGGCAGATAATGGCTCCATAACATAGCCATCATATGCTGTCCATTGGGGCAGGGTTGGAAGAGTGCGCCCCATGGGCCATGCGCTGTAAATCTCACCGTCACAGATTGACGGCAGCATTTCATAGTGTCACAACTCGGCTGTCGGGTGACTCGGGCTAGGGGCTTCTTCCCTGTCCCTATCACTAGGGGCGTCCTAGCTTGCCCTATTCCATGGGATACTTCTAAAGGTGAAGAATAAAAGGAGGAAATGAAATTATCACACTTACAAACCAATGCAACAGTCACAGATAACTCCTCCAAACTCCTTCTCATAATAATCACCAAAACACCTGTCCTCCAAGCCATGCAGCATAAGCTAGCTCTGATGATGTGTTTCAAACAAGACCCAGATTATATAGGGGATAGGAGTGGCTATCTGAGCTCAGCTGAGAGCTCAGACTCCCAGAGCTCCCAATATGGCAGATTAACTCCTGTTCTGCCAAAAGAAATTAACCTCATGACAAACAGGTTAACAGCTGTTACAAGCAGATGATGGATTAATAATAAAGTCATCATCAGCTGGCAAAGATGCACGATCAGTTCCTGAGCCCGTATAAAAGAATGGGACTTGACCTATGACATATCAGTATATCATTTATAGGGAAGTTAAAACTTACATTTTATTCATTTATTAACCCCTTTACCCCCAAGGGTGGTTTGTGTTGTGAATTCTGTGGCAGAGCTCCTTCCTGTGGTCACAATTGGTACTGCGGCTTCTGAGTTTCCTCCCTCGGGTGATCTGGTGAGGTCGTTAGGTGCTTCTCTACTTAACTCCACCTAATGCTTTGATCCTGGCTTCCTGTCAATGTTCCAGTGTTGGACTTGCTTTTCCCTGGATCATTCCTGTGGCCTGCTGCTCTGCATAGCTAAGTTCTTCTTTGCTATTTGTTTGCTATTTTTTCTGTCCAGCTTGTCTAATTTGTTGCTGGAAGCTCTGGGACGCAAAGGGTGTACCTCCGTGCCGTTAGTTCGGTACGGAGGGTCTTTTTGCCCCCTTTGCGTGGTTTTCATTAGGGTTTTGTGTAGACCGCAAAGTTACCTTTTCTATCCTCGCTCTGTTAAGAAAGTCGGGCCTCACTTTGCTGAATCTATTTCATCTCTACGTTTGTCTTTTCATCTTAACTCACAGTCATTATATGTGGGGGGCTGCCTTTTCCTTTGGGGTATTTCTCTGAGGCAAGGTAGGCTTATTTTCTATCTTCAGGCTAGTTAGTTTCTCAGGCTGTGCCGAGTTGCATAGGCAGAGTTAGGCGCAATCCACGGCTGCCTCTAGTGTTGTTTGGAGAGGATTAGGGATTGCGGTCTGCAGAGTTCCCACGTCTCAGAGCTCGTTCTATGATTTTGGGTTATTGTCAGATCACTGTATGTGCTCTGACCGCTATGTCCATTGTGGTACTGAATTGCCTTTCATAACAGGTTTGCCCGTTAATGACCAGGCCAATTTTTACAATTCTGACCACTGTCCCTTTATGAGGTTATAACTCTGGAATGCTTCAACGGATCCCAGTGATTCTGACATTGTTTTCTTGTGACATATTGTGCTTCATGATAGTGGTAAAATTTCTTTGATATTACCTGCACTTATTTGTGAAAAAAACGGAAATTTGGCGAAAATTTTGAAACTTTGAATTTTTATGCAATTAAATCACAGAGATATGTCACACAAAATACTTAATAAGTAACATTTCCCACATTTCTACTTTACATCAGCACAATTTTGGAACCAAAATTTTTTTTTGTTAGGGAGTTAAAAGGGTTAAAATGTGGGGGTAAACCACTGTTTGGGCGCATGACAGAGCTCGGAAGCGAAGGAGCGCCATTTGACTTTTCAATGCAAAATTGACTGGAATTGAGATGGGACGCCATGTTGCGTTTGGAGAGCCACTGATGTGCCTAAACATTGAAACCCCCCACAAGTGACAACATTTTGGAAAGTAGACCCCCTAAGGCACTTATCTAGAGGTGTGGTGAGCACTTTGACCCACTAAGTGCTTCACAGAAGTTTATATTGCAGAGCCGTAAAAATAAAACAAAAATTTTTTCCCACAAAATTGGATTTTAGCCCCCAGTTTTGTATTTTTCCAAGGGTAAAAGGAGAAATTAGACCCTAAATATTGTTGTCCAATTTGTCCTGAGTACAATGATACCTGATACGTGGGGGGAACCACCGTTTGAGCGCATGGCAGAGCTCTGAAGGGAAGGAGCATCATTTGGAATGCAGACTTAGTTGGATTGATCTGCAGGCGTCACATTGCATTTGCAGAGCCCCTAATGTACCTAAACAGTAGAAACCCCCTACAAGTGACCCCATATTGGAAACTAGACCCCCCAAGGAACTTATCTAGATGTGTTGTGAGAACTTTGAACCCCCAAGTGTTTCACTACAGTTTATAACGCAGTGCCGTGAAAATAATAAATCTTTTTTTTCCCACAAAAATTATTTTTTAGCCCCCAGTTTTGTATTTTCCCAAGGGTAACAGGAGAAATTGGACCCCAAAAGTTGTTGTCCAATTTGTCCTGAGTACGCTGATACCTCATATGTTGGGGTAAACCCCTGTTTGGGCACACGGGAGAGCTCGGAAGGGAAGAAGCACTGTTTTACTTTTTCAACGTAGAATTGGCTGGAATTGAGATCGGACGCCATGTCGCGTTTGAAGAGCCCCTGATGTGCCTAAACAGTGGAAACCCCAATTATAACTGAAACCCTAATCCAAACACACAACTAACCCTAATCTTAACCCTATTCCCTACCGTAAATGTAATCCAAACCCTAACCCTAACTTTAGCCCCAACCCTAACCCTAACTTTAGCCCCAACCCTAACTGTAGCCTTAACCCTAGCCCCAACCCTAACCCTAGCCCTAACCCTAGCCCTAACCCTAGCCCTAACCCTAACCCTAGCCCTAACCCTAGCCCTAACCCTAGCCCTAACCCCTAACCCTAGCCCTAACCCTAACCCTAACCTTAAAGGAAAAATGGAAATAAATATATTTTTTTAATTTTTACCTAACTAAGGGGGTGATGAAGGGGAGTTTGATTTACTTTTATAGCGTTTTTTTTGCGGATTTTTATGATTGGCAGCTGTCACACACTGAAAGACGCTTTTTATTGCAAAAAATATTTTTTGCGTTACCACATTTTGAGAGCTATAATTTTTTAATATTTGAGTCCACAGAGTCATGTGAGGTCTTGTTTTTTTGCGGGACGAGTTGACATTTTTATTGGTAACATTTTCGGGCATGTGCCATTTTTTGATCGCTTTTTATTCCGATTTTTGTGAGGCAGAATGACCAAAAACCAGCTATTCATGAATTTCTTTTGGGGGAGGCGTTTATACCGTTCCGCGTTTGGTAAAATTGATAAAGCAGTTTTATTCTTCGGGTCAGTATGATTACAGCGATACCTCATTTATATCTTTTTTTATGTTCTGGCGCTTTTATGCGATAAAAACTATTTTATAGAAAAAAATTATTATTTTTGCATCGCTTTATTCTGAGGACTATAACTTTTTTATTTTTTTAGTGTGTAATACTGGGCCAGATTTCTTTTAAATTCTCCCTGAAAAAAAAAAGTAGTGGGAGATTAAGATTGGCATTTCTGCTTCAGTGCCACTCCTGTGTGTGCCACCTGTCTCAAATTTTGTGCCAAATTAAACCTAGTGTGTAATACTGGGCCAGATTTCTTTTCAATTCTCCCTGAAAAAATAAAAATAGTGGGAGATTAAGATTGGCATTTCTGCCTCATTGCCAGTGCTGTGTGTGCCACCTGTCTCAAATTTTGCGCCACATTAAACCTAGTGTGTAATACTGGGGCAGATTTCTTTTAAATTCTCCCTGAAAAAAAAAATAGTGGGAGATTAAGATTGGCATTTCTGCTTCAGTGCCACTCCTGTGTGTGCCACCTGTCTCAAATTGTGTGCCACATTAAACCTAGCGTGTAATACTGGGCCAGATTTCTTTTAAATTCTCCCTGAAAAAAAAATAGTGGGAGATTAAGATTGGCATTACTGCTTCAGTGCCATTCCTGTGTGTGCCACCTGTCTCAAATTTTGTGCCACATTAAACCTAGTGTGTAACACTGGGCCAGATTTCTTTTAAATTCTCCCTGGAAAAAAAACAAATAGTGGGAGATTAAGATTGGCAATTCTGCCTCAGTGCCAGTGCTGTGTGTGGCATCTGTCTCTAATTTTGTGCCACAGAACATATACTGTATAAGAGTGAGCCACATTTCTTCAATATTGTCCCAGAAAAAATAAAAAGGAAGAGATTTTAATTGTTAGTGTCTGCATCAGCGTCAGTCCTGTTAGTGGCATATCTGTCTGCCACTGAAGCTGTGTACTGTTATCCATTGGGCCTGATTTTCCCTGCAGTCTCACCCACCTATAAAGGGATATATAAATCCAACAGAAGTTTGAGTTCACCTTGTAACTGGTTTTACAGTAACAAATACCGTTAGTTTGGTTACGTTTTTCAAACAATGAGGAAGTCTGGTGGAAGAGGTCGTGGCCGTGGGCGGTCATTGCCAGCTGGTAATGATGGTAGTGGTGGTGGAGCATCAGGTGGTCGTGGGAAAAGCAATATAGCACCTAAGTCTCGAGTTGTTGAGCCAGGTTCGTCGTCTGGCTACACAAGGCCTCAAACGCTCCCTTTTCTGGGAGTAGGAAAACCGCTTTTAAAGCCGGAGCAGCAAGAACAAGTTTTGGCTTTCCTTGCTGACTCAGCCTCTAGCTCTTTCGCCTCCTCTTCTGAAACTGCTAAATGTAAAAGCAGCGCGTCGTTAGTGGATGTTCACGGTCAGGGACAAGTCGCTTCCTTGTCTTCTTCACCAAGAACAACAGAGAAGGATGTGTCAGGCGACACAACGGGTTACTCCATGGAGCTCTTTACACATACCGTTCCTGGGTTAGAAAGTGAAACAGTTAACAGGCCATGCCCATTACAAGTTGAATCGGACATGGAGTGCACAGATGCACAGCCACAGCCAGATTACGATGCTGTTCCTTTGACTCAGACCAGAACATTGCCCTCGCAGTGTACTGATCCAGAATCAGACCCTGATGAGACTATGGTGCCCCGTCACGAACGCTATACCACCGGCTTACACGGTGACACAGATGAAGTTGCACACGAGATAGAAGAGGAGGTCATAGATGACCCAGTTGTTGACCCCGATTGGCAGCCATTAGGGGAACAGGGTGCAGGCGGCAGTAGCTCTGAAGCGGAGGAGGAGGAGCCGCAGAAGGCATCAACATCGCAACAGGTTCCATCTGCCAGGCCCGTATCTGGCCAAAAACGCGTGGCAAAACCAAAACCAGTTGTAGGACAGCGTGGCCATCCGGTTAAAGAAGCTCAGTCTGCAATGCCTGAAAAGGTATCCGATGGTAGAAAGAGTGCAGTCTGGCATTTTTTAAAAAACATCCAAATGATCAGCACAAAGTCATCTGTCAAAAATGTTCAACTACCTTAAGCAGAGGTCAGAATCTTAAAAGTCTAAATACAAGTTGCATGCGTAGACATTTAACCACCATGCATTTTCAAGCCTGGACTCACTACCAAACGTCCCTTAAGGTTGTAGCACCCTCGGCCAATGAAGTTAGTCAGCAACGCTACATCCCTTCCCTCACTGTAAGCCCACCATTTCCCGCACCACCTGCAGTAAATGTGCAGATTTCGTCACCAGGCCAAAGCAGTCAGGGAATCACCAGTTTCGTAGTAGGAAACACTGCATGTAGGGCACCAGCAAGAATACCATCTCCAACCCTCTCTCAGTCTGCCATGTCCACCGGCACCGCCGCTAGTTCCACCATCTGCAGCTCTCCAGTCCAGCTCACCCTACATGAGACTCTCATTAGGAAAAGGAAGTACTCATCCTCGCATCCGCGTACACAGGGTTTGAACGCCCACATTGCTAGACTAATCTCATTAGAGATGATGCCCTACCGGTTAGTTGAAAGCGAAGCTTTCAAAGCCCTGATGGACTACGCTGAACCACGCTACGAGCTACCCAGTTGACACTTCTTTTCGAGAAAAGCCATCCCAGCCCTCCACCAGCATGTAAAAGACCGCATCGTCCATGCACTCAGGCAATCTGTGAGTACAAAGGTGCACCTGACAACAGATGCATGGACCAGTTGGCATGGCCAGGGACGTTACGTGTCCATCACGGCACACTGGGTTAATGTGGTAGATGCAGGGTCCACAGGGGACAGCAATATTGGGACAGTTCTGCCTAGCCCACGGTCTAGGAAACAGTTGGCTGTAGGCGTTCGCCCCCCCTCCTCCTCCTCGTCCTCCTGCAGAAGCGAGAGCTCGTCCACAGACCGCAGTCGCACGAGCACTCCATCCGCAGCTGCCACTGTTGCACACGAGGTGTCCCATTATGGGACAGCTAGTGGCAAGCGTCAGCAGGCTGTATTGGCAATGAAGTGTTTGGGCGACAACAGACACACCGCGGAAGTTCTGTCCGAGTTCTTGCAGAAAGAAACTCAGTCATGGCTGGGCACTGTACATCTTGAGGCAGGCAAGGTAGTGAGTGATAACGGAAGGAATTTTATGGCTGCCATAGCACTTTCCCAACTGAAACACATTCCTTGCCTGGCTCACACTTTAAACCTGGTGGTGCAGTGCTTCTTGAAAGGTTATCCGGGGTTAACCGACCTGCTCCTCAAAGTGCGCAGACTTTGCACGCATATCCGCCGTTCGCCCGTACACTCCAGCCGTATGCAGAACCATCAGCGGTCTTTGAACCTTCCCCAGCATCGCCTAATCATCGACGTTGCAACAAGGTGGAACTCCACACTGCACATGCTTCAGAGACTGTGCGAACAGAGGTGTGCTGTTATGTATTTGTGGGAGGATACACATACACGGGCAGGCAGTTGGATGGCAGACATGAAGTTATCAGGTGTGCAGTGGTCGAAGGTACAAGACCTGTGTCAAGTCCTTCAGTGTTTTGAGGAATGCACATGGCTGGTTAGTGCAGACAACGCCATAATAAGCATGAGCATCCCCCTAATGCGTCTGCTGATGCAAAGTTTGACGCACATAAAGGAGCAGGCGTCTGCAGCCGAGGAAGAGGAAAGCCTTGATGACAGTCAGCCATTGTCTGGTCAGGGCAATCTACAGGATGAGGAAGCGGGCGAAGAGGAGGAGGACGAGGAGGATGATGGGGATGAGTGTTTTTTGAATGAGGAAGCTTCTCCGGGGCCAATAGAAACTGGTGGCGTTGCAAGGCGGGGTTCAGGTTTTTTGAGGGAGACAAGTGACGTAGATTTGCCTGAAACTGCCCCTCAACCCAGCACAACCGCAGATTTGACTACTGGAAGTTTGGCCCACATGGCGGATTATGCCTTACGTATCCTCAAAAGGGACCCACGCATTATTAAAATGATGACCGATGACGATTACTGGTTGGCCTGCCACCTTGATCCTCGCTATAAAGGCAAATTGCAAAATATCATGCCACATGAGAACCTCGAACAAATATTAGCAACCAAACAAGCAACTCTTGTAGACCGTTTGATTCAGGCATTCCCAGCACACAGCGCCGGTGATGGTTCTCACACGAGCTGCAGGGGGCAACAGGGCAGATGTGTTAGAGTTGCACAAATCAGAAGTGGCAGAGGGGTTTTCTGACCAGGTTGTGGAGTGATTTCGCAATGACCGCAGACAGGACAGGTACTGCAGCATCAATTCAAAGTGACAGGAGACAACATTTGTCCAGTATGGTTACAAACTATTTTTCATCCCTTATCGATGTTCTCCCTCAACCGTCATTCCCATTTGATTACTGGGCATCCAAAATAGACACCTGGCCTGAATTGGCAGAATATGCATTGCAAGAGCTTGCTTGCCCAGCAGCTAGTGTGCTATCAGAAAGAGTATTCAGTGCTGCTGGTTCAATATTGACCGAAAAAAGGACTCGTCTGGCTACCCAAAATGTTGATGATCTAACCTTCATTAAAATGAACCACTCATGGATTTCGAATTATTTTGCCCCACCTTTCCCGGCTGACACCTAGCTTTCCTATAAAAAGGTCTTGCTTGTGGACTGGTCTTACTGACTGTTCCAATCTCTTAATCTGCAGCAGCTGTTTGTCCAGCATACGACATGTTTACACCTCCCTAACTGCCCTAACTCCCCCCCCCCCCACGGGGCCGTGGTCTCACCACTTGGCGCAAGCACCCGTGAGAGTGCCTTTTGTCTGAAGAGGTGGGTGTGCCCGCTTTTGGCCAACGGCACTGCCACTGGGTCCCTCATAGTACAATAAAGTGTCTCTGACGGTGGTGGCGCGCAACCAACGTCAGACACACCGTTGTAACATGAAGGGCCTTGGGCCTGTACCCCCGGCCACAAGAGAGTTCCCCCCCCCAGCTCAAACAGTGCTCTACCACTTGCAAAATTATCTCTCACAGCTCCACCAATGTTTAGTCTATGCGCTGATATCCTTCAATGCCTGGCACTGGCAATACCAACTTGTTGACATGTATGATGCTAGTTAAAATAGTCAGGGTCAGTGTCCTTTATTGACACCAGTAAATACATAGTGCCAAATTACTATGTCTGAAACTCGGCAGAGGAGCCCACCCCTCTACCTAAGTATGCCACCTTTTTGTTTTTTGGTTTTGTTGTTTTGCGAGACATTAACATCTATTTATTTTTGGGGAGTACTAACTGTGTCAGACACTCCTTCCAATTGTCCTCCGCTGAACAAACCAATGCTGCCTGTGTACCCCTGCAAGATAATTCGAACTGCATTGAGCCTAATTTTTTTTATTTTAGGACTACTAAGTCTGTCTGCGGTTCCTCCTTCCAATAGTCCTCCGCTGACCACACCAATGCTGCCTGTGTACCCCTGGAACCTATTTAAAAGTGCATAGAGCCTACTTTCTTTATTGTAGGCCTACTAAGTCTGTCTGCGGTCCATCCTTCCATTTGTCCTCCGCTGAGCACACCAATGGCGACCGTGTATCCATGTATCTTTTTTTCAACCTGCAGTGAGCCAACTTTGTGGTGTAAGGCCTACTAGCAGTGTCTGTCTGTGCCACTTAATACAGCTGTTCTCCCCTAAAAAAAAAAAAAAAAAAAAGGCTGGTTTTCAGCCTGTCAGAATTATAAAACTGCATTGGGGCCACAAGTTTCGTTGTGGTCTACAAACTGATTCTTCCGCTCCAAGGTGTTCTCCAGGTTGCCTTTCCTGAGCTTCAATCTTCAGGCTCTTGTTAAATAGTTTTTAAATGGAACAACTGCAGTGGGGCTACTAGTTGGGTTGGGGCCTACTACCAGTGTCTGCCGCTCCAATGTGTTCTCCTGGTTGCCTTTCCTGAGCTTCAATCTTCAGGCTCTCGTTAAATAGTTGTTGAAACAACACTGCACTAGGCCTACAAGTTGGGTCTGGGTTCTACAAACGGTGTCTTCCGCTCCAAGGTGTTCTCCAGGTTGCCTTTCCCTAGCTTCTATCTTCAGGCTCTTGTTAAATAGCTTTTTAATGGAATAACTGCAGTGGGGCTACTAGTTGGGTTGGGGCCTACTACCAGTGTCTGCCGCTCCAAGGTGTTCTCCTGGTTGCCTTTCCTGAGCTTCAATCTTCAAGCTCTTGTTAAATAGTTGTTAAATGGAACAAGTGCATTTGGCCTACTAGTTGGGTTGGGGCCTACTAACGGTGTATGCCGCTCCAAGGTGTTCTCCAGGTTGCCTTTCCTGAGCTTCAATCTTCAGGCTCTTGTTAAATAGCTTTTTAATGGAACAACTGCAGTGGGGTTACTAGTTGGGTTGGGGCCTACTACCAGTGTCTGCCGCTCCAAGGTGTTCTCCTGGTTGCCTTTCCTGAGCTTCAATCTTCAGGCTCTTGTTAAATAATTTTTTAATCGAACAACTGCAGTGGGGCTACTAGTTTGGTTAGGGCCTACTAACGGTGTCTGCCGCTCCAAGGTGTTCTCCAGGTTGCCTTTCCTGAGCTTCAATCTTCAGGCTCTTATTAAATAGTTTTTAAATGGAACAACTGCAGTGGGGCTACTAGTTGGGTTGGGGCCTACTAACGGTGTATGCCGCTCCAAGGTGTTCTCCAGGTTGCCATTCCTGAGCTTCAATCTTCAGGCTCTTGTTAAATAGTTTTTTAATGGAACAACTGCAGTGGGGCTACTAGTTGGGTTGGGGCCTGCTAACGGTGTATGCCGCTCCAAGGTGTTCTCCTGGTTGCCTTTCCTGAGCTTCAATCTTCAGGCTCTTGTTAAATAGTTTTTAAATGGAACAACTGCAGTGCGGCTACTAGTTGGGTTGGGGCCTACTACCAGTGTCTGCCGCTCCAAGGTGTTCTCCTGGTTGCCTTTCCTGAGCTTCAATCTTCAGGCTCTCGTTAAATAGTTGTTGAAACAACACTGCATTAGGCCTACAAGTTGGGTCTGGGTTCTACAAACGGTGTCTTCCGCTCCAAGGTGTTCTCCAGGTTGCTTTTCCTTAGCTTCTATCTTCAGGCTCTCGTTAAATTGTTTTTAATATAACACTGCATTTGGCCTACTTGTTTTGTTGGCCCTACCAACGGTGTCTGCCGCTCCTTGATGTTCTCCTACACTGAGCAAACCAGTGCCACCTGTTTACTACTGTTACCAATTTTGAACTGCATTTAGCCTACTTACTGATTTGGGCCTACTCACTGTGTCAGCCTCTCATTACAGTTGTACTCTACTGAACAAAGCAATGCTCCCTGGTTAGGCCTGTTACCAATTTTGAACTGCATTTAGCCCACTGTATTCTTTGGGCCTATATCTTTGTTTCCTCCTCATCCTGCCCATTGCCCAGCCAGTGATAGATGAGTCTTCAGGTACATTGACCCAGAACGCTACATTCCCCGTGCACGCTACACAGCAAGAATGTGACCCTGCTGAAAGTCAGGTTCCCCTTCCCGTATACCATACCACCTTACACGGGGACAAAGAGGAAGGTGCAGATGAAAGTGCAGGTTCCGTCATCAGGTGGGGGGGAATACTCGTTGGCGACGTCACTGGCACAGGGCCCCTCATAGTACGCAAAAAGTGTCGCTGCTGGTGGGAGGCGCCCCCGCCGTGCAAACACACCGCTGTACTTTGAGGGGCCCTGTGCCAGTGCCAATGCCAACGAGTGGGCCCCCCCTGCTTGCTCAGGATCACAGCACTTGCAAAGTTTAAATACTTACCTCTCCCTGCTCCACTGCCGTGACGTGGTCCAGATTTCCTGGGCCCACTAAATACTTGAACCAGCCCTACCCCCCACAACTTTAGCCAAATGACCTCCAATTTCCAATGCCTAACTATTATTATAAGGTAAATTAAGATTGACAAGCTTCAGTAACAAGAATGGATGTTTTTGCCATTAAAATGGGCACTGTAGGTGTTTTCCTGGCCTCCACTCACTGCCGACTATGCTCCCCCATTGACTTGCATTGATTTTCGTGTTTCGGTCGATCCCCGACTTTTCGCGATAATCGGCCGATTCCACTCGACTCGACTGTTGAGATAGTCGGGTTTCGCGAAACCCGACTCGACCCTAAAAAACTAAAAGTCGCTCAACCCTACTCCTGATAATCAGCTGTTCGGCACTGCAGCTGCATGTGTCGTGGCTGTGTGACAGTCACAACACATGCATGGAGAGACAGTGTGTTGTGGCTGTTACACAGCCACGACACATGCAGCTGTGGCACCAAACATGAGTCTCATCTCTAATCCTCATGAGACTCAGATACAAGAGGCGCACAATGACTGTACTGTGGTGTCATGGCAGGAAGAGGAGGAAGGTGACTCTCAGAGGGGGAGAACAGAAAGAATGACAATGAGGTTGTAGATCCCACTTGGTGTGAACCCAGAGGTACACAGCTCAGTAGCTCCACAGAAGAGGTGGAGGAGACCGTTACCTTGCGACTTCCCACACAGGCATGAAGTGATGCATCCATGACAAGAACTGCATCCTCAATCCCAATTCTAGCTGTGACCAGCACCGGTCATGAGTGTGCAGTTCGCAGGGGTGGCAAACGTTGTCTAGCTAGGCACACAAAAAAAGAGGAAAAAAAGTACAATAATTTCAAAACTACATACATGAATCCACACATGCGCGATCAACATGCCTTAGTGTGGGAAACTCACTACGCTAAAATGCGGACTAGCGGGCCTCGTCAACCACCGGCTATCCCATCAACCATATATGCTGCTTCTTCCTCCTCTGTCAATGTGCCAAGAATTCTCACACAAGACACCGGCTGCAGAAACTCCACTTGTTTACTCCCTACATTCTGTTACAGAAGTGGACATGACTGCTGTTCTGTTTTTGTGTCACCTAGCACAACACATCTTTCTCAATCCACCATAACATCTCCGTCTGCACCTCACTCACAGTCCAGCAGTTTTTCCTGTTCTCCGTACTTCATCCTTTCTCATCACAGCAGCCAGTCATCGGTCTCACAGTTAGGGTCAGTAAAAGAATGTTTCCACTTACACATGCCAAAGCTAAGAGCTTGAACTTCACCATCTCCAATCTGTTAGTCATGGAAATGCTGCCTTTCCGCCTGGTAGATACAGACGGTTTCAGAATGTTGATGGCGACTGCAGTCCCCCAGTACCAGTTGCCCATTACTTCTCTAAGAAAGCTGTGCCTGCGCTACACCAGCATGTCGCAGACAACATTACCCATTCCCTGAAAAAAATCTGTGTCTGCCAAATATGGGCAAGGGCGTTACATCTTGCTGACTGGGCACTGTGTGACTCTGGTGGCTATTGGGACAGGCGGTAGTGATGAGCGAATATACTCGTTACTCGAGATTTCTCGAGCATGCTCAGGGGTCCTCCGAGTATTTTTTAGTGCTCGGAGATTTAGTTTTTCTTGCCGCAGCTAAATGATTTACATCTGTTAGCCAGCATAAGTACATGTGGGGATTCCCTAGCAACCAGGCAACCCCCACATGTACTTATGCTGGCTAACAGATGTAAATCATTCAGCTGTGGCAAGAAAAACTAAAACTCCAAGCCCTAAAAAATACTCGGAGGACCCCCGAGCATGCTCGTGAAATCTCAAGTAACGAGTATATTCGCTCATCACTAACAGGCGGTTAACAGGCTCCTCCAAAAGTCTTTGAATCCAGGAGGCTTGCCGGACAAACCTTTGCATCTAACACTTCCTCCACTGCTTCTGGCTCCTTCACCTCCTTTAGGGCCTCCACCTAAAGGAGGACCTTTGCATCATTCTGCAAGATGGGTAGCGCTGACAATGCCATCATCAGCATTACCATTCCGGTCATCAACATGCTGGACCGCACGTTGAATAGTCTGCATGAGGAGGTGGTGGTCTTAGAGGAAGATGTGGAAACAGAGGAGGATGCGGAAGGGATAACAATATGTCAAGTTTCCAGACTGTCGTCGCACGGGCGAGTGCCATAGGAAGGTGGCTTGCAGCGATCGTCGGGGGCTCATGATACCAGGCAAACAAATGGAGGAGGATGAAGAGGAAGAGGTGATGGACGTGCAACAGTCAGGACATGAAGAGGATAATGATCCCCACTCTGTTGTCCGTGGTTGTCAGGAGGGGATGGAGGAAGCAACCTTGAATGTTACCTCATAACCAGTACACCATGAACTTGGACCTCATGGAAGCACCTGACACATGAGCACCTTTTTGCCTTCTTGCTGCACTATCTTCAACATGATGCCCATATTCTTAGGGTTAGAAATAGTGCTGACTACTGGGTTGACACTCTGTTAGATCCACAGAGAAACAGTAAAATTAGCCAGTTGCTTCCCCCTCAGAAAGGGACATGCACATGCTGGAGTATCGAAATACGCTTGTGTTAAGAGTGGTTGTCCTCAAGACAGTAGTGAGGCACACAGTGTGCATTGCAGTTCTAGGCATCCAACCCTGGGAATGTCAAGGCTTCATCGCAAAAACATTGGCATCAGCAGCAGCGTAAGTGGCATTAACAATTTTTTGAGTCGTTTCACATGTTTTTTAGACCAGCCCATGCACCAGTACAGAACAGAGTACAAGTCTGACACGTTATGAATGACTGGAGAGGATGGTGCTGGAGTATTTCAAGCTCAATATCAATGTCATCAGGGGGGATTTGGATCCTTTTGCATTTTAGTCTTAATAAATGGAAGAATGGCCTGAGCTCGCATGTCACGCCTTGGAGGATTTGTCATGCCCAGCAGCCAGCATTCTCTCAGAACGTGTCTTCAGCACTGCTGATGGTGTCCTGATGGATAAGCACATCCGGCTATCCCCTGAAAGTGTAGACCACCTAACTTTCATCAAAATGAACAAGTCATGGATCTCCAATGACGTTTGCACCCCAGTCGCAGATTGCGCAGACTAGGCGATGGTGTAATTTTTAGTGTCATTCATTGATCTCACGTTATTGCATTCTGTGACACCTTTGCTGTGGCTTCTGTGCCAACTGTTGCTACTGCTGCTGATGTTACAATTTTTTGAAAGGTTGACATGTCAAGTTCAGTCTCCATCTGTTAGGTTGCCTGAAGTGGAAGGTGTGTCGGAGGCCTATTATACTATTTCTACTCTGGAAAATGATGCCTCTTTGGTGGTGTGTGACAATAATTTGTTTAAATGTGAAGACTCCAAGTTGGTTCTCCATCTGGTGGCTTGCCTGTGTAAGTACGACTCTCAGACAGGAAGGTCTGCACTTACTTTCAATCAACTACCTGTGTTACTTTCTTTACATTTTTCTACCAATAGTACAGTATAAAACTGATGTTTGTGCCATCTGAGTGGAGTGTGGCTGAGAAAAAAACATTTGGAGGAGTTGCATGAGGTATCAGGGCTCCCAGCTAAGAAGGCTTACAACTCTCCCTTAACCACCTGGTCCTCATTGAAATTTCAATTAAAAGCTGTAAATGCTGGCCCAGACCCTGATATCTCATACATGGCCCATGGTTGACTGGTGCTGTGCCATTAATAAGTTTCTACTGTTGGTCAATTGATGTCACTTTTCCATGGTGTATGCCCTTAATTTTAGCTGTTTAGGAAGATTTTTTTCACCCCTTAAGGTGTTGTGTATACTCTTGGATTGGCCTCCAATTGAATTTATTGCAGTTTGGGTACGTTTGTCCAACCGTTCAGCGTACGTCTAAATGTTTGGCAAATCGAACCGAGCCTTGAAAGGTTCACTCATCTCTAGATATTAGCACCGCTGATTCTGTCAGTTCAGAAATCAGAGGCTCGGGGTACTTGTTCTTCATAGTGATTTTGTTGAGACCCCAATAGTCTATACAGTGGCATGGAAAAGCATCCTTCTTAGCCACTAAGAAGATGCTGGCTCCGCAAGGAGAAGAGGATTTACAGATAAATCCCTGGGCTAAGTTCTCCTGGATGTACTCCGACATGACTTGTAGCTCATGTAGAGATGGGGGATACACCTGCCTCCTGGGTAGAGAGGTGCTAGGAAGAAGGTCAACAAGACAGTCATAAGGTCTGTGGGGTTGCAGGAACTCTGCCTTTTTTTACACAAAAGACATCAGCAAAGGCACAATATTAAATGGGCAACGAAGCAAGGTTCAAGAGTCTTGGGCATAACTTTGGCCAGGCAGTTGAAAGCACAGTGTGAGCCCCAATAGCACCCTCTCTCTGTTGGTGTCCCTCCAAGCTCTGTTCAGGGACCCCCTACTCTTCTCAATCTATACCTTTTGGCCTGGGATAATTTATAAATTCCCATGGTTTCCAGTACCATCTATACGCTGATTATACTCTGATCTACCTTTCTGGTCCCGACGTCACCTTTTTGCTATCCAGAATTCCAGAGTGTCTATCAGCCATATCCTCCTTCTCATCACGCTTTCTAG
Organism: Ranitomeya imitator; assembly: GCF_032444005.1. NCBI lineage: Eukaryota > Metazoa > Chordata > Amphibia > Anura > Dendrobatidae > Ranitomeya > Ranitomeya imitator. The sequence goes on from NC_091284.1 coordinate 723,824,026, forward strand.
AGATCAATGTGGAGAAAACTGAGCTCCATTATATTTCCTGCACCTCACCTATCCCCCCTAACTGATCTATCATAATAAATGATTTTACTCTTATCACTGTACCGCAAGTCGGCTTCGTCTGAGTAACCCTCGACTCTGCCCTGTCCTTCAAACCGCACATTCAAGCTCTTTCCACCTCTTGCTGCCTCCAACTCAAAAATATTTCCAGGCTTTGTTCTTTCTTCAACCATGAATGTACTAAAATGTTAATGCATGTCCTCATCATCTCTTGCCTTAACTACTGCAATATCCTCCTCTGTGACCTCCCTGCTAACCGTTTCGCATCTCTCCAGTCCATCCTTAACTCTGCTGCATGACTAATCCACCTCTGTCCTCGCTATTCCTCCACTTCTACCCTCTGCAAATCCCTTCATTGGCTCCCAATTCCCCAACTTATCCAGTTCAAACTATTCACATTGATCTACAAAGCATTCCATAGTCTGTCTCCTCCGTGTCTCTGAACTAATCTCCCATTACCTTTTAACACGCAACCTCCTGAACCTCTCAAGAACTTGTTTTCTCCTCCATACTTATACGTTCCTCACCCAATTGCCTCCAAGACTTCTCACGGGCATCCCTCATACTTTGTACTCTCTTGTGCCCCAACATGTCCGATTATCCACCAGTTGCGGAACCTTCAAATGTGACTTCAAAACGCAACTATTCAAGAAAGCTTATAGCCTGCAATAACCTCGGTGGCACCTCACCACCACCGAAGCTGCCAAACCCCCACCCCAACCTATTGTCTCCTTACCCTATTTCATGTAGACTTCAAGTCTGTAAGGACAGGGCCCTCTCCCCTCTGTACCAGTCTGTCATTGTTAGATTGTTCACTGTAATATATATTTGTATTTTGTATATAACCCCCTCTCACGTATTACACCATGGAATCAATATTGGTCTAAAAATAAATAATAATAATATTTTGTGATGCACTGACCCCTGTTACAGGTAGGGGGTGCAGCATGGTCTCCTCAGAATACACACAGAGGCGCATTGAGGCCATAGGAATGCATGGCAGTCGCAGGCATAACTGTGGTGATGAGACAAGGTCCGGCATTATTGTAAATGGCCGGTATGTGTCGCAGAGGAAGATACTCTGTGCTGTAAGCCTGAAGTAAGTTTGTTCTGGGACCTTTAGTCCCGTAAGTATTTGTGTAGTTTGGAAGGGAGGATTTCAGGGCTAGTCGGAGAGCTGGGCGGGTCTAACTAGCCACACACACCTCCTACCTATGGGAGTGGTTACAAGTATGTAATGTGACCAGGGTGTGGGTCACATGGTTCCTGTGTATGGACCTGAATGGCTCTTGGCTGTAAGGTCATGTGATAGGAAAGGCCTGGGTGTTGGGAGGTCCAGAGTGGGGACCGGATCCCTGAAGAGCACCTGGTGAGGCCGTGATCCTGAGTGGCCATTGTGTTGGGAGGTCCTGTGTGTGGACCAGATCCCTGAAGAGCATGAGATGAGGCCATGATCCTGAGTGGCCTCTGTGTTGGGAGGTCCTGTGTGCAGACCAGATCCCTGAAGAGCACGAGGTGAGGCCATGGATCTGCAGAGCCTCTGATGGCTGCAGTGTGGGGGAAGCTACTGTCCTTCGGTGGGTTTGGAACCGACTGGTGTATGCCTGTCAGGAAAGTTGGTGATCCCCGTAAGGCAGTTTCTCCAGAGGATATAATGAACTGTTCGGCGTACGGTCACCCATGATAACTGGATGAAGTGAGAGGTCCAGCATGCTAATTGACCGCAACTTGACATGACATGTTCTGATACAGTGTGTATGGACTGTTCGTGGTACGGTTTATGACTCTATAATAAACCCCATAGACTGTTATGTGCAAAAAGTGTTCCTGTGTGCATTTATCCCATTGCCAAGTGAGTATTCCCCAACCCATTAGTGGTTGCTGCATCACAATATATATATACAACAAAATTTATATCACAGCTCAATGCCAACAATGGAGCAGTGACTAAGTAATGACTAATATGCTAATGCTGCTATTAAAGTACATTGACGCTGGACCTGGAAACCTTTGTATTATAAAGAAGTAAAAGGTTCAGAGAATTCACTTCTATTGACATCTAGATTTTAACTCTTAGGGTACCGTCACACTATACGATTTACCTACGATCACGACCAGCGATATGACCTGGCCGTGATCGTAGGTAAATCGTAGTGTGGTCGCTGGGGAGCTGTCACACAGACAGCTCTCCAGCGACCAACGATGCCGAGGTACCCGGGTAACCAGGGTAAACATCGGGTTACTAAGCGCAGGACCGCGCTTAGTAACCCGATGTTTACCCTGGTTACCAGCGTAAAAAAAAACAAACAGCACATACTTACATTCCGGTGTCCGTCAGGTCCCTTGCCGTCTGCTTCCCGCACTCACTGACTGCCGGCCGTAAAGTGAAAGTGAAAGCACAGCACAGCGGTGACGTCACCGCTGTGCTCTGCTTTCACTTTACGGCCGGCAGTCACTGTTTACCCTGGTTACAAGCGAACGCATCGCTAGATCGCATCGCTAGATCGCTAGATCGGTGTCACACACACACCGATCTAGCGATGCCAGCGGGAGATCCAGCGACGAAAGAAAGTTCTAAACGATCTGCTACGACGTACGATTCTCAGCAGGATCCCTGATCGCTGCTGCGTGTCAGACACAGCGATATCGTAACGATATCGCTGGAACGTCACGAATCGTACCGTCGTAGCGATCGAAATGGCAGTGTGTGACGGTACCCTTAGCCTGCAGATTTATGAAGCAAGATTGTGGTTTCTAGAAGGACTGATTTTTGTTGTGAGTGATAATGGGCATAATGTGGCATGCTCTCAAATAGTCTGATCCAGATGTGCTCTGAAATGGTTGAAAATAAGATTGGATTTTGTTACTGCTTTATTAGAATTGGCTGCAAGATGAATAGATATTAAATATTTGAATGACATCCAGAATTTGTAAAGCTTTCTGAATGCCTTTTAGCCACCTAAAAAGCCTATATTGTAACACCTCCGTGCTGGTACTACTGAGTACTTTGTACTTTTTAGCTATTTTGGCACAAAAAATACACTGTAAACTGCTAAATTTCACATTTTAATATGGAAATGTAACACGTGTAAAGGCAAAATGAGCAGTTATATATGAAGAGCAAGTAAATTATTTCTGAACCATACATAAAAACTGATTATCAAATGCTTAACAGTTTGCTCCAAGAAGTGTTACCAAAAGACCAAGGCCCCAGTTCATTACTTTTGCACCTTTTTTTCTGAAGAAAAAATGGTTCTAAGGTTAAGATCCTACAATCAGTTTTGGTGCACACAAATGCAGTGTCTTACAGTTCCAGCAAAGTGGATATGATGTATAGAAATCTCATGCCCATTGTGCTTGTGAGGAATATGGGGGAAATTTAAGTAATGTCCATCAAATGTGTCATATCATACTACAGTACTTCTTGAGAATGTGTAGCGGAAACTGGACACCTGGCTCAGCAGGTGGTCCAGCGTCACTAGCTTCTTAATGAAAACTAACACCCCCACCACCATAACTAGTATCCAGGCTAATACAAGATAACTTCCTGTGCAGCCCATGATGTGTGACTGCTTTATTCAGACTTCCTTCAGTCAGATGGGAATTTCATAAAGAGATTTAAGGAAAATATTGTACATCCTAGCCCTACACCGGTTACATTTTCAAGATCACTAGAAGGGGCCGAGCACTTTCCAGGGTCTTGATCCATTCTAGCACCCCAGGGTGGGGAGATACACAGAATGGCTAGTAGAAGCCAGGTAGTGAAGCTGTGTTTGTTCTCCAAATGTTACGGGGCCTGACCAGATCTGGAGGTTGCAGAACCTCTGCCCTATGACCTTCTGTTGGAAAGTTATGATCTTTCATAGCTTTTGGGAGATTTAGCTACAAACCCCTATCGGAGGAGGATGAGGACAATCCCTGGGCGGAAAAGGGTGTGACCAACCAAGGGGATAAAGACTCAACGAAAAAAATGCAAGTTACCTAATTTACATAATAAATACAGAAATGGTACAGAAAATCTGCAACATCAAAAACTCACCATGTAGACTATTAGTGACTTAATTAATTGCTCCTTATTTGTTATTTTATTTACACATTTTTAAGTTAACTTTATTTGGATTTGTCTGATTTTGTTTTGTGTTGAACAATTGGGGGACCCAAGAGTTTACATTTTTTACATTTATTGCCTATTTTTACATTAGAAATTGTATATTTTCCATTTTGAGGGGATTTGGTCTGCACAGATTCATAGAGCCCGATATCTGCATATATAACAATTGTTTTTACATACCGTAGCACCAACATATTCCGCAGAATTTTACAATTAAGCGGGGACATGTACAGACAATAAAGACAATATAAAGTGCCACAAAGTTAACCCCTTCACCTCATGCAATTTTCCTTTTGTTTTTTACCATAACTTTTATATTTTCCCAGCCATATAGCCATACAAGGACTTGTTTTTTGCAGGACGGGTTGTACTTATGAATGACACAATTCATTCTACCACATAGTGTATGGGAAAACAGGAAAAAAATTCCAAGTGCAGTGAAATGGCAAAAAAGTGCAATTTCACAATGTTTTTTTTTTTTTTTTCATTTACTATGTTCAATATATGATAAAACTGACCTAACAATATGATTCCCCAGGTTAGTACGAGTGCTCCTATTAAATTAAATCAGCCATCATCTTCCGAGAAAAATGCAGACTCTACTTTTGAGCCCACATCAAAGGCATCAACACAATATATGATGTAAATGTATGTCATATGTCATGAAGGGGTTAATAGCTTCATGTTTCCAAAGACACCAAGTGGTTAAAAGAAGTGATCTGATGACTCTTCGGGTGTTTTCTCTCTGAAGATGCTTTATACGTTCTAATCAGAGGCGTAGCTAGGGTTTTGGTTCAGGGGTGGCGAAGCTTCTGAGTGGGCCCCTAACCAGGTAACCTTGAATACACCTGGGTGGCACACCTTAATAGTGGAGGGGAACCTCAGCAGATGACCGCGCTATTACTGAATATAATCTACTATATAATTGTCTAAGGGTCACTTCTGTCTTTCTGTCTGTCTGTCCTTCTGTCACGTATATTCATTGGTCGCGGCCTCTGTCTGCCATGGAATCCAAGTAGATGATTGGTCTCGCCAGCTGCCTGTCATGGCTGTCGCGACCAATCAGCGACGGCCACAGTCCGATTATTTCCTCCCTACTCCCCTGCAGTCAGTGCCCGGCGCCCGCTCCATACTCCCCGCAGTCACTGCTCACACAGAGTTAATGCCAGCGGTAACGGACCGCGTTATGCCGTGCGTAACTCACTCCGTTACCGCCGCTATTAACCCTGTGTGACCAAGTTTTTACTATTGATGCTGCCTATGCAGCATCAATAGTAGAAGGATCTAATGTTAAAAATAATTTAAAAAATAAAAAATCATTACATACTCACCTTCCGCTGCCTTTCACGCTCCTCGTGACACTCCGGTAACCGCTCCATGCAAGCGGCAGGTTCCGGTGGCAAGGATGGTATGCGACAAGGACCTGCCATGACGTCACAGTCATGTGACCATGACCTCATCACAGGTCCTGCGTGCCTGCGCGAGAAGGACCTGCCATGATGTCACGTCATGTGACCGCGACGTCATCACGGGTCCTGCGCTACCAACCCTGGGACTGGAAGCTGTCGAGTGCACCGCACAAAGGCGAGAAGACTACAAAGGCTCCCTCGGAAGGTGAGTATATGTTTATTTTTTATTTTTTAACCTGTGACATACGTGGCTGGGCAATATACTACGTAGCTGGGCAATATACTACGTGACTGGCCAATATACTACGTGGCTGGGCAATATACTACGTGGCTCTGTGCTGTATACTACATTGCTGTGCAATATACTACGTGGCTCTGTGCTGTACACTACATCACTGGGCAATATACTACTATTACTCCACCTGATACCCCAATAATGAGCCGCTGCTGCCGTATGTGTCCCTATTACTGCACCTGATACCCCAATACTGAGCTGCTGCTGCCATATGTGTCCCTATTACTGCACATGATACCCCAATACTGAGCCGCTGCTGCCATATGTGTCCCTATTACTGCCCCTGATACCCCAATACTGAGCCGATGCTGCCGTATGTGTCTGTGGCGCCCCAGTGTCCTGGTCGTCGCAGTGAGGTCATTATCCTTTCAGGGAAGAAATGATGTCATGTCTGAAGGCAAGGAAAGACAACCACATTCAGGTATCACACACATGCAACATGTTCACACTCCAGACCAGAAGGGGGAGCTCTAAGCCTGTTTAGGGCGAGCTCCCCGACTTACATCCTGATCTGGAGGGAAAAGGAGTTCAGTTCCTGTCAGGCAGTGAGAAGAAGAGGAGCTCTGCTGCATGACGTGCTGCAACTCCTGGGAAAAGACACTAAAAGGTGACCATACTGCAGAGAGTGTGCAGGAAAGCAGAGCACAGGAGAGAAATACCAGAGTGAGATCAATCAGGAACAAGCTGCTCCTTTCTGAGGCGCAGAAGCCGGTAGCCAGGAACACCAAGGGAGCAACTGTCTCTTAGCCTTGCCTCAGAGACCGGCAGGACAGTCAATTCCAGGTTGGCTGCCCGACCTTAATACCTAAGAAGACACGGTGGCAACTTGTGGGGGTCGGGGCGTCTCTAGGGTCCCTATAAACAAGCCCCAGGCCATCAGTCATACGGGTTTGTCCTATCCACACCATCTGGGGGACAGAGAGGAAGAAGTAACATATAGAACATCAACAAGAGTTGTGAGAACCTTACCGAGAAGCTCAGCACGGAGGTACTACAACACACAGGCGCTAGAAGAAAGGCTACTGATTTCCACCTGGATAAGGGGACTCTGGAATTGCCTTCAGACCAACCGGACTCTGCCTGCCCTGTCATCTGGCGCTCTGGGCTGAGGATACTATCTGAAGTCTTCAGTAAACAAGGTAAAAGACTGCAAACCTGTCTCCTCGTTCTTTACTGCACCTGGCCCATATATAAACTCTGTTACTGGATCCCCCTGAGGGCCACGGACCGGGTCAGCCACCGTGACATCCCCCCGAACCGCAGGACCCGGTGCCGAGTACCCCATTGCCCTACTCAGGGGGCGATCCATGTCCCTATTACCACACCTGATACCCCAATACTGAGCCGCTGCTGCCGTAAGTGTGTCCCTATTACTGCATCTGATACCCCAATACTGAGCCACTCCTGCCGTATGTGTCCCTATTACTGCACCTGATACCCCAATGCTGAGCCACTGCTGCCGTATGTGTCTCTATTACTGCACCTGATACCCCAATACTGAGCCGCTGCTGCCGTATGTGTCCCTATTACTGCCCCTGATAACCCAATACTGAGCCGCTGCTGCCTTATGTGTCCCTATTACTGCACCTGCTTTGTGATTCTCTGTGCCTTCTAAATTCTAAAGCAACCCTCTATAATATAGTAATGCCGGGTGCAAGAGCCCTAGAAAACAGTGCCCATATTTTGCCCCCTAGAAAGTAATAATGCCCTGTGTGCCCCTTTGAAAGTCACAGTAACCTGAGTTCCCCTATAACAATAAGTTCCCACTTTACATTTAATAATGTCCAGAGTGTCCCCCCTGTATAGCTCCCCTATACAGTATAATGCCCCCTCACTGTATAGTACCATCCACACAGTATACTGACCCCTTAGTAGCCTCTAAAATGTTTGATGGCTCCAACACATTATAATCCTTCTCACTGTAATCCCCACACTGTACGATGGCCCCCTCACTGTAATCTCCACACTGTATGATTGCCCCCTAGATAGCATCCATATAATGTAATGCACCAGATAGTCCTAAATGTAGTATAATGCACTCCCCATAAGCCTCCATATAGTATTATACACTCCCCATAGGCCTACTATATTTTGTATAATGCACCCCCCATAGGCAGACTCTATACTGTATAATGCATCCCCCATAGGCAGACTCTATAACACAAGGCAGCACCCTTAGGCAGACTCTGCAGTATAATGCAGCACCCCCATAAGCAGATCCTGTAGTATAAAACAGCACCCCCATAGGCAGATCCTGTAGTATAAAACCAACTTCTCCACCATTACAGAAGATCGACTCTCCACTCTACTCTCAAAATCGCATCTCACCACCTGTGCACTTGACCCGATCCCTTCCCACTTCATCCCAAACCTCGCCACAGTCTTCATCCCAACTCTAACCCATTTCTTCAACCTATCACTAACAACTGGTGTTTTCCCCCTCAAGCTTTAAACATGCCTCAATCATACCTATCCTTAAAAAGCCCTCTCTTGACCCATCCTCTGTATCTAGCTATCGCCCTATATCACTTCTCCCCTATGCCTCAAAACTACTGGAACAACACGTCCATCTTGAACTGTCTTCCCATCTATCTTCCTGCTCCCTTTTCGACCGCTTACAATCAGGCTTCCGGTCACACCACTCCACTGAAACTGCCCTAACTATGGTCACCAATGACCTATTAACTGCCAAGAGCAAGCAACACTTCTCTATCCTCCTCCTCCTGGACCTGTCCTCTGCCTTTGACACAGTGGACCATTCCCTATTAGGGTTGAGCGAAACGGATCGGACAATTTCAAAAATCGCCGACTTTTGGCAAAGTCGAGTTTCGTGAAATCCGATACCACTGTGGGATCGGCCATGAGGTCGGCGATCTGCGCGCCAAAGTCGCGTTTCGTATGACGCTTTAAGCGCCATTTCTCAGCCAATGAAGGTGCACGCAGAGTGTGGGCAGCGTGATGACATAGGTCTCGGTCCCCACCATCTTAGAGAAGGGCATGACAGTGATTGGCATGCTTTCTGCGGCATCACAGGGGCTATAAACGGGCGTGCATGCCGACCGCCATCTTACTTCTGCCGATCTGAGCATAGGGAGAGGTTGCTGCAGCTTCGTCAGAAGCAGGCATATAGTTAGGGAGGGAAGATCAACCCAGAAACTGCTTGTGCTGTAGCGATTTCCACTGTCCAACACCACCTTCTCTTTGCAGGGACAGTGGATTTTTCTTTTTTGGTGCATCAGCTCTTAGGCTGCATTATAAGGCTCCCTGATAGCTGCATTGCTGTGTGTACGCCGCTGTGCAAACCAACTGCTTTTTTCAAAGCAGAAATCCTGTTGCTTCTTTCTGCACAGTTCTCTTGTTTCTTTGTCCACACTCTTTTGTGTGCAGCAGTCCTTTCTATTGCTGCCATACTTGTCCTTTGATCATTGTAGGGAGATTGAAATTCTACTACAGCCCTTGTATTTTTTTATATATCTGCCAGCCACGTTCTGCCTTGTACATTGTGTGGTGTACTACACAGGGCCTGTTTTGTGTTTTTTCCTGCAGTTTTCCCTCCCCAAAAAAAGGAGCTTTAAATTGCCACTTAGAGGATCTACGTGAGTTCTGTTTGGCGTATATCTGCTAGCCACGTTCTGCCTTGTACATTGTGTGGTGTAATACACAGGGCCTATTTTTTCCTGCAGTCTCCCCCGCCCCAAAAAAGGAGCTTTAAATTGCCACTTAGAGGATCTACGTGAGTTTCTGTTTGGCGTATATCTGCCAGCCACGTTCTGCCTTGTACATTGTGTGGTGTAATACACAGGGCCTGTTTTTTCCTGCAGTCTTCCCGCCAAAAAAAGAGAGATATAAATTCTCCAAAAGTTAATATACATCTTCTACCTTGTTTAACTGTAGCATATAACGGTTGTTATTTTGGTAACATTTCCGCAAAAATTAGGAAGTCTGGTGGAAGAGGCCGTGGGCGGTCGTTGCCAGCTGGTACTGATGGTCGTGGTGGTAGTGGAGCATCTGGTGGTACTGGGAAAAGCAAGATAGCACCAAAGGCTCGAGGGGTTGAGGCAGCGTCATCTTCTGGCTACACAAGGTCTCGAAGGCTCCCTTATCTGGGAGTTGGAAAACAGCTTTTAAAGCCGAAGCAGCAGGAACAAGTTTTGGCTTTCCTTGCTGACTCAGCCTCTAGCTCTTTCACCTCCTCTTCAGAAGCTTCGAAATCTAAAACCAGCGAGTCATCAGTGGCTGCTCCAGGTCCGGAAAAAGTTGCTTCCTTGTGTCCTTCACCCAAAACAGGCAACACTACACTTTACTCCATGGAGCTCTTTACACATACCGTGCCTGGGTTAGAGAAGGAAATTGTTAAAAGCCCATTACAGGATGAATCAGACATGGAGTGCACAGATGCACAGCCACAGCTTGATTATTATACTGTTCCATTTTACTCAGATCACTACTTTGCCCTCGCAGTGTACTGAGCCCGAATCTGACCCTGATGAGACTATGGTGCCCAGTCCCGAACGCTTAGCACATTACACGGTGACACAGAGGACGTGCACATGACATTGAAGAGGAGGTGATAGTTGACCCAGTTGTTGACCCTGATTGGCAGCCATTGGGGGAAGAGGGTGCCGCTGCCTGTAGCTCAGAAGCGGAGGAGGATGATCTTCAGCAGCCATCTACATCGCAAAAGCTGTCATCTGGCAGGCCCGCATCAGGCCTAAAACGTGTGTCAAAAACCACAACAGGTGTAGGACAGCGTTGCAATCTGATGACAGTAGCACGGTGTGCAAAGCCTGAAAAGGTATTCCATAGTAGGACGAGTGCAGTGTGGCAATTTTTTAACCAATATCAGAATGATCAGTCCAAAGTTATATGTAAGAAATGCTCCAAGACCTTTAGCAGAGGGAAGAATCTACAAAGTTTAAATACAACATGCATGCATAGACATCTAACCAGCAGGCACTTGGAAGCATGGACTAACTACCAAACTTCCCGTACCGTTGATGCACCTGCTCATATTGAAGTTAGTCAGCAACGCAACATTGCTTCCCTAACTGGAAGCCCACCGGTTATGAGACAACCAGTAACAAATGTGGAGGTATTGTCGCAAGGCCAAAGCAGTCAGGGAATCACCATGTTCTTGGTTGGAAACACTGTAGGTAGGCCCACATCAACAATACCATCACCAAGCCTCTCTCAATCTGCCACCCCCGCTAGTTCCATCATATGCAGCTCTCCAGTCCAGCTCAGCCTACAAGAGACTCTCGATAGGAAAAGAAAGTACTCTTCCTCTCATCCGTGTACACAGGGTTTGAACGGCTACATTGCTCAACTTATCTCATTATAGATGATGCCCTACTGGTTGGTTAAAAGCGAAGCTTTCAAAGCCCTGATGGCCTATGCAGTACCACGCTATGACCTACCTAGTCGACACTTCTTTGCGAGAAAAGCCCTCCCAGCACTCCACCAACATGTCAAAGAACGCATTGTCCATGCACTGAGGCAATCGGTCAGTAGAAAGGCGCACCTCACAACTGGTGCATGGACCAGTAGGCATGGCCAGGGATGTTACGTGTCCATCACGACACACTGGGTTAATTTGGTGGATGCAGGGTCCACAGGGGACAGCCATAGTGGCACAATTCTGCCTAGCCCACGGTCTAGGAAACAGTTGGCTGTAGGCGTTTGCACCTCCTCCTCCTCCAGAAGCGAAAGCTCATCCACAGAGCGCAGTTGCACTACCACTCCATCCTCAGCTGCCAGTGTTGCACCCGTGGTGTCCAATTATGGAACAGTTAGTGGTAAGCGTCAGCAGGCTGTGCTGCAAATGAAGTGTTTGGGCGACAACAGACACACTGCGGAAGTACTGGCCAAATACTTGCAGCAAGAAACTCAGTCATGGCTGGGCAGTGTACATCTTGAGGCAGGCAAGGTAGTCAGTGATAACGGAAGGAATTTTATGGCTGCCATAGCCCTTTCAGAAATGAAACCCATTCCTTGCCTGGCTCACACCTTGAACCCTGTGCTTCCTCAAGAATTACCCTGATTTACCAGCCCTGCTCCTGAAGGTGCGCAGACTTTGCTCGCACATCCGCTGGTCACCCGTACACTCCAGCCGTATGCTTAACCATCAGCGATCGCTGAATCTTCCCCAGCACCGCCTAATAATAGACGTTGCAACAAGGTGGAACTCTACACTGCACATGCTTCAGAGGCTGTGCGAACAGAGGCGTGCTGTCATGTATTTGTGGGAGGATATACATACACGGGCAGGCAGTTGGATGGCAGACATGGAGTTGTCTGGTGTGCAGTGGTCAAGACTCCAAGACCTCTGTCAAGTGTTTCAGTATTTTGAGGAATGCACACGACTGGTCAGTGCGGACGACGCCATCATAGGCATGAGCATCCCACTAATGCGTCTGCTGATGCAAAGTTTGACACACATCAAGGAGCTGGCGTCTGCGGCCGAGGAGGAGGGAAGCGTTGATGACAGTCAGCCATTTTCTGGCCAGGAAGTCTCCGGGATGAAGTGGCGGATGAAGAGGAGGAGGAGGATGATGGGGCTGAATATTTATGGGAGGAGGATGCTTCTCAGGGGGCAATAAAAACTGGTGGCATTGCAAGGTCAGGTACAGGGTTTTTGCGGGCCACAAGTGATGTAGATTTTCAAGAAAGTACTCCTCAACGCAGCACAAGCAGTGAATTGACACCTGGAACTTTGGCCCACATGGCAGAGTATGCCTTGCGTATCCTAAAACGGGACCCCCGCATTATCAAAATGATGACCGATGATGATTACTGGTTGGCCTGCCTCCTGGATCCACGATACAAAGGCAAATTACAAAATATCATGCCACATGAGAACCTTGAGCAAATATTGGCTACCAAACAAACAACTCTTGTAGACCGTTTGGTTCAGGCATTCCCAGCACACAGCAGCGCCGATGGTTCTCACACGAGCTGTAGGGGGCAACATGGCAGAGGTGTTAGAGGTGCACAAAGCCGAAGTGGCGTTGGACAGAGGGGATTTATGACCAGGTTGTGGAGTGATTTCGCAATGACCGCAGACACGACAGGTACTGCTGCATCGATTCAAACTGACAGGAGACAGCATTTGTCCAGTATGGTTACCAACTATTTTTCTGCCATTATTGATGTTCTCCCTCACAGGTCATTCCCCTTTGATTACTGGGCATCTAAACTAGACACCTGGCCCGAATTGGCAGAATATGCATTACAGGAGCTCACTTGCCCAGCTGCTAGTGTGCTATCAGAAAGAGTCTTCAGTGCTGCTGGTTCAATACTGACCGAAAAAAGGACACGTCTGGCTCCTCGAAATGTTGATGATCTAACCTTCATTAAAATGAACCAATAATGGATTTCGAATTATTTTGCCCCACCTTTCCCTGCTGACACGTAGCTTTCCAGAAAAATTTCTTGTTTTTGGCCTCCTCTTACTGACTGCTCAATTCCGCCATTTGCAGGTGCCGAATGTCCACCATAGGCCATTTGTATACCTCCCTATATGGGCTGACTCCCCCCACAGGGCCGTGGTCACAACTTGGCGCAAGCACCCGTGCGAGTGCCATTTGCCTGGACAGGTGTGTGTGCCCACTCTTGGGCGATGGCACTGGCACAGGGTCCCACATAGTACAATGAAGTGTCTCTGACGGTGGTGGTGCACAACCAACGTCAGACACACCGTCATAATATGAGGGGCCCTGTGCCAGTACTGCCGCCCACGAGAGAGTGTTCCCCCCCAGCACGAACAGTGCTCTACCACTTGCAATACTTACCTCTCCCTGCTCCACCACTGTGTAGTCTGTGCTGTTAAATCCTTAAATGGCACTGCCATTACAAATTTGTTGCAATGATAGATGATCGTAAAAATATACAGGGGCCCTGGCCTCCATTTAGACCCCTTAATACTTTGCGCCAAATACCACTGTCTGCATCTCTGCAGAGGAGCCCACCCCTGTACCTCGCTATGCCACCAGTTTATTTATGAACAATTCCTTGGCAGACATTTTTCCCAATTTAGTATTTTGGCCTACTAACTGTGTCAGCCACATATAATAGTTGTCCCCCGAAACAAGCTATGCCGCCTGGTTAGTCCTGCTAGCAGGTGTGAACTGCATTTTGCCACCTTTTTTTTAGGTTAGGCCTCTGTCCTAGGCCGCCTGGTTAGTCCTGCTAGCAGTTTTGAACTGCATGAAGCCACCTTTTTTTATTTTAGGCCTCTGTCTGTCTGTCTGCGCCACACAATACAACTGTACCCCGCTGAAACAAGCCAGGCCGCCTGGTCAGTTCTGCTAACAGTCTTGAACTGCATTTAGCCACCTTTTTTTATTTTAGGCCTTTGTCTGTCTGTATGTCTGTCTGTCTGTGCCACACATTACAACTGTCCCCCCCTGAAACAAGCTAGGCCGCCTGGTTATTCCTGCTAGCAGTTTCGAACTTCATTTAGCCACCTTTTTTTATTTTAGGCCTCTGTCTGTCTGTCTGTCTGCGCCACACAGTACAACTGTCCCCCGCTGAAACAAGCTAGGCCGCATGGTTAGTCCTGCTAGCAGTTCTGAACTGCATTTAGCCACCTTTTTTTTATTTTAGGCCTCTGTCTGTCTGCGCCACACATTACAACTCTCCCCCGCTGAAACAAGCTAGGCCGCCTGGTTAGTCCTGCTAGCAGTTTTGAACTTCATGAAACCACCTTTTTTGTTTTAGGCCTCTGTCTGTCTGTATGTCTGTCTGTCAGTGCCACACATTACAACTGTCCTCCGCTGAACAAAGCTATGCCGCCTGTGTACTCCTGTTACCAATTTGGAACTGCATTCAGCCAACTGTTTTATTTTAGGACTACTCAGTCTGTCTGAGCCACTTATTACAGTTGTCCTCCTCCGCTGAACCAAGCTATGCCGCCTGTGTACTCCTCTTACCAATTTAGAACAGCGTTTAGCCTACTAACTTATTTGGGCCTAGTAACTGTGTCAGACTCTCACAACAGTTGTCCTCCACCGCTGAACCCAGCAATGCCGCCTCTGTAGTCCTCTTACCATTTGTGAACTGAATATAGCCTTCTTTTTTATTTTAGGCCTACTCAGTGTGTCAGAGCCACTAATTACACTTGTCCTCCTCCGCTGAACCACGATATGCTGCCTATGTACTCCTCTTACCAATTTTGAACTGCAATTAGCCACCTTTTTTATTTGTGGGCCTACTCTGTCTGTCTGAGCCACTTATTACAGTTGTCCTCCGCTGAACAAAGCTATGCCGCCTGTGTACTCTACTTACCAATTTTGAACTGCATTTTGCCTACTTACTTATTTAGGCCTACTAACTGTGTCTGCCTCCCATTACAGTTGTCCTCCACTGAACAAAGCTGAGCCTCAATTTTCATCCGGTGTCAGATAGTAAACTGCATTTGGCCTACTTCTTTGGTTGGGCCTACAAATGGTGTGTGCCGCAGCTTGGTGTTCTCCACTGAATAAAGCTGAGCTTAAATTTTCAGGCTTTCAGCCTATATCAAATATTAAACTGCATTTGGCCTACTTGTTTGGTTGGGCCTACTAACGGTGTCTGCCGCTGCTTGTTGTTCTCCTTCACTGAACAAAGCTGAGCTTCAATCCTCAGGCTTTTGGCCTATTTCAAATATTAAACTGCATTTGGCCTACTTGTTTGGTTGGGCCTACTAACGGTGTCTGTCGCTGCTTGTTGTTCTCCTCCACTGAACAAAGCAGTGCCGCCTGTTTACTCCTGTTACCAATTTTGAACTTCATTTGGCCCACTTTATTACTTGGGCCTACTAACTGTGTCTGCCACTCATTACAGTTTTTCTCCACTGAACAAAGCTATGCCGCCTGTTTGGTCCTGTTACCAATTTTGAAATGCATTTAGCCTACTTTATTCTTTGGGACTATATCTGTGTTTCCTCCTCATCCTGCCCATTGACCAGCCACTGCTGCATGAGTCTGCTGGTACATTGACCCAGACCACTACATTCCCCTTGCACTCTACACAGCCAGAATCTGACCCTGCTGAAAGTCAGGTTCCCCTTCCCGCATACTATACCACCTTACACGGGGACAAAGAGGAAGGTGCAGATGAAAGTGCAGGTTCCTTCATCAGGTGGGGGGGCATACTCGTTGGCGACGTCACTGGCACAGGGCCCCTCATAGAACGCAAAAGTGTCTCTGCCGGTGGGAGGCGCCCCCGCCGTAGTTTGAGGGGCCCTGTGCCAGTGCCAATGCGAACAAGTGGGCCCCCCTGCTTGCTCGGGATCACAGCACTTGCAAAGTTTTAATACTTACCTCTCCCTGCTCCACCACCGTGACATAGTCTGCGTTTCCTGGGCCCATGAAAACTTGAGCCAGCCCTACCCCCCCACAACTTTAGCAAAATGACCCCCAATTTTCAATGCCTAACTATTATTATAAGATAAATTAAAATTCACAAGCTTAAGTGACAAGAATTTATGTTTTTGACATTAAAATGGGCAGTGTAGGTGTTTTCCTGTCCTCCACTCACTGCCGACTTTGATTCCCCATTGACTTACATTGGGTTTCGTGTTTCGGTCGATCCCCAACTTTTTGTGATAATCGGCCGATTTCACCCGACCCCACTTTTGACAAATCCTAAAAAAGTAAAAGTCGCTCAACCCTATTCCCTATTACTACTCTCATCCCTTGGCCTCACAGACTTGGCCCTATTCTGGATCTCGTCATACCTAACTGACCGAACATTCAGCGTCTCCCATTCGCACACCATCTCCTCACCTCGCCCCCTATCTGTCGGAGTCCCGCAAGGTTCAGTTCTAGGGCCCCTGCTCTTCTCCATTTACACTTTTGGCCTGGGACAGCTCATAGAATCTCACGGTTTTCAGTATCATCTCTATGCTGATGACACACAGATCTACATCTCTGGACCAGATATCACCACCCTACTAACCAGAATCCCTCAATGTCTATCCGCTATTTCATCCTTCTTCTCCGCTAGATTTCTAAAACTTAACATGGACAAAACCGAATTCATTGTCTTTCCCCATCTCACTCGACCCCCCCAACGAACCTATCCATTACAGTAAACGGCTGCCCACTCTCCCCAGTCCCACAAGCTCGCTGTCTCGGGGTAATCCTTGACACTGATCTCTCCTTCAAACCGCATATCCAAGCCCTTTCCACTTCCTGCCGTCTTCAACTCAAAAATATTTCACGGATCCATACATTCCTAAACCAAGAATCTGCAAAAACTCTAGTCCATGCCCTCATCATCTCCCGCCTCGACTACTGTAACCTCTTGCTCTGTGGCCTCCCCTCTAACACTCTCGCACCCCTCCAATCTATTCTAAACTCTGCTGCCCGACTAATCTACCTGTCCTCCCGCTATTCCCCGGCCTCTCCCCTCTGTCAATCCCTTCACTGGCTCCCCATTACCCAGAGACTCCAGTACAAAAGCCTAACCATGACATATAAAGCCATCCACAACCTGTCTCCTCCATACATTTGTGACCTCGTCTCCCGGTACTTACCAGCACGCAACCTTCGATCCTCACAATGTCTCCTTCTCTACTCCCCTCTTATCTCCTCTTCCCACAATCGCATACAAGATTTCTCTCGCGCATCACCCCTACTCTGGAACTCTCTACCACAACATATCAGACTCTCACCTACCATCGAAACCTTCAAAAAGAACCTGAAGACCTACCTCTTCCGACAAGCCTACAACCTGCAGTAACCACCGATCGACCAAACCACTGCACGACCAGCTCTATCCTCACCTACTTTATTCTCACCCATCCCTTGTAGATTGTGAGCCCTTGCGGGCAGGGTCCTATCTCCTCCTGTACCAGTTGTGACTTGTATTGTTCAAGATTATTGTACCTGTTTTTATTATGTATACCTCTCCTCACATGGAAAGTGCCATGGAATAAATGGTGCTATAATAATAATTATAATAATAATAAAACAGCACCCCTATAGGCAGACCCTGTAATATAAGGCAGCACCCCTATAGGCAGACCCTGTAATATAAGGCAGCACCCCCATAGGCAGACCCTGTAATATAAGGCAGCACCCCTAAAAGCAGACCCTGTAGTATAAGACAGTACCCCTATAAGCAGACCCTGTAGTATAAGACCGCATCCCTATAGGCAGACCTTGTAGTATAAAACAGTACCCCTATAGGCAGACCTTGTAATGTAAGGCAGCACCCCTATAGGCAGACCCTGTAGTATAAGGCAGCACCCCTATAGGCAGATCCTGTAATATAAGGCAGCACCCCTATGGGCAGATCCTGTAATATAAGGCATCACCCCTATAGGCAACCCTGTAATATAAGACAGTACCCCCATAGGCAGATCCTGTAGTATAAGGCAGCCCCCCTATAGGCAGATCCTGTAGTATAAGGCAGCCCACTATAGGCAGATCCTGTAGTATAAGGCAGCCCCACTATAGTCAGATCCTGTAATATAAGGCAGCCCCCCTATAGGCAGATCCTGTAGTGTAAGGCAGCCCCACTATAGGCAGATCCTGTAATATAAGGCAGCCCCCTATAGGCAGATCCTGTAGTATAAGGCAGCCCCCTATAGGCAGATCCTGTAATATAAAGCAGCCCCCTATAGGCAGATGCTGTAGTATAAGGCAGCCCCCATTAGGTGGATACTGTAGTATAATGCAGCCCCCCTATAGGCAGATCCTGTAACATAGTAACATAACATAGTTAGTAAGGCCGAAAAAAGACATTTGTCCATCCAGTTCAGCCTATATTCCATCATAATAAATCCCCAGATCTACATCCTTCTACAGAACCTAATAATTGTATGATACAATATTGTTCTGCTCCAGGAAGACATCCAGGCCTCTCTTGAACCCCTCGACTATAGTAATATAAGGCAGCCCCCCTATAGGCAGATCCTGTAGAATAAGGCAGCCCCCTATAGGCAGAACCTGTAGAATAAGGCAGTACCCCTATAGGCAGATCCTGTAGTATAAGGCAGCCCCCCTATAGGCAGATCTTGTAGTATAAGGCAGTACCTCTCTAGGCAGACCATGTAATATAAGGCAGCACCTGTAGTATAAGGCAGCACCCGTAAAAAAACAAATAAATAAATACATCTCTTCCTCCGCAGCTCTGGGCGCCTGCTCATCTCCTGACAGCGGGCACTGGCTAGTGACATCATCGCGCCCCCTGTCAGTGTCTGTGTCGGTGACGTCAGATGCTGAGAGGGGAATGATGGGAGAAGGAGCGTAGCGTTCCTTCTCCCATCAATGTGTGGCACCCCTAAGGGGAATTTGCCACAAAAATAGTTACTGACAGTAAGTACAAATACTAAAATAGCAAGACTGCACTACCACCTCCGGCCAGAAGGGGGAGCTCCAGAGACTCCCCTTGATCCATTCTGGTCTGAGAGAAGAAATGGCAGTTGGGCCAAGGAGCTGATAGTGAGAGGTCATACAGTTGAATCTCTAACAGCCCTGTGACTGTTACCAGGCCTAAATCACCGGCCTGAGGAGAAGAGGGATAGAGAAAAAGGACATTGTGAGAACCGGGTAGCATTAATCACTACCCAGAACAGGCGCAAAGACGGATACCGGATCCGTGGCTGTATTCATTATATATAATACAGCAACCGGAAAAACGTGAGGTGATATCAGCTTCACTAGGGTCGGATGCAGCAACAGACACAGAGTTCAGCGGTACTCCCAGAGGGGGTAAACCGATAAAAGGACTCGGGTTGCCCGTCGAACCAGGACCCGGAGGGGACAGATTGGGCCGGCAGCCAGTTCACATACAGCAGCAGGGCCACACAGAAATTGCGCACAATAAGAGGCGAAGACCCCGGCAGGGTCAAAGTAACTCAGAGTTCCCATACAGACTCCGGTGACAGGACTGGTTGTAAATCCTTTTATGTTAAAGTAAACTGGTTAAACGTTTCAGTGCCTCAGTCTTTCATTTGGACAATAGCCATCTATCCAGGATCAGGATCGTCACCGCTGGGAGAACCTGCTGCTGATCAAGTAAGTGCCTGTCCCCTCATGATACCCCTTACACTGTGCATTGCCTGAGGCCACAGCACCGGGTCAAGCCACCCGTGACATCCCCCTCAAGAGACAGACTCCATTGGTCCGGTGCTGGGTATCCCGGTCTCCTGGGCGTCACAATTGGCGTCACGAACAGGATCTAGCCAGCCCGTATACCGGGTATTGTGTGCCGTGATTGGAGCCCAAAACTGTGAAAGCTGGGATGAAAAATCTTGAAAATTGACTTTATTAAAGAAAAATCCATTCCCCATTGAAAACTATTGAAAGTGACTTTTTCCCATTGGTTATAATGGAGTAAAGATGGCCGCCATCCCCTGAGGTAATCACTTCATAACCGTTAGGCACGAGACTGTTAATTGAGCTACGCCATCACCTGAGCCCCAGTCTAACTGAAAAACGTCAGAATCCGCCATTACAGAGCGCGGTGGGTGGGAGCAGCAGGGGGCGTGTCATTGTGGGCGGCACCAAGCTAAGCGCTCTGACATCAGAGCAAGGGGAAAATCGATCCTGCTGCACAGCGGAACGAATCTACACTATCCCGACGGAAGCGGAGGACCGGAAGGGTCCGGATTAACTAAGGGGGCACAGTATGTCGCAGCACGGAGACGCCGCAGCACTCGGCAACGCTAATGCAGCTGAAAGACAGAGTGTCAATAGAGAGTCCGGCAGCGCAGCGGTGCAAGGAGTGGCGCCCATCATGCCGGTGCTGATGCCATATACCCCGGGTGGCCCATGGCTTCCAATGTATGAAGGTGAGCCTAATACCCTTGACGATTTCAGAGAAAAGATGCTGGCCCATTTTGACATGTTCCCTGTGGGTGAAGTTCAGCGTGTTAGTCTCCTGATGATGCAGTTAAGTGGCCATGCTAAGCGAGAAGTCACAGCATGGGCAGCTGATCTAAAAGGCACTGTTGAACGCATATTTGCTGGATTAAAAGCTACATTTGAAACCACGGCCAGCAGCAAAGCTAAAATAC
Source organism: Ranitomeya imitator (assembly GCF_032444005.1). Lineage (NCBI taxonomy): Eukaryota > Metazoa > Chordata > Amphibia > Anura > Dendrobatidae > Ranitomeya > Ranitomeya imitator. The sequence continues at coordinate 723,844,905 of NC_091284.1, forward strand.
GATTCTTTAGTTGCAAACAAAAAGCTAATGAGGGCATGAGAGACTTTGCCTTAAACCTGCAGGAAGCCCTTAAATCACTTACACTGGCTGAACCCATTTTTAACACCGGAGCGGATAAACTGCTAAGAGATCAATTTATTGAGGGACTCTACACCCCTTCTCACCGGGGGCATGTGAGCATGCTTGTTTTTAAGAACCCTGAATTGACATTTGCCCAATTAAAGGAGAGCGCTATACGTCTCCAGCTGGCAGAGGCACCTCGGGATCAGGATCCTGCGCAACCCATGGCAGAGGCACCTCAACAACAGGGAGTGCCAGTGACATCAGCTATGTCTGGGGCCATTGCTAAGCCCCTGGGGCCCAGTACTAATGAGGCTCTTCAACAAAAGCTTGACTCTTTAGCTGATGTTGTTGCTTCAATGGCTAAAACCATGCAGGAGATGAGAGGACACAAGATGGAGTTGGCAAACTGTAGAGAGGATGTTCCATGGATGAGACCCCGGAGATACCCGACATGGAGAGGACGACCCCACGACCGCTACCAACCGGATGTCCCCTCAAGAGACAGACTCCATTGGTCCGGTGCTGGGTATCCCGGTCTCCTGGGCGTCACAATTGCAATCTGCTGTATCGGCTAAATGCTGGTACAGCTGATCTTCCAATGACGGCGGGGGTCCCACTGCTTGCATCGGGGCCCCCCTGCCTGCTCAGGGGCCCCATAGCGGCCGGACGCTGCGCACGGCAATACAGTTACAGTACCGTAGCTCCGGGTGGGCCCCCTCTGAGCTCCAGGCTCGGGGCGCTCACACCCTCTGCCCCCCTGGTAGCTACGCTACTGTTTCTAATACATGGCAATGAGAAGGCTCAAACAATTGCCAACAGCTAAAAGCGCTGAAAAAATGTTCAGGAAATTACCCAAAAACATGCCAAAAAAAATCACTTCTGGAAAAGAAAACACCCTTGTTACCTGAAGTCTTTTCCTCAACTACTTCACCCCCTTTTAAACACTGTTGTGTGTACATAACCAAAGGTTTACTGTAATTTGTAGAATCTATCAACAAATTACCTTTTGTATTTTACTAGTTTATGAAGAATGGAGATTGGACAGACTTTCACAACTGAGTGATGGCATAAAACATTTCTCTTAATTCATAAAGAACCGAAGGCAAGCCATGAACATGAAATGGAAAAATACAGTCTGAGTGCGTATAGAGCTCTAACAGTCTTGCTTAGTATGATGCTACCGACTGTATCGCCTCTATGTTGTTGATGAAAGAATGAGATAAGTTACATCACTACATACATATGTGTTGGAGTTGTTCTTTCTCGTGTCCTTTCTGAGATTTTGAGATCTATGAAGATGTTACAGGAATTACAATCAGAGGCTCACCACAGTTTCCATACTGCTGTTCGGTGTCACGCTGTGACGGTCTTCATTAAGGAATGGAGGCCTCAAGCTGTCCCTGGAACTGGGATCCTAACTATCTCTGTCTCAGGGGTACTCTTGATGGTAGACCGACCCACGTCTCCGCCATCACTATGCTCCTATTAATCCCTAGTTTGTCCTCTCCCCCGTCCCATGGAGCCAGAGACAGAAATGTAATGTAAACAAGACACACAAGACAAAACAGGGATAACAGAAACTCTCTATCATACAAAAAGCACCAACCAACAATAGGGAGGAGGATGGGGACAGGGAGGAATAAACTAAATAGGAACAGGGACCAGGAGATAAACACACAGGTACAACTGAACACCTCTCCAAAACAATTAGCTTACACACAGCACACAGAAGAAAAATCTCCCATAACAACAACAAACTCTTATTCAGCACATGGTCTCCTAAGAGCAAGGAAGCAGAGCTTTCACTGGCAAGACAGAGAGGGTCTGGCCAATTTTTTATAGGAAGCGTTAACGAGCAAATCAGAAGCTGATGAAATGGAGCTGCATGTTTCTGACCAGCATAGAAAGGGTCGTTAACCTCTTCAGCACCAAAGGAAACCAAATTCATTTAACATGAGATCCAAACACACAAGCTATAGGTACATCTCACAAAATTAGAATATCATCAAAAAGCTAATTTATTTCAGTTCTTCAATAGAAAAAGTGAAACTCATATACTAGATACAGTCATTACAAATAGAGTGATGTATTTCAAGTGTTTATTTTTGTTAATGTTGATGATTATGGCTTACAGCCAATGAAAACCCAAAAGTCATTATCTCAGTATATCAGAATAGTTTATAACACCAGCTGAAAAAAATGATTTTAGCATCTGAAATGTTGGCCTACTGAAATGTATATTCTCAGTAAATGCACTTGGTTGGGGCTCCTTTTGCATCAATTACTGCATCAATGCGGCGTGGCATGGAAGCGATCTGTAAGGATTCTGGACTTTCCTGGTGCCTGTTCGTCCTGATCCAAGATGGAGTCTTGGATCTCGCCCTGTCATGGAACTTCCTGTCTGTCCTGATTATTTAAGTCCGGGTCATGTGTTCTAAGGTGCCTGAGTATTTTGTGCTGCTGGCTCCTGAGCTTCTGCCGGTTTGCTGGTGAACTCCCTGCTTCTTCTGCTCACTACTCGGTGGTCTGCCTTTCTTCATTCAGCTGCCTCTCGCCTCTGGAACTTCTGCAACGAGCTGCGCATCAGTGGGAGTGTCTTCATTGTTTGCAAAACTTTTCCCAGTGTTGTGCCTCTTTGCACAACCACACCAGGTGAGCAAGATTCAAGTTGTGCTTGTCTCATCCAGAACTATTTATTCATCTGCTACGCTTAGCTAGCGCTCTCCCTCTTTTCTCCTCGTCCTCTCTTTCCCAGGACTGCATTCACACAACGCGTCATCTGTGAATTATTGGACTCCTACTAACAAGAACTGGCACATGTGTGATCAAGTTTTGCTGGACTTCCTCATTTTAAGTACTGTGTGCATTCGCATTCGCACTATACCCTTATTGGACTTCCTTGTTTAAATATCTGTTCACCTCTGTTGTGATTTACTTTATTGTGCTGAAGACCTTGTTACTACTGCAGGAATATCTGCATTACGCTCTGTTTGTTATTTACTATATAGAGCTGAAGACCTCGTTGCAATTGCAGAAATATCTGTGTCAATTCTGTTTACATTTCTGTTTCGAGTAAACACATTCTTTGTTGCAACTTTGTTCTCAGACTGGCTTTATCCCATACTATTAGATTCCGTAGTACCCATATAATTATTACACGATCAGTCTGTGGCACTGCTGAGGTTTTATGGAAGCCCATGTTGCTCTGGTAGCAGCCTTCAGCTCGTCTGCATTGTTGGGTCTGGTGTCTCATCTTCCTCTTGACAATACTGCATAGATTCTCTATGGGGTTAAGGTCAGACGAGTTTTCCGGCCAATCAAGCACAGTGATACTGTTGTTTTTAAACCAGGTATTTGTACTTTTGGCTGTGTGGACAGGTGTCAAGTCCTGCTGGAAAATTAAACTTCCATCTCCAAAAAGCTTGTCGGCAGAGGGAAGCATGAAGTGCTCTAAACTTTCCTGGTAAACGGCTGCGCCGACTTTGGTCTTGATAAAACACTCTCTACCTATCTTAGCAGATGACTTGGCTCCCCAAACCATCACTGATTGTGGAAACTTCACACAAGACCTCAAGCAGCTTGGATTGTGGCCTCTCCACTCTTCCCTCCATCCACAATTAATGACGGTTTCGGTTCTGGTTTAGAAAAATGGCTGAGGTGATTCTAAGATTTATTATAATTGCATGGGGTACATGGCCACCATTCACTAATTGTTTCCTGGTGTTTACCCTTCCTGACCTCTTTCACTTCTTTCTCCTCCCCTTACATTTCATTCCTACTACTGTTTTCATTGCTCTTAGTTTTTTTAGCATATGGCTCATCATACTTTAGAAAAATAGTCACCCCTTATCTTTCTATATAGACTGTAGAAATGGTCATTAACCCCTTTCTGACATCAGACGTACTATCCCGCCGAGGTGGGGTGGGCCCCTATGACCACCGACGGGATAGTACGTCATTCGCGATCGGCCGCACTCACGGGGGAAGCGCGGCCGATCGCGGCCGGGTGTCAGCTGCCTATCGCAGCTGACATCCGGCACTATGTGCCAGGAGCGGTCACGACCGCTCCCGCCACATTAACCCCCGGCACACCGCGATCAAACATGATCGCGAGGTGCCGGCGGTACAGGGAAGCATCGCGCAGGGAGGGGGCTCCCTGCGGGCTTCCCTGAGCCCCCCCGCAGCAACGCGATGTGATCGTGTTGCTGCGAGGGTCTCCGTACCTCCCTCCCTGCTCCAGGCCGGGATCCAAGATGGCCGCGGCATCCGGGTCCTGCAGGGAGGGAGGTGGCTTCACAGAGCCTGCTCAGAGCAGGCACTGTGAAGCCTGCAGTGCTGTAAGTCAGATCGGTGATCTGACAGAGTGCTATGCAAACTGTCAGATCACCGATCTGTGATGTCCCCACCTGGGACAAAGTAAAAAAGTTAAAAAAAAAATTTTCCAAATGTGTAAAAAAAAAATAAAAAAAATATTCCTAAATAATGATAAAAAAAAAAAAATATTATTCCCATAAATACATTTCTTTATCTAAATAAAAAAAACAAAACAATAAAAGTACACATATTTAGTATCGTCGCGTCTGTAATGGCCCGACCTATAAAACTGGCCCACTAGTTAACCTCTTCAGTAAACACCGTAAGAAAAAAAAAAACGAGGCAAAAAACAACGCTTTATTATCATACCGCCGAACAAAAAGTGGAATGACACGCGATCAAAAAGACAGATATAAATAACCATGGTACTGCTGAAAACATCATCGTGTCCCGCAAAAAACGAGCCACCATACACCATCATCAGCTAAAAAATAAAAAAGTTATAGTCCTGAGAATAAAGCGATGCAAAAATAATCATTTTTTCTATAAAATAGTTTTTATTGTATAAAAGCGCGAAAACATAAAAAAATGATATAAATGAGGTATCGCTGTAATCGTACTGACCCGAAGAATAAAACTGCTTTACCAAACACGTAACGGTATAAACGCCTCCCCCAAAAGAAATTCATAAATAGCTGGTTTTTGGTCATTCTGCCTCACAAAAATCGGAATAAAAAGCGATCAAAAAATGTCACGTGCCCGAAAATGTTACCAATAAAAACATCAACTCGTTCCACAAAAAACAAGACCTCATATGACTCTGTGCACCAAAATGTGGAAAAATTATAGCTCTCAAAATGTGGTAAGGCAAAAAAATTTTTTGCAATAAAAAGCGTCTTTCAGTGTGTGACGGCTGCCAATCATAAAAATCCGCTAAAAAACCCGCTCTAAAAGTAAATCAAACCCCCCTTCATCACCCCCTTAGTTAGGGAAAAATTAAAAAATTTAAAAAATGAATTTATTTCCATTCTTCCATTAGGGCTAGGGTTAGGGCTAGGGTTAGGGCTAGGGTTAGGGTTAGGGCTAGGGCTAGGGTTAGGGCTAGGGCTAGGGTTAGGGTTAAGGTTAGGGTTAGGGCTAGGGTTAGGGTGAGGGCTAGGGTTAGGGCTAGGGTTAGGGTTAGGGCTAGGGCTAGGGTTGGGGTTAGGGCTAGGATTAGGGCTACAGTTAGGGTTGGGGCTAAAGTTAGGGTTAGGGTTGGGCTAAAGTTACGGTTAGGGTTTAGATTACATTTACAGTTGGGAATAGGGTTGGGATTAGGGTTAGGGGTGTGTCTGGGTTAGAGGTGTGGTTAGGGTTACTGTTGGGATTAGGGTTAGGGGTGTGTTTGGATTAGGGTTTCAGTTATAATTGGGGGGTTTCCACTGTTTAGGCACATCAGGGGCTCTCCAAATGCGACATGGCGTCCGATCTCAATTCCAGCCAATTCTGCGTTGAAAAAGTAAAACAGTGCTTCTTCCATTCCGAGCTCTCCCGTGCGCCCAAACAGGGGTTTACCCCAACATATGCAGTATCAGCATACTCAGGACAAATAGGACAACAACTTTTGCGGTCGAATTTCTCCTCTTACCCCCGGAAAAATACAAAACTGGGGGCTAAAAAATAACTTTTGGGGGAAAGTTTTTTTTTTTTTTATTTTCACGGCTCTGCGTTACAAACTGTAGTGAAACACTTGAGGGGTCAAAGCTCTCACAACACATCTAGATAAGTTCCATAGGGGGTCTAGTTTCCAAAATGGTGTCACTTGTGGGGGTTTCTACTGTTTAGGTACATTAGGGGCTCTGCAAATTCAATGTGACACCTGCAGACCATTCCATCTAAGTCTGCATTCCAAATAGAGCTCCTTCCCTTCCGAGCCCTCCCATGCACCCAAACGGTGGTTCCCCCCCACATATGGGGTATCAGCGCACTCAGGACAAATTGGACAACAAATTTTGTGGTCCAATTTCTCCTGTTACCCTCGGGAAAATGCAAAACTGGGGGCTAAAAAAATTATTTTTGTGGGAAAAAATGTTTGTTTTATTTTTATGGCTCTACATTATAAACTTCTGTGAAGCCCTTGGTGGGTCAAAGCGCTCACCACACATCTAGATAAGTTCCTTAGGGGGTCTACTTTCCAAAATGGTGTCACTTGTGGGGGGTTTCTACTGTTTAGGTACATTAGGGGCTCTGCAAATGCAATGTGACACCTGCAGACCATTCCATCTAAGTCTGCATTCCAAATGGCGCTCTTTCCCTTCCGAGCCCTCCCATGCGCCCAAACAGTGGTTCCCCCCACATATGGTGTATCATCGCACTCAGGACAAATTGTGCAACAAATTTTGTGGTCCAATTTCTCCTGTTACCCTCGGGAAAATGCAAAACTGGGGGCTAAAAAAATTTTTGTGGGAAAAAATATGATTTTTTATTTTTACGGTTCTGCATTATAAACTTCTGTGAAGCACTTGGTGGGTCAAAGTGCTCACCACACCTCTAGATAAGTTCCTTAGGGGGTCTACTTTCCAAAATGGTGTCACTTGTTCGGGGTTTCAATGTTTAGGCACATCAGGGGCTCTCCAAACGCAACATGGTGTCCCATCTCGATTCCAGTCAATTTTGCATTGAAAAGTCAAATGGCGCTCCTTCACTTCCGAGCTCTGTCATGTGCCCAAACAGTGGTTTACCCCCACATATGGGGTATCGGTGTACTCAAGACAAATTGTACAACAACTTTTCAGGTCCATTTTCTCCTGTTACCCTTGGTAAAATAAAACAAATTGGAGCTGAAGTAAATTTTTTGTGAAAAAAAGTTATATGTTCATTTTTATTTAAACATTCCAAAAATTCCTGTGAAGCACCAGAAGGGTTAATAAACTTCTTGAATGTGGTTTTGAGCACCTTGAGGGGTGCAGCTTTTAGAATGGTGTCACACTTGGGTATTTTCTATCATATAGACCCCCTCAAAATGACTTCAAATGAGATGTGGTCCCTAAAAAAAAAATGGTGTTGTAAAAATGAGAAATTGCTGGTCAACTTTTAACCCTTATAACTCCCTAACAAAAAAAATTTTGGTTCCAAAATTGTGCTGATGTAAAGTAGACATGTGGAAAATGTTATTTATTAAGTATTTTGTGTGACATATCTCTATGATTTAATTGCATAAAAATTCAAAGTTGGAAAATTGCGAAATTTTCATAATTTTCGCCAAATTTCCATTCTTTTCACAAATAAACGCTGGTACTGTCAAAGAATTTTTACCACTATCAAGAAGTACAATATGTCACAAGAAAACAATGTCAGAATCACTGGGATCCGTTGAAGCGTTCCAGAGTTATAACCTCATAAAGAGACAGTGGTCAGAATTGTAAAAATTGGCCCGGTCATTAATGTGCAAACCACCCTTGGGGGTAAAGGGGTTAACTATGTTGTTTAATAGTTGATTTTTTTTCTTATGTATCAATATTTACTGGCATATCTTGGTATCATTGACCATAGTTTACTTTCCTCCGTGATTTTCATTCCTTTTTTTTTAATGCACTTTTCACTAATAAAATATTAGTGTTGATCCAGTACCTAAACCGTCCTTTCTAAATATCTATCTTTACACCCTAACCACTTTTGTAATTAACTTTATTATAAAATACCCTACACTTCCCCCTATCTAGTCCCTAAATGTGTGTTGATGGTTTTTTTTTTACTTCACTTCTTTTAGAAATCGCACACAGAACGTCACAGGAGGCTGGGGCTGCACTCACTTCTCTGCAGTGTATATTATCCCTTCTGGAACAGGATGTCATTAGGGGCAGCGCTGCAGTTATTTACTACAGATTCTTGCATCGTTGCCCTCTGGTTTCATGACATTGAGAGAAGCTATAAGAGGTGAGAACAGTGCCTGTACTCAGTTTCTGTCCCTGCCGATGCAGCTTCTAACTATGAAACTACATAGTGGATGCTTTCCTGAAACGGAAAGTACTTGCAAGCAGCATAATACAAAGAATAGCAGGTTTACCCAGAATCCTTTGCAGTAGGCGGAGCTATGCAAATCATCTCTTTCTATGAAACTAGACACTTCACAGAGGGCGGAGATAGAAGCAGTGAGTGACAGCAGCCCCGCGCCACAGCTTCTATCACAGCTTTCAATCGAATTATCATCAGGGAGCAGTGATGGAAGCAGTGAGTGACACTGATGACGATTCATTTGAGGGCGATGCTAGAGGCTGTGGTGACGGCAATGATGTCACTTATTACTTCTAGCTCTGCCCCCTGGCAATGTCATTTTTCATGGTTTGAAGATGCCGCAAAGATAGAAGTAGAGTGCAGGCGCTGCACTTGCATCTCTCATATCGTCTATCACCATGAATCCACAACACCTCCAGAGAGCGGAGATGCAAGAAACTGTAGTAAGTAACTACAGCTCTGCCCCCTGATGATGTCCTGTTCCATTCCAGAAGACGCTACAGGGAAGAGAGTTCAACCCAAGCATCCTGTGACATCCTGCTTGTGACTCCTCTCAAATGAAATGCCACAGGAAGTGAAATACATATATATATATCACATTTAAGGATTAGCAAGATGAGGAAAAGTGTAGGGCATTTTAGCATAAAGCAAATTGCAAAAGTTATAGGGGTCTAAAAGCAATATTTAGAAGGGACATTTTAGGTATCCGATCGCTCCTTTTAAAGGGCCACTGTCACCCTCCTCCAGCCGTTATAAACTAAAAGAGCCACCTTATGCAGCAGTAATGCTGCATTCTAACAAGGTGGCTCTTTTAGTTTTAGGTTCAAGTATACCCTAAATAAAGCATTTTTATACTTAGCCACAATTCCTGTCTCTAGCCAGGGAGGCGGGTCCTCACTCCCCAGCTCTAACCGCTCCTCTGCTGTCACTCCAATCTTCCTGCGCTTTTGGTGCCGCCCCCTCAGCGCTGTGTACATTTCAAAACCGGCGCCTGCGCAGTGTACTGCTGTGCTGCGCAGACGCAGTAAGCTCTGGCCGTCTGACGTCCCAGCCAGGCTTGCAGACTGCGCCTGCGCAGGCATTGCGGCTAGCCACCTTTGGAATCCCCGCCCCGCACTGTGTTATGCATTATGCACAGTGCGGGGCGGGGATTCCAAAGGTGGCTGGCCACAATGCCAGCGCAGGCGCAGTCTGCAAGCCTGGCTGGGACGTCAGACAGCCAGAGCTTACTGCGTCTGCGCAGCACAGTAGTACACAGCGCAGGCGCCGGTTTTGAAATGTACACAGCGCTGAGGGGGCGGCACCGAAAGCGCAGGAAGATTGGAATGACGGCAGAGGAGCGGTTAGAGCTGGGGAGTGAGGAGCCGCCTCCCTGGCTAGAGACAGGAATTGTGGCTAAGTATAAAAACGCTTTATTTTGGGTATACTTGAACCTAAAACTAAAAGAGCCACCTTGTTAGAATGCAGCATTACTGCTGCACAAGGTGGCTCTTTTAGTTTATAACGGCTGGAGGGGGGTGAAAGTGGCCCTTTAAGTAAAAAATAAATATATACAGACATTGGTATGTGTTTGGCTACTTGCCAATATCGAAGCCCTATCCAGAATTTTAAAAAAAATTAGAATGTTAAATTTAAAAAAAACTGCATATTTTGTGCAATTCAGGCTTGTGCCAAAATGTCAAATTTTTTCTGCCAAAAAAACTGTAACAACTAAATGTTTTGCACCTTGTTAACTGGCCCATATTGTTTGATAACTGATCCTGAAGTGAATTGGATTTTTGGATCGAGAACATACTGCACTCTAGTTTTTTTTTCCGTTACTTTATGCTCCATCCTTTCATTTTAAATGAAAACAGGCCCAAGATTGTACAAAATAATACAATCATTTATCTCTGTGACAGTGAGAAGGAAGCAATAGATCTGGAGCTGCAATGCAGAAGTGTTCTCACTCCTATGAATAGTATGAAATAACAGAAATTTGGACCTATGGTATTTAGACAAAAAAACTCAAAATTCTTTTTCATCTAAGCTGAACCTGACTTTTTACTTTTATATTTTCCAGCTATAATATTGTCTGTTCCTTTTGTACAATTATTTCTTATTTTTTAAAGCTCAGTTGCAAAAAGTGGAGCTCCTGGCAGCAAAACATCTCTGTGCAACCCCCCAAGCTGATATCTGCTACTGGGCATTTACGACCATTGGCATATCTTACATACCGTTGTTTCACAGCAAACATTCCCTGGGGTATACATAACAACCTGGTGTTGAAATCCTTCTGGGAAAAAAGCCGCAATGTTACTTACCATAGTGTTCTGGGAACAACAGCACCGCCTAGGGGGGAGTCATTCACGTTAACACCCCACGTTTTTTTTCACCTTATAATTATTTCTGTGCAATTATGTATATCACAGATGAAGATCAAGATATGTGCCTTACACTGTAGCTATTGAACCCCTGTGTAGCTGTACTAATTAATCTGTATATCGTCCCATGTGAAGAACAATATTTTATCTCAGTAACATAAAATTTTAGGCCATAGTTCCATACATCTGAACCCTCCTTATCAGACTTTTTGTGTCTGAACTGATGACAACTGATGCCAAAATAACAGCCGCTGTCATCAAGCTTTTTTTTTCTTCCAGTTTTTACTGCAAAACTGTTGTGGTCTAGTTTCCTCACTCCACCTCGCTTTTTTGCCCCCAGCATGGCAATGAAATGCCTGAGGGAACGGAAGCTAATGTGAAAAGGTATTCCATAGTTTGCTATGGAATCTTTCACATTCATCCAGAAGCAACAGCATAGACAACATTCTACAGTACTGAGCAGCAAAGCTGTGAATCCAGGCCTGATGTGAAATCAAATATCAGGAAGCAATAGCATTTCTGTCTGTCTTTCTGGCTCTACCTCTCTTTATTTTAAGAGAACTTGTCACAGGTGAAAAGTGGGTTGTTTTTGCTCTTATTTTATTCCTGCTGCTCCCCTGAGTATTCTTCTCTTTTTTTTAACTCTTCCATATGGTTTCTGAGATATGGGTCTTTTTATTTAGTGCTAATTTTTATAACCTGTACCAAGGGGTTGTCCCTTGCTAGATTCTCTGGCAGCTTGTTTTTAGGCTGCTTGGCATAATAATAATAATAATAAAAATAATAATTTTTACTTATATAGCGCCATCATATTCCGCAGCACTTTACAATTAAGCGGGGACATGTACAGACAATAAATTCAATACAAGTTAAGAAAATTTAAACAGTGACATTAGGGGTGAGGTCCCTGCTCGCAAGCTTACAATCTACAAGGAAATGGGGGGACACAATAGGTGAAAAGTGCTTGTTATTTCAGGTCTGGAAATTATAATAAATAGGGATTTTCATATAAAGCTGCATGATCCGGTCATCAGCCCGTGTGTTTAAGTGCAGTAGCCAAGTATCAAGTGCAGTTATGTGCATGGAGGGAGTGGAGACAGATGAATAGTAGGGTGCAGATTCAGAATAATATTTGGAAGGAGGGAACAGGACAAAGTTAGTTTACTGAGTAGTTGATGTGGTAGGCTTGTTTGAAGAGATGGGTTTTTAAAGCGCGCTTGAATAGGTCGGGGCTAGGTATCAGTCTGATCTTCTGGGGAAGTGCATTCCAGAGAGCTGGCGCAGCACGAGAGACGGAGGTGCGAGGTTCGGATTACGGGGGATGTTAGTCTTAGCTCATTTGCAGAATGGAGGGCACGTGTAGGGCGATAGACAGAGATGAGAGAGGAGATATAAGGTGGTGCAGAACTGTGGAGAGCTTTGTGGGTGAGAGAGATGAGTGTACCCTGTAGCGAATGGGTAGCCAGTGTAATGACTGTGAGCCATAGCCCCTTGATAAAGACTAAAAAAGTAGCAGATTTGGCACACTTAATAATTTAGCCCATGTCTCTGGAACAGAATGATAGATTACAAAAATTCAGAAACTGACTACTTCTTTAACCCTGCTGTACTGTTCGGGTCAATATGACCCGAAATTATTTTTGAGACCCTGTAGATTTTTTTATATGAGGATTTGAAACTAGTGGTATCTTGACTTCTCCTCATTTGTGGAGCTCTATATATATATATTTTTTTTTGTTTTACTTTTTGCTACACGCTGATTGTTACACTTGTACTGTTTGGGTCAATATGACCCGATAGCATTTTATACTGTTCTACAGGTCTCTGATTATTTCTGACTGCAAAAGTTATGTTTTTTTATGTGTACTTCATCTCAAAATGGTGGTGGTTTCATGGTTTCACTGTTCTTATCAGTAAACAAGTAATTATCTAGTATTATCCATTTGCTGTTTGTGAGAGAGGAGACTGGTTGTCTATCATTCAAGACAATATATACCAAGTAAGCCAGCAAAATACGGCATCAAGATCTGGACACTTTGCGACAGCAAGTTCATGTGCTCTAAATGTTCAAGTGTATACAGGAAAAACCCCTGGTGAAAGACCTGAAAAAAATTAGGGTATGCGTGTTGCTCTCGATTTGACTCATGGACTAAAAGGACAAAATGTCACATGTGACAACTTTTTTACATCCTACCAACTAGGCCAGATGTTGAAGAAAAAACAACTTGCCATGCTGGGTACTATAAGAAAAAACAAACCTGAACTACCGCAAGGTATCCTTAGCAAGAGAGCGGTGTACAGTTCTACTTTTTTTTTTCTGGAAATACAACTGTTGTTTCTTATGTTCCAAAAAAAAAAAAGCAGGTAATTCTAATGAGCACAATGCACCATGACAATGCCGTAAGTGATAGAGAAGACAGAAAGCCTGACATTATTTTGGATTATAATGCCACAAAGGGAGCAGTTGATACTTTAGACCAAGCAATATCAACACATACATGCAAACGCAAAACCAATCGGTGGCCAATGATTTTATTTTATAACATACTGGACGTTTCTGCATACAATGCATTTGTCTTATGGAGAGAAATCGACCCCGATTGGAACCGGAATAAGCTGCATAAAAGAAGATTATTTCTTGAGGGATTGGGCAAATCCCTGGTTAGGCCATATATTGAGAGCAGGAAAGTGACCCCCAGAAGTGAAGGAGCAACAGCCATTGTAAAAAGTGTCCAGCATGCTCAAGAAAGAGACTCCACATCCACGGCCTCCACCAGCACAGCGACCAGCAGCACAACTACCAGCAAAAAAAAGAAGAGATGTAGCTTCTGTCCATCTTCCTGTGACAATAAGACTAATCTGACATGTGCTGGATTTTCAAAATATCTGTGTAAAGGACATGTGTCTTATTATTGTGTTCAGTGTAAAAACACATGAACATGTTCAGTTTTTCTTTTTTCTTTCTAAAAAGGTTGAAGTTTTTATGATTTTTCATTTGTTGATTTATAAATATTGTTTTCAAAAAGTTACATTTCATGTTTTAGTAATAGTGAATGTAAAGCTTCTTTGTTATTTGTGTGCAGAATGCCAACAATCAAAGATAATTGTAAAAAGCCTGTGTAACCTTTTTATGAAAATAAATAAATTATTAAGTTTAAATTTTTCATTTGTTTATGATCAACCATGTTCACATACAGTATAATAAAGAAAAAATATTCAAATAAAACACTTATAGTAGCTAAAAATCAAGAATTAATAGGTCGGGTCATATTGACCCGGGAACAGTACAAGTGTATAGCAAATGCGAACAGAACAGCAGGGTTAAGACTGATTGGATCAATAAATGACTAAATCTTCTTTCCTTTAGAAGCAGATGATGTACACTTGTCACCGCAGCAATCTAGGTTTAAAAACTTCATCAGAAAGATCTCTGTACTGTCCCCTCATATACAGTATTTGTGCATTGTAATAAGATGACCCCTAAGGCTTTGTTCCTCCATAGTGAATAACCCCTAGTTCATAGAAGACTCGATCCTTGCCTTTTCATTTTGTCTTACCAATGTAGCAGAAGCTGTATAGAAATACCTTTTTTTTTTTGTTTTTCCGTTACGCAGTAATGCATTTATAACTATTGAAAAGGTACATAGTAGAAAACCTGAGTCTTGAGTTTATAGCAATTTACCCATGCAGAAAACAGAAAGGACAGTGCCAGCTCGCCGTTGAAGTTTATGGGAGTCCAGCGTGCATGGAACCCCGAGCCGACCACTCATGTGTAGCAATTGCAAAAGAAAAGAAAAATGTTCCAGCTTCTGGTAAAATTTTCAGTGTAATCTTTATTCCATCAAAAAACAAATAAAAAATTGATAGTGGACAGGAACAAGAGCAAGTGACGCGTTTCGAACACGGTTGATCTTTAAAGAAAATTTGACCAGAAGCTGGAACATTGTAAAAAAGAAGAAAAATTTACCCATACCCAAGTCCGTTTTCAATTAGACCACGAGATTAAGTGACATCAAACTCTGGAAATTGACTGAGGCAGTAAATCACTGGAAATAGACCAAGGAAAATCACACCCAGGGATCAGTTTTACCTTCCAGCCACCAACTTGAAATATTAGAATTTCTCTATGTAGACTCCAATGACCTTTATATATAATATAGTTGTAATAGAGACTTGTTCAGCCGGCAGTTATCTCTTTGTAGTTCCCTATATGCACCTCAGGCAGCGGCTTATCTCCCATGGGAATATAGGCTGGGTTATGTTCATATACATGTCCAATCCCTCTTTTCTACATCTTTAGTTAGGGACAGTCATGATGCTCCAATACACATTTGACAGTTGATTACACGTTTGAGCTAATATCACTGCTCCCATTTGCTTCCAAACTCCTGGAGCAGCACGTCCACGCTGAACTTTCCTCCCACCTCTCATCTAACTTGACAATCTACAATCTGGTTTCCACCCCATCACTCAACTGAGACAGCCCTGACCAAAATCACTAATGACCTACTTACAGCCAAAGCTACTGGACAATACTCTCTACTGCTCCTTCTAGACCTGTCCTCTGCTTTTGACACAGTTGACCACTGCCTCCTAGTACAGATCCTCTCCTCCTTTGGCATCAAAGACCTCGCCCTTTCCTGGATCTCCTCATACCTTTCCAACTGCACATTCAGCGTCTCCCACTCCCACACTACCTCCTCATCCCACCCTCTCTCTGTTGGAGTCCCCCAAAGCTCTGTTCTAGGACCACTACTCTTCTCAATCTACACACTTGGCCTGGGACAACTCATAAAGTCCCATGGATTCCAGTACCACCTTTATGCTGATGACACTCAGATCTACCTTTCTGGCCCAGACGTCACCTCTCTGCTGTCCAGAATCCCGGAGTGTCTATCAGCCATATCCTTCTTCTTCTCCTCTCGCTTCCTCAAACTCAATGTGGACAAATCTGAACTCATCATCTTTCCTCCATCTCATAGATCTTCTATACCTGACCTATCTATTGCAATTAACAACATCACGCTTTCCCCCGTACCGGAAGTCTGCTGCCTCGGAGTAAGCCTTGACTCTGCCCTGTCCTTCAACCCGCACATCCAAGCTCTTTCCACCTCCTGTTGCTTCCAGCTCAAAAATATCTCCAGAATTCGTCATTTCCTCAACCGTCAATCTACTAAAATGCTTGTGCATGCCCTCATCATCTCCCGCCTTAACTACTGCAACATCCTTTTCTGTGGCCTCCCTGCTAACACCCTTGCACCTCTCCAGTCCATCCTTAACTCTGCTGCCCGACTAACTCATCTCTCTCCTCGCTACTCCTCCGCTTCCCCCTCTGCAAATCTCTTCACTGGCTCCCATTCCCTCAGCGTATCCAGTTCAAATTACTAATACTGACCTACAAAGCCATCCATAACCTGTCTCCTCCATATATCTCTGAACTAATCTCCAGATATCTTCCCTCACGTAATCTCCGGTCCTCTCAAGACCTCCTTCTCTCCTCCACACTTATTTGCTCCTCACCCAACCGCCTTCAAGACTTCTCCCGAATATCTCCCATCCTCTGGAATTCTTTACCCCAACACATCCGACTATCAACCACATTTGGATCCTTCAGACGGAACCTGAAAACCCACCTCTTCAGGAAAGCCTACAGCCTGCACTGACCCCGCTGCCTCCTCACCACTACTGAAGCTACCGATTCACCAACACCGGAGCTCCTACAACCCTCAACCTATTGTCTCTATCCCCACCATCCTGTAGAATGTAAGCCCGCAAGGGCAGGGTCCTCGCCCCTCTGTATCAGTCTGTAATTGTTAGTTTGCTTACTGTAAGTGATATCTGTGTGGAGATCAGACTGAACTAAAGGAATCCATCTTATCTTCTTCCTGAGAAATCTCGCTTACAACAAGATACATTTCTGCTGACTTGACATTTCCTTTTATGGAAGTAATCATGTGTGCATTCCTTCTTTCAATAGCAGCCTTTCATTCACCTTCCAGATGATGTAACTTTCTACTGATAAAGACTGGTATAGATTGTTTATGTAAGAGATAGTGAAATATGAGCGCTTGTGCGCATGTCTGTAAAAGAATAATTCTTTTCTATATAAAGGGAGGGCAAAGCCCAGAGAGAGAGATGTGCTCCTGGGCTTCCCTTGTATATGATCACACAATACCTTGTTTGCGTGTCATTTACTTAGGATCCCTACCTCTAGTAAGCCAGGGACTGAGAAGGACTTAACATTTCTTTGGCGCACCGAACAGGGACCCGAGATGAGAGTATTTGCTCGAGATTCACCTGCAGATACGGACAATGGAGATCTGGGATAATGGACGGCAAATGAACTGAAAAACCTGGCCAGGTAAGAGACATTATTAGTTCTCTTTTATCTGCCTTGTATTATCCGAAAGATCTCTATGAGCCGTGTCACGCTGGGTTAGTCTAGTAGTGAGTAGATACCTATAAAACTCGGGTTACTATATTGTATAGATTTATGAGTCCTGTCCCTGGCAGTGTGTGAACAGAGTGAAGGTTGTGGTATGTTGTGAAAGAAGAGCAAAAGTGCGTAGAAAAATAAGCCGAAATAGTTGGGGTATAAGCCTTATACACGGAAGTCAGCCTAACTGGGTCATGTGGTTGCGTCCTTTCGGGGAGACCTCCGCCCATGCTTGACTCTCATTTAAGTGCTTAACCTCCTTCATTTCTGGATAAGGTTTGATAGAATGAGCCCAGGACGCGGGTCCATGAGCCTGGGACAAGTATGCTAACTGACACAGAAAGTTTTGTGATCTGTATGGTGTTGCTGGGTCTGTTTGCGTGCATAATAGCACTTAAGTACATTCTGCACATTAGAAAGAATGGAGCAGATCAGCCCTTCAATATTTTAGCTCCCTAGGAGAGAAGGCAACGAGACATCACCTAGGATAAGTGATTGTCCAAACGTCACCTGGGGTAGAAATAGCTAATATTGAAAAAAAAAAGAAAAATGGGAAATAAACAGACAAAAACCGTCTTAGGACAAGTGGAAGCAGCAGATATCATACAGGAAAGATGTGGGAAGACAGTCAGAAGTCAGATTAGAAGGGTAATAGAAAAATTGGGAATTTCAGAAGCACTTATGTTTAGCACTGAATGGGAAAGACTGAGTAAAGAACGAGGTGGAATTATCAAAGACAATGGGTGGGAAGAAATCATACACTGTATGATAGAGGTCTCAAAAACAGCTAAAGAGGAGAATTGGAAGTATGATCCAGACACTTCCAAATGGATTATGGGGAAGGGAAAAAGTTGTGACATAATCCCACCACCTTACCTAGATCCAAAAGCCCAATCATTTGTACCATCTGGAGGAGCAGAAGGAGGAAAACAATTTCCAGCCTTGTATCCCAATCTTGGTGGGGTAGGAGGATGGGTATGTTCACACTGTGGACAACAAAATCCAGATTGGAGAAATGATTGCCTAGTCTGTGGTACACCTAGACATGGCGCTGTACTTGCCCCTGTTAGGGTAGTACCAAGACCCTTTAGGGAACCTGGTGCTGACGGGGTAATGGGAACTAGATATCACCAGACCCGACAGTATTTTCCTTGGTCCCCTGCTGAAGGTATGTCCCTCCTGCATAATGCGCCTGATCCCACTCAATATCCCATCCGATTTGCACAATACATACAACAAATCATGCAGACTCATGCTGGGGTCTGGGCGGACGGGGAAGAATTATGTAGAATGAAAATGTCCCCCGGACTTTTTCAGGAATTATTGACACACCTACAGCCCAATAGACCAGTGGCAGAAGGGGGTGCCTTACAGACAGAAGCATCAGGTACCCAGTTCACAGAGGCATTAATAATTTTCATGAGAGAAAAACAGAGGGAAAGGGGATCTACGGGTGTGATTATGCAGAAATTTGGGCAAAGTATTGAAGAATATAGTCAAGAATTAGAAAATAGCTTTAGGGATGAAGGATTGGATTTGACTGATGCTTCAGTAAGGAGACTTTTTACAAAACAATTAATAGAGGGGCTAGATCCGAAAATCAGAGAAAAATTTAAATCCTCTACTCCAGATTGGAGAACAATTGAACAACCAAATATTGTGAAACAACGATGTTTAGGAATAGTCATGGATATGAGAGAGAATCGTAAGCCTGTTAGAATAGCACAAGCTAATACAGGAGGAAGAGTGAGACACAACTTTCCTTGCCACTACTGTAAAAAGCCAGGTCATTTCCAAAGAGAGTGCAGGAAGAAGTTGGCAGATATAAAGTCAGGCAAATTTGTTCCCAGAAATAACCCTCCCCAAACGGACAACCAGCAGAAATCTACCATCATAGATGGTCCCATACCAGATTCAGATTGACTCGATGTGTTACAAACTTCCCTACCAGCTAGAAGACCTATGATACAGGTGAATGTGGGGGGGAGAGAGATTCCATTTTTGATAGATACAGGTGCAACTTCCTCAATTTTGAATCAAGATTTTCTTCCGAATCCGGAAGATATTTCAGAACAAACAACTTTTGCTGAGGGTTATGATGGGGTAATTCGAACACTGCCATATACTGTGCCCCTAGAGGTCTCATTAGGACCTAAATGTTTTGCATCCAGATTTTTGTATGCCAGAGGTGCCCCAACATGTTTGTTAGGAACTGATGTCCTAAAGAAATTAGAAGCTAACATCAATTTTAGGGAAGATGGCACAGTTATACTGACTATCCCTGATGATGCAGAAACATTAGAACAATATGTCAGAATTCAGGCTTTTGAGGATTATACTGAAGAAAAAGAGTACACCACAGATCTAGACCTCTCAATGGTCCCAGAAACACTGTGGGCACAGGGTGACACCGATGTGGGACTATTGCATATCTCTCCTGTAAAACTATCTGTGCAACCAGGAACTGTTCTCCCACAGCTCAGACAATACCCTGTGAGTGCCCAGCAGGAACTAGCGATTACAAAACAGATAGAGGGATATAGAGAGAAAGGAGTTTTGGTAGAGATACAATCACCTGCTAACACTCCTCTGTATCCAGTCAAGAAGAGAACTCTTGATAAGAGTTCTATGCCCAAATATCGTATGGTACATGATTTAAGAGAAATAAACAAAGTTCTAGATCCAATCACCCCAGTTGTACCCAATCCTCATACGTTACTATCACAGATACCAGCCAGTTCTCAAGTATTTACTGTAATAGATCTTTCAAATGCATTTTTCTCGGTTCCTTTACACCAAGATAGTTGGCATTTGTTTGCATTTACATTTAAGGGCAAACAGTTGGCGTGGACACGCCTTCCACAGGGAATGATACACTCCCCTACTCTTTATTCAAATGCCCTACAAACAGTCCTTCAGAGGTTTGAACCCGAACCACAGGTAGTAATTTTGCAGTATGTGGATGACCTACTACTTTGCTGCCCAGATCTAGAAACTGCAGAAAGGTCCACTGTGAGTTTACTATGTTTTTTAGAAAAAGAAGGGTGTAAAGTGAATAGACAAAAGCTACAAGTTTGTCAGACCAAAGTGGTCTTTCTAGGTCATTGCATTTCTCAAGGTAAAAAGCATCTTACACCACAAAGAACTGAAGCAATAAGACAGATGAATGAGCCTAGAAATCATAAACAGCTACGAGCATTTTTAGGAATAGTGTCTCATTGTAGACAATGGATTATACATGCCAGTCAACTAATGCAACCACTGTATGACTGTGTAAAAAGTGAACCTTATTTGTTGACAAAAGAAGGTCAGATTTCGTTCCAACAATTAAAAGATGCCCTTGTTTCAGCTCCAGCGTTAGGGCTACCAGACTACACCAAACCGTTTCAGCTTATGGCTGCAGAAGTTGATTCCCATGCTACAGGAGTTCTTACCCAGAAGCATGCAGGGAAACAAAGACCAATTGCATATCTTTCAGCAAGGTTAGATCCCGTAGCTAGAGCAGCGCCAACCTGTGTACGTGTAGTTGTTGCTGTCTCACTATTGTTGGACAAAGCATCAGAAATTGTCCTAGAGTATCCACTCACAGTTCAAACTACACATGATGTTTATGGGATATTAAACCAGGTCCAACCAAAACACATTTCCATGGCCAGACATTTGCGGCTGCAGTGTTCTTTGTTGCTCCCCTCTACTATCACATTTGCTAGGCTTCAGACTCTCAATATAGCTACACTGCTACCTCTCGAGTCTGAAGGGGGGAATAAGGACACTGATCCACACGCAAATTTTTTCCCTACAGACACACATGATTGTACAGAGCTCATTTTACAAGAAACGGTAGGCTTACCCAATGTATCCGAAACACCACTTCAAAATCCAGATTTAGAGCTGTTTATAGATGGTAGTAGGTTTGCAGATGACACAGGTAACTTCCATACAGGGTATGCAGTTGTGTCAGAATCTGAAACTCTCAAAGCAGAACCACTTCCACCGAAACAGTCTGCACAAGAAGCAGAACTAACAGCATTGATTGAAGCTCTTAAAATAGCTGAGAACCAGACAGCTAATATATACACTGATTCTAGGTATGCACATGGTATTGTGTTTGATTTTGGAGTAATCTGGAGAGCTAGAGGTTACATGACAGCGTCAGGACAACCTGTAAAACATGCTTCTCTGATCAAACAGATCTTAGAGGCTGCACAAGAAACAAAAGAAGTAGCAGTAATCAAGGTAGCTGCACATGTGAGACTCGACACTAGGGAATCTAGGGGAAATGATAGGGCTGATAAAGCAGCCAAAGCAGCAGCTGTCAAACCCTTACAACAGGTTCATACTGTAAACCTCACAGAAAATACTGAAGATAGACTGAGACAAGCACAGGAAGATGCAGGAGAAGAGGAGAGGGACAGGTGGAAAAAGGAAGGGGCAGAAGAACAAGCGGGAATTTGGAAGAAAGATGGACTAATATGTCTACCTAGAGCCTGGTATCCGATTGTAGTTGGTGGACTGCACCACCCTACTCATGTGTCTGCAAATGCAATGACACTACTGGCAAAGCAAGTCTGGTTGGCTCCAGGTTTTGGCAACTATGCAAGAGACTATTGTGCTGCATGCGCTATATGCCTGACACATAATCCCGGACAGACAGCAAAGACCCCTATGAAGCACCACGTCCGACCTCTCTACCCGTTTCAGCGATTACAAATAGACTTTATCCAGCTGCCAAAAAGTAATGGGTATGAGTATGTGTTGGTATGTGTGGACATGTTCTCGGGGTGGCCAGAGGCCTATCCAGTTCGGAAGGCTTCAGCTAAAAACACTGCTGTAAAGCTAGTTGCCGAACTGATACCCCGTTACGGTCTCCCTGAAGTGATCGAGTCAGATAGGGGTACTCATTTCACTGGAGAAATATTTCAAAATGTACTGAAAATGTTGGGTGTTGAAAGTCAGTTACACACTCCGTACCATCCTCAAAGTTCTGGTAAGGTGGAACGCATGAATGGAACTTTAAAATTAAAAATACAGAAAGCCATGGCTGAAACAGGAAAGCCTTGGACAGAATGCCTTTCACTGGCCCTTTACTCAATACGCAATACCCCAAGGGGTAAGACTAAACTGTCTCCATATGAAATTTTGTTTGGCAGGACTGCCAATTTAGGATGTTATTTTCCACAGCAACTTGTGTTAAATATTGAGTCATTGACTTCTTATGTGCAAAATCTTCAGAAACAATTAACTAAGGTGCATGCACAAGTTTTTGCTTCCCTTCCAGATCCTGACAACACAGAAGGAAGTCACAAGTTGGAACCAGGTGATCAAGTCTATGTAAAAAGACACACCAGAAAGGCTCTAGAACCAAGGTTTGACGGACCCTTCCAAGTCCTGTTGACAACACCTACATCAGTCAAGCTTGAAGGAAAGGCATCATGGATACATGCAAGCCATTGCAAGAAAAGCAGTATAAACTCATGATATTGATGTTAATAATGATAACCTCAACGGAGGCGTGGGATAGACTAAATTCTTTAGCCCCTTTGAACAATAGATTCGTACAACATCATAGAAAATTAGTGCATGACTTGTTAAACAATACACAAACCCTGACAGATTGTTGGATCTGTACCCATTCGCCGGTATCAGCCACAAGTATACCTTTTCTAGCAGTTCCCGTATTAGCAGAAGAAATATTCGCTTGGCCTAATTGTTCAGACAACCTGGCCAACAACCAAATTGGTAATGCTAGGCTGTGGAATACTACAATCGCCATACCAATTGTGGGATGGGTAGAATTTCCTTGGTGGCAGGGTAATCTCTCAGGGAGTAACACACATCTACAATATTTAGCATTTAGGGGAGGAAAATGGGTACCTAGAAATAAGACTGGATTAACTAATTTAGGACAGGTCCCCACAGAAAATCTACAGCTTAGTTTCAGTACAACCGTCCCCCCCTCTGATGCTTTCAAACCTGTAGTATTGGAAAGATACATACATAATAGAAAATGGAAACATTCTAAATTGTTCCCCCAAGGTGATGCAAACAGTTGTACAAGTAAGCCGGGGAACCTGGTTTGTAATGAATCCGATGAGTATATCAAAGGAATGCCTGTATGTGGGAATCCCGCAGCCGGGTACTGTAGCCCCTTGGGACAAAAACCCTCTTGGTGTATGCTTCAGAATGTATCTAGATTTGTGGACTTGGCTCACAGATTGGTATTGCAGCACTCAGCTCTATGGGATCTGCCTGAAGGTACATTTTGGATATGCGGAGAAGGAGCATATAAATGGCTTCCCGTAGGTATAAAGGGTACTCGTACATTAGGACGCCTAACCCCGGCTACATTCATAATTTCAAATAAACAAGTGAATATGCAAGCCGTGCCCAAGCACACACTGTATAAAAGAGCTGCAGATAACTCACCACGTCCCTCGGGGAGGCCACATATAGTACAAATGGGAATTCCTAACAAAATTGCTAGTACCATTTTTATTTATCCTATGTTAACACAGATGTGGGATAAATTAGTTAGAGCCACGGATTATCTAGATGATCAGATCTGGGATATATTGGATATACTAAACACTAGTATAGCTGTACAGAATCAGCTTATAATAGTCGTCAACCAACATACCCTGGTATTGGATTACCTAACTGCCTCACAAGGGGGTATGTGTCAAATCATCGGACCCACCTGCTGTCATTATATAGACCCGAATAGTACTATGAGTATGACATTTAAATTAAAGGACGTACAACGACTCAGAGATCAGTATGACAAAGACAATGACCAGAATAAGGATAGCTGGTGGTCAGATACCTTTTCTTTTCTTAACCCAGCCAACTGGTTCAGAGGAATCGGTGGGTGGGTTGCTGGGATTATGCAGAGCATAATACATATAGTTATGATTATTGTAGTCATATACGTACTATTCCAGATTGTGCTCAAGAGTATCTCAGTATGCACAGATAAACTTTGTGTAATAGATGCAAGAGTATAAAGTTTTTTTTTCCTTCTTCTCTTATGTTATCCTTTGCTAATACTGATTATTGCGCTTATTTTGCTATCCCTTTGTAATATCTGTACTTATTGCAAAACAAAGAAAAGGTTGCGAGAGTTAAACGGAAGAATTAATACTAGATTTGATTCTCTTATTGAATACAAGCATGTACATGTGTAATACCAAATAAAGGCTTTGTCTTTGGCCCTGTGGTAATAAAATAAATAAAAGAAAATGTCAAAGGGGGGAATTGTGGAGATCAGACTGAACTAAAGGAATCCATCTTATCTTCTTCCTGAGAAATCTCGCTTACAACAAGATACATTTCTGCTGACTTGACATTTCCTTTGGAAGTAATCATGTGTGCATTCCTTCTTTCAATAGCAGCCTTTCATTCACCTTCCAGATGATGTAACTTTCTACTGATAAAGACTGGTATAGATTGTTTATGTAAGAGATAGTGAAATATGAGCGCTTGTGCGCATGTCTGTAAAAGAATAATTCTTTTCTATATAAAGGGAGGGCAAAGCCCAGAGAGAGAGATGTGCTCCTGGGCTTCCCTTGTATATGATCACACAATACCTTGTTTGCGTGTCATTTACTTAGGATCCCTACCTCTAGTAAGCCAGGGACTGAGAAGGACTTAACATCTGTAATTTGTATGTAACTCCTTCTTATGTACAGCACCATGGAATCAATGGTGTTTATATAAATAAATAATAATAATAATAAATATGTAAGGCTAGCAGATATATAGTGCTGTCTATAAAAATGAATACTTTTTTTGTGATTTATATATATAATTTCTATGTAAGTTGAATAATATGTTATATTACGACTTTAGTGGGGTCTCTGTTTCTAATTTTTCACATTGATTTTCACTCTCACTCACACAGGTCTCATCTTACATTGTTGTATTTTCCTTTGTTTTCCTACTTTCAGGTTTACTCCTAGTTTTTTCACATGTACGATGCCCAGGGCAGTGGTCAGGGGGAAGCTGCTGCTTGTCCAGACCCTGGAAATCCCACAAATAAACAGTGTCACTTCAGGCTGGAGGCCTCCGCTACGTCTGCATTTTTTTGGTCCAGGATCAGCCGCGAACACTTCAGGGGACACCCGATTCGTTATAACAAACTGAACTTTACTGGACAGTTCAGGTACAACAGTCTTTAACATGCAGTTTAATGCACACAACCCTCCAGTTCCAGTTTCATCAATCATCATTTCAAGCCTCTGCTTTCGTTCAGCTTGGATTATCCCTACACTTGATCCTCCTGTCAGCCCCAGGGATTTCCCATTCTGCCCCACAGCAATCCTGAGATCCGGAACGTTTCCTTCACATGGTTCCCCTTCCAGCTTCCTCTGTATGGAAGGGATTAAGGCACACCTCTCAATGCCTAGGTTGAGCCGTAGACACCAGACGTTACAGGAAGGTCCACAGGAAATTTGGTAAAACCTCATGCTGTTAGTCCATATGCCTGCAGCCAACTGCAGCTTCAACCTGAACTTCACACAAACCGCTCATTAACTCAGACTGAATAAGCCAGGAATGATTACCCTTCTTGCTTGACCAGCCTCTCCCCATGCTGGACTGTTCCCAAACATTTAACTGTATCTATTGGTGCACTCTGTTGCTGGGACTATCTAACCTTTCACCTTCATTCCAGCACACAGCTTGCAGTACTTTCCTACATTAACACTATACTAGTAATACTTATACTAACACACTAATAGGCCCAATAGTACCTATCTTAATCTATCTGTAACTACTCTGGGTCCTACATTTGCTATCTATCATTACCTAAATACTAACTTATATCCTCTTCTTTCACTAAACCTGAGCTGAGTGTACCAGTTTACCTTAGGCATTACCAATACAGTACCCACACAGCAGCATCAGGACCTATAACACTCTAAACATTTAATATTATACTAAAAAACATAATACAACCACATATTAATATTCACACTACAATTGTAGTCTTCAGTCCCTGTCACACCCTTACACATACGCTATATGGGACCTAAGATTTTCATTGTCTTTATATCCCCTTCCAGCAGGTTTTCATCTTATGTTGCTTTTTTCCTTTGTATACCGACTTTTAGATTTATTTCTAATTTTTGCACATACCATATGGGACCTATGATTTTTGCTGTCTTTATATCCCCCTCTCACACATCTCATCACATGTTGTTGCTTTTCACTTTTTTTCCTACTTTTTAGGTTGAGTTCTAATTTTTGCACACTCTATGGGACCTATAATTGTCATTGTCTTTATATCATCATCCAGCAGGTTTTCATCTTATGTTGTTGCATTTTCCTTTTTGTTTTCCTACTTTTCAGGTTTATTTCTAATTTTTGCACATACCATATGGGACCTATGATTTTCGCTGCCATTATATGCCCTTCTCATAGGTCTCACCTTTAGTTTTTATATTTTACTTTGTTTTCCTACTTTTTAGTTTATTTCTAGTTTTTGCACACAATATATGGACCTATGGTTTCTAATGTCTTCATGTCCTCCTCTCGTAGGTGTCATGTCATGCTATTGTATTTTTCTTTGTTTTCCATCTTTTTAGGTTTGCTTCTAGTATTTGCACACACTATATGGGACCTATGATTTTCACTGTCTTTATAACCCCATCTAGCAGGATTTCATCTCATTGTGTTGTGTTTTCCTTTGTTTTCCTCCTTTTATTTGCCCTTATTTTCATGCCTTCCTCCCACTCAATATTTTATTTGTTCCTTTCCTAGGTTCCTTCCAGCCTCCCCCTCTCAGATTCCCCTGGCCAGACTCAGCACTGACAGCTTTAAGCTGCTCTGTGCACTGAGCGTCTGGCTGTGTTAATATGATTTATAAGGACAGTATAACACCAGGCACATTGCAGTCTGTCACTGCAGTCTCCCTGATTAAAATTCTGCTCCCTCCCCGACTGCAGCAAGCCACAAATGGAATATTCTACATAATTTCCGAAAATGCTTGTTTTTATCACCCATTTCTCCTGGATCAGGTGACCTGAGATTCAGCGCTTGTGACTCCCTTGCCGTACCTTGGCTTTTACTAGGTCACATTTACCAAGTCCCCAGACTATTTAATCACCAGCTTCTTAACAATTTTCAGGCTGGAGCGATTTGCAAGACTAGACCGCGCCGACCCAGCTGATAGAAGGTAGAAATTGTAAGAATGGCCAGCAATAAACATAAGACACGCTATAATACAGTGATATTATTACCATGCATGTCGATATAATTACTTTGGAAGTCAGAGGTCTTGCCTGATATATTGTAGGAGCGGGATAGTAATTACTGCCCCTCTTTTAAGAATTCTATTCAAAACACTATAAAGCGCTGCTTGTAAAATCATCTCATTGCGTTTCAGTGCAGGTTAAAGGGCTGAGGAGCCCCATACCAGATCAATAGAAACATGGCAGACCTGGCACACCGCAGCATTGTGATTCATTTCAACACACTTGTTTCACATTTTTATTTCACTACATGACAAATGCTTACTGAAATAGACTCGCATTATACACCAGACTTCCGTTTTTACTTGAGTGTTATAGTAAAGATGTCGACTCCATAGTGTTTCAGAAGAATGGTGTAGAATATTTATGACACATCCATGCTAGTTCCATGTAAATTGTCCATTTCATATAGTGATTATGTCAATCTGGACGTTTTGACGTTACTGTTTAATCAAGTAAGTCTGATAAAAGCTTGGGTAAGATAGCTACAGCTCTAAAAGTAAAGGCAAACAAATAATGAGAGGAAAGGTATAGTGCATATAATCTTGATGCTTCAATTGGGAGACATATTTATAGGAATTGTCTCAACTTGGCAAGTTATCATCTGTCTATAATATGAATGGTAACTGCTAGGTGACCAATTACTGGGACCCCATTGATCACAAGAAGATGTGCACCACGTCTCCATTCACTGTATGGAACTGCCAGTTTGCCGAGTAAGCCATGGACTATAGCCCCCCCCCCCACACACACACACAATGGATCTGCCCCCATCCACCTTTCCTATGCCATGGACTATAGCCCCTACCCTGGATCCGCCCCCATCCACCTCCCCTATGCCATGGACTATAGCCCCTACCCTGGATCTGCCCCCACCCACCTTCCCTACAGCTCCTACCCAACATCCCCACAGTCCCTATCCCTATTGCCTCTATACACTTGATTTGACAAAACCGATGTGTATTTGGTCCTGCCAATAAAGCTTCAATGAATCTTTGAATCTTGAATCTTTGAAAAGCACCCAACTATTTTTGACGATCCCATGGTAAATTAATGAAGCAGCAATGCGTGTACACAGCCACCAGTCAATTCCAATTGGAATACATTCCACTGTCCTCCAAGACCACTGTCAATACATAAATTGATAGGGTACGATAAATAGATTCTGGCTAGCTTTTGCACCAAAAACTCAGTGTGAACACACCTTAACTTACACTGAGTTTTCAGTACCTGAAACTCTGAAAATCCTCCTCAAAACTCCAAGTTTTGAGCAGTTTCGAGGTTTAACGTACAGTGGCTTGAAAAAGTATTCACTCCCTTGGTTTTTTACCTATTTTGCTATTTACAAAATATTTGTGTAAAAAGATTTGTGTGTGTGATGCATCAGCACTAAACCGTCTAAATTGGTGAAGCGAAGTGAGAAAAATATAGGCTTAAATTTATGGGATCAAATGACAAAAAAATGGCATGTGCATATGTATTCACCCCTTTTGCGATGAAGTCCTTAAAAATTCTGGTGAATGCAATTACCTTCATAAGTCAAATGCTTAGTGAAAAGTTTACCTGTGTGAAAGCTAAATGTCACATGGTCTGTCAGCAGTGGCGCAACTACAAAGTTAGGGGCCCCGGTGCGAACTTCCAAATGGGGCCCCCCCCCTGCAGCCCTGCCATACAACTCAATGTAACCCCCATAGAATAATGGCCACACATGATGCTCAATACTGTATAACGGCCACCACACATGATGCTCCATACTGTATAATGGCCACACATGATGCTCAATACTGTATAATGACCCCCCTCCTGTATGCATGGCTCATCTCCCTCCTATCCCATATACATAGCTCATATTACCCCTCCTGTATGCATGGCTCATATTCCCCCCTGCATGGCTCATATTCCCCCCTGCATGGCTCATATTCCCCCCTGCATGGCTCATATTCCCCCCTGCATGGCTCATATTCCCCCCTGCATGGCTCATATTCCCCCCTGCAT
Organism: Ranitomeya imitator; assembly: GCF_032444005.1. NCBI lineage: Eukaryota > Metazoa > Chordata > Amphibia > Anura > Dendrobatidae > Ranitomeya > Ranitomeya imitator. Next base: position 723,874,322 of record NC_091284.1, read on the forward strand.
GGCTCATATTCCCCCCTGCATGGCTCATATTCCCCCCTGCATGGCTCATATCCCCCCCTGCATGGCTCATATTCCCCCCTGCATGGCTCATATTCCCCCCTGTATGCAGGCTTAGCTCTCCGCTCCTGCTCGGCGCGCCGGCTTATGTCCTCCTTCATCCCCCCCCCCCCGTCCCCCCGTCCCCCCGTCCCTCGTCCCTCATACTCACCTGTCTTCCCACTGCACGGCCGTGCCGACATCCCTCGCGCTCTGTCCCGACTCCAGACGGCGGCGCCGGAGCAGCACCTTCTTCCTGCTTGAGCGGTCATGTGACACCGTTCATTAAGATCATGAATATGCGCATATTCATGATCTTAATGAGCGGTGTCACGTGACCGCTCAAGCAGGAACGAGCTGCAGTGCAGACGCCGAGACCATCGCTGGAGCAGGGTGAGTATTCAAGGCAGCGGCGGCGGCGGGGAAGGGGGGGGAGGCCCTGGAGCGGGGGGAGGCACTGCCAGTCCGAGCCTGCCTGCCGGGCCCGGGCCCCTGACCTGCCGGGCCCGGTCGCACTGGCGACCGCTGCGACCGCGGTAGTTACGCCACTGTCTGTCAGTCTATACACACCTTTTCTGAAAGGCATCAGAGGCTACAACACCATTAAGCAAGAGGCACCGCTAGCCAAACACCATGAAGACCAAGGAGATCTCCAAACAAGTCAGGGACAAAGATGAGAAGTGCAAGTCAGGGTTGGGTTATAAAAAAAAAAAAATATCCCAATCTCTGGTGATCCCCCAGAGCATCATATCCATTATCATCAAATAGAAAGGACATGGTAACACAACAAACCTATCAAGAGAGGGCTGCCCATCAAAACTTCTCCATAATGGTGACCTTTACAGAAGAGTGAGCAGAAAAAAAGCCTTTACAAACACACAAAAATTGTTAGGCTTGTTTTGAGTTTGCCAAAAGACATGTGGGACACATCCCAAATGTATGGAGGAAGGTGCTATGGTCAGATGAGACCAAAATTGCAGTTTTCGGCCACCAAGGTAAATGTTATGTATGGCGCCAAACCAACACAGCTCATCACCCCAAGATCACAATCTGGTGGCAGCATCATGCTGTGGGGAGGTTTTGCGGCAGCAGGGACAGGAAAAATAGTCTAAGTCAAGGGGAAGATGGTGCGAAATGAAGGGATATTCTTAAGCAAAACCTGTTACAGTCTGTCAGTGATTTGATACTAGGATGGAGGTTCAACTTCCAACAGCACAATGACCTAAAACAAACTGCTAAAGCAACACTCGAGTTGTTAAGGGGAACATGTAAAGGTACCTTCACACTGAGCAACTTTCCAACGAGAACGACAGCGATCCGTGAAGTTGCAGCGTCCTGGATAGCGATCTCTTAGTGTTTGACACGCAGCAGCGATCAGGATCCCGCTGTGATATCGCTGGTCGGAGCTAGAAGGCCAGAACTTTATTTGGTCGTCAGGTCGGTGTGATTCGTCATGTTTGACAGCAAAAGCAACGATGCCTGCAATGGTTTTTCATGAAGCTAACAACCAGCGAGAATGATAAGTACGTCACTTGATCGCTCCTGCATCGTTCAGCTGTTGCCGATGTTTGACGTCTCCTAGCGACCTAAACAGCGACGCTGCAGCGATCGGCTCGTCTATATCGCTGCAGCGTCGCTTAATGTGACGGTACCTTAAGTGTTTTGGAGTTGCCTAGTCAAAGCCCAGACCTTAATCCAATTGAGAATCTGTGGTCAGACTTAAAGATTGTTGTTCACTACAGTCGAAGAAACCATCTAACTTGAAGGAGCTGGAGCAGTTTTCCCTTAAGGAATGGGATAGAAAATATCCTGTTTTACTCACCTATTCATGACAGGAAGTTTCTGCTTCAAAGGAGGTTGGAGTGTCAGCTCTTTTCCAGTTATAATTAATTTTCTATCTTCCTCATATGTTCACTGTTAGGGGGACACTGTTAGGGGGACATGTCCCCTCCTTGGTGATGTCTTATAGATTTTAATTTTCCTCTATGACAGTGCTCATTACAAGCCCTATGAATAAAAAAATATCTCCCATGCTGTGCTCCTGAATAAATAATTCCCCCTCACTGTGCTTCCTGCACAAAATATGGCCTTCTTTCCCTTTTACATACATTGCCTCCACACTATCCCCCTTTCTAAATTTTAGCCACCACACTGTCTTCCCTTATAAATTATAACCACACTGTCCCTTATGAACAAATCACCACCCTGTCTTCCCTTATGAATGATAACTGCCATGCTTTCCTTACTTATGAACTATGGCCTCCACACTGCCCTCCCTCATTCTATCCCCATCTTCGGTGACCTCCCACGCTGCTACCTCTCCATACTGCTCCTCCCACAATTCCCCTCTCCATAATGTCGCCCCACACTGCCCCTATCAATAATGTGCCTCTACACTTCATAATGCTCCCCCATGCTGCTCCTCTCTATACTGTCCCCCACCACACTGCCCCCTCTCCATACTGTTGCACCATACTGTTCTTCTTCATATCACCAGATTTACTTCATTATAATATTTTGTGTGCGGCACATATCTCGGCACGGAGCTTTCCTGATGCTGCGCTGCTATAGAATGTCGTCAAGTGAGGACGTACTGGGCCGCAGACCCTTAAGGGAGGATGACATGACAGGGTTCAGAGGGACCATAGGGAGTGAACGAAAAGAAGTGGGTTAGGATGAAGGGGGTAGTAGATTTGAATTTTGGGTCTGGGATTGGGCTATGGGGAAAGTAGGTGGGAATAGGGTGGAGCCGGGGGGGGGCTAGTATAAATGGGGGCATCCATATTAGAGGAGCAACCATTTTGGTGCCCTCTTAGCAGCAAAACAAGCTCTGTAGGGGGGTCTAGGAACAATGGACTTTGAGGCAATTTTGCAGCATCTGAGGGATGCGGCTAGGACCAGGGGCGCTGGCTGCAGGCATCATTGCAGGGCCTGCTACCTGACGGGGGAACCAGGCCTCCTCAGCAACTAAATGCGGGCCGCCGACCTCAGAGATCTAGGCCTCCGGAGCGCCTGAGCCCCGAGGTTACCCCCCGGGCCCGGCGCCGTATGAGGAGCCCCTCCGGGGACCCTCCGGCTGAAGCCGCGGGCTGCAGGCCTAAGGCACGCAGTCAGGGAGCTGGGAGGAATCTTCCAGCTTGGCGGGGCCTACAGTGGGGGGTGTCGGCCTCCCCTTCATTAAGATCGTCTGGATCGACTCAGGAACCAGGACTTGGGGTGGCGGGTGCCCAGCCGGGAACGGGCCCGGCTCAGCAGTGAGGTACGGCGCGAGGAACTGGGCAAGGGCCTGCTCAACGGGCGCCTCCATCTTCATCGCGGCAGGGGAGGTCCGCCCACTTACCGAGATCGACAGATGCTGAGGAGCCAGGTACAGGAGTAGCGGAGGGCCCATCCGTTCGGGCCTCCGCTCAGCGAGATGTAAGAGGCCGGTGGGTGGTGGCAGCACAGGAACGCAGAGCGGTTGGTGATGGGCGCCGCTATGGCTCTGCCCACTCACTAGCCGCTGCTGCTGAACATGCGAGCTGCAGCGGCCAGCCTGACACTGCGGCCTCACCGGCTGGCAGGAGAAACAGCGGGGGGGAGGGTTACTCAAGGGTCCTTTGGTCAGCGGAGGCGGCAAGCGGGTTAGATTTAAGGGGGGCAGCGATGTTAGCAGGGGCAGGTCACCCACACAACTTGGGCTCCCCATACGCCCTGGATCGCCAGGGGGCCACGGTATAACCTAGGACAACTCCATGGACTTCACCGGCGCAGCGTTTTCCCGGGAACGGCGTGATGAGGCATCTGGAACCGCAAGCCTGCATCGCCAAGGAGGATCGCAGACAGAGGGGTCGTGTCTGGACTCTGGATCGGCGGCTGCTAGGAACACAGCACTCAGGCAGCTAGGTGAGAGAGGCTTTTTAACCCTTTACTGCCATCACTAGCTCCTAATATTGATGTGGGGATAGGGGATGTTTCTGTAGGGGGGGGTGTTGTGAATTCTGCTTTTGGGCTCCCTCCGGTGGTTGTAGGTAGTAATGCAGTTGTCCCTGGGCTGCAGTCCTGGACAGGTGTATCTGCTGATTGCAATTCTGACTGGGGTATTTAGGTTTGCAGGACTCATTAGTCCTTGCCAGTTGTCAATGTTTCTTGGGAAGTGTTGGACCTCTGTCTGGCTTCTCCTGCTTAGCTGCCAATTCAGCAAAGATAAGTGTCTGTTTCTTTTTCTATGGCACACAAGCTGTGTGCTTGTTTTTTGATTGTATTCCTGCTCTGAGTGTAGGAGTCTCTGGAGTTGCAGATATACGTTCCACGTCTTTAGTTAGATGGAGGAATTTTTTGTATAATCTGCTGTGGATATTTTTGGAAGGGTTTTAATACTGACCGCACAGTACTCTGTCCTATCCTTTCCTATTTTAGCTAGAGTGGCCTCTTGTGCTAAATCCTGTTTTCTGCCTGTGTGTGTCTTTCCTCTCCTACTCACAGCCAATATTTATGGGGGGCTGCCTATCCTTTGGGGTTCTGCTCTGAGGCAAGGTAGAATTCCTATTTCCATCTTTAGGGGTATTTAGTCCTCCGGCTGTGACGAAGTGTCTAGGGTTTGTTAGGTACACCCCACGGCTACTTCTAGTTGCGATGTTAAGATCAGGATTTGCGGTCAGTATAGTTACCACCTACTCCAGTGAAAGTTTTCATGCTGCTCCAAGGTCACCGGATCATAACAGGGGGGTTAGTTATGGTGCCGGCATCTTAATACAAGGGTTGAGGGATTTGTTTAGGCTATGGGATTCGAGGGGTATTCAGAGTTACCCGTCATCACTGTCTGCTTGGGTGGGTAACGTAAGAGAGAGGGGGGTTTCAGATGCTGACGGGGTTAGGGGTTCTTTTCGGTCTGTACAAAGTACTTTGCAGGGGGCTCCAACAGCTACTGGAGAAGTAGTGGCAGGGGGCGGTGAGGTGACAAATCAGGTATCTATGGCACCAGAGAGCGGGGAGAAGGAGAAGGATGATTCAGTGCAGGGCCGTATTTAGAGTTTCTGCTGCCCTAGGCACTTTTACCGCTGCCTCCCCCATTGGTGAGTATGATACTATCGGCAGTGACTTTGGCAAGAATCGCGGTTGTGAAAATAGCCTTTTGCAGCAGATCGGGCAGTTTTTTCGCATCTGCAGCGTAACGGATCACTTACGGCAACACTGCGTTCGGCCTCATTCATTCCCTATGGGATTTGCGGCACTTGCTGTGATCTGGCAAATGCGGTACCATACCTCCCAAGTCTTGAAGGGAAAGAGGTATAAAGGTTGTGGCGCACTACATGCACCGCGGCAATTTTTTAGGCCACGCCTCTGACCACACCCATTTCACAACTAGTCACACCCATATCCAAGTCCCAACCACACCCATTTAGCACTGCTGATCACACTGTTTCATATACAATAATTATAACCAAAAAAAAAAATATGGCCACACAATGCTCCATACTGTATAATGGCCACACATGATGCTCCATACTGTATAATGACCTCACATGATGCTCAATACTGTATAATGGCCACACAGTGCTCCATACTGTATAATGGCCACACATGATGCTCCATACTGTATAATGGCCACACATGATGCTCCATACTGTATAATGACCCCACATGATGCTCAATACTGTATAATGGCCACACAGTGCTCCATACTGTATAATGACCACACATGATGCTCCATACTGTATAATGGCCACACATGATGCTCCATACTGTATAATGGCCACACATGATGCTCAATACTGTATAATTGCAACACATGATGCTCAATACTGTATAATGGCCACACGATGCTCCATACTTTATAATGGCCACACATGATGCTCCATACTGTATAATGGCCACACAGTGCTCCATACTGTATAATGACCACACATGATGCTCCATACCTTATAATGGCCACACATGATGCTCCATACTGTATAATGGCCACACAGTGCTCCATACTGTATAATGGCCACACATGATGCTCCATACTGTATAATGGCCACACAGTGCTCCATACTGTATAATGGCCACACATGATGCTCCATACTGTATAATGACCGCACATGATGCTCCATACTGTATAATGACCACACGGTGCTCCATACTGTATAATGACCACACATGATGCTCCATACTGTATAATGGCCACACATGATGCTCCATACTGTATAATGGCCACACAGTGCGCCATACTGTATAATGACCCCACATGATGTTCAATACTGTATAATGGCCCCACCTGATGCTCCATACTGTATAATAGCCACACATGATGCTCCATACTGTATAATGACCGCACATGATGCTCCATACTGTATAATGACCACACGGTGCTCCATACTGTATAATGACCACACATGATGCTCCATACTGTATAATGGCCACACAGTGCTCCATACTGTATAATGGCCACACATGATGCTCCATACTGTATAATGACCCACATGATGTTCAATACTGTATAATGCCCCTCTCACATCTTGTATGCATGGCTCATCTTCCTCCCATCCCATATGCATGGCTCATAACCCCCTGCGTATGCATGGCTCATAATTCCCCCCCCTGTATGCATAGCTCATATCCCCCTATGCATGGCTCTAACCCCCCCGCCCTCCTGTATACATGGCTCATATCCCCCCCACCTCTTGTATGCATGACTCATATTCCCCCCTATGCATGGCTCATCTCTCCACCCCACCCCCCGTATGCATGGCTCATCTCTCCACCCACCCCCTCCCGCATGCATGGCTCATCACTCCCCCCCCCTCCCGTATGCATGGCTCATCAATCCACACCCCATATGCATGGCTCATCTCTCCACCCCCCCGGTATGCATGGCTCATCTCTCCACCCCCCTCCCGTATGCATGGCTCATCACTCCACCACCCCCCCGTATGCATGGCTCATCACTCCACCCCCCCATGCATGGCTCATCACTCCACCCCCCTATGCATGGCTCATCACTTCATCCCCCCTATGCATGGCTCATCACTCCACCACCCCCTCCGCTCCTCGCTCCTTCTCCCATCTTGCATGGCGTGGGCGGCTTACCATCCTCCTTCATCCCCCTGTCCTCTGTCCCTCATACTCACCTGTCAGCTGTCTCACACCGAGCGGGCGCGCCGACATCCCTCCGGCTCTGTCCCGACTCCCGGCGCACAGGCGCAGCACCCTCTTCCTGTGTGAGTGGTCACGTGATACTGCTTATTAAGGCTCATGAATATGCGCATATGCTCACTCAGGACGCGCTACAGAAGCTGAGACCAGGCATCGCTGGAGCAGGGTGAGTATCGTCTTCAAGGAGGGCGGGGGGAGGCTTGGGGGCAGCGGTCGGACGGTGGGTGGGAGGCTGGGCCCCCGGGAGGGTATGGGTTCTGGCGGTCGGGAGGTGAAAAAAAAAATACTTGCTCACTTGCTCAGGTGCCGCCCCCCGCATCGTCCCCGACCTAGGCACGTGCCCTCGAGTGCCTAGTGGCAAATACGGCTCTGATTCAGTGCGAGTAGATGATGCGGCAAAATGGAAGGTATACGTTTGTTTCAAGGGGCCGTTAGGGGCTCATCTGAAACTCGAGGTGAAAGAAAAAAATATGGAAGGGGGAGTATGTTGAAATATTTTCACTGCTCCTGTTAGAACGCTTCAATTTGGATAAAGCTTGTAGGGACGATTCTAAAAAAGAGGACAAGGAGAAGAGAAGGTTTAGGTTGATCCCTCGCACTTTCTCTAATTGGTTACCGGTTTTTGCAATCTTAGCAAGTGTTATAGGGGAAAAATCACCGGAGACTTGTGCCCCATTATTCTGTTACATGGACATCATTGGTGAAGCATACAGAGTCTATGGGGAACAAGGTTGGCTTAGATATGATGAGCAATTCCGGCAACGTAAGGCGGTGCGACCAAGCATCCACTGGGATCATAAAGATATTGCTTTATGGATGAGGGTAACAGCCCCGGTTAGGCCGGAACAGGGATCTCAGTCATTTCTCGGGGGCACCGGGGGTTCGGGACAGTCGGGGCACTCGGTGGTCATGCAAATAGGATTGTGCTTTGCCTTTAACGAGGGGGCTTACAGGTTCGGGGCAAAGTGTAAATTTAAGCATGAATGCTCATCGTGCGTAGGTAATCACGGGGCAGCGAGATGTTTCAGGGGAGGAAAGCAAAAGGGGTCAGATGGGTTTGACAAAAGGAGTGACGCCAGTTCGTCTGGCAGAGATGGAACAGTTTCTAAGTAGATACCCAGATAGAGAGGCGGCGTTAACTTTACGGGATGGTTTTAGGGACGGTTTTACGATTCCTTTTGTGGATGTTAACGTGCAGTTGTCAACAAAAATTTAAAATCTGCCTACGAATTCCCTGAAGTGGTCACTGAAAAATTGAGCAAGGAAGTGGCTTTAGGAGGAATGGCTGGTCCATTTCAGTCCCTCCCTGTTGAGAATCTGAGAGTTTCCCCCTTGGGGGTAGTTCCCAAAAAAGAGGCTAATAAATTTAGATTGATCCACCATCTTTCGTTTCCAAAAGGTTTATCGGTTAATGATGACATCGATCCACAATTGTGTTCCGTTTTATATACGTCATTCGATGCGGCCATGGAGTGGATTAGACATTGTGGGCAGGGAGCTTGGTTGGCAAAAACAGGTATCGAGGCTGCGTTTCGTTTGTTACCTGTTAATCCAGATACTTTGCATTTGCTAGGGTGTTTTTGGAATGACGGTTTCTACGTTGATCCTTGCCTGCCGATGGGGTGTTCATTGTCCTGTGCGTATTTTGAGTTGTTCAGCACATTTTTGGAGTGGACGGTAAAGGAAGTTTCTGGCCTCCGGTCTTGCATCCATTATCTAGATGATTTCTCGTTTGTTGGCTCGGCGCATTCCGCAGATTGTTCGATTTTGCTTCACACGATGGAGGGAGTGGCAAAGAAGTTCGGTGTTCCTTTGGCAGCTGAGAAAACAATGGGTCCGGTAACATCGCTGAGTTTTTTGGGTATCGAGATTGATATGGTTGCGATAGAGTGTAGGTTGCCTGAAGACAAGTTTGTTGACATGAGAATGGAAGTGAAGCGAGTTAGTGGGCTGAAGAAGGTGACGTTGCGTGAGATTCAATCGTTGCTGGGGAAGCTGAATTTCGCATGCCGGATCATGCCGATGGGCAGAGCCTTTTGTTGAAGGCTGTCCTTGGCTACAGTGGGGGTTCAGGCACCGTCACATTTTATTAGACTTCAGAAAGCTTTAAAAGATGATTTGAGAGTATGGGCACTTTTCTTGGACTCGTACAATGGGAAGTCGTTATGGATTGCACCAGTGGTGCCAGCTGAGATTTTGGGCTTCTTGATCAGTCCGGATGGCGGACGAGGTTTTTGTTTGTTTTTCAAGTACAGTTGGGTGAAGTGTCAATGGCCGCCGGTATGGGTCGAGAGAGGTTTATCATCCAATCAGTTGTTGTGTTCGGTATTCCCTATTTCTGTTGCGCTATCACTGTGGGGAACAGATGTTCAAAACATGAAGATTTGTTTTGGTTGTGGAACAGAGGGGGCTGTGAGAGCCATAAATTCACTGTCATCATCTGATCCGGCGCTGCTGAAAGTATTACAACATTTGGTGTGGATAGGTTTGCAGTGTAACCTATGGGTCACAGCGGAATTGCGGCCTAATACCAATTTTCCGATTCTTCATGCTCTTTCTTGTTCGCAGTGGGATTGGGTTCGAGAGTTGGTGCCTCAAGCGGATCTCATAGAAACGGCGTGCCCAGAGGACTTGTGAAATCTTCCGTTGGGGCAGTGAGAGGGCTATTATCCAGATCCCTAGCAGCAGGGACATGGTCCCATTATGTTAAGTCGTGGAACATATGGGAGGATTGGAAGTCAATATTGGGGGCGGGCTTAGAAGATGAGGGCAAGTTGCTATTGTTATTGGGGCATAATTAGGAATCAGGGTGGCCGGTCCCGAAGGTTAATCATTTCTTGTCGGGAATAGCATTTGGCTTTAAGTTTAGGGGGTTACAAGATTTAACCAAATCGTTTGTGGTCCTCCAAGGGAGACGTCCTGTGTCTTATGAGGTTTTATTGATTTTGGGCGAACAGTTGTCGGGGGTTTGTTCTAACCCGTCGGATGTTAAATTGTTCAAACCAGCGTTTTCTTTGGCGTTTTTTGGCACGTTTCGTTTGGGCGAGTTGGTTAGCCCCTCCAAACAATGTAAAGGAGGTCTGATGGGCCATGCTGTGGTCATGCTCGGGGACAGGTTGGAGATCTGGTCACGGTACTCAAAAATGGATGCGGTGGGAAAGGGTTGTAGGATTGTTCTTTTTGAGGTATCTGGTTCCCCGCTATGCCCTTTATTATGCTTTAAGCAATTCTCAGGTTTGTTTTTGGAAGATGATCCATTCTTAAGGCACGAGGATGGTTCATTCTTGTCTCGGTATCAGTTCATAACGGTATTAAAGCGCTGCCTGGCGCGAGGGGGGATTTCGGAAAAGAATTTTACTGGCCATTCATTTCGAATAGGGGCAGCTACGGAGGCAGCCAGACGCGGTGTGGGGAGGATTTAGTGAAAAAGATCGGCTGTTGGGAATCCACGAGGTTCCGGTCATACATTCGCCCGTCCTTGATCTGAGGGGCGTTGGGTTTGGGGAGTTTTATTGGGTTCATGCTTTGCAGTTATTATGGTTGTGGTGTGTTGTTTTCTTTTTCTCTTTTCAGAGTTGAGGCCGTTGCTCACGTGGATTATGGGTCACTCATTCGTCTTTTGGGCTGCGTTGCGTGCAGACGTTCATCCAGAAGGGAGGCAGCTGGGTGTGGAGAAGACATCAGCGGTCGTGAGATGGATCGGAAAGCGCGGAATGTCATGGAAGCAGCTGTTGCCTGAGTTTCACAAATTTAGTCGTTTGGACCAGGCGCCGGACTTGTTGGTGATCCATCTAGGGGGCAATGACCTCGGAAAGCGCCCATGTAGGGAGTTGATTAGCGATATCAAGTTCGATTTGCTGAGGCTGTGGGCTATATTTCCGCGTTTAATGGTGATCTGGTCTGATATCGTCCCCAGAAAGGTGTGGTATGGGGCTCGGTCCGTGCAGGGTTTAAACAGGGCTAGGATAAAGGTGAACAGGGCAGTTTCCCATTTTATGGTTAGGAATGGGGCTATAGTGGTTCGCCATGCGGATTTGGAGTCGGGAATGGGCGAATATTGGAGGAAGGATGGTATCCACTTTAATGCCATCGGTCTGGATCTGTGGTGCTTAGCGGTACAAGAAGGCATTGAGAAAGGGCTGCTGGTGTAGCGTGACATAAATGTTTGAGGGGTCAGAACATTTAGGCTTGTGGCGGGGGGAGGAGGTCCTCGAAGTTGGTGGTGCCAATAAATGACGGCTCGGAGGGGGGGGGGAATTTTAAGTCCTGGACTCCCCCTGGTGTGCTTTTAAAATGGAAGGGAAATATGGTGGTTACACGGTTGAGATGACTGGGGCCGTGGGTACTTTGGCGGATATTGGCCGGGCGAGTCTCTTAGCGTCTCTGAGCTGGTGCCTAGCGGCTAGAGGCAAGACGCGACCTGGAGGCCAAATTATGGATATTTGACCTGAGTTGGTTACTTGTTGGGGCTTTGAGGACCGCCCTCTCCGGGGTTTAATGTTAAATAAATAAACTGTTATGTTTGAATGTTAATAAAGGCTGCTGTGGCCAATTTATCCAAATAAATGTTTGATGAGTAGTCATTTGGGCATGAGGTAGAATATGGTTTTGAAGGAGGGCTTTAGGGGTTTAAAGATATTGGTTTGTTTAAGGGAAATTCATGGGCATCACGAATACCCTCATGTCATGAGCTGGCACCGGCACAAAGACGTCATCGTGCTAACATGTACGCAATGGCATACCAGAAGTGGAGCCTCGGGGCCCACAGCAGAGTGCCAGGGAAATGGGAGCGAAATGAGTATGTCTGTATGTAGTTTTTTGTTATTAATATGTGTATGGGTTGTGATGGCTCGTACTGTATATAGGAGGCTATACACATAGGAGGCTTACACTGTATATAGGAGGTCATATATGGGTTTATGATAATGTTTGTAAAGCTCTGCGGAATAAGATAGTGCTATATAAGCAAACCTTAATGTATATACAGTATTTATTTATTTTTTCGAGGCTATGTGCAGACACACTGTATAAAGGAGGCTATATAGGGGCTCATACTGGATATACTAGGCTATGTGCGGGCTCATACTGTATATAGGAGGCTATATGGGGCTGACATATGAGGCTATGTGCAGGCTCAAACTGTGCATATGAGGCTATATAGGGGCTCATACTATATATAGGAGGCTATGTGCAGGCTCATGCTGTATATATGAAGCTATATAGTGGCTCATACTGTATATAGGGAGGCTATGTGCATGCTCATACTGCATATAGGAGGCTATATAGGGGCTCATACTGTATATTGTCTAGGCTCAACATGGAAGATGAAGTCCGGGAAACCACCTAGTCATCTGGGCATTCTTCCCGTTTCTTTCCCTCATCCATCTTAGAGGTGCATGGTCTGACACTAACCTGAACTTCTAACGTAACAGGTAGTACCTCAGCGTGTCAATTGCCCATTTTATGGCTAAGCACTCTTTCTCTACGATGGCATAATTTTTTTTCACAGGAGTAGTTTCCTACTCCGGTATAGGACTGGATGTTCATCTGCATCTACCTGCATAACTATTAAAGCCTTACTAAATATGCAACAATTTTTTTTTCCCTTTTTGATGAGGGAAGGCAAGAAGGGGTGAACCCATTTATTTAGGTTATACATTGAACAATAGTTATTAGTTATTTATCTTTATCTCCAAGAGAGTCCTAAAAAGCATTAAAAGAATATGAGAAAGTAAAAAGCAGTGCACATGGCTGCCCCACTTTGTCATGGTCTTTAAATTGAGTGCGTGAAGACAGCAAGCAAGCCTGCGAGGAGTTAATGCAAGACTTCAGATTAATTTCCAAGGTCAAATCTATCCCAGTGCTATTGAAAACATTAATGTTGTCGAGAGGAGAAACTGCTTGAGAGAATGGGAAAGCTGGAATGGGACTTTTTTGACAAGCTCCAGAGCCCTGGGAGTGCTAGCGGATTCACACTCTCACACTGCATTAGTTTTTAATTAAGCTTTTAAGGTCACTGCCAACAAATGGGGCATTGGTTCCAAAGGAAAAAAAAAATAAAACAAAAAAGAGCTAAATTGTTTCATATCGGTGAAATGAAACCAGAAAGTTAAAGCCGAAGCCCCCAATCAAACGTAATTGTGATGATCAAATTTTATGAGTCAGTGCTTTTAATTCCTTTTTTTTCTGGATAACCAACATAAATGCTGCACAGAGAGAGACCAATTCAGAAGCCTTTAAATGGGCACATTTGTAAGCACCATTTGCTGGTGAGCAATATATGTCAGAAGCAGAATATCTTATTGTCCATGTGTAAATTTTCCAAATATTATAGATATATAATGTCCATATTTAGTACTAAAAATTCAGTAAATGTAGTTCATCTCAGTATTCTACAGTTTCATATATCACATTTATGAGGGTCCTCAGAATCTGATACCTATTTTTATGAAGTAGACATTATATTTCAGAATGTAATAATCTTTTAAATACACTTATCATGGCAATGTTCTACCATTCTCATGCCACAGCTAGCCGGGTTCTCCACCAGTCCAGATTTGGTGATGGTTGGTCTTCATAGTGACATCACCACTGTATCCAGAGATTTGTCACCAAAGTCACGTGATGTCATCAACAGTCATGTGACATCATCAGCATAGACAACACGTCATGACCCGGCCACTCACATGCAGAGGACCTCCTGGGGACCCAGAGAGATTTGGGAATGTGAAGTCATTTTTGTAGTTAGAATGTTTGTGAGTTTATTATTTTTGGATTTAGAATACATACAAGTTTAGTGTGAAGGATTGTAAAACTACTGTAAAATTGTCAACAGCTCTCGGCATTGACGCATAATTTCTTCTGTTTCTTTTATTATTGCTGCTTTCTTTAGAATAGCACGCCGGAACTTCTGAAACCTCTTTTTATTAGGTTGTCTAGTATTAGAAGAAACAACGTATTTGTATTCTACAAACAGTACAGTGGCCGGTATTGCAACTCATCCCAAGGTAAAGTGGTTATCTGGTGCCATCCAGTGCCACTCACATCATAAGTCGGTAGTGCCGATGATGTTTCAGTCCCAAATGCCTGGCGAGATGCGTACATGATCATGCAGGTATTGTTCACGTAGTAGTCTAACGAGAAGGAGACATACACGATACCTGCCGAACAAGCACATGTCTCAGAAGGTGTGCGATGTAGTAATATCATCGGCACCGCTCAACTCCAATGCAAAAGTGAGCAGCACTAGATGCCAATATTGAAAATGATCACTTATTCTCCAGCGACCCTACGTCCAGTCTGAATGGTGCCCGTGCTCAACCTCCCGTCCATTAATTATGGGACTGCAGGAGAGAGGTGAATCGAGCGCTCAGCTATTTCCAGACATCCCAAAAGCTATGAATGAATAACGCTAAGGTGCAAATGCTTGATCTTCACTCCATTCAGATAGGACTCTACAGATCCTATTCTCAGAATTGTTGGGTTCCCAGCGGTTTGACCCACAGCAGTCAGGAAGTTATTCCGTATCACTGAATGTGGGACATCAATCTTAGGAAAACCATTTTAGTTAAATTCGGCTAAGATGCAAGTTTTTTTTTTTTTTTTTCAAATATCATGCAACCTGGAATATTTCGATCTGGAAACTAAAACAGTAACTACGGAAATAAAAAAGATAAGACAATAAACTTAACTCAGACATTACCTATTGTGAATATACTAATGAGGCAGAAAACTGGCAATAAGAACACCAGACAGTCAGAGCTGCAATAATCTGGTAGAAATATTGATGTCAAATCCTTTAAAAAATGCTGCATTGTAGAGACATTAAGAAAACATACTGATTAACTAGTCATTAAACTGTGTTAAATCAAGAAGTGTCCTTGTGGTTTGTTTTTTTATAAAGATATTTCACCTTTATTTAAACATAAAAAAATATACATACAAACATTAAAATAGTGCCTCTAATCAAAAACAATTATCCACAGCGAGGTCAGATACAGCACATACAATAAATATCCAAAGATATAGCAGGTAAATTTGCAAATTCTTTTATGCTCCTAATTACATATATATGAAATGCTGGCTAAGGATACATACAATCATTCACATCGTATCCTTACTCATGTCTTATAAATTATATGGGACTGTCCCTGTTTCACTAGAATTAATCTAAAGTGCAAATGCGTAGATATTGCAAGTACCAAAAGCCATATTGCATATGTATGAATTAATCTAGAGGAACAATCCCCAGTGGCCAAATAAGGAACATATATCTAAAGTGCATATGCATGATATACGTAACATCAGTAAACCAGCAGCTGAACCATGTGAGCAGTATTCATAGAGTTCCAACAAACACCGCAGCGTTTCTCAAACAGACTGCATCTTGCAATCTACTCAAAGTAAAGATTTGCTACCCCTACTCAATACATATTACCTGGATCTGTATGTTGCTTCACGTGTATGGTGCCAAGTGACACGCTGTACCTCACAAAACCCCGATGTGCGTTTCGCGAGTGCTTCTTCCAGGGGGCGTGAAGCAACATCTAGATCAAGGTAATATCACAGTGGATTCATTTTGTGAGATAAAATATTTCCCTATTTTTAAAAAATATTTTACCTCACAAAATGTATCCTCTGCGATCTCCTGCTGTAATGTCAGTATTGTCTTTGAGGGGAGAACACCAGGGGCGTAACTACAACAGGTGCAGAGGTTGCAATCGCACCCAGGCCCTGGAGCCTAGGGGACTCTAAAATTCCCTTTAAGTAAATAACCTGGTGCACAGCTTAAAGACAGGAGGTGCTCAGGTAGGTTCCAACACCATGACCATATATGACAAAACCTGGCACTCAACTTTTGTGTCTGAAGAGATATTTTATTAATCAGCAACGAAACGTTTCAGTCCTAAAACATACTGGACCTTCATCAGTCACGTGCTATTTGGCATGTGTTTTATAAAGGATGTGCTCCTATGAGTAGGCAAGATATCATATAGCTGTAAGGGCAATGTCCTATCATGTGGAGGTAACCGAAAGGACGCGGTGTCCACCGCTAGTCTGGACGCTGCACTGGGAGAACGTGACTTGGGCGTGACTCCAATTTTTGGGGGTTGTTCCTTTTTTTACCTAACTTTCCACAAACAGGTGGCTGAACAGTCAGAACCCAGGTCCTACTCTGCCCTTATCTAGTCTTACATCTGCTCACACATAGTGAGGTGAACTACAAGTGTTAGGACGAGTGCCCACAATCCGGAAGTAGAAGTGCTTTGGACAGAGCGCATGTTCACTGCTAGTTGGTGCTATACAGCGAGGGGGCATTATGCTGTGTAGAGTGGAGCTGTGCAGGGGGGAGACTTGGGACATTATTAAATATAAAGTGGGCACTTATTGTTATAGGGGAACTCAGGTTACTGTGACTGTCAAAGGGGCACACAGAGGGCATTATTACTTTCTAGTGGGCAAAATGTGGGCACTGTTTTCTAGGGCACTTGCGCCCAGCATTACTATATTATAGAGGGTTGCTTTAGAATTTAGAGGGCACAGAGAACCACACAGCAGGTGCAGTAATGGAGACACATACGGCAGCAGCTGCTCAGTATTGGGGTATCAGCAGGATGAGGAGTTTGTGCAGGTTGGGAATAGTCCCATTGGTGACGGTGTTGAAAATGTGAGAAGTAAACTGTGTCTTTGTTGTAATCTTTGCAGCCGAGTCCTGGCTGGAAAAAGTTGTCATGTCAGTCTGGGCCAAATGGAAAGGATGTGAAAAGTGAACGATCTCATCAGAAAGAACGTCAGCGGTAAGTCATTATCTGTATCTGTGCTGTGATCTCTTATATGTTCCGTAGGACTGGTGTCTACCACTGACCATATGGCGGTAATATCAGTGTTGGTCTTTGTATAGAGATTATTTTCAGTAACAGCACAGTCATCTGCTGAGGTTCTCCTACACCCACTATTAGGGTGCATCTCCCAGTTGTAATCAAGGTTATCTAGTTAGTGGCCCACTCAGAAGTTTCATACCCCTGAACCAAAACCCTAGATATGCCTCTGGGTGGAAAATCATGCAGGGGGTAATTATTATTTATTTTTAGAGCACCATTGATTCCATGGTGCTGTACATGAGGAGGGGTTACATACATGAGGTACATGAGGAGAGGAGAGAACCCTACCCTTTTGACCTTACATTCTACAGGGCAATGGGGAAGGAGACAGTAGGTTGGGGGGTTGCAGCAGCTCTGGTGTTGGTGAGGTGGCAGCGGGGTCATTGCAGGATGTAAGCTGTTCTGAAGACATGAGTTTTCAAGTTCCGCTTGAAAGTTCTGAATGTATGGGATAATCGGATGTGTTGGACCACTGAATTCTACAGAATGAGAGATACTCAGTAGAAATATTGTAGGTGATTTCATGAGGAATGTAGAATTGTGGAGGATAGAAGAACGTCTTGGGAGGAGCAGAGATTACATAGTGGGAGGTATCAGGAGATAAATTCATAGATATATAGGAGAGACAGACTATGAAAAGTTTACTAGCTTGAAGTGGATGTGTTGTGCAATTAGGAAATGATGAAGGGATTTTCAGAGGGGACAATCTGAGGAGCAGCAAGAACAGAAGTAGATTAGTATGGCAGCAGAGTTAAGGTACCTTCACACTGAACGATATCGCTAGCGATCCGTGACGTTGCAGCATCCTGGCTAGCTATATCGTTCAGTTTGACACGCAGCAGCGATCTGGATCCTGCTGTGATGTCGTTGGTCGCTGCAGAAAGTCCAGAAACTTTATTTCGTCGCTGGACTCCCTGCAGACATCGCTGAATCGGCGTGTGTGACGCCGATTCAGCGATGTCTTCACTGGTAACCAGGGTAAACATCGGGTTACTAAGCGCAGAGCCGCGCTTAGTAACCCGATGTTTACCCTGGTTACCAGCGTAAACGTCAAAAAAAAAACACTACATACTTACCTTCTGCTGTCTGTCCCCGGCGCTGTGCTTCTCTGCACTGGCTGTGAGCGCCGGCCAGCCGGAAAGCACAGCGGTGACGGCACCGCTCTGCTTTCCGGCTGCTGTGCTCACAGTCAGTGCAGGAAAGCAGAGCGCCGGGGACATACAGCGGCCCTGCGCTTAGTAACCCGATGTTTACCATGATTACCAGGGGACCTCAACATCGTTGGTCGCTGGAGAGCTGCCGGTGTGACAGCTCTCCAGCGACCAAACAGCGACGCTGCAGCGATTGACATCATTGTCGGTATCGCTGCAGCGTCGCTGAGTGTGAAGGTACCTTTAGCGACTGACTAGAGAGGTGTGATGGTACAGTGGGGGATGATGAGGTCCTAGACCCAACTGGAAGTCTAGGCCATCCAAATCACTTTGGCAGTTTGGAGAAAGAGGTGGTTGTCATGCTGCCCCAGCTGCACAGCTATCAAAGGAGCAGTGTGTAAAAGCACCGAGGTGGTCTCCTAGCCATTAAGTTGGCTGCTACTGTGCACCGAGGCCGGCCCTTAGCCTTTTCTCTCTGTCCATGTTGTCTCATCCTCACTCACAAAAAGACAGCTAAAGAGTAGAATTTTTGTTTTAAAAACACTACTCGTATATGGAGCGCCCCCAGACACAGGGCCACAGGTTCTCGGTACCGGTCCTCTCTGTCTCAGTTCTGGGGTTGTCACGGTGGCTGGACCCGGTCCGTGACCCTGTTAAGGGGCGTCCAATAAAAAAAGTGATGGTCGTTTGTCAAGGGTTCGTGATGCCACCTGTGGTGTTCGGTCAGGGCGACGGACGCTGCTTAGGGGTCCGCTGGGGTGATGGAATGGCAGCTAGATGGTATACCTTCCCACAGGTGAAGTATATCCCCAGGGCTTCCCAGTAGTGTAGGTGGCGATGGTGTGAGGCGCAGTTAATAACGAGGACACAGGGTTGCAGTCTCTTTACCTTTTACTGAAGACTTCGGGATCTTCAATCCAGAGCACAGTTAACGGGGCTGTCTGAGACCGGCCGGTCCGAAGGCACATCCAGAGTTCCCTTTGCAGGTGGAAATCAGTGCCTACCACTAGCGCCTGTGTGTTGTAGTTCTTCCCGGCTGAGCATTCGGGATAGTCCTCACAACTTCTGTTCTCGTTCTTTCTCTTTCTCTCTCTCTTCGTCCCCCAAGTTATCTGGATAGGACGCACCCGTTTGATGGGAAGGCTCGGAGCTATTCTGGGACCCTAGAGACACCCCTCTCCACGCTTGCCCCCTATGTCTGCTTAGGTGATGTATGGTAGACAGCCAACCTATAATTAACTGTCCTGCGGTATTTGAAGTAAGGCATAGATTCAGTTACTTCCTCGGTGTTCCGGTCACCGGCTACGCGCCTCAGTAGGAAGTTGCCGTTCTCAAGGCACGACTCCTACTGGCTCTCCTTTGTGCTTGATCTCGTTTCTCACTTTCCACAATATCCTTCTCTTCTTGTCCTTTCTTAGGATACAGCCGCAAGTTAGTGCAGGCACGGTTCCGTTGCTTTCTATTCGTTCTGCTAGGCCCCTGTCAGGAACCCACCCCTGACAGGTCCTCCCTGGATCTCTCACAGGCTGCGTTCTGTTCTAACTTCCTATCCAACCCCTAGTTTTACCAGTGTGAGGAGTGGCCTAATACATAGTGCCTTTTGCTCCCCCTAGTGGCCGGAGTGTGAAGTGTAATGTGTGCTGTGATACCTGGTCAGGTGAACTCCTTTAGTGCAATCAGACATAACATTACTCCCCTTAGCGGCAGAGCGACATTACTGCAACGACCAGGACTCTGGGGCGCTGCATATAGACACAGCAGTGGAATAAAATAATTTTTTCTGCCCACAAATGGAAAAGAGATGGCTGCACGGTTGAATTTTTTTTAGATACACTACTCACAAAAAAACAGCTGCAGAGTATAAATTTTTTTAGAAACCCTCTTCGTATACACACAGTAGTACAAAAAAATTATTTTTTTGCGGCTCACAAATAGGAAATAGATGTAGAGAACAATTTTTAAAAGAAATGCTAATCCTAAAAACACAGCTGCAGACTAGAAATTTTATTGAGAAACAATGCTCGTACAGTAAAATTATTTGCTTGGCCTACAATTGGCAAAGAGACAGCTGCTGAGATTTATTTATTTGCCGCACTACTAGAAAAACATAGTGGTCCAGAAAAATTATTTCTTTGGCCTACTACTGGCAACATGATGGCTAATGCCAATTATTTATTTCCCAGACTACTAGAAAACAAACACCAGTCCAGAAAAGTTATTTATTTGGCTTAGAAATGGCAACAAGATGGCTGATACCAATTATTTATGTCTCAGACTACTAGAAAACACAGTGGCTTAAAGGAACAGTGGTGTGGTTGTACATCATTAAGGCAGACAGTGTGGAGGCCAAATACCATAGGAGGCTTATTTAGCCTCATTTAGTGCAAATACATCACTATAACTGCCATCAACAGGCCTGGACTGCTAATCTGCCCTACCTGGCACTTGCTGCAGGGCCATGATATGGCACTGTTTGGGGGGCTGCAAGCCCATTTTTATGGCTGCCAGCACTTTTAATTTTCCGGGTGCCTTCTCTGGTGGTTCACCTATAATGAGGCCATTTGAGCACTTTGCCTCAGGCGGCAGTAAAGTCCTGAGGTGCCACCCCCTGCAGTCAGATAACTTGGTGCCCTGCTCCTGTGTGCATTCCTGTGTGTTGTCAGTGAGTCAGAAGAGCAAGCTGTGGTCAGGACTTGGGAGGGAGGAGGTTGCCTGGTTGCACTTTCACTTTCAATGCAGCAGCAATTGACTCTGCCTCCTCTGCATCTGCCCCCTCCAGCTATGGAGTGTGAATGGTCCATCTGTGAGTCATTCTACCTCCCTGCATCAAGTGGCTGTGTCTGTGTTCATCAGACTCTAGGTGCTGTATATGGGGGTGCTATGCTGTATATAGGGGTACTGTGGTGTATATGGGGGGTGCTGTGCTGTATGTGGGGGGTGCTGTATTTAAGGGGTCCTGTGCTGCATATAGGGGTCCTGTGCTGTATATGTGGGGTGCTGTATTGTATACAGGGGTGCTGTATGGTATATAGGGTTGCTGTATATGGGGATGATGTGCTGTATATGGGGGTGCTGTGCCGCAGGATTTCCAGGACAGACAGACAGACAGAAAGACAGACAGACAGACGGAAAAACCCTTAGACATGGAAACCATTATATTTCAAGGGCTCTGTGGGGGCATGATAATACTTGGAGGGCTATGAGGGCACTACCCGCATCTCCATCTTTGGAAGTTCTCTGCACCCAGCTTGTGCATAGTATTAGATGCCCATGGTAAGTTGCTTTTTTAATTTTTTCTGTGGTTTAATAATGAGGGCTATGAGGAAACCTTTATACTTTATGGAGGGCGATTTGAGGGCTGCGTTGGAGGCCATTATACAGTGTGAAGAGATTTAGGGGCCATTATACTGTATGTGGGTCCATTATACTACATGGAGGGCTGTATGGGGGTCACAGTTGGGAATCATACTGTGCTGGAGTAGTTGACAGGGAGTCCAGTAAGGTAGTAGGGTCATCATGCTGTGTGTGTGGAGGGTCCTGTGGAGCAATTCACTGTGGGGGAATCACAGTGTTTTTGGAACACTTTTGTTGGCATCACACTTTATGGGGGCAATGAAATAATGAAAGAGGAATCTAGGGGCTTCAATAGGAGGAAAATTACTTTGTAATGGCAGCAAAGACGTGAGATATTATGTGACCCAGCCAAATATTCTTTTTTTGAGGTGGGGAACAATTAGAATTTCTGCTATGGGGCCCTATGACTTCTATGTACGTTCCTGGTGCAGGATGCATTGTCCCTTTCACATATGCCTCTCCTGCAGGACTGATTGCCTAGAACTTACACACCAGGTCTATTGCTGCCCCTCAGAACATACAGTCATTCCAGCCATGTTCCTCTCGAGCGGCGGTTGGTTGGTGGAGCTCGTCCTTCTTCCTGCTCCCACATCCCTTGGTAAAACCCATTGGGGGACAGCCCCGGACAGCCCTGTGTGTGGCGCTTGTGATTGGCTAAGCATTTTGGGAGAAGGAGGCGTGGTCTGTTGGGTAAGATGCGCCATTTTACCAGGTTAGTTCAGTGGCAGCTTGTTGATGCTCAAACTGCAGGTTGCTGCATGTGGTGTGTGGTCGATGCTGCATGGTGGACATGTCTGACTGGTCAGTGCCAGGCAGCGGCCACATTGGAGCTGCCCAGAGTTTTGTAGGCGTGTGTCAGAGATAATAGGTTGGCAATTAGTGCTGCTTCCTGTGCTCTCAGGATGCAGGACTGTGTTTGCCTACAGGACCACAGCTTTGCCAGCCATCACTGTGTATCTGTATGATTGTGCCAGGCCTGCCATCGCCATTAATGATCCTTGTTCTGGATTCTTCTGTGTGGTTCTTGTATGTGTGTGTGATGGCGCTATATAAACTGTGCAGGAGGTGTGGGTTAAATCCGCGCTGCCTTAATGATGAAGTTCCAGGGATAATAAGTTTAGACGGTGGTTTATTCAACGCGTTTCAAGGTCAATGCGACCTCTTCTTCAGGAAATTCCACATACCTTGTTGTATGTGGAATTTCCTGAAGAAGAGGTCGCACTGACCTTGAAACGCGTTGAATAAACCACCGTCTAAACTTATTATCCCTGGAACTTCATCATTAAGGCAGCACGGATTTAACCCACACCTCCTGCACAGTTTCTATTGTCATACTGCCGTTGATTGACTTGTGGATCTGCAGCAGCCGAAAGCACCACATGCTCTTCATCCAATAAAATCAGGTGAGCAATTCTAAGAAAGCTCTCTTGGTTATCTATAGGGTAAGACCCTATTTTGCCCTTTGTGTCTCCATTTTTTGCCCTGTGTGATGGCGCTAACATACTTAAGTTTGAGGGGGCGCCGTTTTGAAGTTCACCTCAGGCAGCAGAGAGGCTAGGTTCACCCCTGCGCAGGAATGCATGTATTGTTCATCATCTGAACGCTGCGCCGCACATGTGGCTGGAGCCTGGAACGAGCAATCTTACTATACGGGCCAGAGCCATTATATGTGGGACTATCATACTATATGGGCCAGGGCCATTATTTGTGGGGCTATCATACTATATGGGCCATTATTTGTGGAGCCATTATACAATATAGGCCAGGGCCATTATTTGTGGGGCCATCATACTATATGGGCCAGGGCCATTATTTGTGGTGCCATCATACTATATGGGCCAGGGCCATTATTTGTTGGGCCATCATACTATATCGGCCATTATTTGTGGGGCCATCATACTATATGGGCCAGGGCCATTATTTGTGGGGCCACCATACTATATGGGCCAGGGCCATTATTTGTGGGGCTGTCATACTATATGGGCCAGGGCCATTATTTGTGGGGCCACCATACTATATGGGCCAGGGCCATTATTTGTTTGGCCATCATATTATATGGGCCATTATTCATGGATCCATTATATTATATGAACCAGGGCCATTATTTGTGGGGCCATCATACTATATGGGCCATTATTTGTGGGACCATCATACTATATGGGACATTATATGTGTGGCCATCATACTATTTGGGCCATTATATACATCCAATATTACCCCTGGAAATGATGCCTATAAATTGTGTACATATGGTCACAGCTATATACACCTTAGCATCTATTACAGGACTCATATGAAAATATAATTCAACGCAATATGGGATTAGAAACATAACAATAGGTGCATACAGAACTGAATAAACCAAACAACTCTTTATTCAATAATTAAAAATGACAGTCTTTAAAACATGTGGACCAATAATGTTAGATAGTGAGCCAAAAATATAATGTGGCACCACAGCTTGGCGATACTCCCCAAGGCAAAATCCCTTGATGTGCGCTTGCCCAACTTTTGCTCTATTCAGATGAGATTCTATAGAGTCCTGGTCATATGTAACACAATCCAGAAGAGGATATGAGGAGAGCAGTGGGGGACAATGGGGTACAGGCCTAGTGAACAGCAGGAGTCCAGTAGGTGAGATTATAATAATTATTATTTTTTATTTCAGACCATGGGCCAATCTTTAAAAGGGATGTAAATATTTGGAACGGAGCAGCAAAGCGCAGCGCTATTCGTTGTTTAGCAGCTGCTGCCAGGTCCTGCAGATTAGCTCCTATTCAAAGAACAAGCAGCTGCTCTGCCGTACCTGGCAGCAGCCATTACTCTTTCCCATGTGCTGCCCATTGCATCTCCAGTGTTTACATCCGGCCACCTCTGGAATAAATAACAGATGTTTTGTCTTAAAACATTAAAACAGATTTTTTAAAAATATACACTGCTTAAAAAGATAAAGGGAACGCTAAAATCCCACATCCTAGATATCAATGAATGAAATATTCCAGTTGTAAATCTTTATTCATTACATAGTGGAATGAGTTGAGAACAATAAAACCTAAAAATGATCAATGTAAATCACAACTAATATCCCATGGAGGTCTGGAGTTGGAATGATGCTCAAAATCAAAGTGGAAAATGAAGTTACAGGCTGATCCAACATCAGTGGAAATGCCTCAAGAAAAGGAAATGATGCTCAGTAGTGTGTGTGGCCTCCACGTGCCTGTCTGATCTCCCTACAATGCCTGGGCATGCTCCTCATGAGGCGGCGGATGGTCTCCTGAGGGATCTCTGCCCAGACCTGGACAAAAGCATCCGCCAAATCTTGGACAGTCTGTGGTGCAACGTGATGTTGGTGGATGGTGTGAGACTTGATGTCCCAGATGTGTTAAATCAGATTCAGGTCTGAGAAACGGGAGGGACAGTCCATAGTTTCAATGCCTTCAACTTGCAGGAACTGCTGACACACTCCAGCCACATCAGGTCTGGCATTGCCTTGCAATAGGAGGAACCCAGGGCCAACCGCACCAGCATATGGTCTCACAAGGGGACTGAGGATTTCATCTTGGTACCTAATGGCAGACAGGCTTCCTCTGGTGAGCACATTGAGGGCTGTGCAGCCCTCCAAATAAGTGCCACCCCACACCATTACTGACCCACTGCCAAACCCGTCATGCTGAAGGATGTTGCAGGCAGATCGCTTTCCATGGCATCTCCAGACTCTGTCACATCTGTCACGTGCTCAGTGTGAACTTGCTTCATCTGTGAAGAGCACAGGGCACCAGTGGCGAATTTGCCAATCCTGGTGTTCTGTGGCAAATGCCAGGTGTCCTGCACGGTGTTGGGCTGTAAGCACAATCTCCATCTGTGGACGTCGGGCACCCAGACCATCCTCATGGAGTCAGTTTCTAACAGTTTGTGCAGACACATGCACAATTGTGGCCTGCTGGAGGTTATTTTGCAGGGCTCTGGCAGTGCTCCTCCTGTTCCTCCTTGCATAAAGGCTGAGGTAGCGGTCCTGCTGCTGGGTTGTTGCCCTCCTACGGCCCCCTCCTAGTGTACTGGCCTGTCTCCTGGCAGCGCCTCCAGCCTCTGGACACTACGCTAACAGACACAGCAAACCTTCTTACCACAGCTCGCATTGATGTGCCATCCTGGATGAGCTGCACTACCTGAGCCACTTGTGTGGTTGTGGAGTCCGGCTCATGCTACCACGAGTGTGAAAGCACAACCAACATTCAAAAGTGACCAAAACATCTGCCAGAAAGCATTGGTACTGAGATGTGGTCTGTGGTCCCCACCTGCAGAACCACTCCTTTATTGAGTTTGTCATGATAATTGCCAATAATTTCCATCTGTTGTCTATTCCATTTGCACAACAGCATGTGAAATTGATTGTGAATCAGTGTTGCTTCCTAAGTGGACAGTTTGATTTCACAGAAGGTTGATTTACTTGGAGTTATATTCTGTTGTTTAAGTGTTCCCTTTATTTTGGGGGGCAGTATATGTTTCACTAGCTGATTTTAATTATTGAAAAGAATATCAGACAGTGTACTGCTCCAATGCCTGAGGTTGGTGAGGATACATTCTATAGATATGTGCTGTACCTCCTAAGGTGCATGAATCATTGGGAGAAAGCTTAGGATATAGACAATGGATAATACATCAAAGATGACATGAGATTTGAATAAAATTACTTAATTCTGAGCCAGGTTATCTAAGCTACACTAATACTTTTATCTGCGTTATTTTATAGTAAATACGGTAATTAGAGAAATATTGTCTGAATTTGAGTCCGACCTGGACCACACAGTTTTTACTTTATGAGCAATTGTAGTTAAATGCACACGTTAACTACTTCCCTACACTTGCTTTCTCATCAGGGCCACCATCAGGGCATTACAGCCATCACTACAGTATGGGGCCCGATGAGCTGAAGCAAAAAGGGGGGCCCGCACACGCTGGCAGCCCGGTCTGGGCGGGCCCCCGGGATATTTTGTTTAAAGCTGCCGCAGACCAGATACATAACAACACTGTGGTTATTTAAAGTTACACCTACAGCGTTGTTAATGTATCCGGCAGAGAGAAATGGGCACTATACCTTTAATTTGCAAGCCCTGGTGCATCATGGTCCCGACGTCACGTTACACACTGAGCACTTCCTCATTCTGGAGGAGTGTGGCGTGTGTTGTCGTCGGGCGGGCTGAGGCAGAGAGCAGGAGGAGTGAGGAGACTGCACATCCAGTGAGAAGAGGCTTCGGGTGGCTGCATCTGCTGGCGGTAATTCAGGTCTTTCCTCCTCCCCCCTGTCTGGCAGTTGTGCAGCTCTGTGCTCTTAGTCATAGAGAACTGTCACTCCAGTCCTGTTGGACACAGTGAGGGCAGAAAGCTGGACACAGTGGGGGCAGAAAGCTGGACACAGTGGGGGCAGAAAGCTGGACACAGTGGGGGCAGAAAGCTGGACACAGTGGGGGCAGAAAGCTGGACACAGTGGGGGCAGAAAGCTGGACACAGTGGGGGCAGAATGCTGGACACAGTGGGGGCAGAATGCTGGACAGAGTGGGGGCAGTAAAGCTGGACAGAGTGGGGGCAGTAAAGCTGGACAGAGTGGGGGCAGAAAGCTGGACACAGTGGGGGCAGAATGTTGGATACAGTGGGGCAGAATGCTGGACACAGTGGGGGCAGAATGCTGGACACAGTGGGGGCAAAATGCTGGACACAGTGGGGGCAGAATGCTGGACACAGTGGGGGCAGAATGCTGGACACAGTGGGGCAGAATGCTGGACAGAGTGGGGGCAGAATGCTGGACACAGGGGCAGACTGTGAGATCCGGGGGCAGAATGCTGGACATGGGGGCATGGTTGAAGACATAGGGGGCAGAATGGAGATATGGGGCATGATTGGAGACAAGTGGCAGGATTTCAGACATGGGGGCATGGTTGGAGACATAGGGGACAGAATGGAGACATGGGGCATGATTGGAGACACTGGGGGCAGAATTGGAGACAGATCGTGCAGGATCATGGGGCAGGATGGATACGATGGAGACAGATGGGGCAGGATGGAGAGATCACATGGGGCGATCATATGGGGCAGGATGGGGAGATCATATGGGACAGAATGGATACTCATGAGGGCAGGATGGGAGAACATATGGCTGACGCCAGGAATGAGACACACGGTGGCCAGGATGGGGAATATTATTACCATAGAGGCTAATTTAGGGATATTATTACTGCAGTGATGTATTTATTTTATTTTTTAAAGACACGGTTTTAAATGGGGGGGGGGGTGGTCCTGTTACTGTGTAGAGTGACACTATGTCGCCTCTTTTTCTTCATGTGGTGAAATGTAGAAGTTGGGAAAAATTAAGTAATGTATTCTACAAGCAGAGCTCGAGATAACTGTGTTATTTCCTGCAGAGACAAGTCCTGGCTGGATGAAGTGATGGCGGTCTGTGCTGGATGAAAGATGAAGGACTTCACCTAGAGACGTCACTGGTGAGTCAGTGTGTTACCTATACACTGACACTATACACTGTATACAGAGCTCCTGTGTATAATTTCACTAGTGATCACTGTATTATCTGTACACAGACACTGCATACTAAGTACAGATTTCCTGTGTATAATGGCACTTATGGTGATAGTATGGTGCTTTTTTTTAAATTACTGATCAGAATTGTAGTATTCAGTCACTATGTGGTGGTAATATGTGGTCTGGACATGGTTTTGAGGTATTTGTTCCTTGTATGTGATATTATTCGATCACTGTGGTGGTAATATGCGGTCTGGACATGGTGTTGCGGTATTTGTTCTTTGTATGTGATATTATTCGATCACTGTGGTGGTAATATGTCATCTGGTCATGGTGTAGCGGTATTTATTCCTTGTATGTGATATTATTGGTCATTTTAAAAATTGAAAAATAAATAAAAATATACCTAAATTGTATTGCATATTTTAACAAATATTTAATAGGTTATAGTAGAGTAAGGCCCGGCCAAAAGTGTCTACCGTGTTATGGTGGCGGCTTAAAAATTATTTTGGCCAAAACAAAAGCTGCCGGCTATATGTGTTATCTGGTGATGGGAACTGTCAATGTGTGATAGGTGAGAAGTGGAGTTTTTCCAAGAGAGAGCGGTGGGACTGTGGACAGTTCGAGGGGTGGAGCATAGAGACGGGGCTGGGGTGGAGCCTGGGCGGAGTCTCAAGGGGGCCCCGAAAATTTTGCCAGTATGGGGCCCCGAAATTTCTAGTGGCAGCCCTGTTTCTCATCATAGCCTCGTAGTATTTTAAAATGCTTTATACTGCAGCTCTGCTTTTTTTAGACTCACTGCTGCACAGATGTTAAAAGAGAACCTGTCACTAAATTTATGCTGAATCAGGTACTGACTTCGCGATTGCAGCCAAGTACGTTTTAATCCAAAGTGCTCTGGTGTCAGAAAAAAACTAGAAGATCCAGGCACTACAGGGAGAGTCCTGAGCGGGGACTAGAGCTGGGGTGACAGAGGCATCAGATCTACAAATAGATCTACAGCCTCATTTGCCTATCTATTCAAACGCTGATTTCTCAGTAATGGAGGACGGACTGGCCATGTAATTATAATGCTGGACTTGTCTTTGAAAAAGATACATGTGCATATAAATAGTTTGGGGTGTGAAATCCTGCTGACAGATTCCTTTTAACCCCTTAACCCCGGGGCCATTTTCTGTTTTTGCATTTTCGTTTTTTGGTCCCCTTCTCGCTAGAGCCATAACTTTTTTATTTTTCAGTCAAAATGGCCATGTGAGTGCTTGATTTTTGCGAGACAAGTTGTACTTCTGAAAAGCACCATTTGTTTTAACATATCGTGTACTGGAAAACAGGCAAAAACTTCCAAGTGCAATTCCACAGTTGTTTTTTTTTTTCTTACCATGTTCACTAAATGCTAAAAGCGACCTGCCAATATGATTCTCCAAGCCATTGTAATAGCATGCAGGTACTGAGTATGTCACCACGGAACACACAGACCAACAGTTGAGGGGTTTAATAACAGTAATAAGGTTCTCCTCGCAGGGAGGAAGAAATGGAAAATAACTAGCAATAAAACAGTGCAAAAATATGGGAGTCAAACAATGTAACAGAATTAAGCAGGATTTTCTTGAGAAAAGAACACTTATCAGTCTGATGAGGACTTGCTTGAAGGGTCGTCTTCTCCAACGCAGGCGCCGAGAAACAGCGGCACTTGTCGTTCCTCTGTTGTCCGTGGGCTGAGTAGTCTCTAGGAGCCTGCTGCCTGGGGTTTCGGGAGTTAATGTGTTATGCACAAGTTCTGAGTCTTTAGCCTTTACAGCACAGCAGGAATCAGGGGCTCTGCACTGTAAAGTCTCTGTTCCAGGAATCAGGGGCTCTGCACTGTTCAGTCTCTGTACCAGGAATCACAGTCTCTGTACTGATACCGAGGGCACCAGGGGGTTGCAGTCTCTATACGGGCCAATGTCTCTACATAGGTCTCAAAGCGCCCCTCACCAGTCACAGCAGAGTCCGCTTTCAGGTACTCACAAAATGCAGTCTTTCTGGGCAATCTCCCTGTTCTTGTCCTCTGACCGGGAGATTTCTCTCTCTCCCGGAGCGCAGCTACACCCAGCTCTGATCTCTGCTCACGCTGCTCTGTGTCTTGCGTGCGTGCCTTTCCCGCTCTCTGCCTGGCTTTCTTCCTGTCCCAGTCTCTAAGTCTGTCCCCTGGGGAACCTGCAGCACAGCTCAATGGTTCCAGGCACAGAGCCGAGAAGGTAACCGCCCCCAGACTCTCATTGTGCTTCACCTCCTTACACCATTGCGAGTTCATAAACACCAAACTTGTCTAGGTTCTTTTTATATTAGTGGTGAAAAAAAAAATCCAAAATTTGGTAAAAAAAAAAGGCACCATTTTCCAAGACCTGTAGCATCCCCATTTTTCGGGATTTCTGGCTGAATGAGGGCTTATTTTTTGCGAGCTGAGCTGATTTTTTTAATTGATACCATTTTGATGTAGATACGATCTTTTGACCGCCCGTTATTGCATTTTATTGCAATGTAGCTGCTGCCAAAAAAATGTACCGTAAATGCTCGAGTATAAGCTGACCCGAGTATAAGCCGAGGCACCTAATTTTGCCATGGAAAACTGGGTAAGCTTATTGACTCGAGTATAAGCAGGGTATGTATTGTCCCCTCATCCCTGGCCTATGTCTGGCTCCTCCGTCCTGCCCTGCCATGTGTGGCTTCCCCTGTCCTGTCCTGCTCTGTGTGGCTCCCCCAGTCCCATCTTGTATGCATGGCTAGGCTCCCCCATCCCATCCTTGTATTCATGGCTTGGCTCCCCCCATCCTCCCCCATCATACTCACTCTCCTTGCACCGTCACTGCATGTCCCTGCATCTCCGTTGTCCCGATGGCAGCGCTTCCTGTGCTGAGCGGTCACGTGGTACCACGCCTATGGGAGTGGAGATGCTTGCATATTCATTACCTTAATGAGCAGTACCACGTGACCGCTCAGCACAGGAAGCACTGCCGGCGCCGGGACAACGGAAATGCAGGGACCTTCAGCAGCTAGAAGGGTGAGTAAGATGTCACAGCCACTGACTCCTGCCACTGCTCCGTAGCTCCCCTCCCCCTCCCCCGCCGGCTTTCTGGACCATGACTCGTGTATAAGCTGAGTGGGGGCATTTTCAACACAAAAAAGTGCTGAAAATCTCGGCTTACACAAGAGTATATATGGTAATTCTGGCAGTTTGGCTTTTTTTCTCGTTATGCCGTTTAGCAATCAGATTAATTCTTTTTTTATATCAGGTTATATCAGGTTTTTTCTTTTTTTGATAGATTGGGAGATTCTGAATGCAATGATGCAAACATGAGTATGCTTGATTTTTTTATTGTTTTATTTTGAATGGGGCGAAAGAGGG
Source organism: Ranitomeya imitator (assembly GCF_032444005.1). NCBI lineage: Eukaryota > Metazoa > Chordata > Amphibia > Anura > Dendrobatidae > Ranitomeya > Ranitomeya imitator. The sequence goes on from NC_091284.1 coordinate 723,905,776, forward strand.
GTAATTTGAACTTTTATATACAGTACAGACCAAAAGTTTGGACACACCTTTTCATTTAAAGATTTTTCTGTATTTTCATGACTATGAAAATTGTATATTCACAGTTAAGGCATCAAAACTATGAATTAACACATGTGGAATTATGTACTTAACAAAAAAGTGTGAAACAACTGAAATTATGTCTTATATTCTAGGTTCTTCAAAGTAGAGACCTTTTGCTTTGATGACTGCTTTGCAAACCCTTGGCATTCTTTTGATAAGCTTCAAGAGGTAGTCACCGGGAATTGTCTTCCAACAATCTTGAAGGAGTTCCCAGAGATGCTTAGCACTTGTAGGCTCTTTTGCCTTCGCTCTGCGGTCCACATCACCCCAAACCATCTTGATTCGGTTTAGGTCTGGTAACTGTGGAGGCCAGGTCATCTGGCGTAGCACCCCATCACTCTCCCTCTTGGTCAAATAACCCTTACACAGCCTGGAGGTTTGTTTGGGGTCATTGTCCTGTTGAAAGATAAATGATGGTCCAACTAAACGAAACCGGATGGAATAGCATGCCGCTGCAAGATGCCTTCAATTTTGAATAAATCCCCAACAGTGTCACCAGAAAAGCACCCCCACACCATCACACCTCCTCCTCCATGCTTCACGGTGGGAACCAGGCATGTAGAGTCCATCCGTTCAAAGACACAGTGGTTGGAACCAAAGAGCTCAAATTTGGACTCATCAGACAAAGCACAGATTTCCACTGGTCTAATGTTCATTCCTTGTGTTCTTTAGCCCAAACAAGTCTCTTCTGCTGGTTGCCTGTCATTAGCAGTGGTTTCCTAGCAGCTATTTTACCATGAAGACCTGCTGCACAAAGTCTCCTCTTAACAGTTGTTGTAGAGATGGGTCTGCTTCTAGAACTCTGTGTGGCATTGACTTGGTCTTTAATCTGAGCTGCTGCTAACCTGCGATTTCTGAGGCTGGTGACTCGGATAAACTTATCCTCAGAAGCAGAGGTGGCTCTTGGTCTTCCTTTCCTGGGACGGTCCTCATGTGAGCCAGTTTCTTTGTAGCGCTTGATGGTTTTGCCACTGCACTTGGGGACACTTTCAAAGTTTTCCCAATTTTTCAGACTGTCTGACCTTCATTTCTTAAAGTTATAATGGCCACTCGTTTTTTCTTTACTTAGCTGCTTTTTTCTTCCCATAATACAAATTCTAACAGTCTATTCAGTAGGATTATCAGCTGTGTATCCACCAGACTTCTGCACAACACTACTGATGGTCCCAACCCCATTTATACGTCAAGAAATCCCACTTATTAAACCTGACAGGGCACACCTGTGAAGTGAAAACCATTCCCAGTGACTACCTCTTGAAGCTCATCAAGAGAATGCCAAGAGTGTGCAAAGCAGTCATCAAAGCAAAAGGTGGCTACTTTGAAGAACCTAGAATATAAGACATAATTTCAGTTGTTTCACACTTTTTTGTTAAGTATATAATTCCACATGTGTTAATTCATAGTTTTGATGCCTTCAGTGTGAATGTACAATTTTCATAGTCATGAAAATACATGAAAATCTTTAAATGAGGTGTGTCCAAACTTTTGGTCTGTACTGTATATATATATATATATAATTTTTTAATATTTTTAAAACCATTTTTTTTAAACTTTTTGCATGCTTCAGTAATCGCCATGGGAGACTAGAAGCTGCAGTAGTCCGATCGGCTCTGCTACATACAGGCACTGATCAGATCGCCTGTATGTATCAGAAATGCTCACTTGCTATGAGTGTTAACCACCGGGTGGCGCTCATAGCAATCTTGCTATGACAACCATAGGGGTCTGCTGGAGACTTCTGGTTGTCATGCCTACCCATCGGTAACCCGCGATCACTTGACGGGGTCTCTCATGGGCAGGATTTTCAGCGCGCTTTCAGGAAGCGCAACTTAAATGCCATTGTCAGAGATTGACAGCGGCATTTAATGGGTTAACAGTCGCAGGTGGATGCCTACGATGCCTCTGAAGCATTCTTTTAAATTTTAGACTGGTGCCATCTTAGCTGTGGACGGCGCTCTTGGATCGCTCCAGACACAGGGCCACGGGTTCTCGGTACCGGGTATCTCTGGTTCGGTTCTGAGGCTGTCACGGTGGCTAGGCCCGGTCCGCGACCCTGCTAAGGGGCGTCCAATGAAGGTGGTGATACAGTCTGTCAGGGGTTCATGACACCACCTGTGGTGTTCGGTCAGGGTGACCGACGCTGCTGTGGGGTCCGCTGGGGTGATGGAATGGCAGCTGGATGGTATAACTTCCCACAGGTGAAGTGTGTCCCCAGGGCTTCCCAGTAAGGTGGATGGTGATGGTGTGAGGTGCAGGCAATAACGAGGACACAGGGTTCAGTTTCTTTACCTTTTACTGAAGGTTTCAGGATCCTCAATCCAGGGCACTTTCAACAGGGCTGTCTGAGACCGGCCGGTCCGAAGGCACATCCAGAGTTCCCTTTGCAGGTGGAAATCAGTGTCTACCCACTAGCGCCTGTGTGTTGTAGTGCTTCCCTGCTGAGCATTCAGGATAGTCCTCACAACTTCTGTTCTCGTTCGTTCTAGATCTTTCTCTCCTCCGTCCCCCAGGTATGTTATGGCTAGGACGCACCTTTATGACAGGTAGGCCTGGAGTTATTCTGGAACCCTAGTGTCGCCCCTCTCCCACGATTGCCTCCTATGTCCTTCTTAGGTGTTGTATGGTAGACAGCCAACCTGTAATTAACTGTCCTGCCACTGTTTGAAGTAATGCGTGGAGACTGTTACTTATTCGGTGCTCCGGCCACCGGCTATGCGCCTCAGTAAGATGTTGCCGTTCTCGGGGCACGACTCCTACTGGATCTCCTTTGTGCTGATCTCGTTTCTCACTGTTCCACAATATCCTTCCTTTCTTGTCTCTTTCTTAGGATACCGCCGCAAGGTAGTGCAGGCGCGGTTCCGTAACAATCTGTCCTTTCGCTAAGTACCTGCCAGATTTCCCAGTTCTGACAGGTCCTCCCTGGAGGTCTCCCAGGCTTCGTTCTGTCTAACTTCCTGTCCGACCCCTAGTTTTACCAATGTGAGAAGTGGCCCAATAAATAAGCCTTTTGCTCTCCCTAATAACAACTATCGTTAATATCGCCAAGGTCTATAACGAAGTGGAGTCTGATTCTTGGTGCTACGCGTGGACCTCCGCAGCGCAGGGGTTGCTACTGGCCTGACAGGACCCGCTACGCTTGCTATCGCTAGTGTAGTGCACTGTCTTCTAGCTACACTTCTAGTGAGTCTGGGCAGCACTGGCATACTGGTGTCCTCAGTGCTACCACTATTAGTGGTGGGCATGGCAGATTCACCGATGACAGAGGGAGGACCCACTGGTTCGACCGTTGGCATCACATCTTCTGGTGGGGTCGGCTGCCCTGGCGGGTCCAGCTGCCCTGGCACCACATTTAGTTCTGGCGGTTTCGGTTGACGGAACGTTAGGACAGGTACCACAATGGCCTGATTTATTTGAGTCCAGGACTGGGGAAAATCGCCAAGAACAGTGTGTATCATCTTCTCTTCTTCCACGGGCGGAGAAATCCTGGGATCTGTTTCCCCATCTTTCAGCTTATCCGGGCATATTTTCAGGTGGTCTCTGGATATGGCCGCTGAGGTCTCCCCTCCGTCCTTACTGATGAGACAGACCATTGTATTGTCGAAGTCGGAGGGGAGAATGGTATACGGTTCCGCTTCCCATTGATCATCAAGCTTGTGTAGTCTCCTCTTTCTTTTGAGTACTTGCTCACCAGGTGCCAATGGAGCCGCGGGAGCATGCTGGTTGTAGTCCCTCTCTTGCTTCTGTCTGGCCTGAGCGAGACTCTTTTCCACACTTTCCTGTACTTTGCGGTACCTCTGCTGCCTCTCGGTATCCCAATCCACATCTGGTGATATATCTTCGGGGGTCAGAACCCCCATGTCCAGATCGACGGGTAACTTGCTAGACCTTCCTCACATCAGGTACGCTGGGGTGCAGTTGGTGTAATTCACCGGAATGTGGTTGTACATGTCCACCAAGTCTGGTAACTTTGTAGGCCACAAGTTCCGCTCCTCTACAGGTAAGGTTTTCAGTAAGTCGATCACCACTTGATTCCTCTTTTCACACATCCCGTTGGTCTGTGGATGGTACGGCATGGTTCTGATCTTCTTACACCCGTACAAATTGCAGAACTCCTGGAACATCTCTGCTTCAAATGCCGGCCCCTGATCAGTCAACACCTTCTCTGGGTACCCATGGGGTCGACAGAAGTACTGCTGGAAGGTTTTGGCAGCCGTCCTAGCCGTCAGATCTTTGACTGGTATGACTACCAGGAATCTGGAATAGTGGTCTACAATGGTGAGAGCGTAGATATACCCTGACCGGCTAGGTGTTAGCTTTACGTGATCCAGCGAGACCAACTCGAGCGGCCGTTTGGTGATGATGGGCTGCAGGGGAGCCCGTTGGCTGTCCCGATCCTTCCGGCGTAGGCTACAGGGGCCACACTCTCGACACCACTTCTCGATGGCCTTCCTCATGCCGACCCAGTAGAACCTCGCACGGAGTAGCCTCTCCAGCTTTCTCCATCCGAAGTGTCCTGCCCCATCGTGGTATGCTCCCAGGACCATGGGCACATCTTGTCTGGGGACCACAATCTGCCACACTAATTCGTGAGTGCGAGGGTCGATGTTCCTTCGGCACAGCTTGCCATCGTGAAGAAACAGTTTGCCCCTCTCCTTCCACAACTGTAATGTCTCCGGTGGATCATCCGGGCCAGGATGCAAACCTGCCTGCGTCAGGAGCTCCTTCACCCGACGGACCGCAGGGTCACCATCCTGGTTCTCTGTCCACCCGTGGTGGGGCAGGGGATTCAACGGGGTGCCCTGTTTGTTTCTGCGCCTGTTCTCCACCTGATGGGAACACTGAGTTGCCTTGGGACGATGGAAAGCGGGCAGCTCCACTTCTTCAAATGCTTCTGGGTCTTCCTCTGTTTCGGGTAGGTGAGGCATTCGGGACAATGCATCGGCATTCGCATTCTTGTGCCCCACCCGGTACTTGATGGTAAAATCGTAATTAGACAACCGGGCCATCCACCGCTGCTCCAAGGCGCCGAGTTTCGCTGTGTCCAAGTGCGTAAGTGGATTATTATCCGTGAAGACAGTGAATTTCGCTGAGGCCAGATAGTGCTTGAACCTCTCCGTCACGGCCCAAACGACTGCGAGGAACTCCAGCTTAAAGGAACTGTAGTTGTCTGGGTTCCTTTCAGTGGGGCGAAGCTTCCTGCTGGCATAAGCGATTGCTCGTTCCTTGCCCTTCTGGACCTGGAACAGCACCGCTCCCAGCCCCACGTTGCTGGCGTCCGTGTACAATACAAATGGTTGGTCGTATTCCGGGTAGGCTAGTACTTCCTCTCCCGTTAATGCCAGTTTTAAGCAAGTGAACGATCCTTCCAGTCCGTCGTTCCAATCCAACGGGGTATTCTTACCCTTGTGTTTCTTGGGCTGGCCCACCAACAGGTCTTGCAACGGCGCGGCCTTCTTGGTGAAGTCCTTGATAAACTTCCGGTAGTAACCCACCAACCCAAGGAACTGCCGGATCTCATGAATGTTACTGGGCTGCGGCCAGTCCCTGATCACCGTGACCTTGTCGGGGTCTGTGGCCACTCCTTCGGCACTCACCAGATGGCCCCATGTACTTTGGGTTTGAGCAGATGGCATTTGGACGGTTTCACCTTTAAGCCAAAGTTGGACAGCGCTTCAAAGACCTCGGCCAGATGCTTCAGATGGTCTTCATAGGTCTTAGAGAAGACAATGACATCGTCCAGATACAGCAGCACGGTCTCAAAGTTCTTGTGTCCCAAACAGCACTCCATCATCCTCTGGAACGTCCCCGGGGCGTTGCACAATCCGAAGGGCATGTAGTTGAACTCGCAGAGACCCATTGGCGTCGTGAAGGCTGTCTTTTCTTTGTCCGCATCTGCCACGGGAACCTGCCAATACCCACTGGTGAGATCTAAAGTAGAGAAGTAATTAGCAGACTTTAACGCAGCCAAGGACTCCTCTATCCTAGGCAGGGGGTATGCGTCCTTATGTGTAATGCGGTTTAATTGCCTATAATCCACACACATCCTCATGGTGCCATCTTTCTTTCTAACGAGGACTAATGGAGCTGCCCAGGGGCTACAGCTGTCTCTCACTACCCCAGCCTCCTTCATCTCTTGCAACATGTCCTTGGCACACTGATAATGAGCTGGGGGTACAGGACGGTAACTTTCTTTTACGGGCGGGTGATCTCCTGTGGGGATGTGATGTTGGATCCCTTTTACCCACCCAAAATCAAGGGGGTGTTTGCTGAATACCCGCTCATACTCGTGAACCACCCTGTAGGCCCCCTGTATCTGGTGAGATGGAGTAGCATCAGTGCCCACATGTAATTCTTGGCACCAATCTTTTGATTGCTCTGCAGAGCCGTTGTCCTCCGCCGACTTGGACGGAGCCAAGGGCCCGGGTGCCTGTATCACACTATTATTAACAGTAAACAGCTTGGCAAGTGTGACATATTTAGTTAGGTGGACTTCCTCCTCCCCGCAGTTAAGAACACGTACCGGCACCCTCCCCTTGCGGACGTCAACCACCCCTCTGGCTGTCAGGAGGGTAGGCCTATTCTCCGAATACACAGGTTCTACCAGGGCCTGATAGTCTTTACCCCCGAGACCTATGGCTGCCCGACACCAGATTAACATTTCACTCCTGGGGGGTATTGCAATGGGGTTCGAATCACTCACTGTGACCCAGCCAATTTCACCACCAGTCAGCTCCACTTGCTGTCTCCGCATTAGGGATCTGATTTATTTCTGTAAGGCACGTTGTTCACTGTGACCAGCTGTCTCTGCTACTTGCTGCAACAAAACAATAACTTCTGCAAGACAATTTTCTATGACATTAGTACCGATGGTCATCATGGGGTTACGTTCACGCCGGTCAATATCAACAATGACAATTCCTTGGGCCTCCAATTCTACCCGCCCCACCTTAATAGTGACCTCTTTATATCCCACTTGCGGCAGTGGCTGACCATTGCTAGCTATTATGGTGAAATCATCAGTGGCAGTGGTGATGTCAGTGTCCTCCCAATAACGCCTATAAAGAATGTAGGGCATAGTTGTCACCTGGGAACCGGTGTCCAGCAAAGCGTTCATGGGGATACCGTCGATCACGATGGGGAGAACAGGACGCCCCCTGACGTATTTGGCTCTCCAATTTTGCGGGCCTGGGCGTTCTACTCCTGGGAGTTGGCCCTTGGCCCCAGGGGTCGCTCGTTTAACTGACAGTACCTTGCAAGATGGCCCACCTGATGGCAGCGGCAGCAGATAGGTCGTCCATCCTGATGAAAACGATCGTCGTCTCTGCCTCTGGTCGATGGAACCCTCCTTGGTCGTTGCCAGGGGACATCCTCTGGTCTGGAAGCTGTTATGATCTGGTGGCCTAGGAGCAGCATGAGACGGACTCTGGAGAAGGTGGTCCCTGTACTGACGGCAAACCCTGAACCTAGCAGCGCAACTAGAAGTAGCCGTGGGGGGTACCTAACACTCCCTAGACCCCTCGGCACAGCCTCAGAACTAACTTCCCCTAAAGACAGAAACAGGAAACCTATCTTGCCTCAGAGAAAATCCCCAAAGGATAGATAGCCCCCCCACAAATATTGACGGTGAGAGGAGAGGGAAATAACATACGCAGACATGAAATCAGAATTTAGCATAGGAGGCCATACTAGCTAAAAAGAAAGAATAGAACAGAGTACTATGCGGTCAGTAAAAAACACTAGAAAATATCCACCACAGAAAATACAAGTCACCACATCTGACTAAAGACATGGAGGGTATATCTGCATCTCCAGAGACACAGCTTGGCTGCAAAAAAAAAAAAAACTTCACAGACAAAGCTGGACAAGACAAAAACATGAATATGCACAGAACTATAAGGTCCACAGCAGGTGGACAGCAAAAACAAAAGCCAGGACTTATCTTTGTAGAAAAGCACAGCAAACTGGAGAGACCAGCAGGGAAGTGAATCCTCCAAAAACAATGGACAACTGGCAGGGACTAAAGAGTCCTGCAAGGCTATATACCCCAGTCAGTTTTGCAATTAGTAGATACACCTGTCCAATCCTGCAGTCCAGGCACAACTGCATTACCCTCTACAACCACCGGAGGGAGCCCAAAAGCTGAATTCACAACAGTACCCCCCCCCTTGAGGAGAGGTCACCGAACCCTCACCAGAGCCCCCAGGCCGATCAGGATGAGCCCGATGAAAGGTACGAACCAAATCAGCGGCATGGACATCAGAGGCAGAAACCCAAGAATTATCCTCCTGGCCATAACCCTTCCATTTGACAAGGTACTGAAGCTTCCGCCTCGAAAAAACGAGAATCCAAAATTTTCTCAACCACATATTCCAACTCCCCATCGACCAACACAGGGGCCAGAGGATCAACAGAGGGAACAACGGGCTCCACATATTTCCGCAACAAAGATCTATGGAAGACATTATGAATAGCAAAAGAGGCCGGAAGCGCCAGGCGAAAGGACACCGGATTAATAATCTCAGAAATCCTATAAGGACCAATAAATCGAGGCTTAAACTTAGGGGAAGAAACCTTCATAGGAACATGACGGGAAGATAACCAAACCAGATCCCCAACCCGAAGCCAGGAACCAACACACCGACGACGGTTAGCAAAACATTGAGCCTCCTCCTGAGACAACACCAAATTGTCCACCACATGAGCCCAAATCTGCTGCACCTGTCGACCACAGAATCCACACCAGGAAGGTCAGAAGGCTCAACCTGCCCAGAAGAAAAACGAGGATGAAAACCAAAATTCCAAAAAAAAGGCGAAACCAAAGTAGCCGAACTAGCCCGATTATTAAGGGCAAACTCGGCCAATGGCAAAAGAGCCACCCAATCATCCTGATCAGCAGACACAAAGCATCTCAAATAGGTCTCCAAGGTCTGATTAGTTCGCTCAGTCTGGCCATTTGTCTGAGGATGAAATGCAGAAGAAAAAGACAAATCGATGCCCAGCTTGGCACAAAAGGCCCGCCAAAACCTAGAAACAAACTGGGAACCTCTGTCGGACACAATATTCTCCGGAATACCATGCAAACGTACCACATGCTGAAAAAACAACGGAACCAAATCAGAAGAAGAAGGCAATTTAGGCAAAGGCACCAAATGAACCATCTTATAAAATCGGAAACAGACAACCCAGATAACCGACATTCTTTGGGAAACAGGAAGATCGGAAATAAAATCCATAGAAATATGTGTCCAGGGCCTCTTGGGGACCGGTAATGGCAAAAGCAACCCACTAGCGCGGGAACAGCAAGGCTTAGCCCGCGCACAAATCCCACAGGACTGCACAAAAGAACGCACATCCCGCGACAAAGAAGGCCACCAAAAGGACCTACCAACCAAATGTTTGGTACCAAAAATCCCAGGATGGCCAGCCAACACAGAACAATGAACCTCAGAAATCACTTTACTAGTCCATCTATCAGGAACAAACAGTTTCCTGTTATGAATAGGTAATTCAGAACCACAATGGACCTTGAAGTTCAGAGCACACAAGTGACCTGACAAAAACCACAAAACATAGGACGAGCTCTGAGACGTGGGAACTCTGCTGACCGCAATCCCTAAACCTATCAAACCACACTAGAGCTAGCCGTGGATTGGGCCTAACGCTCCCTATGCAACTCGGCACAGCCTGAGAAACTAGCTAGTCCTGAAGATAGAAAAATAAGCCTACCTTGCCTCAGAGAAATTCCCCAAAGGAAAAGGCAGCCCCCCACATATAATGACTGTGAGTTAAGATGAAAATACAAACACAGAGATGAAATAGATTTAGCAAAGTGAGGCCCGACTTACTGAATAGACCGAGGATAGGAAAGATAGCTTTGCGGTCAACACAAAAACCTACAAACAACCACGCAGAGGGGCAAAAAGACCGTCCGCACCGACTAACGGTACGGAGGTGCTCCCTCTGCGTCTCAGAGCTTCCAGCAAGCAAGCAAAACCAAAAAAGCAAGCTGGACAGAAAAAATAGCAACAAAAGTAACACAAGCAGAACTTAGCTTATGCTGAGCAGACAGGCCACAGGAACGATCCAGGAGGAAGCAAGACCAAAACTAGAACATTGACTGGAGGCCAGGATCAAATCACTAGGTGGAGTTAAATAGAGCAGCACCTAACGACTTAACCTCATCACCTGAGGAAGGAAACTCAGAAGCCGCAGTACCACTCGTGACCACAGGAGGGAGCTTGATCACAGAATTCACAACAGTACCCCCCCTTGAGGAGGGGTCACCGAACCCTCACCAGAGCCCCCAGGCCGACCAGGATGAGCCATATGAAAGGCACGAACAAGATCGACAGCATGGACATCAGAGGCAAAGACCCAGGAATTATCTTCCTGACCATAACCCTTCCACTTAACCAGATACTGGAGTTTCCGTCTCGAAACACGAGAATCCAAAATCTTCTCCACTATATACTCCAACTCCCCCTCCACCAAAACCGGGGCAGGAGGATCAACAGATGGAACCACAGGCGCCACGTATCTCCGCAACAATGACCTATGGAATACGTTATGGATGGAAAAAGAATCTGGAAGGGTCAAACGAAAAGACACAGGATTAAGAACCTCAGAAATCCTATACGGACCAATGAAACGAGGCTTAAACTTAGGAGAGGAAACCTTCATAGGAATATAACGAGATGACAACCAAACCAAATCCCCAACACGAAGTCGGAGACCCACACAGCGTCTGCGATTAGCGAAACGTTGAGCCTTCTCCTGGGACAAGGTCAAATTGTCCACTACATGAGTCCAAATCCGCTGCAACCTGTCCACCACAGTATCCACACCAGGACAGTCCGAAGACTCAACCTGCCCTGAAGAGAAACGAGGATGGAACCCAGAATTGCAGAAAAACGGTGAAACCAAGGTAGCCGAGCTGGCCCGATTATTAAGAGCGAACTCAGCCAACGGCAAAAAGGACACCCAATCATCCTGATCAGCAGAAACAAAACATCTCAGATATGTTTCCAAGGTCTGATTGGTTCGTTCAGTCTGGCCATTTGTCTGAGGATGGAAAGCCGAGGAAAAAGACAAATCAATGCCCATCCTAGCACAAAAGGCTCGCCAAAACCTCGAAACAAACTGGGAACCTCTGTCAGAAACGATGTTCTCTGGAATTCCATGCAAACGAACCACATGCTGGAAGAACAATGGCACCAAATCAGAGGAGGAAGGTAATTTAGACAAGGGTACCAAATGGATCATCTTAGAGAAGCGATCACAAACTACCCAAATGACCGACATTTTTTGAGAGACGGGGAGATCCGAAATAAAATCCATAGAGATATGCGTCCAAGGCCTCTTCGGGATCGGCAAGGGCAAAAGCAACCCACTGGCACGAGAACAGCAGGGCTTAGCCCGAGCACAAATCCCACAGGACTGCACAAAAGAACGCACATCCTGCGACAGAGACGGCCACCAAAATGATCTAGCCACCAAATCTCTGGTACCAAAGATTCCAGGATGACCAGCCAACACCGAACAATGAACCTCAGAGATAACTTTATTCGTCCACCTATCAGGGACAAACAGTTTCTCTGCTGGGCAACGATCAGGTTTATTAGCCTGAAATTTTTGCAGCACCCGCCGCAAATCAGGGGAGATGGCAGACACAATTACTCCCTCTTTGAGAATACCCGCCGGCTCAGGCAAACCCGGAGAGTCGGGCACAAAACTCCTAGACAGGGCATCCACCTTCACATTTTTAGAGCCCGGAAGGTACGAAACCACAAAGTCAAAACGGGAGAAAAACAGCGACCAACGAGCCTGTCTAGGATTCAACCGTTTGGCAGACTCGAGATAAGTCAAGTTCTTGTGATCAGTCAAGACCACCACGCGATGCTTAGCTCCTTCAAGCCAATGACGCCACTCCTCGAATGCCCACTTCATGGCCAGCAACTCTCGATTGCCAACATCATAATTTCGCTCAGCAGGCGAAAACTTCCTGGAAAAGAAGGCGCATGGCTTCATCACCGAGCAATCAGCACCTCTTTGCGACAAAACAGCCCCCGCTCCAATTTCAGAAGCATCAACCTCAACCTGGAACGGAAGCGAAACATCTGGTTGACACAACACAGGGGCAGAAGAAAAACGACGCTTTAACTCTTGAAAAGCTTCCACAGCAGCCTAAGACCAATTGACCACATCAGCACCCTTCTTGGTCAAATCGGTCAATGGTTTAGCAATACTAGAAAAATTACAGATGAAGCGACGATAAAAATTAGCAAAGCCAAGGAACTTTTGCAGACTCTTCAGAGATGTCGGCTGAGTCCAATCATAAATGGCCTGGACCTTAACAGGGTCCATCTCGATGGTAGAAGGGGAAAAAATGAACCCCAAAAATGAAACCTTCTGAACACCAAAGAGACACTTTGATCCCTTCACAAACAAAGAATTAGCACGCAGGACCTGGAACACCATTCTGACCTGCTTCACATGAGACTCCCAATCATCCGAGAAGACCAAAATATCATCCAAGTATACAATCAGGAATTTATTCAGGCACTCTCGGAAGAGTGTTCAGTATATAAATTTTTGCCTAGCGGCTTTAGATCAACGTATGATTTTGGGATGTGCGGTTCATGCTCTTTTTTTTTTTTTGTACAAAGCATGTTCTTGTCTTCTTCTTGGACCAGCACTCCTCCCATTTGGCACAGGTGATTTTAATTAGCAGGAGACTGCAAAGTAAGGGGTCTAGCCCATTTTGGCTCTCACTGAAGAGCTGGAGGAAGGTGAGTTTCAATGCTCCTTTCATTTTGGTGCTGGTGCTGTGTGGCGGCCATTGTTGCTGTGGCCTTGTGCTGGTGGGGCGGCGCGGTCTGGAGTCACGGGGGCTCAGTCTCGCAGCATGGGTGCTGTTGGGCAACAGGCCGTCCGCCCTGCTGGTGCATGGCCGCTGTGGCGGTGGTCGCCGCACGGCTCCGCTCCGTTAGGGCGATAGGACCCACTACGAGGTTTGCCGTGAAGTGGCAGTGGGCTTCATACAGTCTGATCAGAATGTTAAACTGAAAACCTCATGTTCAGTATATAAATTTTTGCCTAGCGGCTTTAGATCAACGTATGATTTTGGGATGTGCGGTTCATGCTCTTTTTTTTTTTTTGTACAAAGCATGTTCTTGTCTTCTTCTTGGACCAGCACTCCTCCCATTTGGCACAGGTGATTTTAATTAGCAGGAGACTGCAAAGTAAGGGGTCTAGCCCATTTTGGCTCTCACTGAAGAGCTGGAGGAAGGTGAGTTTCAATGCTCCTTTCATTTTGGTGCTGGTGCTGTGTGGCGGCCATTGTTGCTGTGGCCTTGTGCTGGTGGGGCGGCGCGGTCTGGAGTCACGGGGGCTCAGTCTCGCAGCATGGGTGCTGTTGGGCAACAGGCCGTCCGCCCTGCTGGTGCATGGCCGCTGTGGCGGTGGTCGCCGCACGGCTCCGCTCCGTTAGGGCGATAGGACCCACTACGAGGTTTGCCGTGAAGTGGCAGTGGGCTTCATACAGTCTGATCAGAATGTTAAACTGAAAACCTCATGTTCAGTATATAAATTTTTGCCTAGCGGCTTTAGATCAACGTATGATTTTGGGATGTGCGGTTCATGCTCTTTTTTTTTTTTGTACAAAGCATACTCTCGGAAGATGTCATGCACAAAGGACTGAAATACTGATGGAGCATTGGCAAGTCCGAATGGCATAACTAGGTACTCAAAATGGCCCTCGGGCGTATTAAATGCAGTTTTCCATTCATCGCCCCATTTAATACGCACAAGATTATATGCACCATGAAGATCTATCTTGGTGAACCAACTAGCCCCCTTAATCCGAGCAAACAAATCAGATAGCAGCGGCAAGGGGTACTGAAATTTGACCGTGATTTTATTTAGAAAGGCGGTAATCAATACAAGGTCTCAGCGAACCATCCTTCTTGGCCATAAAAAAGAACCCTGCTCCCAATGGCGATGACGACGGCCGAATATGACCCTTCTCCAAGGATTCTTTTACGTAACTCCGCATAGCGGCGTGCTCAGGTACAGATAAATTAAACAGTCGACCCTTAGGAAACTTACTACCAGGAATCAACTCGATAGCACAATCACAATCCCTATGCGGAGGTAGGGCATTGGACTTGGGCTCATCGAATACATCCTGGTAATCAGACAAGAACTCTGGGACCTCAGAAGGGGTGGATGATGAGATAGACAGAAATGGAACATCACCATGTACCCCCTGACAACCCCAGCTGGACACAGACATTGATTTCCAATCTAATACTGGGTTATGGACTTGTAGCTATGGCAACCCCAACACGACCACATCATGCAGATTTTGCAACACCAGAAAGCGAATATCCTCCTGGTGCGCAGGAGCCATGCACATGGTCAGCTGGGTCCAATACTGAGGCTTATTCTTGGCCAAAGGCGTAGCATCAATTCCTCTCAATGGAATAAGACACTGCAAGGGCTCCAAGACAAACCCACAGCGCCTAGCAAACTCCAAGTCCATCAAATTCAGGGCAGCGCCTGAATCCACAAATGCCATGACAGAATAGGAAGACAAAGAGCAGATCAAGGTAACGGACAAAAGAAATTTCGACTGTACCGTACCAATGGTGGCAGACTTAGCGAACCGCTTAGTGCGCTTAGGACAATCGGAGATAGCATGAGTGGAATCACCACAGTAGAAACACAGCCCATTCTGACGTCTGTGTTCCTGCCTTTCAGCTCTGGTCAAAGTCCTATGGCACTGCATAGGCTCAGGTTTATGCTCAGATAATACCGCCAAATGGTGCACAGATTTACGCTCACGCAAGCGTCGACCGATCTGAATGGCCAAAGACATAGACTCATTCAGACCAGCAGGCATGACATCCTTAAGGACTTCAGAGAGACCCTTTCTGAAGATTGCTGCCAAAGCACATTCATTCCATTGAGTGAGCACAGACCACTTTCTAAACTTCTGACAATAAATCTCTATCTCATACTGACCCTGACACAGAGCCAGCAAATTTTTCTCTGCCTGATCCACTGAATTAGGTTCATCGTACAGTAATCCGAGCGCCAGAAAAAACGCATCAGTATTACATAATGCAGGATCTCCTGGCGCAAGGAAAAATGCCCAGTCTTGAGGGTCGCCACGTAATAAAGAAATAATGATCTTAACTTGTTGAACTGGGTCACCAGAGGAGCGAGGTTTCAACGCCAGAAGCAGTTTGCAATTATTTTTGAAACTCAGAAATTTAGCTCTATCTCCAGAAAACAAATCAGGAATAGGAATTCTTGGTTCTAACATAGAATTCTGAGGCTGAGCCACAAAGTCTTGAATATTTTGTACTCTTGCAGTGAGAAGATCCACACATGAAGACAGACCTTTAATGTCCATCACCACACCTGTGTCCTGAACCACCCAAATGTCTAGGGGAAAAAAAAGGCAAAACACAGTGCAAAGAAAAAAAAATGGTCTCAGAACTTCTTTTTTCCCTCTATTGAGAAGCATAGTACTTTTGGCCTCCAGTACTGTTATGAATAGGTAATTCAGAACCACAATGGACCTTGAAGTTCAGAGCACACAAGTGACCTGACAAAAACCACAAAACATAGGACGAGCTCTGAGACGTGGGAACTCTGCTGACCGCAATCCCTAAACCTATCAAACCACACTAGAGCTAGCCGTGGATTGCGCCCAACGCTCCCTATGCAACTCGGCACAGCCTGAGAAACTAGCTAGTCCTGAAGATAGAAAAATAAGCCTACCTTGCCTCAGAGAAATTCCCCAAAGGAAAAGGCAGCCCCCCACATATAATGACTGTGAGTTAAGATGAAAATACAAACACAGAGATGAAATAGATTTAGCAAAGTGAGGCCCGACTTACTGAATAGACCGAGGATAGGAAATATAGCTTTGCGGTCAACACAAAAACCTACAAACAACCACGAAGAGGGGCAAAAAGACCCTCCGCACCGACTAACGGTACGGAGGTGCTCCCTCTGCGTCTCAGAGCTTCCAGCAAGCAAGCAAAACCAAAAAAGCAAGCTGGACAGAAAAAATAGCAACAAAAGTAACACAAGCAGAACTTAGTTTATGCTGAGCAGACAGGCCACAGGAACGATCCAGGAGGAAGCAAGACCAAAACTAGAACATTGACTGGAGGCCAGGATCAAAGCACTAGGTGGAGTTAAATAGAGCAGCACCTAACGACTTAACCTCATCACCTGAGGAAGGAAACTCAGAAGCCGCAGTACCACTCGTGACCACAGGAGGGAGCTTGATCACAGAATTCACAACAGTTTCCCCACTGGACAGCGGTCAGGTTTATTCGCCTGAAATTCCTGAAGAACCCATAGTAAATCAGGGAAGATGGCAGAAAGAATCACCCCTTCCTTCAGAATGCCGACCGGCTCAAGAACCCCAGAGGAATCAGGAAAAAAAACTCCTAGGGAGGGCATCCGCCTTAACATTCTTAGTACCAGGAATGTACGAGACCACAAAATCAAAACAGGAGAAAAACAGGGACCATCGAGCCTGTCTAGGATTCAGCCGTTTGGCAAATTCGAGGTAAATCAGATTCTTATGATCGGTCAGGACCACAATACGGTGCTTGGCCCCCTCAAGCCAATGTCGCCACTCCTCAAATGCCCACTTCATAGCCAACAACTCCCGATTGCCGACATCATAATTGCGTTCCGCAGGCGAAAACTTCCGAGAAAAGAAGGCACACGGTTTCATCAAGGAACCATCAGAATTCCTCTGAGACAAAACGGCCCCTGCCCCAATCTCAGACGCGTCAACCTCAACCTGAAATGGAAGAGAAACATCTGGTTGACGCAACACAGGGACAGAAGTAAATCGGCGTTTAAGCTCCTGAAAGGCAGAAACAGCCGCGGAGGACCAATTCGTCACATCAGCGCCTTTCTTTGTCAAATCGATCAGAGGTTTAACCGCACTGGAGAAGTTGGCAATGAAACGACGATAAAAATTAGCAAAGGCGAAGAATTTCTGAAGGCTCTTCACAGATGTGGGCTGAATCCAATCATGAATGGCCTGAACCTTAACCGGATCCATTTCTATAGATGAGGGAGAAAAAATGAAACCCAAAAAAGAAACCTTCTGCACTCCAAAGAGGCACTTTGACCCCTTCACAAATAAAGCATTATTACGGAGGATCTGAAATACCATCCTGACCTGTTTCACATGAGACTCCCAATCATTGGAAAAAATCAAAATATCATCCAAATATACCACCATGAATTTATCAAGATAACTCCGAAAGATATCATGCATGAAGGATTGGAACACAGATGGGGCATTAGAGAGTCCGAATGGCATCACAAGGTATTCAAAATGGCCTTCGGGCATATTAAATGCAGTTTTCCATTCGTCACCCTGCTTAATACGAATAAGATTATATGCCCCTCGAAGGTCAATCTTAGTAAACCAGCTAGTCCCCTTAATCCTAGCAAACAAATCAGTAAGCAAAGGCAAAGGGTATTGAAATTTGACCGTGATCTTATTCAAGAGGCGATAATCAATACAGGGTCTCAAGGAGCCATCCTTCTTGGCAACAAAAAAGAACCCCGCTCCCAACGGTGAAGAAGATGGCCGAATATGCCCCTTCTCCAAAGACTCCTTAATATAGCTCCGCATGACAGCATGTTCTGGCACAGACAGGTTGAAAAGTCGGCCCTTAGGGAACTTACAACCTGGAATCAAGTCAATAGCACAATCACAGTCCCTATGCGGTGGAAGGGAACTGGATTTGGGCTCATCGAATATATCCTGGAAGTCTGACAAAAACTCAGGAATTTCAGAAGAGGGGGAAGAGGAAATTGACATCAAAGGAACATGATCATGAACCCCCTGACAACCCCAACTAGTCACAGACATGGATTTCCAATCTAACACCGGATTATGTAGCTGCAACCATGGAAAACCAAGCACAATATCATCATGCAAATTATGCAACACCAGAAAACGACAATCTTCCTGATGGGCTGGCGCCATGCGCATGGTCAGCTGTGTCCAAAACTGAGGTTAATTTTTAGCCAACGGTGTAGCATCAATGCCCCTCAAAGGAATAGGGTTCTGCAGAGGCTGCAAGGGGAAACCACAACGTCTGGCAAATTCTAAGTACATTAAGTTCAGAGCGGCGCCTGAATCCACAAATGCCATGACAGAAAATGATGATAATGAGCAGATCAAGGTCACAGATAACAGAAATTTAGGTTGTATAGTACTGATGGTAACAGAACTAGCGATTCTCTTTGTACGCTTAGGGCAATCAGAAATAACATGAGCAGAATCGCCACAGTAAAAACACAACCTATTCTGACGCCTGAATCTTTGACGTTCAGCTCTAGACAAAATCCTATCACACTGTGTAGGCTCAGGGCTCCGCTCAGAGGACAACGCCACAGTGTGCACAACTCTGCGCTCGCGCAAGCGCCGATCAATCTGGATGGCCAGAGACATAAAATCACTCAGACCAGCAGGCGTGGGCAACCCCAGCATAACATCTTTAACGGATTCAGAAAGACCCTTTCTGAAAATTGCCGCCAAGGCATCCTCATTCCATTTAGTCAGTACAGACCATTTTCTAAATTTCTGGCAATACGATTCTGCCGCTTCTTGACCTTGACCTTGACACAGGGCCAACAAGATTTTCTCAGCCTGATCCACAGAATTAGGCTCATCATACAACAACCCCAATGCTTGAAAGAAAGAATCAACATTAAAGGGAACCTGTCACCCCGTTTTTTCAGATTGAGATATAAATACTGTTAAATAGGGCCTGCGCTGTGCGTTACAATAGTGTATGTAGTGTACCCTGATTCCCCACCTACGCTGCGCAATACATTACCAAAGTCGCCGTTTTCGCCTGTCAATCAGGCTGGTCAGGTTGGGTGGGCGTGTTCACAGCGCTGTTTCTTCCTCAGCTTTACGTTGGTGGCGTAGTGGTGACCGCATGTTGAGGTGACTAATCCACTGTGGGCACGTGAACAAGGAGCGCGCGATCTGCGCTATCACCCCCTGTCATCGGTGGGGGCGGCCATCTTCCTGGGGCCGCGCGTGCGCAGATGTAGTGCTCTGCTGCACGGGGCTTCAGGAAAATGGCCGCGGGATGCCGCGCGTGCGCACAAGAGATCGCGGCGGCCATTTTCCCAAAGCCGAGATGCAAACTCGGCTTTGGGAAAATGGCCGCCGCGATCTCTTGTGCGCACGCGCGGCATCCCGCGGCCATTTTCCTGAAGCCCCGTGCAGCAGAGCACTACATCTGCGCACGCGCGGCCCCAGGAAGATGGCCGCCCCCACCGATGACAGGGGGTGATAGCGCAGATCGCGCGCTCCTTGTTCACGTGCCCACAATGGATTAGTCACCTCAACATGTGGACACCACTACGCCACCAACGTAAAGCTGAGGAAGAAACAGCGCTGTGAACACGCCCACCCGACCTGACCAGCCTGATTGACAGGCGAAAACGGCGACTTTGGTAATGTATTGCGCAGCGTAGGTGGGGAATCAGGGTACACTACATACACTATTGTAACGCACAGCGCAGGCCCTATTTAACAGTATTTATATCTCAATCTGAAAAAACGGGGTGACAGGTTCCCTTTAAGCAAAGCAGGATTGCCAGTTTCCAGGGAAAATGCCCAATCCTGTGGGTCACCACGCAGCAGAGATATGATGATTTTAACCTGCTGAATAGGATCACAAGAAGACTGGGGTCTTAATGCAAAAAACAGTTTACAGTTATTTTTGAAACTCAAAAATTTGGATCTGTCACCAAAGAATAAATCAGGAGTGGGAATCTTAGGTTCTAAGGCAGGAGTCTGAACAATATAATCTGAAATACCCTGTACCCTAGCAGCAAGCTGATCCACCCAAGAAACTAACTCCTGAACATTCATTTTAATACTAGATTCCGTAGCCACCGGGTTAAGAGGGAGGATAACACAAAACAGGCTAAGGAAAAAAAATGGCTCAAAAGCTTCCCTCCCTTCTTCTGAGATGCAATTAACTCATTGTTGGCCAGTTGTACTGTTATGATCTGGTGGCCTAGGAGCAGCATGAGACGGACTCTGGAGAAGGTGGTCCCTGTACTGACCGCAAACCCTGAACCTAGCAGTGCAACTAAAAGTAGCCATGGGGGGTACCTAACACTCCCTAGACCCCTCGGCACAGCCTCAGAACTAACTTCCCCTAAAGACAGAAACAGGAAACCTATCTTGCCTCAGAGAAAATCCCCAAAGAATAGATAGCCCCCCACAAATATTGACGGTGAGAGGAGAGGGAAATAACATACGCAGACATGAAATCAGAATTTAGCATAGGAGGCCATACTAGCTAAGAAGAAAGAATAGAACAGAGTACTATGCGGTCAGTAAAAAACACTAGAAAATATCCACCACAGAAAATACAAGTCACCACATCTGACTAAAGACATGGAGGGTATATCTGCATCTCCAGAGACACAGCTTGGCTGCAAAAAAAAAAACCTTCACAGACAAAGCTGGACAAGACAAAAACATGAATATGCACAGAACTATAAGGTCCACAGCAGGTGGACAGCAAAAACAAAAGCCAGGACTTATCTTTGTAGAAAAGCACAGCAAACTGGAGAGACCAGCAGGGAAGTGAATCCTCCAAAAACAATGGACAACTGGCAGGGACTAAAGAGTCCTGCAAGGCTATATACCCCAGTCAGTTTTGCAATTAGTACACCTGTCCAATCCTGCAGTCCAGGTACAACTGCATTACCCTCTACAACCACCGGAGGGAGCCCAAAAGCTGAATTCACAACAGGAAGCCAGCTGGATCTTCTCCTTGGGGGCCTCCTGTAGGGACTGGACGGTCCGGGCTAGGGCAGCAACGCTCCTGGTCAGTTCCTGTACCTGGAGGTGCAGTCCTGCAGGGGAGTCGTCGTCCAGGATCTGGGCATCGGCTTCGGCGGAGACAGGTGCGTGCGGCGCTACCTCCTGGTGGTATGTGAGGGCTTGCCGCCTGGGAAGTGTGGCACGGCTGGGCTGCCGCTCCGGTAGCGCCTGGATAGCTTTATCTTTGAATTGCGCGAAAGTCAGGTCTGGATTCTGCATGGCCAGGAAGTGTAGCTGGGCCCTTTGGTTACTGCACAGGAGCCCTTCGATGAACCGCTCTTTTAGGAGTTTATCTTCATCTTGCATGCTGCTTGGGTCACTTTGTTTGATGGCCCGCAGCGTCTCCTGCAGATTAAGGGCATAGTCCCGTAAGCTATCCTGCGGCCGCTGCTTGCACCCATAGAACATCAATTTAATTTCCGTAGCGGTGCGGGTGTCAAAGGTGGCTTTAAGCTTGGCAAATAATTGTTGCACAGTTTTCTTGTCCGCAGCGGGCCAGGACTTTACTTCCCTCAATGCCGCTCCAAAGAGTTGGCCGATTAT
This sequence comes from Ranitomeya imitator, assembly GCF_032444005.1. Classification (NCBI taxonomy): domain Eukaryota; kingdom Metazoa; phylum Chordata; class Amphibia; order Anura; family Dendrobatidae; genus Ranitomeya; species Ranitomeya imitator. Next base: position 723,927,332 of record NC_091284.1, read on the forward strand.
CATATGAACCTTCTGAGGCTCCGTCAAGGGATAAAACTCGAGCAGGCTACAAATCCCTTCTTTAAAGTCAGTTAACGTATGAGCGTCTCCAAAGTATCGCGGGAGCCAGGCGGCCCCTGGTAGGTATGGCATAGAGAAGGGCATTATGGCTGCTGTAGCGGCGGCACTATCCGGCTGGTTGGTGGGAGCGGTAAGCCCCACGGCCTCTAGCGGTGATACCGGGTTTGTGGCTGCGCTTACCGCGGAATCCGGAAGTGCTCCCGAGTCTGCAGCTGTGGCCGCCGCCTCCGCTCCTCTGGGGTCCGACATGGCCATTCCTCCCCCTTGCTAATCGGTCGGGGTCGGCGCCTCACCGCGTCTTCCGCTCCGCGCACTTTTCCAGCCGGCTCCACCCACGAAGCTATGGCTCCTCCCTTCGCACTCCACACGGCGCGGCAATGGTGGATTTTTGGCGGCAAATAGCGGTACACAGTCTTTGCAATAAGTCACAGTTCCAAGGCACACATGACCTGATTCTTCAGGCTTAAGTACAATCCTGTTCGTGATGCCAAATTGGATCGCCCCCAGACACAGGGCCATGGGTTCTTGGTACCGGGCCTCTCTGGTTCGGTTCTGAGGCTGTCAAAGTGGCTAGGCCCGGTCCGTGACCCTGCTAAGGGGCGTCCAATGAAGATGGTGATACAGTCTGTCAGGGGTTCGTGACGCCACCTGTGGTGTTCGGTCAGGGTGACCGACGCTGCTGTGGGGTCCGCTGGGGTGATGGAATGGCAGCTGGATGGTATAACTTCCCACAGGTGAAGTGTGTCCCCAGGGCTTCCCAGTAAGGTGGATGGTGATGGTGTGAGGTGCAGGCAATAACGAGGACACAGGGTTCAGTTTCTTTACCTTTTACTGAAGGATTCAGGATCCTCAATCCAGGGCACTTTCAACAGGGCTGTCTGAGACCGGCCGGTCCGAAGGCACATCCAGAGTTCCCTTTGCAGGTGGAAATCAGTGTCTACCCACTAGCGCCTGTGTGTTGTAGCGCTTCCCTGCTGAGCATTCAGGATAGTCCTCACAACTTCTGTTCTCGTTCATTCTAGATCTTTCTCTTCTCCGTCCCCCAGGTATGTTATGGCTAGGACGCACCTTTATGACAGGTAGACCGGGAGTTATTCTGGAACCCTTGTGTCGCCCCTCTCCCACGATTGCCTCCTATGTCCTTCTTAGGTTAACCTGTAATTAACTGTCCTGCCGCTGTTTGAAGTAATGCGTGGAGACTGTTACTTCTTCGGTGCTCCAGCCACCGGCTATGTGCCTCAGTAAGATGTTGCCGTTCTCGGGGCACGACTCCTACTGGATCTCCTTTGTGCTGATCTCGTTTCTCACTGTTCCACAATATCATTCCTTTCTTGTCTCTTTCTTAGGATACCGCCGCAAGGTAGTGCAGGCGCGGTTCCATAACAATCTGTCCTTTTGCTAAGTACCTGCCAGATTTCCCAGTTCTGACAGGTCCTCCCTGGAGCTCTCCCAGGCTTCATTCTGCCTAACTTCCTTTCCGACCCCTAGCTTTACCAATGTGAGAAGTGGCCCAATAAATAAGCCTTTTGCTCCCCCTAGTGACCGGAGTGTGAAGTGTAGTGTGTGCTTGGTGATACCTGGTCAGTAGAACTCCTTTAGTGCCATCAGACGTACCATCACTCCCCTTAGTGGCAGAGCGACGTTACTGCAACGACCAGATCTCTGGGGCGCTGCACTCTCACTGGTGGACGGCGCTCTCACTGGTGGCGGTCTTCAGGAAAATGGCACTGGAGGTGGTGCATTCGAACAATGAGAATTTTTTTTTAATTTCTGGGGTGAATCAGGGGTAGGGGTTATCAATATATAAAAACCTATGTATGTTTAGTAATTCTGTAAAAGTACTGACCTGGAAAATCATGTTGCCAGTTCATTATTACTACACAATAAATAGCAACTCACTAGCTCCTACCATAAATCACTAGGCAGATGTGAGTTCTCCATGGGGCACAACAAATGTACAACACAACAGGTCACGCAACATAAAACATGAATAAACATTATGTAACGATATACACACCTATTCAACATTGTGTAATGTGTGAGTTACTAGCAGTTCAGAATGCTGGCCCACGAGCATCTTCTCACAACGAGGTATAGGACGTGCCAATCTTCACTGTATAACACAATAAAACAAGCAGCATATAACAGGAGATAAGGATCAATGAGCCCATCGAGTCCTCTTATTTCTATCCATCCATTTCAGAGAAATACTACTTTCTTAGTTCCGATGACTAATATCCCTGTGTGATTCCAGCACTTTCTTACAGACTGCAATTACTTTGAGCCGTTGCTGGTTTTCTCTTCATAACCGTTATTTTATTGATGTGATACTTTCGCACACAATCTGTCTTCTTTAATTTCAGGTTAAGGCAATAAAATGAGAAATGACAAACATGCACCTTTTAAGAAGTCAATGAAAGCGCGTGTACATCACCGAGAAACCATGTATATGAGGGCTATGCTCCGAAAATGAAAAAGGATGAGGAGCAATATTGGTCTGGCGACACATAAACCTTCCTGCTCTGATCTGATAAATAATGGAAGGACTATGATAACATTATTTTGTCACTCTGTGATAAACTTTAAGCGCTCTGGTTGGTTAATGGGTCAGTTCTAGAATCCACTTGTTTTCTTTTAGTGCTTGAGTATTATGCGATTTGTCATAGATCATGTGAATTTCGTCCTTCATTTCTGGGTAACTCCTTGTTATTTGCTTTATGTCTTTAGCGCTCTAGAATAATGCATAGATAAATATCTATATGTTAGCTAGGATTTGTGAACAAGTAAGCTGTATTATGGGTTTAGTCTTCTAATGAATCTTATAAGAAAATATAAGAAAAGTGGCATTGGCTTAGATGTAAGAAATAGACACAAGGTCATTGCACGTTAATGTAAAAGGAAATCTACATTTCAAGGAGATTTAACACATACACTGGAGCACTGAATGTGGCCTCCTGGACAAAAAAACAATCAATATTTCTTAATTGTTGCTTTTCAGGAGCTATAATTATTATTGTAGTCTATGTAGTAGTACAAAGGCTTGTTTTTTGCAAGATGAGTAGCACTTAGAGGAGAGCAGAGCCTTTGAAATCCAAATTCGCCAACTTTGCCAAATTTTCCACAAAAATTCAATTTGCAGAGAATAAATTTGTATGGTTTTCAAAGCAGGAATGTCACGGTTCCACCACTCATTGTGTCTGGGATGCATTTACTGACAGCTAGGCAGTCCAATTCGGTAAAGGGGCGTGAGAAAGCTGTCAGTACTTTGATTGACAGCTCAACTATCCAATGTGAGACTGGGAGGCGTTGGCTCTCTCCAAGTGTTCACTATCCTGGGTGATTACCATGCTGCTTAGCTAAACTGCATCTCCCAGACTTATGCCAGATGTACATTCATCTAGTAGGTTTGTGCTCCCTGTACCTTGAGTTCTGTATGCTTGATCTTTTGTTGCCTGACCTTGAACTTCGTTCTGACCATCCGTCTGTTTAAAACCTTCAGCTCTGGTCCATTATCCTACTGGTATTCTGACCTCGGAATGTTAACTGACCATGCTTTTTTCCCTTCCTTCTGCTTATGACGTACCCTCCTGGCTTATGACCTTTGGACTCTTTGACTATTCTGACTCACGGCTTGAACGTGAGAAGTGACTAGTGTCAAAAGGAAAGCTTGTAACTGCTCGTAAAATATAGATAGGGGGAAGGCAAAGAACCTCGCTGGCCATAAGGGCTAAACAACTTATAGACAAGAGAGAGAGGACACAGCTAACCATAAGAACTTGTGCTCTACAAAAGTGAGAAAGAGAAAGCTACTGACCATAAGAGCTTACACTCTAAATGAGAGAGAGGACCTTGCAGACTATAAGAGCTTACACTCTACAGAATTGAGAAAAAGAGGAGAACTCCTCTGATCATAAGATCTTACACTCTACAGAAGTTAGAGAGAGAAGGAGAACCAAGCTGATCACAAGGGATTACAATCTACAAGAAAGAATGAGAGGACCCTACTGATCATAAGATCTTACACTCTACAGGAGAGAGAGTGAACCCTGCTGACCATAAGAGCTTACACTTCAGAAGTGAGAAAAAGAGAGGGAACCCCACTGATCATAAGAGCTTACTCACTGCAAGAGAGAGAACCTCCCCATGACCATAAGAGGTTACACTCTGCAAGAGATAGAGGACTCCCCGACTATAAGAGCTTACACTCTACTGAAGAGAGATACTTACCCAGGGAGTTTGGAGATGGAAAACGACTACCGTACAAACTGTGCTCCAATAGGAACCACTGATCTGTGATGGCCCATGTACTGACCACCACTGTAGAAGTCGTGACTTGTATTGTTTAAGATTATTGTACTTGTTTTTATCATGTATACCCCTCCTCACATGTAAAGCGCTATGGAATAAATGGCGCTATAACAATAAATAATAATAATAATTATCTGCTAGATGTCATAGCTGCAGGGAATTATCAGGAGGACCACATGGCAATGCAAAATAATGTTTGCCTGCTCTCAGATGCTTCAGAAGTGTGAGAAATACTGCTGGGTAAGTCCTATTTTCTCAACATGTTTGAATTTGCATAAAACTGAACTGTTCAGGAAATTCAACTGGAACTCTATTATTCAAAAATTGATCTGCTCATCTCTAGTGGTATTTTTCAGTGGTATCATTTCTGGGTAGATACAACTTAATATAACTGTTTTTTTAACTCTTCAGGGACAGAAATAGAAAAAAAGAGCAATTTTGCGTTTTGCTATAAATGTTACACTTTTCATGTGCGGCACAAATAAAGTTTTGAGCACGGTGGCTCTGTGAATAGCACTCCAGCCATGCAGCGCTGGGGTCCTGGGTTCAAATCCCAACAAGGACAACATCTGCAAGGAGTTTGTATGTTCTCCCCGTGTTTGCATGGGTTTCCTCCGGTTTCATCCCACATTCCAAAGACATACTGATAGGGATTCTAGATTGTGAGCCCCATCGGGGACAGCGACGGCAATGTGTGCAAACTGGAAAGCGCTGCAGAATGTGTTAGCACTATATAAAAATAAAGATTATTATTATATTTTAACTTTATTTTGTGGGTCAGTACATTTGTAGTGGTACCAAATTTATATAGTTTTATTATTTTTGTACAATAAATACACTATTTGAAAAAAATAATTTTCTTTTGTGAAGCCATATTATAAGAACCTTAGTTTAACAAAGGTAAGAAAGGATGTTGAGAAGGTCAAACTTTTAAATTCCTATTTTGCATCTGCTTTCTCTCAGGAAGGACATGTAACATCAAGTGATCTTCACTATCCTATTAAAGGAATAGAAGAATCCAGGATATCTATAAACAGAAAGATATTGAGGAAACACTTAGCTAACATAAATGATTTAAAGTCTCCAGGTCCAGATGAATTACATCACAGAGTACTGAAGGAGATTGCAGAAGACATTTTTGAACCACTCTCCGTAATCTTTGAAAATTCTTAGAGAACAGAAGAAGTCTCAGAAGACTGGAGAAGAGCAAAAGTTGTTCCTATCTTCAAAAAGGGGAAGAAGGTGGACCTAGAGAACTATAGGCCGGTGAGTCTTACTTCCATACCAGGAAAGATCTTTGAACAAATTATTACCCAACATGTATGTAAGCACCTGGATAAAAATGAAGTGATTAACCAGAGTCAGTATGGGTTTGTAACTTATAAGGCATGTCAGACTAACTTAATTTCCTTCTATGACAGAATCACTGACTGGGTGGATCAGGGAAATGCTGTAGATATTGTATATCTTGACTTCAGCAAAGCATTTGACAAAGTATCTCACACCATCCTTATTGAAAAAAATGACTAAGTATGGAATAGACAAGGAAACTGTTTGGTGGATTCATAACTGGCTTATTGATCGGACCCAAAGAGTGGTTGTAAATGGCTGCACATCCAGTTGGAAGAATGTCTCAAGTGGGGTACCACAGAGTTCTGTCCTGGGCCCTGTATTGTTCAACATCTTTATCAATGATTTAGATGAACGAATTGAGGGTACACTGATTAAATTTGCTGATGACACAAAGCTAGAAGGGATAGCTAATATTAGAGAAGAGAGAGAGGATTCAAAAAGATATAAATAAACTGGAGCAGTGGGCAGCAACTAACAGAATGGTTTTTAACATGGAAAAATGCAAAATACTACATCTGGGCGATAAAAAAGGAAAAAAGCATATACAGAATGGGAGGAATAAGGCAAAGCAACAGTACATATGAAAAACACTTGGGTATACTAATAGATCATCAACATGAGTCAACAGTGTGATGCAGCAGCAAAAAAAGGCAAATGCAATTCTGGGATGTATTAACAGAAGCATACAGTCTAGATCACGCAAAGTCATTATTGCAATCTACTCCTCTTTGGTCAGACCTTATCTGGAATACTGTGTCAAGTTTTGGGCACCACATTTTTAAAAAGACATCAACAAACTGGAGCAAGTTTAGAGAAGAGCGACCAGAAGGGTGACCGGTCTGCAAACCATGTCCTATGAGGAACGGTTACAGGATTTGGGAATATTTAGCTTGCAAAAAAGAAGACTGAGAGGAGACTTAATAGCTGTCTACAAATATCTCAAGGGCTGTCACATTGTAGAAGGATCATCTTTATTCTCATTTGCACAAAGAAAGACTAGAAGCAATGGGATGAAACTGAATGGGAGGAGACACAGATTAGATATTACAAAAAAAAAAAATTTGACAGTTAGGGTGGTCAATGAGTGGCACAGGCTGCCACGAGAGGTGGTGAGATCTCCTTCCATGGAAGTTTTCAAACAGAGGCTGGACAGACATCTGTCTGGCATGATTTAGTGAATCCTGCTTTGAGCAGGGGGTTGGACCAGATGACCCAGGAGGTCTCATCCAACTCTACCATTCTACGATTCTATGATATTTTTCTGTCAAGATGTAGATTTCATTGGTACCATATTGAGGTACACATGTGGTCAAAATTGTTGCTACCCCTCGTTTAATGACAGAAAAACCAACAATGGTCACAGAAATAACTTGAATCTGACTAAATTAATCTCTGTATATAAAGCTGAGCGTTTTTATGTGTGTGTGTGCGTATGTATCAAGCCATGCCCACTCCACATAGCCCCATCAGGAAGTACAACTTCTGCTTCCTGACATCATTTGGTGCAAAAAGAGAAGTTTTTTCAACTGGATTTATGCCCAGATTCAAAGTTCAAGGACAGATTGACTACTCAATTGGCTCACTGCTTCCATTAAATGGAAAGAACCTCAATTTCTTCAACTCTACTTCATGGGAAATGTATAAGCAGAGGCTCAGCAGAGATGATTTTTAATTCCATACACTCGCTTTGATATTGTCCCCAACTTGCTGCAGTTCTTTCACTTTAACAATCCATATGTTCAACTTTTCAAGACTGCACTTGAATGCATGCCAAGTGACGATTACAAAGTTGTAATCATTGCTGACAAAACACCACAAGGTGAGCATCAGCGGTGTTTCAATGCCCCCACATTTGATGTGGTAGCTATTTTGATTGTGAGTAATGAGTTTCACAGCCGTGACATTGAGCTTCAGAAAAGGAACAATGGTTTGTAATGAGTGGCAGAAACTCACAGGTCCTATGATGCACTGCAATATCCCATTATCTTTTGTCAGGAACAGGATGACTTTCACTTTGAAATACCTCAGACAAATCTTGCAAGAGGCAACCCTTCAGGGAAAAAAGTGTTGGACATGGACTTCTATGCATATAGGATCATGACAACAGTTGGTGAGGAAAATCACATCCTCAAATTCAGACATTTGTATACGATACGCTTTATTTCAATTACTGCAATCAATTTCTCTTGGGATTAAGTATTTCCAATTCTATATGGAAGAGAAATGTGAGGTGCTCCCGGAGGAGGCGACTATAAAGGAGATTAGCTGTGCTTTATGTGTAATATAATCCTTAGAATTTGTGATATCTAACCACAGTTAGTTACTATGCCCGGGCAACGCCGGGCTCTTCAGCTAGTAATACAAAATCTGTGAAAATGAACAAATGAAAGTCAGACATTGCTTTTCATCCATGCTTCCACAGAATTTAAAAAAAAATAAAACTCATGAAATAGGCCTGGACAGAAATGATGGTACTCTTAACTTAATATTTTGTTGCACAACCTTTTGAGGCTATCACTGCAATCAAGCGATTTCTGTAACTGTCAATGAGACTTCTGCACCTACACAAGGTATTTTGACCCACTCTGCAAGAGCAAACTGCTCCCACTGTCTCATGTTTGAAGGTTGCCTTTTCCAGATGGCATGTTTCAGCTCTTTCCAAAGATGCTCAATAGGATTTAGGTCATTTAGGGCTCATAGAAGGCCACTTCAGAATAGTCCAATGTTTTCCTCTTAGCCATTCTTGGGTGTTTTTAGCTGTGTGTTTTGGGTCATTATCCTATTGCAAGACCCATGACCTGTGACCGAGACAGCACATTTCTCTCTAGAATCCCTTGATAGTCTTGAGATTTCATTACACCCTGCACAGATTCTTGACCCCCTGTGTCAAATGCAGCAAAGCAGCCCCAGAACATAACAGAGCCTCCTCCATGTTTCACACTAGGGACAGTGTTCTTTTCTTGATATGCTTCATTTTTCCATCTGTGAACATAGAGCTGATGTGCCTTGCCAAAAAATTCCATTTTTGTCTCATCTGTCCATAGGACAGTGCAGCGCCCCAGAGACCTAGTCGTTGCAGTAACGTCACTCTGCCACTAAGGGGAGTGATGGTACGTCTGATGGCACTAAAGGAGTTCATCTGACCAGGTATCACCAGCACACATTACACTTCACACTCCGGCCACTAGGGGGAGCAAAAGGTTTTATTTATTAGGCCACTCCTCACACTGGTAAAACTAAGGGTTGGATAGGAAGTTAGTCAGAAGCTGACTGGGTTTTGTTCAGGCAACATCCCGTGGCAGGGGGTGTTGCAGGGGGAAGATTCAGGGGGGTCCCTGTCAGGCGTGGGAACCTGGCAGGTACCTAGCGACAAGAACAGAACGTTACGGAACCGCGCCTGCACTACCCGCGGCGGTATCCTAAGAAAGAGACACAAAGCGAAGGATATTGTGGACAGAGAGAAATGAGATCAAGCACAAAGGAGAGCCAGTAGGAGTCATGCCCGGAGAACGGCAACATCCTACTGAGGCGCGTAGCCGGTGCCCGGAACACCGAGGAAGTAACTGACTCTATGCCTTACTTCAAATACCGCAGGACAGTTAATTATAGGTTGGCTGTCTACCTTACATCACCTACGCAGACATAGGGGGCAACGCGTGGAGAGGGGCATCTCTAGGGTCCCAGAAGAGCTCCGAGCCTACCAGTCATATGGGTGCGTCCTAGCCATAACATACCTGGGGACGGAGAATAGAAAGAACTGGAACGAACGAGAATAGAAGTTGTGAGGACTATCCCAAATGCTCAGCAGGGAAGCACTACAACACACAGGCGCTAGTGGTAGGCAACGATTTCCACCTGCAAAGGGAACTCTGGATGTGCCTTCGGACCGGCCGGTCTCAGAAAGCCCTGTTAACTGTGCTCTGGCTTGAGGATCCTGAAGTCACCAGTAAAGAGGTAAAGAGACTGCAAGCCTATGTCCTCGTTATTGTCTGCAGTTCAAACCATCACCATCCACCTTACTGGGAAGCCCTGGGGACATACTTCACCTGTGGGAAGGTATACCATCTAGCTGCCATCACATCACCCCAGTGGACCCCAAGCAGCGTCGGTCAACCTGACCGAACACCACAGGTGGCGTCACGAATCCTTGACAGACTTGTATCACCTTTCATTGGACGCCCCTTAGCAGGGTCACGGACCGGGTCCAGCCACCGTGACATCCCCAGAACTGAGCCAGCAGAGGATCGGTACCGAGTAACTCACGGCCCTGCATCTGGGGGCGCTCCAACAGTCTCCCAGAAGCTTTGTGGATTGTCATCATGTAGTTTGCCAAATTCAAGTCTGGCTTTTTTCTGATTTTTTTCAACAATGGTGTCCTCCTTGATTGTCTCCCATGAAGTCCACTTTGGCTCATACAACAATGGCTGGTGCGATCTGACAATGATGTTCCTTGAGCTTGTTGAGGTTGAAGTTCACCTTTAATCTGTTTAGAAGTTTTTTTGCGCTCTTTTGTTACCATTCTTATTATCCGTCTCTTTGATTTGTCAGCAATTTTCCTCCTGCGGCCATGTCCAGGGAGGTTGGCATGGATCTTCAATTTTTGAATAATATGTGCAACTGTAGTCACAGTTGGGAAATGTTTAAGAACATCCTAAATAGGCATTGTAAGCTGTTTATACCTTGTAGGAATAAAAGGACAAGAAACAGGAAAAACCCGATGTGGCTAAACAAAGAAGTAAGAGGGGCAATTAACAGTAAAAAGAAAGCATTTAAACTACTAAAGGAGGATGGCACCGTTGAAACTCTAAAAAACTATAGAAAAATACTTTATCTAAAAGACTAATTAAAGCTGCCAAAAGGAAACAGAGAAGCACATTGCTAAGGAGAGTAAAACTAATCCCAAACTGTTCTTCAACTATATCAATAGCAAAAGAACCAAAAGTGAAAGGGTAGGCCCCTTAAAAAAATGTGAGGAAATAATGGTTGTAGATGATGAGGAAAAAGCTAATATATTAACCACCCTCTTCTCCATGGTGGAAAATGAAATGCTAGGTGAAATGCTAAGAGACAAAGAAAACCCAATAGTAAGGGTCACCAATCTAACCCAAGAAAAGGTGCAAAACTGGCTAAATAAGATTAAAATAGATAAATCTCCGGGTCCAGATGGCGCAAAACACAATACACAAAAAGAGAATGCTGGGTCTGGGGGAAAATGTGTGTAAATGGTGTAATGCAGTGGTAGCACATGTGTGCAGTGAGGAGGCAGTGACCTACAAAGTTCCACCACAAAGTCTCTTTTAATGTGTTACTTCACAGCATTAAAGTTCAAATTCACACAAGTGCATACTACATGGCCTCCTTTAGATTACAGTCACTAAACATGCTGGACCTCTCTTTGACCAGTTGCTGTGGACGACTGCATTCCCGTATCATAGTAACATAGTAACATAGTTAGTAAGGCCGAAAAAAGACATTTGTCCATCCAGTTCAGCCTATATTCCATCATAATAAATCCACAGATCTACGTCCTTCTACAGAACCTAATAATTGTATGATACAATATTGTTCTGCTCTAGGAAGACATCCAGGCCTCTCTTGAACCCCTCGACTGAGTTCGCCATCACCACCTCCTCAGGCAAGCAATTCCAGATTCTCACTGCCCTAACAGTAAAGAATCCTCTTCTATGTTGGTGGAAAAACCTTCTCTCCTCCAGACGCAAAGAATGCCCCATTGTGCCCGTCACCTTCCTTGGTATAAACAGATCCTCAGCGAGATATTTGTATTGTCCCCTTATATACTTATACATGGTTATTAGATCGCCCCTCAGTCGTCTTTTTTCTAGACTAAATAATCCTAATTTCGCTAATCTATCTGGGTATTGTAGTTCTCCCATCCCATTTATTAATTTTGTTGCCCTCCTTTGTACTCTCTCTAGTTCCATTATATCCTTCAAGAGAACCAGTGCCCAAAACTGGACACAGTACTCCATGTGCGGTCTAACTAGGGATTTGTACAGAGGCAGTATAATGCTCTCATCATGTGTATCCAGACCTCTTTTAATGCACCCCATGATCCTGTTTGCCTTGGCAGCTGCTGCCTGGCACTGGCTGCTCCAGGTAAGTTTATCATTAACTAGGATCCCCAAGTCCTTCTCCCTGTCAGATTTACCCAGTGGTTTCCCATTCAGTGTGTAATGGTGATATTGATTCCTTCTTCCCATGTGTATAACCTTACATTTATCATTGTTAAACCTCATCTGCCACCTTTCAGCCCAAGTTTCCAACTTATCCAGATCCATCTGTAGCAGAATACTATCTTCTCTTGTATTAACTGCTTTACATAGTTTTGTATCATCTGCAAATATCGATATTTTACTGTGTAAACCTTCTACCAGATCATTAATTTATATGTTGAAGAGAACAGGTCCCAATACTGACCCCTGCGGTACCCCACTGGTCACAGCGACCCAGTTAGAGACTATACCATTTATAACCACCCTCTGCTTTCTATCACTAAGCCAGTTACTAACCCATTTACACACATTTTCCCCCAGACCAAGCATTCTCATTTTGTGTACCAACCTCTTGTGCGGCACGGTATCAAACGCTTTGGAAAAATCGAGATATACCACGTCCAATGACTCACCGTGGTCCAGTCTATAGCTTACCTCTTCATAAAAACTGATTAGATTGGTTTGACAGGAGCGATTTCTCATAAACCCATGCTGATATGGAGTTAAACAGTTATTCTCATTGAGATAATCCAGAATAACATCCCTCAGAAACCCTTCAAATATTTTACCAACAATAGAGGTTAGACTTACTGGCCTATAATTTCCAGGTTCACTTTTAGAGCCCTTTTTGAATATTGGCACCACATTTGCTATGCGCCAGTCCTGTGGAACAGACCCCGTCGCTATAGAGTCCCTAAAAATAAGAAATAATGGTTTATCTATTAGATTACTTAGTTCTCTTAGTACTCGTGGGTGTATGCCATCCGGACCCGGAGATTTATCTATTTTAATCTTATTTAGCCGGTTTCGCACCTCTTCTTGGGTTAGATTGGTGACCCTTAATATAGGGTTTTCATTGTTTCTTGGGATTTCACCTAGCATTTCATTTTCCACCGTGAATACCGTGGAGAAGAAGGTGTTTAATATGTTAGCTTTTTCCTCGTCATCTACAACCATTCTTTCCTCACTATTTTTTAAGGGGCCTACATTTTCAGTTTTTATTCTTTTACTATTGATATAGTTGAAGAACAGTTTGGGATTAGTTTTAGGCTATATTCACACTTTGCGGATTTTGCTGCGGATCCGCAGCGGATTTGACCGCTGCGGATCCGCAGCAGTTTCCCATGAGTTTACATTTCAATGTAAACCTATGGGAAACAAAAAATGCTGTGCACATGCTGCAGAAAAATCCGCGCGGAAACGCTGCGGATTTCATTCCGCAGCATGTCACTTCTTTTCTGCGGATTTTCAGCTGCTCCAATAGAAAACTGCAGTTGAAAATCCGCAGAAGAAAACGCAGTAAAAACCGCGATAAATCCGCAGTAAAAACCGCGATGGGTTTTCACTGCGGATTTTGCAATTCCGCTGCGGAAAAATCCGCAGTGGAATCTGCAAAGTGTGCACATAGCCTTACTCTCCTTAGCAATGTGCTTCTCTGTTTCCTTTTTGGCAGCTTTAATTAGTTTTTTAGATAAAGTATTTTTCTCCCTATAGTTTTTTAGAGCTTCAATGGTGCCATCCTGCTTTAGTAGTGCAAATGCTTTCTTTTTACTGTTAATTGCCTGTCTTACTTCTTTGTTTAGCCACATTGGGTTTTTCCTATTTCTAGTCCTTTTATTCCCACAAGGTATAAACCGCTTACACTGCCTATTTAGGATGTTCTTAAACATTTCCCATTTATTATCTGTATTCTTATTTCTGAGGATATTGTCCCAGTCTACCAGATTAAGGGCATCTCTAAGCTGGTCAAACTTTGCCTTCCTAAAGTTCAGTGTTTTTGTGACTCCCTGACAAGTGCCCCTAGTGAAAGACAGGTGAAACTGTACAATATTGTGGTCGCTATTTCCTAGATGCCCAACCACCTGCAGATTTGTTATTCTGTCAGGTCTATTAGATAGTATTAGGTCTAAAAGTGCTGCTCCTCTGGTTGGATTCTGCACCAATTGTGAAAGATAATTTTTCTTGGTTATTAGCAGAAACCTGTTGCCTTTATGGGTTTCACAGGTTTCACTTTCCCAGTTAATATCCGGGTAGTTAAAGTCCCCCATAACCAGGACCTCATTATGGGTTGCAGCTTCATCTATCTGCTTTAGAAGTAGACTTTCCATGGTTTCTGTTATATTTGGGGGTTTGTAACAGACCCCAATGAGAATTTTGTTACCATTTTTCCCTCCATGAATTTCGACCCATATGGACTCGACATCCTCATTTCCTTCGCTAATATCCTCCCTTAAAGTGGACTTTAGACAAGACTTTACATAGAGACAAACCCCTCCTCCTCTCCGATTTTTACGATCCTTTCTAAACAGACTGTAACCCTGTAAGTTAACTGCCCAGTCATAGCTTTCATCTAACCATGTCTCGGTTATTCCCACTATGTCAAAGTTACCTGTAGATATTTCTGCTTCTAGTTCTTCCATCTTGTTTGTCAGGCTTCTGGCGTTTGCGAACATGCAGTTTAGAGGATTTTGTTTTGTTCCAATCTCCTCGCTGTGGATTGCTTTAGAAATGTTCTTACCTCCCATCTGAGTATGTTTTCCTGGGTCTTCTTTGTTCAAGTGTAATGTTTTTCTTCCCGTCCCCTCTTCTTCTAGTTTAACGCCCTCCTGATGAGTGTAGCGAGTCTTCTGGCGAATGTGTGTTTCCCAGGTTTGTTGAGGTGTAGTCCATCTCTGGCGAGGAGTCCATCGTACCAGTAATTCACACCGTGGTCCAGGAATCCGAATCCTTGTTGTCTGCACCATCGTCTTAGCCAGTTGTTTGCATCAAGGATCCTGTTCCATCTCCTGGTGCCATGCCCGTCTACTGGAAGGATAGAAGAAAAAACTACCTGTGCATCCAGTTCACTACCTGGATCAATGTTTTACTCACAGCATAACTCAGTCCATGATATCATTTAGTTTGCAATCACTACACACGCCAGTCCACTTCTGACCAGTTGCCACTGGTGACCGCACCACCATGTTAAATGTCACTTCACTCACAGCGGGGATCATATCCATCTGTTTGCAGCCGTTACACACACCAGTCCTCCTTTGACTAGTTACGGTGGACGACAGCACCGCTGTGTATGCTGGGGTGCCAGACCTTTAAGCTGCCTTGGCTATTCGGCTCTGCTTGCTCGTGCCACTTTACACACAGCCAGCGCTCTGCACTCTCGCCAAACACCAGACTGACACTGACCCTGACACAGGCTTGACCTGACACACCCAACCATTTACTGCATGGCTTTTTACAAGCAACCTGTGGCCTTCAGCCACATGGAAAACCTGGGCTTGAAATGAAACGGACTGCATGACTACTATCTTGCAGTCTGTTTCAAAATACAAAAACTCCAGAGCAGGTTTTCCCAAAATCTGCCTTGGACACTAGCATGCCCAAGACTAACACTTACTTTTATTATTTCTAGTCTGCATTGCAGCAACCGCTATGCCCATGACTGCCATGCACTCCTATGGCCTTCATACGCATCCCGTGCACAACCTGGGGAGAACACACCGCAACCCCTACCTGTGATATCGGTTACTTGTCATTGCAATCACAGCTACACCTGTGACTGCAATGCCCCCTCATGGCCTCACTACGCCTTGGTGCATATCCTGGGGAGAACAAACAGCGACCGCTACCTGTGACACCAGTCACTGCCTCACAATGGGTAGGTAACAGGCTTGGTGCTAAAAAAGCAGAGGGTGGTTATAAATGGTATGTTCTCTAACGGGTCGTTGTGACCATTGGGGTACCGCAGGGGTCGTTGTTGGGACCTATTCTCTAAAGCATATTTATTAACGATCTGGTAGAAGGTTTACACAGTAAAATATTGATATTTGCAGATGATACAAAATGATGTAAAGCAGTCAATACAAGAGAAGATAGTATTTTGCTACAGATGGATCTGAATAAGTTGGAAACTTGGGCCGAAAGGTGGCAGATGCGGTTTAACAATGATAAATGTAAGGTTATACACATGGGAAGAAGGAATCAATATCACCATTACACACTGAACGGGAAACCACTGGGTAAATCTGACATGTAGAAGGACTTAGGGATACTAGTTAATGATAAACTTACCTGGAGTAGCCAGTGCCAGGCAGAAGCTGCAAAGGCAAACAGGATCATGGGGTGCATTAAACGAGGTATGGATACACATGATGAGAGCATTATACTGCCTCTGAACAAATCCCTGGTTAGACCACATGCAGCGCCCCAGAGACCTGGTCGTTGCAGTATGGCGCTCTGCCGCTAAGGGGAGCAGCGGTACGTCTGATGGCACTAAGGAGTTCTCCTGACCAGGTATCACCAGAACACATTACACTTCACACTCCGGCCACTAGGGGGAGAAAAAGGCTTTATTTATTGGGCCACTCCTCACACTGGTAAAACTAGGGGCTGGGGAGGAAGTTAGTCAGAAGCTGACTGGGTTGGAACCAGGCAACATCCCGTGGCAGGGGGTGTTGCAGGGAGAAGGCACAGGGGGGCCCTGTCAGGCGTGGGAACCTGGCAGGTGCCTAGCGAACAGAACATGACGGAACCGCGCCTGCACACCCTGCGGCGGTATCCTAAGAAAGAGACACGAAGGGAAGGATATTGTGGAACCGTGTAAACGAGATCAAGCACAAAGGAGAGCCAGTAAGAGTCATGCCAAGAGAGAGAAAGGCAACATCTTACTGAGGCGCGTAGTCGGTGGCCGGAACACCGTAGGAGTAACTGACTTCAGGCCTTACTTCAAACTCCGCTGGACAGTCAGTCATAGGTTGGCTACCTTCTACACCTACGAAGACATAAGGGGCAACATTGGGAGAGGGGCATCTCTAGGGTCCCGGAAGACCTCCAAGCCTTCCCGTCATACGGGTGGTGTCCTAGCCATAACATACCTGGGGGACGTTAGAAACTAGTAACATCTGGAACCAAAGAACGAGAGAGAGCTGTAGAGAACGAACGAACGAGAACAGCAGTTGTGAGGACTATTCCGAATGCTCAGCAGGATAGGACTACAACACACAGGCGCTAGTGGTAGGCAACGATTTCCATCTGTGAAGGAAACTCTGGATGTGCCCATCGGATCGGCCGGTCTCTGAAAGCCCTGTTAAACGTACTCTGGATAGAGGATCTTGAAGCCTTCAGTAAAGAGGTAAAGAGACTGCAACCTTGTGTCCTCATTATTGACTGTACCTCACACCATCACCATCCACCTTACTGGGAAGCCCTGGGGACATACTTCACCTGTGGGAAGGTTGTTATGACCTGGTGGTCAGGACAATAATGGACCTGGTGGTTAAGAGCACACGGAATGACCTGATAGTTACTGATAATTAAGGACGAGCTCTGGGACGTGGGAACTCTGCTAATCGCAATCCCTAATCCTATCAAACACACTAGAAATAGCCGTGGATTGCGCCTAATGCTCCCTATGCAACTCGGCACAGCCTAAGGAACTAGCTAGCCCTGAAGATAGGAAAATAAAGCCTACCTTGCCTCAGAGAAATTCCCCAAAGGAATAAGATGAAAATACAAACACAGAGATGAAATAGATTTAGCAAAGTGAGGCCCGACTTACTGAACAGACCGAGGATAGGAAAGGTTACTTTGCGGTCAGCAGAACAGAACAATATTGTATCATACAATTATTAGGTTCTGTAGAAGGACGTAGATCTGGGTATTTATTATGATGGAATATAGGCTGGACTGGATGGACAAATGTCTTTTTTCGGCCTTACTAACTATGTTACTATGTTACTATGTTACTATGTTACAAAAACCTACAAAAAGATCACGCAGAGGGCGCAAAAAAGACCCTCCGCACCGACTCACGGTGCGGAGGCGCTCCCTCTGCGTCCCAGAGCTTCCAGCAAGCAAGACAACAAAAAATAGCAAGCTGGACAGAAAAATAGCAAACCAAAGAAATACAAGCTGGAACTTAGCTTCTGCAGGGAAGACAGGTCACAAGAACGATCCAGGAGTGAACTAGACCAATACTGGAACATTGACAGGTGGCCAGGAGCAAAGATCTAAGTGGAGTTAAATAGAGCAGCCCACTAACGAATTAACCTCGTCACCTGAGGAAGGAAACTCAGAAACACCCACCAGAGAAAGTCCATGGACAGAACCAGCCGAAGTACCATTCATGACCACAGGAGGGAGCCCGACAACAGAATTCACAACAGTACCCCCCCTTGAGGAGGGGTCACCGAACCCTCACCAGAGCCCCCAGGCCGACCAGGATAAGCCAAATGAAAGGCACGAACCAGATCGGCAGCATGAACATCAGAGGCAAAAACCCAGGAATTATCTTCCTGACCATAACCCTTCCACTTGACCAGGTACTGGAGTTTCCGTCTCGAAACACGAGAATCCAAAATCTTCTCCACCACATACTCCAACTCCCCCTCAACCAACACCAGGGCAGGAGGATCAACGGATGGAACCACAGGTGCCACGTATCTCCGCAATAACGACCTATGGAACACATTATGGATGGCAAAAGAAGCAGGAAGGGCCAAACGAAATGACACAGGATTGATAACCTCAGAAATCTTATACGGACCAATGAAACGAGGCTTAAACTTAGGAGAGGAAACCTTCATAGGAACATAAGACGAAAACCAAACCAAATCCCCAACACGAAGTCGGGGACCCACACAGCGCCGGCGGTTAGCAAAACGTTGAGCCTTCTCCTGGGACACTGTCAAATTGTCCACCACATGAGTCCAAATCTGCTGCAACCTATCCACCACAGTATCTACACCAGGACAGTCCGAAGACTCAACCTGCCCTGAAGAGAAACGAGGATGGAAACCAGAATTGCAGAAAAACGGCGAAACCAAAGTAGCCGAGCTGGCCCGATTATTAAGGGCGAACTCAGCCAACGGCAAAAAGGACACCCAATCATCCTGATCAGCAGAAACAAAGCATCTCAGATATGTTTCCAAAGTTTAATTAGTTCGTTCGGTTTGGCCATTTGTCTGAGGATGGAAAGCCGAGGAAAAAGACAAATCAATGCCCATCCTAGCACAAAAGGAACGCCAAAACCTCGAAATAAACTGGGAACCTCTGTCAGAAACGATGTTCTCCGGGATACCATGTAAACGAACCACATGCTGGAAAAATAATGGCACCAAATCAGAGGAGGAAGGCAATTTAGACAAAGGTACCAAATGGACCATCTTAGAAAAGCGATCACAAACCACCCAAATGACCGACATCTTTTGAGAGACGGGGAGATCCGAAATAAAATCCATAGAAATATGCGTCCAGGGCCTCTTCGGGACCGGCAAGGGCAAAAGCAACCCACTGGCACGAGAACAGCAGGGCTTAGCCCGAGCACAAGTCCCACAGGACTGCACAAAAGAACGCACATCCCGTGACAAAGACGGCCACCAAAAGGATCTAGCCACCAAATGTCTGGTACCAAAGATTCCAGGATGCCCAGCCAACACTGAACAATGAATCTCAGAGATAACTCTACTAGTCCATCTATCAGGGACAAACAGTTTCTCAGCTGGGCAACGGTCAGGTCTATCAGCCTGAAATTTTTGCAGCACCCGCCGCAAATCAGGGGATATGGCAGACAAAATTACCCCCTCTTTGAGAATACCCGCCGGCTCAGGAACACCCGGAGAGTCAGGCACAAAACTCCTTGACAGGGCATCAGCCTTCACATTCTTAGAGCCCGGAAGGTACTAAACCACAAAATCAAAACGGGAGAAAAATAATGACCATCGAGCCTGTCTCGGATTCAACATTTGGCAGACTCAAGATAAGTCAAATTCTTGTGATCTGTCAAGACCACCACACGATGCTTGGCTCCTTCAAGCCAATGACGCCACTCCTCGAATGCCCACTTCATGGCCAACAACTCACGATTACCAACATCATAATTACGCTCAGCAGGCGAAAACTTTCTAGAAAAGAAAGCACATGGCTTCATCACCGAGCCATCAGAACTTCTTTGCGACAAAACAGCCCCTGCTCCAATCTCAGAAGCATCAACCTCAACCTGAAACGGGAGCGAAACATCTGGCTGGCACAACACAGGGGCAGAAGAAAAACGACGCTTCAACTCCTGAAAAGCCTCTACAGCTGCAGAAGACCAATTGACCACATCAGCACCCTTCTTGGTCAAATCAGTCAACGGTTTAGCAACAGTAGAAAAATTAGCGATGAAGCGCCGATAAAAATTAGCAAAGCCCAGGAACTTTTGCAGGCTCTTCACAGATGTCGGCTGAGTCCAATCGTAAATGGCCTGGACTTTAACAGGGTCCATCTCGATAGTAGAAGGGGAAAAAATGAACCCCAAAAATGAAACCTTCTGAACTCCAAAGAGACACTTTGACCCCTTCACAAACAAGGAATTCGCACGAAGGACCTGGAACACCATTCTGACCTGCTTCACGAGACTCCCAATCATCCGAAAAGACCAAAATATCATCCAAATACACAATAAGGAATTTATCCAGGTACTCTCGGAAGATGTCATGCATAAAGGACTGAAACACTGATGGAGCATTGGAAAGCCCGAATGGCATAACCAGGTACTCAAAATGGCCCTCGGGCGTTTTAAATGCTGTTTTCCATTCATCGCCTTGTTTAATACGCACAAGATTATAAGCCCCTCGAAGATCTATCTTGGTGAACCAACTAGCCCCTTTAATACGAGCAAACAAATCAGACAGTAACGGCAAAGGATACTGAAATTTGACTGTAATTTTATTAAGAAGGCGGTAATCAATACAAGGTCTCAAAGAACCATCCTTCTTGGCCACAAAAAAGAACCCTGCTCCTAACGGTGATGACGACGGGCGAATATGACCCTTCTCCAAGGATTCCTTTATATAACTCCGCATAGCGGCATGTTCTGGCACAGATAAATTGAACAATCAGCCCTTAGGAAACTTACTACCAGGAATCAAATTAATTGCACAATCGCAATCCCTATGAGGAGGTAGGGCACTGGCTTTGGGCTCATCAAATACATCCCGATAATCCGACAAAAACTCTGGAACTTCAGAAGGAGTGGAAGACGAAATAGACAAAAATGGAACATCACCATGTAACCCCTGGCAACCCCAGCTGGACACAGACATAAATTTCCAGTCCAATACTGGATTATGAACCTGTAGCCATGGCAACCCCAAAACGACCACATCATGCAGATTATGCAACACCAGAAAGCGGATATCCTCCTGATGTGCAGGAGCCATGCACATGGTCAATTGGGTCCAGTGAGGCTTATTCTTGGCCAAAGGCGTAGCATCAATTCCTCTCAATGGAATAGGATACTGCAAGGGCTCCAAGAAAAAACCACAGCGCCTAGCAAAACTCCAAGTCCATCAAATTCAGGGCAGCGCCTGAATCCACAAATGCCATAACAGAATAGGATGACAAAGAGCAAATCAGAGTAACGGACAATAGAAATTTAGACTGTACCGTACCAATGGTGGCAGACCTAGCGAACCGCTTAGTGCGCTTAGGACAATCGGAGATAGCATGAGTGGAATCACCACAGTAAAAACATAGCCCATTCCGACGTCTGTGTTCTTGCCGTTCAGCTCTGGTTAAAGTCCTATCACATTGCATAGGCTCAGGCCCATGCTCAGATAGTACCGCCAAATGGTGCACAGGTTTACGCTCACACAAGTGTCGATCGATCTGGATGGCCAAGGACATAGACTCATTCAGACCAGCAGGCATGGGAAATCCCACCATGACATTCTTAAGGGCTTCAGAGAGACCCTTTCTGAAGATTGCTGCCAGGGCACATTCATTCCACTGAGTGAGCACAGACCACTTTCTAAACTTCTGACAATATATCTCCGCTTCATCCTGACCCTGACACAGAGCCAGCAAGATCTTCTCTGCCTGATCCACTGAATTAGGTTCGTCATAAAGTAATCCTACCGCCAGGAAAAACGCATCAACATCACGCAATGCCGGATCTCCTGGCGCAAGGGAAAATGCCCAGTCTTGAGGGTCACCACGTAACAAAGAAATAATGATCTTTACTTGTTGAACAGGGTCAAATGAGGAGCGAGGTTTCAAGGCAAGAAACAATTTACAATTATTTTTGAAATTCAAGAACTTAGATCTATCACCAAAAAACAAATCAGGAATTGGAATCCTAGGCTCTAACATCGGATTCTGAACCACAAAATCTTGAATGTTTTGTACCCTTGCAGTGAGATTATCCATACAAGAGGACAGACCTTGAATGTCCATGTTTACACGTATGTCCTGAACCACCCAGAGGTAAAGGGGAAAAGAGAGACAAAACACACTGCAAGGAAAAAAAAATGGTCTCAGAACTTCTCTTATCCCTCTATTGAGATGCATTAGTACTTTGGGCCACCTGTACTGTTATGACCTGGTGGTCAGGACAATAATGGACCTGGTGGTTAAGAGCACACGGAATGACCTGATAGTTACTGATAATTAAGGATGAGCTCTGGGACGTGGGAACTCTGCTAACCGCAATCCCTAATCCTATCAAACACACTAGAAATAGCCGTGGATTGCGCCTAACACTCCCTATGCAACTCGGCACAGCCTGAGGAACTAGCTAGCCCTGAAGATAGGAAAATAAAGCCTACCTTGCCTCAGAGAAATTCCCCAAAGGAAAAGGCAGCCCCCCACATATAATGACTGTGAGTAAGATGAAAATACAAACACAGAGATGAAATAGATTTAGCAAAGTGAGGCCTGACTAACTGAACAGACCGAGGATAGGAAAGGTTACTTTGCGGTCAGCACAAAAACCTACAAAAAGACCACGCAGAGGGCGCAAAAAAGACCCTCCGCACCGACTCACGGTGCGGAGGCGCTCCCTCTGCGTCCCAGAGCTTCCAGCAAGCAAGACAACAAAAAATAGCAAGCTGGACAGAAAAATAGCAAACCAAAGAAATACAAGCTGGAACTTAGCTTCTGCAGGGAAGACAGGTCACAAGAACGATCCAGGAGTGAACTAGACCAATACTGGAACATTGACAGGTGGCCAGGAGCAAAGATCTAAGTGGAGTTAAATAGAGCAGCCCACTAACGAATTAACCTCGTCACCTGAGGAAGGAAACTCAGAAACACCCACCAGAGAAAGTCCATGGACAGAACCAGCCGAAGTACCATTCATGACCACAGGAGGGAGCCCGACAACAGAATTCACAACAGAAGGTATACCATCCAGCTGCCATTCATTCACCCCAGTGGACCCCATAGCAGCGTCGGTCACCCTGACCGAACACCACAGGTGGCGTCACGAACCCCTGACAGACTGCAATACTACTTTCATTGGACGCCCCTTAGCAGGGTCGCGGACCGGGTCTAGCCACCGTGACAGCCTCAGAACCGAACCAGAGAGGCCCGGTACCGAAACGCGTGGCCCTGTGCCTGGGGGCGCTCCACCACACATGGAGTACTGTGTACAGTTTTGGGCACCAGTGCTCAGGAAGGACATAATGGAACTAGAGCGAGTACAAAGGAGGGCAACAAAATTAATAAAGGGGATTGGGGAACTGCAATACCCAGAGAGATTAGCAAAATTAGGATTATTTAGTCTAGAAAAAAGACGACTGAGGGGCGATCTATTAACCATGTATAAGTATATAAGGGGACAACACAAATATCTCTCCAAGGATCTGTTTATACCAAGGAAGGTGACGGTCACAAGGGGGGCATTCTCTGCGTCTGGAGGAGTGAAGGATTTTACACCAATATAGAAGAGGGCAGTTTACTGTTAGGGCAGTGAGAGTCTGGAATTCCTCTGAGGAGGTGGTGATGGCGAACTCAGTCGAGGGGTTCAAGAGAGGCCTGGATGTCTTCCTGGAGCGTAATAATATGGTATCTTACAGTTATTAGGTTCTTTAGAAGCACGTAGATCTGGAAATTTATTCTGATGGAATATAGGCTGAACTGGATGGACAAATGTCTTTTTTCGGCCTTACTAACTATGTTACTATGTTACAGAACATCAAGCTACTTGGAGATGGTCTTATAACTTTTACCGTTAAAATGTTTGCCTATAATTTTCTTTCTAATCTCCTGAGACAACTCTTTCCTTTGCTTCCTTGGGTCCATGTTGAGTCTGATACACACCATATCACCAAACAGCACAGTGAGTATCTGTAGCCCTATATATAGGTCCACTCACTTCCAAGATTGTAGATACCTATTTTGTAGACACCTGTGATGCTAGTTAGTGGACACACCTTGATTTAACAGGTCCCTTTTGTCACATTATTTTCAGGGGTGCAATCATTTCTGTCCAGGCCTATTTCATGAGTTTTAATTTTTTTTTAATTCTGTGGAAGCATGGTTGAAAAGCAATGTCTGACTTTCATTTGTTCATTTTCCTAGATCTTTTATTTATCATTACTTTTGTCAGATTCAAGTTATTTCTGTGACCATTGTGGGTGTTTCTCCCATTAAACGAGGGGTACCAACAATTTTGACCACTTGTGTACATATGATTTTTTGATGACTTTTTAGTATATTTGGGGGGGGGGGAAGCTGAACAAAAAACACCCATCAGTTCTGAATTTTCTTTCTTTTTTTTTTCAAACAACATTTACCATTCAGTATAACTAACACTTTAGCTTTATTCTGACGGTCAATATGAAAACATCAATAGCATTTTATTTTAGTTTAACAGATTTTACTACTTTTCCACAAAAAATAATTTAGTTCTTTTTAGTCACTGTATTCTGAGACTCATTTTTCCTTAGGACATGCTCTTTCTGGGTTTCTATTTTTTTCAGTCAAGATTAAGTTTTTACTGGTCCCAATTTTGGGTGCATAAGGCTTTTTGATCGTTTTTTATTCCAGTTTTTGTAGAAGGGATGAATATAAGAAAGCAATTATGGCATTGTGTTAGACTTTTTTTTATAGTTTTCATCATACAGGATAAAAAAAAATGTTACAGTTTCATTACAATGTTGTGATACTCAGTTTATATATTTTTTAGTTTTACTACTTTAGCACAAGAAAATCTGCTGTAGCCAGATGTCTTACAGCCAGACATAGCACAGTAAGGAGGAGGGACATGGCTGACTTTATAAAATGCACAAAAGATTTACTTATATATTTTTCAGTTTTACTTTTATTAAAAAGGAGGTTATGGGATACTAAATACATATTACGTTTATGTGCATTTTTTAGTGCTGCTTTAAAGGGTTTACCAAATTAAGACAAAAGCAGAAACAGTGCTACATCGGTCAATTGATTTTGTCTGGTATCGCGGTTCAGTCCAATCACATAGATAGGAATAGGGTTGAGCGAAACGGGTCGTTCATTTTCAAAAGTCCCCGACTTTTGGCAAAGTCGGGTTTCATGAAACCCGATCCGACCCCTGTGCGGGGTCGGCCATGCGGTACGCGACTTTCGCGCCAAAGTCGCGTTTCAATGACGCGAAAAGCGCCATTTCTCAGCCAATGAAGGTAAACGCAGAGTGTGGGCAGCGTGATGACATAGGTCCTGGTCCCCACCATCTTAGAGAAGGGCATTGCAGTGATTGGCTTGCTGTCTGCGGCGTCACAGGGGCTATAAAGGGGCGTTCCCGCCGACCGCCATGTTACTGCTGCTGATCTGAGCTTAGGGAGAGGTTGCTGCCGCTTCGTCAGAAGCAGGGATAGCGTTAGGCAGGGTCCATTAACCACCAAACCGCTTGTGCTGTAGCGATTTCCACTGCCCAACACCACCTTCGGTGTGCAGGGACAGTGGAAGCTACATTTTTTTTTTTTTTTTCCCCTCAGCGCTGTAGCTCATTGGGCTGCCCTAGAAGGCTCCCTGATAGCTGCATTGCTGTGTGTACACCGCTGTGCAAACCAACTGCTTTTTTCAAAGCACAAATCCTCTTGTTCCTTCCTTTCTGCACAGCTATCTTTTTTGTTTGTCCACACTTTCTATTTAATTTGTGCATCAGTCCACTCCTTATTGCTGCCTGCCATACCTGGCTGAGATTACTGCAGGGAGATAGTAATTGTTGGACACTCCCTGTTTTTTTTTGTTTTTTTTTTGTGGGAGATTAAGATTGACATTTCTGCTAGAGTGCCATCCCTGTGTGTGCCATCTCTCACTCAGTGGGCCATAGAAAGCCTATTTATTTTTTTGCTTGATTTGGGTTCTAAAATCTACCTGAAAAAATCACTACATCAATCAGTGGGAGAAAAATATTGGCCTCAGGGCTTGTGTGCCACTCCTGACTCCTGTGTGCATCATCACTCACTCAGTGGGCCATAGAAAGCCTATTTTTTTTTTTTTTTGCTTTATTTGGGTTCTAAATTCTACCTGAAAAAATCAATAAATCAATCAGTGGGAGATTAATATTGGCCTTTTGGCTTGTGTGCCAGTCCTAAGCGTGCCATCTCTCTCTCTCAGATAGTGGGCCATAGAAAGCCTATTTATAATTTTTTTTATTGGGTTTATAAATTTTCCCTGAAAAAAAATAAAAAGTGGGAGATTAATATTGGCCTCTGGGCTTGTGTGCCAGTCCTGAGCGTGCCATCTCTCTCACAAATAGTGGGCCATAGAAAGCCTATTTATGTTTTTGGTTGATTTGGGTTCTAAATTCTACCTGAAAAAATTAATAAATCAATCAGTGGGAGATAAATATTGGCCTCTGGGCTTGTGTGCCACTCCTGACTCCTGTGTGCGTCATCTCTCACTCAGTGGGCCATAGAAAGCCTATTTTTTCTTTTATTTGCTTTCTAAATTCTCCCTGAAAAAATCATTTTATTTTATTTGGTTTCTAAATTCTTCCTGAAAAAATCATTTTATTCTATTATTTTTTTTTCCTAAAGTCTCCCTGAAAAAAAAAAAAAAAAATCAAATCAGTGGGAGATTAATATTGCCCTTTCTGCTTGTGTGCCAGTCTTGACTCCTGGGTGTGCCATCTCTCTCTCTCTCTCTCTCTCCAATTGTGGGCCATAGAAAGCCTATTATTTTTTTAGCTTGATTTGGGTTCCAAAATCGACCTGAAAAAAATCACTACATCAATCATTGGGAGAACAATATTGGCCTCTGGGCTTGTGTGCCACTCCTGACTCCTGTGTGCGTCATCTCTCACTCCGTGGGCCATAGAAAGCCTTTTTTTGTTTTATTTGTTTTCTAAATTCTCCCTGAAAAAATCATTTTATTTTATTTGGTTTCTAAATTCTTCCTGAAAAAATCATTTTATTCTATTATTTTTTTTTCCTAAAGTCTCCCTGAAAAAAAAAAAAAATCAAATCAGTGGGAGATTAATATTTACATTTGTGCTTCAGTGACAGTCCTGCGTGTGTGGCATCTCTCTCATTTGTTGCCACCAACAACAGAGTGTGTAACATTGTGCCTGATTTTCTTTGTGGTCTCACTCACCTGTAAAGGGGTAGCTAAATCATACTGAAGTTATAGCTCACCGTGTAAGATGTGTGACAGCAACAAATACCATTAGTTTGGTTACGTTTTTAAAACAATGAGGAAGTCTGGTGGAAGAGGTCGTGGCCGGGGGCGTTCATTGTCAGCTGGTAATGAGGGTAGTGGTAGTGGTGGAGCATCAGCTGGTCGTGGGAAAAAAAATATTGCACCTAAGTCTGGAGCTGTGGAGCCAGGTTCGTCGTCTGGCTACACAAGGCCTCGAACGCTCCCTTTTCTGGGAGTAGGAAAACCGCTTTTAAAGCCGGAGCAGCAAGAGCAAGTTTTGGCTTATCTTGCTGACTCAGCCTCTAGCTCTTTTGCCTCCTCTCGTGAAACTGGTAAATGTCAAAGCAGCGCGTCGTTAGTGGATGTTCACGGTCAGGGACAAGTCGCTTCCTTGTCCTCTTCAGCAAAAACAACAACAAGAGAGAAGGATGCAGCAGGCGACACAACGGGTTACTCTATGGAGCTCTTTACACATACGGTCCCTGGCTTAGAAAGTGAAGCAGTTAACAGTCCATGCCCATTACAAGTTGAATCTGACATGGAGTGCACTGATGCACAGCCACAGCCAGACTACTATGCTGGTCCTTTGACTCAGACCACAACATTGCCCTCGCAGGGTGCTGATCAAGAATCAGACCCTGATGAGACTATGTTGCCCCATCACGAACGCTATACCACCGACCGACACGGTGACACAGACGAAGTTGCACACGAGCTACAAGAAGAGGTAATAGATGACCCAGTTCTTGACCCCGATTGGCAGCCATTGGGGGAACAGGGTGCAGGCGGCAGCAGTTCTGAAGCGGAGGAGGAGG
Organism: Ranitomeya imitator; assembly: GCF_032444005.1. NCBI lineage: Eukaryota > Metazoa > Chordata > Amphibia > Anura > Dendrobatidae > Ranitomeya > Ranitomeya imitator. Next base: position 723,955,482 of record NC_091284.1, read on the forward strand.
GGCCGCAGCAGGCATCAACATCGCAACAGGTTCCATCTGCCGGGCCCGTATCTTGCCCAAAACGCGTGGCAAAGCCAAAACCTGTTGGAGGACAGCGTGGCCATCCGGTTAAAGCTCAGTCTGCAATGCCTGAAAAGGTATCCGATGCTAGAAAGAGTGCAGTCTGGCATTTTTTTAAACAACATCCAATTGATCAGCGCAAAGTCATCTGTCAAAAATGTTCAACTACCTTAAGCAGAGGACAGAATCTGAAAAGTCTCAATACAAGTTGCATGCATAGACATTTAACCACCATGCATTTGCAAGCCTGGACTAACTACCAAACGTCCCTTAAGGTTGTAGCACCCTCGGCCAATGAAGCTAGTCAGCAAAGCAACATCCCTTCCGGCAGTGTAGGGCCACCATTTTCCGCACCACCTGCAGTATCTGTGCAGGTTTCTTTGCCAGGCCAAAGCAGTCAGGGTCAGGGAATCACCAGTTTCGTAGTAGGAAACACTGCATCTAGGGCACCGGCGGCAACAATACCATCTCCCACCGTCTCTCAGTCTGCCATGTCCACCGGCACCCCCGCTAGTTCCACGATCTCCAGCTCTCCAGTCCAGCTCACCCTACATGAGACTATGGTTAGAAAAAGGAAGTACTTAGCCTCGCATCCGCGTACACAGGGTTTGAACGCCCACATAGCTAGACTAATCTCGTTAGAGATGATGCCCTACCGGTTAGTTGAAAGCGAAGCTTTCAAAGCCCTGATGGACTACGCTGTACCACGCTACGAGCTACCCAGTCGACACTTTTTTTCCAGAAAAGCCATCCCAGCCCTCCACCAGCATGTTAAAGAGCGCATCGTCCATGCACTCAGGCAATCTGTGAGCACAAAGGTGCACCTGACAACAGATGCATGGACCAGTAGGCATGGCCAGGGACATTACGTGTCCATCACGGCACACTGGGTGAATGTTGTGGATGCAGGGTCCACAGGGGACAGCAAGTTTGGGACAGTTCTGCCTAGCCCACGGTCTAGGAAACAGTTGGCTGTAGCCGTTCGCACCCCCTCCTCCTCCTCTTCGTCCTCCTGCAGAAGCGAGAGCTCGTCCACAAACCGCAGTCGCACAACCACTCCATCCGCAGCTGCCACTGTTGCACACCAGGTCTCCCATTATGGGGCAGCTACTGGCAAACGTCAGCAGGCTGTATTGGCTATGAAGTGTTTGGGCGACAGACACACCGCGGAAGTTCTGTCCGAGTTCTTGCAGAAAGAAACGCAGTCGTGGCTGGGCACTGTAGATCTTGAGGCAGGCAAGGTAGTGAGTGATAACGGAAGGAATTTCATGGCTGCCATCTCCCTTTCCCAACTGAAACACATTCCTTGCCTGGCTCACACCTTAAACCTGGTGGTGCAGTGCTTCCTGAAAAGTTATCCGGGGTTATCCAACCTGCTCCTCAAAGTGCGTGGACTTTGCTCACATATCCGCCGTTCGCCCGTACACTCCAGCCGTATGCAGACCTATCAGCGTTCTTTGAACCTTCCCCAGCATCGCCTAATCATAGACGTTGCAACAAGGTGGAACTCAACACTGCACATGCTTCAGAGACTGTGCGAACAGAGGCGGGCTGTTATGTTTTTGTGGGAGGATACACATACACGGGCAGGCTGCCCCCTGACGAAGCTGACGCGAAACGCGCGTTGGGGCCACTGCGTGGAGCGTCCTAACTGCCAGCATCTGGGTAAGATTTATCTGGGCACTTCTATATGTAGGTATTAATATACCTTTACTAAATAGCTTTCTGAGCCTTTGCGCACGGCTTAGTGTAATTGGCAACAACAATTGTCATGACGTACTTTGAATACTGTATAGTGCCCTGATCCTAGCCCAGCTCTCATTTGCACTAAGCACTTTATGAAAGGATTTTTTGGCATTGGGTATATCCACGCAGTGTCTTTCCATCTCTTTTGCTACCACTACCCCTCTTTTTTGTTTTAGGTTTATATTTATATGTATTGTAGAAATTTGTTGTATCAATATTAGAATTTTGTGGTTGTTAACTAATAAAAATCTGATTATTTATGGACAGTAACTCCGTTTCCTCATGATTATTTCTGTATTGTGGAGTGTCCAGCCTAGAATTGTGGCTCTCTTTGTGAGGCTCCCCCACTAGGGTTGTGAGCATGTTAGAGAAATCTGTGAAATATTTAAATTTGGTCTTTTTCTGTTATACACGGGCAGGCAGTAGGATGGCAGACATGGAGTTGTCAGGTGTGCAGTGGTCGAAGATTCAAGACATGTGTCAAGTCCTTCAGTGTTTTGAGGAATGCACACGGCTGGTTAGTGCAGACAACGCCATAATAAGCATGAGCATCCCCCTAATGCGTCTGCTGATGCAAAGTTTGACGCACATAAAGGATCAGGCGTCTGCAGCTGAGGAAGAGGAAAGCCTTGATGACAGTCAGCCATTGTCTGGCCAGGGCAGTGTACAGGACGAGGTAGCGGGCGAAGAGGAGGAGGAGGACGAGGAGGATGATGGGGATGATTATATTTTTAATGAGGAAGCTTTTCCGGGGCCACTGGAAATTGGTGGCGCGGCAAGGCCGGGTTCTGGTTTTTGGAGGGACACAAGTGACGTGGATTTGCCTGAAACTGCCCCCCAACCAAGCACAACCGCAGATTTGAGAACTGGAACTTTGGCCCACATGGCGGATTATGCCTTACGTATCCTCAAAAGGGACACACGCATAACTAAAATGATGAACGATGACGATTACTGGTTGGCCTGCCTCCTTGATCCTCGCTATAAAGGCAAATTGCAAAATATTATGCCACATGAGAACTTGGAACTAATATTAGCAACCAAACAATCAACTCTTGTTGACCGTTTGCTTCTGGCATTCTGTTATGTTTGCTAATGACAGGTGTTATGAAGGCAATCCAGAAACACAGTGTGCTTAGTGATCAGAGCGCACACAGTGATCTGACAAATACCCAAAAATACAAGAACGAGCTCTGAGACGTGGAAACTCTGTAGACTGCACACCTGATCCTATCCTAAACACAACTAAAAGCGGCTGTGGATTGCGCCTAACAACTACCTAGGCAACTCGGCACAGCCTAAGAAACTAGCTAGCCTGAAGATAGAAAAATAGGCCTGACTTGCCCCAGAGAAATTCCCCAAAGGAAAAGGCAGCCCCCCACATATAATGACTGAGTAAGATGAAAAGACAAAACGTAGGGATGAAATAGATTCAGCAAAGTGGGGCCCGATATTCTAGGACAGAGCGAGGACAGTAAAGCGAACTTTGCAGTCTACAAAAAACCCTAAAGCAAAACCACGCAAAGGGGGCAAAAAAAAACCCACCGTGCCGAACTAACGGCACGGCGGTACACCCTTTGCGTCTCAGAGCTTCCAGCAAAACAAAAGACAAGCTGGACAGGAAAAAAGCAACAAAAAAGCAAAAGGCACTTAGCTATACAGAGCAGCAGGTCACAGGAACAATCAGGAGAAGCTCAGATCCAACACTGAAACATTGACAAGGAGCAAGGATAGCAGCATCAGGCGGAGTTAAGTAATGAAGCAGTTAAAGAGCTCACCAGAACACCTGAGGGAGGAAGCTCAGAAACTGCAGTACCACTTGTGACCACAGGAGTGAATTCAGCCACAGAATTCACAACAGCATTCCCTGCACACAGCGCCCGTGATCGTTCTCACACGAGCTGCAGGGGCCAGCAGACCAGAGGAGTTAGAGGGGCAGAAATCAGAAGTGGCGTTGGCCAGAGGGGTTTTCTGACCAGGTTGTGGAGTGATTTTGCTATGACCGCAGACAGGACAGGTACTGCAGCATCAATTCAAAGTGACAGGAGACAACATTTGTCCAGTATGGTTACAAACTATTTTTCATCCCTTATCGATGCTCTCCCTCAACAGTCATTCCCATTTGATTACTGGGCATCAAAATTAGACACCTGGCCAGAATTGGCAGAATATTGCTTGCCCGGCAGCTAGTGTCCTATCAGAAAGAGTATTCAGTGCTGCAGGTTCAATACTAACAGAAAAAAGGACTCGTCTGGCTACCCAAAATGTAGATGATCTAACCTTCATTAAAATGAACCACAACTGGATTTCGAAATCTTTTGCCCCACCTTGCCCGGCTGACACCTAGCTTTCCTATGAAAAGGTCTTGCCTGTGGACTATTCTGAATGCCTTTTCCAATCTCATAATTTTCTGCACCTGATTGTCCAGCATACGACATGTTTACACCTCACTAAATGGCCAAACTCCCCACACGGGGCCGTGGTATCGACACTTGGTGACAGCACCCGTGAGAGTGCTGTTTGTCTGAAGAGGTGGGTGTGCCCGCTTTTGGTCGACGGCACTGCCACTGGGTCCCTCCTAGTACAATAAAGTGTCTCTGGCGGTGGTGGTGCGCACCCAACGTCAGACACACCGTTGTAATATGAGGGGCCCTGGGTCTGTACCGCCGGCCACAAGACAGTTCCCCCCCCCAGCTCAAACAGTGCTCTACCACTTGCAAAATTATCTCACAGCTCCACCAATGTTTAGTCTATGCGCTGACATCCTTCAATGCCTGCCACTGACAATACCATTGTATTGACATTTTTGTTATGTTAGGCCTTCGAAGCCTGTCTGCGGTCACTCCTTCCACTATGCCTCCACTGACCACACCACTGCTGCCCATGTACCCCTGGAACCAATTTAAAATTGCCTACAGCCAGCCCAATTTTTTTATTTTAGGCCTTCGATGCCTGTCTGCGGTCCGTTCTTTCTACTACTACTACACTGACCAGGCCACTGCTGCCCGTGTACCCCTGGAACCAATTTAAAATTGCCTACAGCCATGTGTTATTATTTTAGGCCTTCGATGCCTGTCTGCGGTCACTCCTTCCACTAGGCCTCCACTGACCACACCACTGCTGCCCGTGTACCCCTGGAACCAATTTAAAATTGCCTACAGCCAGCCCAATTTTTTTATTTTAGGCCTTCGATGCCTGTCTGCGGTCACTCCTTCCACTAGGCCTCCACTGACCACACCACTGCTGCCCGTGTACCCCTGGAACCAATTTAAAATTGCCTACAGCCATGTGTTATTATTTTAGGCCTTCGATGCCTGTCTGCGGTCACTCCTTCCACTAGGCCTCCACTGACCACACCACTGCTGCCCGTGTACCCCTGGAACCAATTTAAAATTGCCTACAGCCAGCCCAATTTTTTTATTTTAGGCCTTCGATGCCTGTCTGCGGTCACTCCTTCCACTAGGCCTCCACTGACCACACCACTGCTGCCCGTGTACCCCTGGAACCAATTTAAAATTGCCTACAGCCAGCCCAATTTTTTTATTTTAGGCCTTCGATGCCTGTCTGCGGTCACTCCTTCCACTAGGCCTCCACTGACCACACCACTGCTGCCCGTGTACCCCTAGAACCTATTTATAATTGCATAGAGCATCCTTTTTTTAATAGTAGGCGTACAAAGTCTGTCTGCGGTTCACTATTGAAATTGTCCTCCACTGCCCAGAGCACTGCAGCTTGTGTACCCCTGTAACTTTTTTCTGCTGCAGTGAGCCACATTTTTGGTTTGAGTCCTACTACCTGTGTCTGTCTGCGCCACTCAATTCAGCTGTGTTCCTTTGAAAAAAGCTGAGCGTCAATAGTCTTGTTTTCAGCCTCTAGGAATTTTAAAACTGCATTGGGGCTACAACTTTGGTAGGGCCTACTAACGGTGTCTGCCTCCCCAAGGTGTTCCCCAGGTTTCCTCTCCATTGCTTCAATCTTCATGCTCTCGTTTAGTAGTTGTTGGAAACTACGCTGCATTAGGCCTACAAATTGGGTATGGGGTGTAGAGAGATGGTGTGTTCCACTCCAAGGTGTTCTCCAGGTTGCCTTTCCTGAGCTTCAATCTTCATGCTCTCGTTTAGTAGTTGTTGGAAACTACGCTGCATTAGGCCTACAAATTGGGTATGGGGTGTAGAGAGATGGTGTGTTCCACTCCAAGGTGTTCTCCAGGTTGCCTTTCCTGAGCTTCAATCTTCATGCTCTCGTTTAGTAGTTGTTGGAAACTACGCTGCATTAGGCCTACAAATTGGGTATGGGGTGTAGAGAGATGGTGTGTTCCACTCCAAGGTGTTCCCCAGGTTTCGTCCACATTGCTTCGGTCTTCCGACTCTCGTTTAGTAGTTGTAGAAAACTACACTGCATTAGGCCTACAAATTGGGTATGGGGTGTAGAGAGATGGTGTGTTCCACTCCAAGGTGTTCTCCAGGTTGCCTTTCCTGAACTTCTATCTTCAGGCTCTCATTAAATTGTAGTTAAAAGGAACAACTGCATTTGGCGTACTAGTTGGTTTGGGGCCTACTATCGGTGTCTGCCACTCCTTGCTGTTCTCCTGGTTTCCTGTCCTGAAATTCCATTTTCAGGCTCTTGTTAAGTAGTTGTTAATGTTAGACTGCATTTGGCCTACTAGTTGGGTTGGGGCCTACTATCGGTGTCTGCCACTCCTTGCTGTTCTCCTCAACTGAACAAAGCTGGGCCGCCTGTTTACTACGGTTGCCAATTTTGAACTGCATGTCGACTACTTACTGATTTGAGCCTACTCTCTGTGTCAGCCTCTCATTCCAGTTGTCCTCCACTGCAATGCCCCCTGGTTAGTCCTGTGTTACCAATTTTGAACTGCATTTAGCCAACTTTATTCTTTGGGCCTATATCTGTGTTTCCTCCTCATCCTGCCCATTGCCCAGCCAGTGATAGATGAGTCTGCTGGTACATTGACCCATAACGCAAAATTCCCCGTGCACGCTACACAGCAAGATTGTGACCCTGCTGAAAGTCAGGTTCCTCTTCCCGCATACCATACCACCTTACACGGGGACAAAGAGGAAGGTGCAGATGAAAGTGCAGGTTCCTTCATCAGGTGGGGGGAGGAATACTAGTTGGCGACGTCACTGGCACAGGGCCTCTCATAGTATGCAAAAGTGTTGCTGCCGGTGGGAGGCGCCCCCGCCGTGCAAACACACCGCTGTACTTTGAGGGGCCCTGTGCCAGTGCCAATGCCAACGAGTGGGCCCCCCCTGCTTGCTCAGGATCACAGCACTTGCAAAGTTGAAATACTTACCTCTCCCTGCTCCACTGCCGTGACGTGGTCCAGATTTACTGGGCCCACTAATTACTTGAACCAGCCCTACCCCCCACAACTTTAGCCAAATGACCCCCAATTTCAAATGCCTTCCAATTATTATAAGGTAAATTACGATTGACAAGCTTCTTTAACAAGAATGGATGTTTTTGCCATTAAAATGGGCAGTGTAGGTGTTTTCCTGGCCTCCACTCACTGCCGACTATGCTCCCCCATTGACTTGCATTGGGTTTCGTGTTTCGGTCAATACCCGACTTTTCGCGATAATCGGCCGATTCCACTCGACTCGACTTCTAAGATAGTCGGGTTTCGCGAAACACGGCTCGACTCTAAAAAGGTCAAGGTCGCTCAACCCTAGATAGGAACAATACCAGACATAGACCATAGATAAGAGTGTAGGAGTTTCTAAAAAAACAATTGCAGGTCTTTTTTGTCTAACTCAAAGTAACCCAATACATACTACGCTGAAACATGAAAATTCTGTTTGTATGATAGTTTCTCTGATTCAGCCATGCTTGTGACAAGTGTTTCCTCATACGGGAAGACCTGCCAATCTTAACCCCTTAGCGACCGCCGATACGCCTTTTAACGGCGGCAGCTAAGGGTACTTAAACCACAGCGCCGTTAATTAACGGCGCTGTGGAAAAAGTGAATAGCGCCCCCCAGAGTCGGATTTTCTCCGGGGTCTCGGTTGCCGGGGGTAGCCGAGACCCCAGAGAACATGATTCGGGGGTTTTTTTTACCGACCCCGCATTTGCGATCGCCGGTAATTAACCGTTTATCGGCGATCGCAAAAAAAAAAACTCAATCTCTTTTTAATTTCTCTGTCCTCCGATGTGATCGCACATCAGAGGACAGAGAAAGGGGGTCCCAGATAGCCCCCCGATACTCACCTATCTCCCCCGATGCTCCTCGTGGCTCCCGGTGGGTGCCGCCATCTTCAAAATGGCGGGCGCATGCGCAGTGCGCCCGCCGGCCGGCCCCGGGACAATCTTTGGGGTCTCGGCTGCCGGGGGTAGCCGAGACCCCAAAGAGCATGATCGGGGTCGATTTTACCAACCCCTGTTTTGCGATCGCCGGTAATTAACTGTTTACCGGCGACCGCAAAAAGAAAAAAAAAAGCAAAGTGTAATTCTCTGTCCTCTGATGTGATCACACATCAAAGGACAGAGAAATAGGGGGATTCGGGGACCCTATCATACTTACCGGTGTCCCTGGGTCCTCCTGCTGCTCCTCCTGGCCGCCGGCATCTTCTGGGCAAAAGAAAATGGCGGGCGCATGCGCAGTGTGCCCGCCATCTGTCTCCATCTGCCGGCCGGCAGGAGAAGAGCAGTTGGGGCTAAAATTAGGGTTAGGGATAGGGCTAGGGTTAGGGTTAGGGCTAGGGTTAGGGTTAGGGCTAGGGCTAAATTTAGGGTTAGGGTTGGGGCTAAATTTAGGGTTAGGGCTAAATTTAGGGTTAGGGTTGGGGCTAAATTTAGGGTTAGGCTTGGCGCTAAGTTTAGGGTTAGGCTTGGCGCTAAATTTAGGGTTAGGCTTCTTTCACACTAACGTCGGTACGGGGCTGTCGCAATGCATCGGCCCGACATTCCTACGCACGTTGTGAAAATTGTGCACAACGTGGGCAGCGGATGTAGTTTTTCAACACATCCGCTGCCCAATCTATGTCCTGGGGAGGAGGGGGCGGAGTTACGGCCACGCATGTGCGGTCAGAAATGGCGGATGCGACGTACAAAAAAACGTTACATTGAACTTTTTTGTGCTGACGGTACGCCAAAACACTGATCCAGTGCACGACGGACGCGACGTGTGGCCATCCGTCACGATCCGATACAAGTCTATGGGCAAAAAACGCATCCTGCGGGCACATTTGCAGGATCCGTTTCTTGTCCAAAACGACGGATTGCGACGGATGCCAAACGACGCAAGTGTGAAAGTAGCCTTAGGGCTAGGGTTAGGGTTGGGGCTAAAGTTAGGGCTAGGGTTGGGGCTAAGGTTAGGGTTAGAGTTGGGATTAGGGTTAGGGTTTGGATTAGGGTTGGTATTAGGGTTAGGGTTGGCATTAGGGTTATGCTTGGGATTAGGGTTAGGTTTGGGATTAGGGTTAAGGTTAGGGTTGTGATTGGGGGTGTATTGGGATTAGGGTTAGGTTTGAGGTTAGGGTTGAGATTAGGATTAGGGGTGTGTTGGATTTAGGGTTTTGATTAGGGTTATGGTTAGGGTTGACATTCGGGTTGTTTTGGGGTAAGGGTTGTGATTATCGTTAGGGTTAGTGATTAGGATTATGGATCAGGTTGGGATTAGGGTTAGGGGTGTGTTGGGGTTAGGGTTGGAGCTAGAATTGGGGGGTTTCCACTGTTTAGGTACATCAGGGGGTCTCCAAACACGACAGCCAATTTTGCGCTCAAAAAGTCAAATGGTGCTCCCTCCCTTCTGAGCTCTGCCGTGCGCCCAAACAGTGGGTTACCCCCACATATGGGGCATCAGCGTACTCGGGATAAATTGGACAACAACTTCTGGGGTCCAATTTCTCCTGTTACCCTTGTGAAAATAAAAACTTGGGGGCTACAAAATCTTTTTTGTGGAAAAAAATAGAATTATTCTTACCGTTAATTCGGTTTCTAGGAACCTTCCACGACGGCATATGGAGGTTGTCTCTTTGCCCTAATGGGGAACAGGAAACACAGAGAGTTTTAAAAGGACCTCCCACCTCCCACCTGCCAGTGACTTACAACTGAAACCATAGCACCGGTTTACCTTCTGAATCCCAGAACTAGTCCAGGAATATGTATCGGGTGGGAAATTAGTGCCGTCGTGGAAGGTTCCTAGAAACCGAATTAACGGTAAGAATAATTCTATTTTCTCTAGTCACCTTCCACGACGGCATATGGAGGAATACCAACTAATTTGGCACTAGGGAGGGACAACGGCCTGCAGAACTTTACGGCCGAAGACTAAGTCCTTATTGGACAATACATCTAATCTGTAATGTTTAGAGAAAGTATGAAGTGAAGACCACGTTGCTGCCCTGCAGATCTGCTCTGGGGATGCACCTGCTCTTTCTGCCCAGGAGACTGACGTAGATCTTGTTGAATGGGCCTTGATCCCTACTGGAGGTATTTTGTTTTGAGCAAGGTAGGCTTCCGTTATAGCCTTTTTGATCCATGTAGCAATGGTACTTTTAGCTACTTTTTTACCCTTATTTTGCCCAGAGGGATGGACAAAGAGGTTATGATCGATTCTGAAAGCACGGGTCTGATCTAAGTATTGCAGCACAATACGTCGGACGTCCAGAGTGTTGAATCTTCTTTCTTCCGAATTTGCAGGATTATGGCAAAAGGTTGGTAGAACAATCTCTTGGGAACGATGAAAATCAGAGACTACCTTCGGAAGAAAAGAAGGATCTAGACGAAGTACTATTGAGTCATCTCTCACTAGAAGATACGGCTCTCTTATAGATAAGGCTTGTAGTTCACCCACTCTTCTAGCCGAAGTTATGGCTACCAAAAACACAGTTTTATAGGCAAGATTTTGAAGAGAGCAGGAGGACAAAGGTTCAAAAGGCGGGCCTGTAAGACCTTGAAGCACCACATTAAGATCCCATGGGGGAACTATTATCTGTTTTCTAGGATTCATCCTAGTTGCTGATGTTAAGAATCTTTTGATCCAGCGATGACCTGCTAGATCCTGATCAAAAAAGGAGCTAAGTGCCGAGACCTGGACTTTGAGAGTACTGGGCCTAAGACCCATTTCTAAGCCTTTTTGTAAAAAATCTAAGATGTTAGGTATATTAGGCTTGAGAGGGTCTGGAAGGTTAGGTAAACAAAAAGACGAAAACTTTTTCCATATTTTGTTGTATATGGCGTTGGTTACTGGCTTTCTCGACTTTTGGAGAGTAGCTATGACGGGGTCCGATAGACCTTTTGCTTTCAACACGTGGGCTTCAGTAACCACGCTGCTAAGTTCCATTTCTGAGGGTCTGCGTGGAGAATAGGACCCTGAGAGAGGAGATTGTTCTTTTGAGGTAATATTACCGGTCCATCCACTTGTAGTTGGATGACCAAGTTGAACCAACTTCTCTTGGGCCAAAAAGGAGCTATCAAGATAGTCGGAGTCCCTTCTGATCGTATCTTCCTTAGAACCTTTGCCAGGATTGGGATTGGCGGAAATGCGTAGGCAAGCTGGAAGTGCCAATCTTGGACTAGGGCATCCAGACCTCTGGGATTGCCTCTTGGGTTCAAGGAAAAGAAGGTTTTGACTTTTGTGTTCTGGTAAGAGGCAAAGAGGTCGACCTCTGGAAGACCCCACTTTTGAAGTAGCATATTGAACGTCTGAAGATCCAGGCTCCATTCGCCAGGATGAATGTCCTGGCGACTCAGGTAATCTGCTTGAATATTTGCAGTCCCTTTTAGGTGAATTGCCGTCAGGGACAGCAAGTGTTTTTCGGCCCAATAAAAAATTCGAGCGGAGATCTTTTTCAGACTGAGGATTTTTGTACTGCCCTGGTGCTTGATATGAGCCACCGTGGTCATATTGTCTGAATAGATCTGGACATGTTGACCAGAAATCTGACGGCTTGCTGCCAACAGGGCCTTCATAGTATTACGGACAGCAGATACTAAATCCTCAATATAATCTGAGGAAAAGAGGTATTTCCTGACCTCAGCTTTAGGTGATACAGGATCTTCCCAGCCCACAGATGAAGTATGGGAGAGGTCTGAATCAGAGTCCGATTCGACCACCTGAATTTTTCTCTTTTTAGCTGGGGAATGTGGTGGCGGAGGTGGAGGAGTAGTAAAAGCTGCTAACGAAGATTGCACCTCCTGTTTTACTAAGGAGCGAATTTCATCCAGCAGAGATGGTTGCTCAGCTTTTATAATCTTGTCAGTACATGGCTGGCAGAGTCTTTTGTCCCAGTTAAGAGGGAATTTAGTAGAACAGACTGGGCACTTCTTTTTAATAGCGGCTTTAGGGGCAGACTTCTCTCCCTGAAATGACAAGGGAGAGGGGAGTGAGGACATTAAACCCCCTATAGGTACTACCTCCCGGATCCTATCCCTGCAAAACACTTACTGTAGCAGGGGTAGCGCTGGGCTCCGCAGATGCAGGGCACAAGGAACCATCCATACTGGGAAAAATAGTCTTACCTCAGTGGTGGTTCAGCAGGGTTTAAGAACGCTGTCCGCACCTGCCTCCAGCAATCAACAGTTCCCCCTCCCCCTCCGGGATCCATGTGAGGGGACGCCATCAGTCCGACACGCCGGCCGGCGAACCCGGAAGAAGCGGCCTCCAGGAGAACGAAGGACCGGAAGTGACGCGCGAGACCGCCGACGTCACATCCGGAACGCCGAGCCGGCAATGGAGGGGGAGAACGCCGAGCAGCTCATGGAGGAGCCCGGCGGGGGATCCCAGGCCTGCTTTGCCCTCGTGGGGGCGCGGGAAGGCCGGGAGGGGGTCCCTGAGGCACCTGCATAGCAGGACGACGGGAGCAGCAGGGGAGGAGGCGGAGCGCGACCATCAGCTCCCCCGGCTATAACAGGCGGAGCCTGCACAAAGGTACCGCAGTCGCCGGCCACAACAGCACCTGGAGACCTCTCCCTGTCCCATGGGGAACAGGAAAGACACTGGCAGGTGGGAGGTGGGAGGTCCTTTTAAACCTCTCTGTGTTTCCTGTTCCCCATTAGGGCAAAGAGTCGTGGAAGGTGACTAGAGAAAAAATATTTTTTATTTTTATGCCTCTGAATTATAAACTTCTGTGAAGCACTTGGGCATTCAAAGTTCTCACCACACATCTATATAAGTTCCTTGGGGGGTCTAGTTTCCAAAACGGGGTCACTTGTGGGGGGTTACTACTGTTTAGGTACATCAGGGGCTCTGCAAACGCAACATAACGCCCACAGGCCATTCTATCTAAGTCTGCATTCCAAAACGGCGCTCCTTCCCTTCCGAGCTCTGCCGTGCGCCCAAACAGTGGTTTACCCCCACATATAGCACATCAGCGTACTCAGGATAAATTGGACAACAACTATTGCAGAGCAAAAAAGGGGAGAAGCCAAACAGTAGAAACCCTCCACAAGTGACCCCATTTTGGAAACAAGACCCCCAAGGAACTTATCTAGATGTGTGGTGAGAACTTTGAATGCCCAAGTGCTTCAAAGAAGTTTAGAATGCAGAGTCGTGAAAATAAAAAATATTTTTTTTTTCCACAAAAAAGATATTGTAGCCCCCAAGTTTTTATTTTCACAAGGGTAACAGGAGAAATTGGACTGCAATAGTTGTTCAAAAGAAGCGAGGATAAAGGTTGACCAGGTCCAGACAGACATTTCGGATCCAACCTCCACACTGCCCATCCAGAACCACAAAGGAAGAGTGAGACAGGCTGAGGCACAGGTGCATAATTAAACAAAGCCTGAGGCAGGGCAGGGCTGCTGTGTGTGTGTGTGTACAGCAGCCTATCAATCACTGAGACACAGAAAGAATGGCGCACATAACCAGGCGCGGCACACGGCAACAGTGGTGGTCAGCCACTTACCAATAACAGAGCAAAAAAGGGGAGAAGCCAGCGCAGCCTAAGGTTAAGACGCAATACATAAAGTGCAAATGCACATATTAATTTCTAACTGTATTTTCAAAATGAGACATTTAGCAAACAATTGATCAATTCTTTGAGCCACCCCGCCTCTTCACGGCAATCTCATATTGGGGCAGTCCTACACTACGTTTTTTATATTCGCTGTGCCATAAAGGCCTCCTAAATGAACTAAAGGCAAGACCACATTAAAAGCATGCTGTACCTGGAGCATTACTGAGTCACCCCCATGGCGCCAGAGTAGGCAAGCGAGGATAAAGGTTGACCAGGTCCAGACAGACATTTCGGATCCAGCCTCCACACTGCCCATCCAGAACCACAAATGAAGAGTGAGACAGGCTGAGACACCATGGGGGTGGCTCAAAGAATTGATCAATTGTTTGCTAAAGGTCTCATTTTGAAAATACAGTTAGAAATTAATATGTGCATTTGCACTTTATGTATTGCGTCTTAACCTTAGGCTGCGCTGGCTTCTCCCTTCTTTTGCTCTGTTATTGGTAAGTGGCTGACCACCACTGTTGCCGTGCGCCGCGCCTGGTTATGTGCGCCATTCTTTCTGTGTCTCTGTGATTGATAGGCTGCTGTACACACACACAGCAGCCCTGCCCTGCCTCAGGCTTTGTTTAGTTATGCACCTGTGCCTCAGCCTGTCTCACTCTTCATCTGTGGTTCTGGATGAGCAGTGTGGAGGTTGGATCTGAAATGTCTGTCTGGACCTGGTCAACCTTTATCCTCGCTTCTTTTGAACAACTATTGCAGTCCAATTTCTCCTGTTACCCTTGTGAAAATAAAAACTTGGGGGCTACAATATCTTTTTTGTGGAAAAAAAAATATTTTTTATTTTCACGACTCTACATTCTAAACTTCTTTGAAGCACTTGGGCATTCAAAGTTCTCACCACACATCTAGATAAGTTCCTTGGGGGTCTTGTTTCCAAAATGGGGTCACTTGTGGAGGGTTTCTACTGTTTAGGCACATCAGGGACTCTCCAAACGCGACATGGCGTCCGATCTCAATTCCAGCCAATTTTACATTGAAAAAGTAAAACGGCACTCCTTCTCTTCCAAGCTCTGCGGTGCGCCCAAACAGTGGTTTACCCCCACATATTGGGTATCAACGTACTCAGGAGAAATTGCACAACAACTTTTGTGGTCTAATTTCTCCTGTTACCCTTGTGAAAATAAAAATTTGGGGGCAAAAAGATCATTTTTGTAGAAAAAAATGCGATTTTTTATTTTCACGGCTCTACGTTATAAACTTCCGTGAAGCACTTGGGGGTTCAAAGTGCTCACCACTAGGGTTGAGCGAAACGGGTCGAACATTTTCAAAAGTCGCCGACTTTTGGCTAAGTCGGGGTTTCATGAAACCCGATCCGACCCCTGTGCGGGGTCGGCCATGCGGTACGCGACTTTCGCGCCAAAGTCGCGTTTCAATGACGCGAAAAGCGCCATTTCTCAGCCAATGAAGGTAAACGCAGAGTGTGGGCAGCGTGATGACATAGGTCCTGGTCCCCACCATCTTAGAGAAGGGCATTGCAGTGATTGGCTTGCTGTCTGCGACGTCACAGGGGCTATAAAGAGGCGTTCCCGCCGACCGCCATCTTACTGCTGCTGATCTGAGCTTAGGGAGAGGTTGCTGCCGCTTTGTCAGAAGCAGGGATAGCGTTAGGCAGGGTCCATTAACCACAAAACCGCTTGTGCTGCAGCGATTTGCACTGTCCAACACCACCCTCGGTGTGCAGGGACAGTGGAAGTTTTTTTTTTTTTTTTTTTCCCCTCAGCGCTGTAGCTCATTGGGCTGCCCTAGAAGGCTCCCTGATAGCTGCATTGCTGTGTGTACGCCGCTGTGCAAACCAACTGCTTTTTTCAAAGCACAAATCCTCTTGTTCCTTCCTTTCTGCACAGCTATCTTTTTTGTTTGTCCACACTTTTTATTTCATTTGTGCATCAGTCCACTCCTTATTGCTGCCTGCCATACCTGGCTGAGATTACTGCAGGCAGGGAGATAGTAATTGTAGGACATTCCCTGTTTTTTTTTTTTTTTTTTTTTTTTGGTGGGAGATTAACCCCTTTCTGCCATCAGACGTACTATTGCGTCCATGGGGGGTGGGCCCTACTTCCCAAGGACGCAATAGTACGTCATATGCGATCGGCAGCGCTCACGGGGGGAGCGGCGCCGATCGCGGCCGGGTGTCAGCTGCCTATCGCAGCTGACATCCGGCACTATGTGCCAGGAGCGGTCACGGACCGCCCCCGGCACATTAACCCCCGGCACACCGCGATCAAAGATGATCGCGATGTGCCGGCGGTACAGGGAAGCACCGCGCAGGGAGGGGGGCTCCCTGCGGGCTTCCCTGAGCCCCCCGCAGCAACGCGATGTGATCGCGTTGCTGCGAGGGTCTTATCTCCCTCCCTCCCTGCTCGAGCCCCGGATCCAAGATGGCCGCGGATCCGGGTCCTGCAGGGAGGGAGGTGGCTTCACAGAGCCTGCTCAGAGCAGGCACTGTGAAGCCTGCACTGCTGCATGTCAGATCAGTGATCTGACAGAGTGCTGTGCAAACTGTCAGATCACTGATCTGTGATGTCCCCCCCTGGGACAAAGTAAAAAAGTAAAAAAAAAATTTTCCAAATGTGTAAAAAAAATTAAAAAAAAATATTCCTAAATAATGAAAAAAAAAAAAAAATATTCCCATAAATACATTTCTTCATCTAAATAAAAAAAAAACAAAACAATAAAAGTACACATATTTAGTATCGCCGCGTCCGTATCGACTCGCCCTATAAAACTGGCACACTAGTTAACCCCTTCAGTAAACACCGTAAGAAAAAAAAAAAAAAAACGAGGCAAAAAACGACGCTTTATTATCATACCGCCGAACAAAAAGTGGAATAACACGTGATCAAAAAGACAGATATAAACAACCATGGTACCGCTGAAAGCGTCATCTTGTCCCGCAAAAAACGAGCCACCATACAGCATCATCAGCAAAAAAATGAAAAAGTTATAGTCCTGAGAATAAAGCGATGCCAAAATAATTATTTTTTCTATAAAATAGTTTTTATCGTATAAAAGCGCCAAAACATAAAAAAATGATATAAATGAGATGTCGCTGTAATCGTACTGACCCGAAGAATAAAACTGCTTTATCAATTTTACCAAACGCGGAACGGTATAAACGCCTCCCCCAAAAGAAATTCATGAATAGCTGGTTTTTGGTCATTCTGTCTCACAAAAATCGGAATAAAAAGCGATCAAAAAATGTCACGTGCCCGAAAATGTTACCAATAAAAACGTCAACTCGTCGCGTAAAAAACAAGACCTCACATGACTGTGTGGACCAAAATATGGAAAAATTATAGCTCTCAAAATGTGGTAACGCAAAAAATATTTTTTGCAATAAAAAGCGTCTTTCAGTGTGTGACGGCTGCCAATCATAAAAATCCGCTAAAAAACCCGCTATAAAAGTAAATCAAACCCCCCTTCATCACCCCCTTAGTTAGGGAAAAATAAAAAAATGTATTTATTTCCATTTTCCCATTAGGGCTAGGGTTAGGGCTAGGGTTAGGGCTAGGGTTAGGGTTAGGGCTAGGGTTAGGGCTAGGGTTAGGGCTAGGGCTAGGGTTAGGGCTAGGGTTAGGGCTAGGGTTAGGGTTAGGGCTAGGGTTAGGGTTAGGGTTAGGGCTAGGGTTAGGGCTAGGGTTAGGGCTAGGGTTAGGGTTAGGGCTAGGGTTAGGGTTAGGGCTAGGGTTAGGGCTAGGGTTAGGGCTAGGGTTAGGGTTAGGGCTAGGGTTAGGGTTAGGGCTAGGGTTAGGGCTAGGGTTAGGGTTAGGGCTAGGGTTAGGGCTAGGGTTAGGGCTAGGGTTAGGGCTAGGGTTAGGGCTAGGGTTAGGGTTGGGGCTAGGGTTAGGGCTAGGGTTAGGGCTAGGGTTAGGGCTACAGTTAGGGTTGGGGCTAAAGTTACAGTTAGGGTTTAGATTACATTTACAGTTGGGAATAGGGTTGGGATTAGGGTTAGGGGTGTGTCAGGGTTAGAGGTGTGGTTAGGGTTACCGTTGGAATTAGGGTTAGGGGAGTGTTTGGATTAGGGTTTCAGTTATAATTGGGGGGTTTCCACTGTTTAGGCACATCAGGGGCTCTCCAAAAGCGACATGGCGTCCGATCTCAATTCCAGCCAATTCTGCGTTGAAAAAGTAAAACAGTGCTTCTTTCCTTCCGAGCTCACCCGTGTGCCCAAACAGGGGTTTACCCCAACATATGGGGTATCAGCGTACTCAGGACAAATAGGACAACAACTGTTGGGGTCCAATTTCTCCTGTTACCCTTGGGAAAATACAAAACTGGGGGCTAAAAAATAATTTTTGTGGGAAAAAAAAGATTTTTTATTTTTACGGCTCTGCGTTATAAACTGTAGTGAAACACTTGGGGTTCAAAGTTCTCACAACACATCTAGATAAGTTCCCGGGGGGGTCTAGTTTCTAATATGGGGTCACTTGTGGGGGGTTTCTACTGTTTAGGTACATTAGGGGCTCTGCAAACGCAATGTGACGCCTGCAGACCATTCCATCTAAGTCTGCATTCAAATGGCACTCCTTCCCTTCCGAGCCCTCCCATGCGCCCAAACAGTGGTTTCCCCCCACATATGGGGTATCAGCGCACTCAGGACAAATTGGACAACACATTTTTGGGTCCAATTTCTCCTGTTACCCTCGGGAAAATACAAAACTGGGGGCTAAAAAATAATTTTTGTGGGAAAAAAATTTTGTTTTATTTTTACGGCTCTCCATTATAAACCTCTGTGAAGCCCTTGGTGGGTCAAAGCGCTCACCACACATCTAGATAAGTTCCTTAGGGGGTCTACTTTCCAAAATGGTGTCACTTGTGAGTGGTTTCTACTATTTAGGTACATTAGGGGCTCTGCAAACGCAACATGGCGTCTCATCTCAATTCCTGTCAATTTTGCATTGAAAAGTCAAACGGCGCTCCTTCCTTTCCGAGCTCTCCCATCCGCCCAAACAGTGGTTTACCCCCACATATGGGGTATCAGCGCACTCAGGACAAATTGTACAACAACTATTGGGGTCCAATTTCTTCTCTTACCCTTGGAAAAATAAAAAATTGGGGGCGAAAAGATAATTTTTGTGAAAAAATATGATTTTTTTATTTTTACGGTTCTGCATTATAAACTTCTGTGAAGCACTGGGTGGGTCAAAGTGCTCACCACACCTCTAGATAAGTTCCTTAGGGGGTCTACTTTCCAAAATGGTGTCACTTGTGGGGGGTTTCAATGTTTAGGCACATCAGTGGCTTTCCAAACGCAACATGGCATCCCATCTCAATTCCTGTCAATTTTGCATTGAAAAGTCAAACGGCGCTCCTTCCCTTCCGAGCTCTCCCATCCGCCCAAACAGTGGTTTACCCCCACATATGGGATATCGGCTTACTCAGGACAAATTGTACAACAACTATTGGGGTCCAATTTCTTCTCTTACCCTTGGAAAAATAAAAAATTGGGGGCGAAAAGATAATTTGTGTGAAAAAATATGATTTTTTATTTTTACGGTTCTACATTATAAACTTCTGTGAAGCACTTGGTGGGTGAAAGAGCTCACCACACCTCTATATAAGTTCCTTAGGGGGTCTACTTTCCAAAATGGTGTCACTTGTGGGGGGTTTCAATGTTTAGGCACATCAGGGGCTCTCCAAACGAAACATGGTGTCCCATCTCAATTCCTGTCAATTTTGCATTGAAAAGTCAAATGGCGCTCCTTCGCTTCCGAGCTGTGCCATGCGCCCAAACAGTGGTTTACCCCCACATGTGGGGTATTGGCGTACTCAGGACAAATTGTACAACAATGATTGCGGTCCATTTTCTCCTGTTACCCTTGGTAAAATAAAACAAATTGGAGCTGAATTAAATTTTTTGTGAAAAAAAGTTAAATGTTCATTTTTATTTAAACATTCAAAAAATTCCTGTGAAGCACCAGAAGGGTTAATAAACTTCTTGAATGTGGTTTTAAGCACCTTGAGGGGTGTAGTTTTTAGAATGGTGTCACACTTGGGTATTTTCTATCATATAGACCCCTCAAAATGACTTCAAATGAGATGTGGTCCCTAAAAAAAAATGGTGTTGTAGAAATGAGAAATTGCTGGTCAACTTTTCACCCTTATAACTCCCTAACAAAAAAAAATTTTGGTTCCAAAATTGTGCTGATGTAAAGTAGACATGTGGGAAATGTTACTTATTAAGTATTTTGTGTGACATATATCTGTGATTTAATTGCATAAAAATTCAAAGTTGGAAAATTGCGAAATTTTCATAATTTTCGCCAAATTTCCGTTTTTTTCACAAATAAACGCAGGTACTATCAAAGAATTTTTACCATTGTCATGAAGTACAATATGTCACGAGAAAACAATGTCAGATTCACTGGGATCCGTTGAAGCGTTCCAGAGTTATAACCTCATAAAGGGACAGTGGTCAGAATTGTAAAAATTGGCCCGGTCATTAACGTGCAAACCACCCTTGGGGGTAAAGGGGTTAAGATTGGCAATTTGGCATTTCTGCTAGAGTGCCATCCCTGTGTGTGCCATCTCTCTCACATAGTGGGCCATAGAAAGCCTTTTCATTTTTCTGTATTTTTTTTTGTGGGGTGTATAAATTCTCCCTGATAAAAATACAGTGGGAGATTAATATTGGCCTTTGGGCTTGTGTGCCAGTCCTGAGTGTGCCATCTCTCTCACAAATAGTGGGCCATAGAAAGCCTATTTTATTTTTTTTTGGGTTTTATAAATTCTCCCTGAAAAAAAGGGAGATTAATATTGGCCTCTGGGCTTGTGTGCCAGTCCTGAGCGTGCCATCTGTGCCAGTCCTGAGCGTGCCATCTCTCTCACAAATAGTGGGCCATAGAAAGCCTATTTTATTTTTTTTTGGGTTTTATAAATTTTCCCTGAAAAAAGGGAGATTAATATTGGCCTCTGGGCTTGTGTGCCAGTTGTGAGCGTGCCATCTGTGCCAGTCCTGAGCGTGCCATCTCTCTCACAAATAGTGGGCCATAGAAAGCCTATTTAAATATTTTTTTGGTTTTATAAATTCTCCCAGAAAAAAAGGGAGATTAATATTGGCCTCTGGGCTTCTGTGCCAGTCCTGAGCGTGCCATCTGTGCCAGTCCTGAGCGTCCCATCTCTCTCACAAATAGTGGGCCATAGAAAGCCTATTTTTTTTTTTGGGGGGGTTTTAGAAATTCTCCCTGGAAAAAAAAAGGGAGATTAATATTGCCCTTTGGGCTTGTGTGCCAGTACTAAGCGTTCCATCTCTCTCTCTCTCTCAGTCAGTGGGCCATAGAACGCCTATTTTTGGTTTTATTTGTTTTCTAAATTCTCCCTGAAAAAATCATTTTATTTTATTTGGTTTCTAAATTCTTCCTGATAAAATCATATTTTTTTTATTATTTTTTTTTCTAAAGTCTCCCTGAAAAAAAAAAAAAAAAAAACAGTGGGAGATTAATATTGGCCTTTCTGCTTGTGTGCCAGTCTTGACTCCTGGGTGTGCCATCTCTCTCTCTCTCTCTCTCTCTCTCCAATTGTGGTCCATAGAAAGCCTATATTTTTTTTCCTTGATTTGGGTTCCAAAATCTACCAGAGAAAATAACTCCATCAATCATTGGTAGAAAAATATTGGCCTCTGGGCTTGTGTGCCACTCCTGATTCCTGTGTGCGTCATCTCTCAGTCAGTGGGCCATAGAACGCCTATTTTTGTTTTTATTTGTTTTATAAATTCTCCCTGAAAAAAATCATTTTATTTTATTTGGTTTCTAAATTCTTCCTGATAAAATCATATTTTTTTTATTATTTTTTTTTCTAAAGTCTCCCTGAAAAAAAAAAAAAAAAAAACAACCCAAAAAACAGTGGGAGATTAATATTGGCCTTTCTGCTTGTGTGCCAGTCTTGACTCCTGGGTGTGCCATCTCTCTCTCTCTCTCTCTCTCTCCAATTGTGGTCCATAGAAAGCCTATATTTTTTTTCCTTGATTTGGGTTCCAAAATCTACCAGAGAAAATAACTCCATCAATCATTGGTAGAAAAATATTGGCCTCTGGGCTTGTGTGCCACTCCTGATTCCTGTGTGCGTCATCTCTCAGTCAGTGGGCCATAGAACGCCTATTTTTGTTTTTATTTGTTTTATAAAGTCTCCCTGAAAAAAATCATTTTATTTTATTTGGTTTCTAAATTCTTCCTGATAAAATCATATTTTTTTTATTATTTTTTTTTCTAAAGTCTCCCTGAAAAAAAAAAAAAAAAACAACCAAAAAAAAACAGTGGGAGATTAATATTGGCCTTTCTGCTTGTGTGCCAGTCTTGACTCCTGGGTGTGCCATCTCTCTCTCTCTCTCTCTCTCTCTCTCTCTCCAATTGTGGTCCATAGAAAGCCTATATTTTTTTTCCTTGATTTGGGTTCCAAAATCTACCAGAGAAAATAACTCCATCAATCATTGGTAGAAAAATATTGGCCTCTGGGCTTGTGTGCCACTCCTGATTCCTGTGTGCGTCATCTCTCACTCAGTGGCCCATAGAAAGCATATAGTTTGTTACATTTGTTTTCTAAATTCTCCCTGCAAAAATCTATTTTTTTTTTTGGGGGGGGTTTCTAAAGTGTTCCTGAAAAAAATAAAAATAAAAAAAAAATAATAGTGTGACATTAATATTAACATTTGTGCTTCAGTGACAGTCCTGCGTGTGGGGCATCTCTCTAATTTGCAGCCACCAAAAAAAGAGTGTGTAACATTGGGCCTGATTTTCGCTGTGGTCTCACCAACCTGTAAAGGGGTAGCTAAATCATACTGAAGTTATAGCTCACCGTGTAAGTTGTGTGACTGCAACAAATAACGTTAGTTTGGTTACGTTTTTAAAACAATGAGGAAGTCTAGTGGAAGAGGTCGTGGCCGGGGGCGTTCATTGTCAGCTGGTAATGAGGGTAGTGGTAGTGGTGGAGCATCAGGTGGTCGTGGGGAAAAAAATATTGCACCTAAGTCTGGAGCTGTGGAGCCAGGTTCGTCGTCCGGCTACACAAGGCCTCGAACGCTCCCTTTTCTGGGATTAGGAAAACCGCTTTTAAAGCCGGAGCAGCAAGAGCAAGTTTTGGCTTATCTTGCTGACTCAGCCTCTAGCTCTTTTGCCTCCTCTCGTGAAACTGGTAAAAGTAAAAGCAGCGCGTCGTTAGTGGATGTTCACGGTCAGGGACAAGTCACTTCCTTGTCCTCTTCAGCAAAAACAACAACAGAGAAGAATGCAGCAGGCGACACAACGGGTTACTCCATGGAGCTCTTTACACATACCGTCCCTGGCTTAGAAAGTGAAGCAGTTAACAGTCCATGCCCATTACAAATTGAATCTGACATGGAGTGCACTGACGCACAGCCACAGCCAGACTACTATGCTGGTCCTTTGACTCAGACCACAACATTGCCCTCGCAGGGTGCTGATCAAGAATCAGACCCTGATGAGACTATGTTGCCCCATCACGAACGCTATACCACCGAACGACACGGTGACACAGACGAAGTTGCGCAGGAGGTACAAGAAGAGTTATTAGATGACCCAGTTCTTGACCCCGATTGGCAGCCATTGGGGGAACAGGGTGCAGGCGGCAGCAGTTCTGAAGCAGAGGAGGAGGAGGGGCCGCAGCAGGCATCAACATCGCCACAGGTTCCATCTGCCGGGCCCGTATCTTGCCCAAAACGCGTGGCAAAGCCAAAACCTGGTGGAGGACAGCGTGGCCATCCGGTTAAAGCTCAGTCTGCAATGCCTGAAAAGGTATCCGATGCTAGAAAGAGTGCAGTCTGGCATTTTTTTAAACAACATCCAATTGATCAGCGCAAAGTCATCTGTCAAAAATGTTCTACTTCCTTAAGCAGAGGTCAGAATCTGAAAAGTCTCAATACTAGTTGCATGCATAGACATTTAACCACCATGCATTTGAAAGCTTGGACTAACTACCAAACGTCCCTTAAGGTTGTTGCACCCTCGGCCAATGAAGCTAGTCATCAACGCAACATCCCTTCCAGCAGTGTAGGACCACCATTTAGCGCACCACCTGCTGTATCTGTGCAGGTATCTTTGCCAGGCCAAAGCAGTCAGGGTCAGGGAATCACCAGTTTCGTAGTAGGAAACACTGCATCTAGGGCACCGGCGGCAACAATACCATCTCCCACCGTCTCTCAGTCTGCCATGTCCACCGGCACCCCCGCTAGTTCCACGATCTCCATCTCTCCAGTCCAGCTCACCCTACATGAGACTATGGTTAGAAAAAGGAAATACTTAGCCTCGCATCCGCGTACACAGGGTTTGAACGCCCACATAGCTAGACTAATCTCGTTAGAGATGATGCCCTACCGGTTAGTTGAAAGCGAAGCTTTCAAAGACCTGATGGACTACGCTGTACCACGCTACGAGCTACCCAGTCGACACTTTTTTTCCAGAAAAGCCATCCCAGCCCTCCACCAGCATGTTAAAGAGCGCATCGTCCATGCACTCAGGCAATCTGTGAGCACAAAGGTGCACCTGACAACAGATGCATGGACCAGTAGGCATGGCCAGGGACGTTACGTGTCCATCACGGCACACTGGGTAAATGTGGTGGATTCAGGGTCCACAGGGGACAGCAAGTTTGGGACAGTTCTGCCTAGCCCACGGTCTAGTAAACAGTTGTCTGTAGCCGTTCGCACCCCCTCCTCCTCCTCCTCCTCCTCGTCCTCCTGCAGAAGCAAGAGCTCGTCCACAGACCGCAGTCGCACAAACACTCCATCCGCACCTGCCACAGTTGCACACCAGGTCTCCCATTATGGGGCAGCTACTGGCATACGTCAGCAGGCTGTATTGGCTATGAAGTGTTTGGGCGACAATAGACACACCGCGGAAGTTCTGTCCGAGTTCTTGCAGCAAGAAACGCAGTCGTGGCTGGGCACTGTAGATCTTGAGGCAGGCAAGGTAGTGAGTGATAACGGAAGGAATTTCATGGCTGCCATCTCCCTTTCCCAACTGAAACACATTCCTTGCCTGGCTCACACCTTAAACCTGGTGGTGCAGTGCTTCCTGAAAAGTTATCCGGGGTTATCCGACCTGCTCCTCAAAGTGCGTGGACTTTGCGCACATATCCGCCGTTCGCCTGTACACTCCAGCCGTATGCAGACCTATCAGCGTTCTTTGAACCTTCCCCAGCATCGCCTAATCATAGACGTTGCAACAAGGTGGAACTCAACACTGCACATGCTTCAGAGACTGTGCGAACAGAGGCGGGCTGTTATGTTTTTGTGGGAGGATACACATACACGGGCAGGCAGTAGGATGGCAGACATGGAGTTGTCAGGTGTGCAGTGGTCGAAGATTCAAGACATGTGTCAAGTCCTTCAGTGTTTTGAGGAATGCACACGGCTGGTTAGTGCAGACAACGCCATAATAAGCATGAGCATCCCCCTAATGCGTCTGCTGATGCAAAGTTTGACGCACATAAAGGATCAGGCGTCTGCAGCTGAGGAAGAGGAAAGCCTTGATGACAGTCAGCGATTGTCTGGTCAGGGCAGTGTACATGACGAGGTACCGGGCGAAGAGGAGGTGGAGGATGAGGAGGATGATGGGGATGAGTATATTTTTAATGAGGAAGCTTTCCCGGGGGCACGGGAAATTGGTGGCGTGGCAAGGCCGGGTTCTGGTTTTTTGAGGGACACAAGTGACGTAGATTTGCCTGCAACTGCCCCTCAACCAAGCACAACCGCAGATTTGACAACGGGAACTTTGGCCCACATGGCGGATTATGCCTTGCGTATCCTCAAAAGGGACACACGCATTACAAAAATGATGAACGATGACGATTACTGGTTGGCCTGCCTCCTTGATCCTCGCTATAAAGGCAAATTGCAAAATATTATGCCACATGAGAACTTGGAACTAATATTAGCAACAAAACAATCAACTCTTGTTGACCGTTTGCTTCTGGCATTCCCTGCACACAGCGCCCGTGATCGTTCTCACACGAGCTCCAGGGGCCAGCAGACCAGAGGTGTTAGAGGGGCAGAAATCAGAAGTGGCGTTGGCCAGAGGGGTTTTCTGACCAGGTTGTGGAGTGATTTTTCTATGACCGCAGACAGGACAGGTACTGCAGCATCAATTCAAAGTGACAGGAGACAACATTTGTCCAGTATGGTTACAAACTATTTTTCATCCCTTATCGACGTTCTCCCTTAACCGTCATTCCCATTTGATTACTGGGCATCCAAATTAGACACCTGGCCAGAATTGGCAGAATATGCATTGCAGGAGCTTGCTTGCCCGGCAGCTAGTGTCCTATCAGAAAGAGTATTCAGTGCTGCAGGTTCAATACTAACTGAAAAAAGGACTCGTCTGGCTACCCAAAATGTAGATGATCTAACCTTCATTAAAATGAACCACAACTGGATTTCAAAATCTTTTGCCCCACCCTGCCCGGCTGACACCTAGCTTTCCTATGAAAAGGTCTTGCCTGTGGACTATTCTGAATGACTTTTCCAATCTCGTAATTTTCTTCACCTGATTGTCCAGCATACGACATGTTTCCACCTCACGAAATGGCCAAACTCCCCACACGGGGCCGTGCTATCGCCACTTTGCGCTTGGACCCTTGAGAGTGCTGTTTGTCTGAAGAGGTGGGTGTGGCCGCTTTTGGTCGACGGCACTGCCACTGGGTCCCTCATAGTACAATAAAGTGTCTCTGGCGGTGGTGGTGCGCACCCAACGTCAGACACACCGTTGTAATATGAGGGGCCCTGTGCCTGTACCGCCGGCCACAAGACAGTTCCCCCCCCCAGCTCAAACAGTGCTCTACCACTAGCAAAATTATCTCTCACAGCTTCACCAATGTGTAGTCTAGGCGCTGACATCCTTCAATGCCTGGCACTGACAATACCATTGTTTTGACATTTTTGTTATGTTAGGCCTTCGAAGCCTGTCTGCGGTCCCTTCTTTCTACAACTACTACACTGACCAGGCCACTGCTGGCCGTGTTACCCTGGAACCAATTTAAAAGTGCCTACAGTCAGCCCAATTTTGTTATGTTAGGCCTTCGAAGACTGTCTGCCGTCACTCCTTCCACTAGACTTCCACTGACCATACACTGCTGCCCATGTACCCCTGGAACCAATTTAAAGTGCCTACAGCCAGCCCAATTTTGTTATGTTAGGCCTTGGAAGCCTGTCTGCGGTCACTCCTTCCACTAGACTTCCACTGACCAGACCACTGCTGCCCGTGTACCCCTGGAACCAATTTAAAAGTGCCTACAGCCAGCCCAAGTTTGTTATGTTAGGCCTTGGAAGCCTGTCTGCGGTCACTCCTTCCACTAGACTTCCACTGACCATACACTGCTGCCCATGTACCCCTGGAACAAATTTAAAAGTGCCTACAGCCAGCCCAAGTTTGTTATGTTAGGCCTTCGAAGCCTGTCTGCGTCCCGTTCTTTCAACTACAACTACACTGACCAGGCCACTGATGGCCGTGTTCCCTTGGAACCAATTTTAACTTGCCTACAGCCAGCCCTATGTTATTATGTTAGGCCTTCGAAGCCTGTCTGCGTCCCGTTCTTTCAACTACAACTACACTGACCAGGCCACTGATGGCCGTGTTCCCCTGGAACCAATTTTAACTTGCCTACAGCCAGCCCAATGTTAGGCCTTTGATGCCTGTCTGCCGTCAATCCTTCCACTAGGCCTCCACTGACCTGTCTATTGCTGCCCGTGTACCCCTTGAACCAACATCATTAAATATAAAAAAAATTAATTTGATTAAAAAAAATAAGATCGTGTTGAGATCTCAAATGCAGACATTTTAACAATCAAAACAAACACACAACAAATATCTGGAACTGTACTACAAAGGTCCAACAGCTACAATTTCTTTCTCCTGCAAGAAGTTAACTGAAAGTTTTTTGGAGTTGTTAACACAGATATGGCATCCACCGAGTGTTGTCCTGTCGCGTCTCCTTTAAATTATTTCCAATAAGATGTTAAACTATTAATTTAATAAAATCAATAATTAAAAAAAAAATTGAGTAAGTCAAAAGCACATTGCAAATAAACATTAATTACAAATCAAGAAGCATGGCGCGTCCGAGGGTGAGTAGATACCGAATAAGAATATAATCACCCTCGGACGCGCAATGCTTATTTACAACAGCCTTCCTTCCTAAGAATCAGCCCTTCCGTGGTGTAGAGAGAGGTTGTGTTACACTCCAAGGTGTTCCCCAGGTTGCCTTTCCTGAGCTTCGATCTTCCGGCTCTCGTTTAGTAGCTGTTGGAAACTACGCTGCATTAGGCCTACTAATTGTGTATGGGGTGTAGAGACAGGTTGTGTTGCACTCCAAGGTTTTCACCAGGTTGCCTTTCCTGAGCTTCGATCTTCATGCTCTCGTTTAGTAGGTGTCGGAAAGTAGGCTGCATTAGGCCTAAAAAATGGGGAATGGGGTGGAGAGAGATGGTGTGTTACACTCCAAGGTGTTCCCCAGGTTTCCTTGCCATTGCTTCGGTCTTCCGACTCTCGTTTAGTATTGTAGAAAAGTACACTGCATTAGGCCTAAAAAATGGGTATGGGGTGGAGAGAGATGGTGTGTTACACTCCAAGGTGTTCCCCAGGTTGCCTTTCCTGAGCTTCGATCTTCATGCTCTCGTTTAGTAGGTGTCGGAAAGTAGGCTGCATTAGGCCTACAAATTGGGTATGGGGTGGAGAGAGATGGTGTGTTACACTCCAAGGTGTTCCCCAGGTTTCCTTGCCATTGCTTCGGTCTTCCGACTCTCGTTTAGTAGTTGTAGAAAAGTACACAGCATTAGGCCTACAAAATGGGTATGGGGTGGAGAGAGATGGTGTGTTACACTCCAAGGTGTTCCCCAGGTTGCCTTTCCTGAGCTTCTATCTTCAGGCTCTCATTAAATTGTGGTTAAATGGAACAACTGCATTTGGCGTACTAGTTGGTTTGGGGCCTACTATCGGTGTCTGCCACTCCTTGCTGTTCTCCTGGTTTCCTGTCCTGAAATACCATTTTCAGCCTCTCGTTAAGTAGTTGTTAATGTTAGACTGCATTTGGCCTACTAGTTGGGTTGGGGCCTACTATCGGTGTCTGCCACTCCTTGCTGTTCTCCTCCACTGAACAAAGCTGTGCCGCCTGTTTACTACGGTTGCCAATTTTGAACTGCATTTCGACTACTTACTGATTTGGCCCTACTCTCTGTGTCAGCCTCTCATTCCAGTTGTCCTCCACTGCAATGCCCCCTGGTTATTCCTGTGTTACCAATTTTGAACTGCATTTAGCCCACTTTCTTCTTTGGGCCTATATCTGTGTTTCCACTTCATCGTGCCCATTGCCCAGCCAGTGATAGATGAGTCTGCTGGTACATTGACCCATAACGCAACATTCCCCGTGCACGCTACACAACAACATTGTGACCCTGCTGAAAGTCAGGTTGCTCTTCCCGCATACCATACCACCTTACACGGGGACAAAGAGGAAGGTGCAGATGAAAGTGTAGGTTCCTTCATCAGGTGGGGGGAGGAATACTAGTTGGCGACGTCACTGGCACAGGGCCTCTCATAGTACGCAAAAGTGTTGCTGCCGGTGGGAGGCGCCCCCGCCGTGCAAACACACCGCTGTACTTTGAGGGGCCCTGTGCCAGTGCCAATGCCAACGAGTGGGCCCCCCCTGCTTGCTCAGGTTCACAGCACTTGCAAAGTTGAAATACTTACCTCTCCCTGCTCCACTGCCGTGACGTGGTCCAGATTTCCTGGGCCCACTAATTACTTGAACCAGCCCTACCCCCCACAACTTTAGCCAAATGACCCCCAATTTCAAATGCCTTCCAATTATTATAAGGTAAATTACGCTTGACAAGCTTCATTAAGAAGAATGGATGGTTTTGACATTAAAATGGGCACTCTAGGTGTTTTCCTGGCCCCCACTCACTGCCGACTATGCTGCCCCATTGACTTGCATTGGGTTTCGTGTTTCGGTCGATCCCGACTTTACGTCATAATCGGCCGATTTCACTCGACCCGACTTTGGACATAGTCGGGTTTCGCAAAACCCGGCTCGACTCTAAAAAGGTCAAGGTCGCTCAACTCTACTCACCACACATCTAGATAAGTTCCTTAAGGGGTCTAGTTTCCAAAATTGTGTCACTTGTGGGGGGTTTCCACTGTTTAGGTACATCAGGGGCTCTCCAAACGCGACATGGAGTCCAATCTCAATTCCAGCCAATTCTGCATTGAAAAAGTCAAACGGCGCTCCTTCACTTCCAAGTTCTGCGGTGCGCCTAAAAAGTGGTTTACCCCCACATATGGGGTATTGGCGTATTCTGAAGAAATTGCATAACAAAATTTATGGTTACATTTCTGTTTTTACATATGTAAAAATAAAAAAAATGGTTCTGAATTAAGATGTTTGCAAAAAAAAGTTAAATGTTCATTTTTTCCTTCCACATTGTTTCAGTTCCTGTGAAGCACGTAAAGGGTTAATAAACTTCTTGAATGTGGTTTTGAGAACCTTGAGGGGTGCAGTTTTTAGAATGGTGTCACACTTTGTTATTTTCTATCATATAGACCTTTCAAAATGACTTCAAATGTGATGTGGTCCCTAAAAAAAAAAATGGTGTTGTAAAAATGAGAAATTGCTGGTCAACTTTTAACCCTTATAACTCCCTAACAAAAAAAAAATGTTGTTTCCAAAATTGTGCTGATGTA
The DNA here is from genome assembly GCF_032444005.1 of Ranitomeya imitator. Classification (NCBI taxonomy): domain Eukaryota; kingdom Metazoa; phylum Chordata; class Amphibia; order Anura; family Dendrobatidae; genus Ranitomeya; species Ranitomeya imitator. Next base: position 723,985,960 of record NC_091284.1, read on the forward strand.
AAGTAGACATGTGGGAAATGTTATTTATTAACTATTTTTCATGACATATCTCTCTGATTTAAGGGCATAAAAATACAAAGTTTGAAAATTGCAAAATTTTAAAAATTTTCGCCATATTTCCGTTTTTTTCATTAATAATCGCAAGTAATATCGAAGAAATGTTACCACTAACATGAAGTACAATATGTCACGAAAAAACAATCTCAGAATCAGTGGGATCCGTTGAAGCGTTCCAGAGTTATAACCTCATAAAGTGACAGTGGTCAGAATTGTAAAAATTGGCTCGGTCATTAAGTACCAAATTGGCTCTGTCACTAAGGGGTTAAACTAACAAGAGAATAGTGTTAACATTGAGCTTATATATTTACTCTGCACGCCACCTTATAGAGATCAACTCTTCTAAAATTATGATTCATAACTAGCCCATGCCAAGCGTCCCAATATCTAGTTAGCATTGATTTAGACTAGCATATACATTACAATAAACATGAAACCCCAGCACAGCCATTCTGTGTGGAAATGTACATAAAATACACCATTCTGTTACTCGCTATGTTATCCATGCCTATGATACAGTTCTACCACTTACCTAATTCTAGGGCAAGTGGTAGTCTTCATGATTATCTGGTATTTCTTTATGTCTTGTCCTGATATCCCCTAGGAATCATTGATCTTCCAAAGACTTATCCATAGACTATTGTTTAAACCACAAAACTCAAGAAATGTTTAGAAAGGCAACAAATCCCCATATGAGAGTGGGCTATTTGCTTTTTGGCGAATGCTTATATCCTTCTGTAAGAGATAGCCCTAAAATATTAGTAATAGTGAAGAAGAATGCCCTTCTTTGGCACTTAGACCATAAGCTGTGTATATTCTCATATAGCATGGCCTGGGTGCTGGCTAGAGAAGGGATCATTAGCTGTATGATTGCATTTGTGTCAAAAGAAAAAAAGGGTTTTGGTACTATGTTAGCCATTTGAAAAAATAATGCTCTCAGTGTTAAAAACAAGATACCGTAATCTTGTAGTTATACATTGCAATGGCTAACAAACAATAAAATAAATGATTTTACAAAGCAGGCTTTTGGGACTTCTTAGGTTTGTTTGTTTGTTTATTCAAAGGTTCATTTATTATACCATGCCCCTCTTTTTTGTTTTTCTCTTTTTTTGCTGTTTGTGCATATATTTGTGTTTCTTCAGAAACTATGTTATACCATGCCTGTGAAAGGGACCTAAGGAGTCCTGAAAGCTTGATTTGTAACATCATTTATTTTACTTTTGTTAGCCATTAAAAGGTATCATAACTACAAAATTGTCTTGTTTTTCACACCGAGAGCATTATTATTGCATTTGTGGAAATCCTTAGACATAATCCAAGTGGTGGACATAGAGGAGAACGGGCTTGATAGCAAAGATCAAATCTTTTCCACTAAGAAGATGAACCATTGTTTGCCCTTCCATTACTTTTCCGTGGCCATTAGTCGAATTCCCTATCCCATTTTTTAAGCTAATGCGGTTCTTCTGATAACCACCCCAGACTGCAGTGAATATGATAGTTAAACAAGATAATAATACATGATCCTTTTATCCATTTTCTTTAGATTCTGGTAGGTGTAACATTTGCATACTTTGCCACTCTTATAGTTACTTGCAGGTTCGTCCAGATGGCAAGTAGTTGGATTTTCACAAGGGGACAGTGAAAATGGGATTGGATGGGTTTCCGGGATTTAACATGGGTTCAAATTTTTTTTTTTATGACGCAGTTGGGAAATAGGAGCCTCCTCACTTATTGGAAGTGCATACCAGGGGCAACCATATTGGTGCCTTTCCTATGCATATTTTGATACAGAACATGAAGAGGGATTTGTTGTGCATTTAGGGTTCTTACCCTGGGACCTTAGCTATTTGATCCTAAATCATACAATACCTGAGGTGGTGAAATGCAGTTTTGGTACCGACTCTTAACAATGCCAGGATAAAAATAAACAAATCAATGGCCAATTTTATGAGGCTGAATTGTGGGCTGGTGGAGCACCTGCTTCTAGAAAAAAAGATGGGTTGTATCTCAGAAGAGACGGGTTCACGTTACAGATGTGGGGGTTGATGTTTTGGCCTTTGTGAGGTGTTGGATTTCGGTTTGGAGGAGTATACAGACTTAGGCCGGCTTCACACTCAGCGTATGAAAATACGGTCCGTATATTACGGCCGTAATACGCTGAAATGTCCCGAAAATAGTGGTCCGTAGCTCCTCCGTAGGCAGGGTGTGTCAGCGTTTTTTGCGCATGGCATCCTCCGTATGTAATCCGTATGGCATCCGTACTGCGTGGTTTTCTCGCAGGCTTGCAAAACCAACATACCGCTATAGAAATGATCCATGTGTCCCAAAAAGAAAAAAAAAATATATATATATATATATATATATATATATATATATATATATATATATATATATATATATATATATATATATATACACAGTGGGGCAAAAAAGTATTTAGTCAGTCAGCAATAGTGCAAGTTCCACCACTTATAAAGATGAGAGGCGTCTGTAATTTACATCGTAGATAGACCTCAACTATGGGAGACAAACTGAGTAAAAAAAATCCAGAAAATCACATTGTCTGTTTTTTTAGCATTTTTTTTGCATGTTATGGTGGAAAATAAGTATTTGGTCAGAAACAAACAATCAAGATTTCTGGCTCTCACAGACCTGTAACTTCTTCTTTAAGAGTCTCCTCTTTCCTCCTCTCATTACCTGTAGTAATGGGACCTGTTTAAACTTGTTATCAGTATAAAAAGACACCTGTGCATACCCTCAAACAGTCTGACTCCAAACTCCACTATGGTGAAGACCAAAGAGCTGTCAAAGGACACCAGAAACAAAATTGTAGCCCTGCACCAGGCTGGGAAGACTGAATCTGCAATAGCCAACCAGCTTGGAGTGAAGAAATCAACAGTGGGAGCAATAATTAGAAAATGGAAGACATACAAGACCACTGATAATCTCCCTTGATCTGGGGCTCCACGCAAAATCCCACCCCGTGGGGTCAGAATGATCACAAGAACGGTGAGCAAAAATCCCAGAACCACGCGGGGGGACCTAGTGAATGAACTGCAGAGAGCTGGGACCAATGTAACAAGGCCTACCATAAGTAACACACTACGCCACCATGGACTCAGATCCTGCAGTGCCAGACGTGTCCCACTGCTTAAGCCAGTACATGTCCGGGCCCATCTGAAGTTTGCTAGAGAGCATTTGGATGATCCAGAGGAGTTTTGGGAGAATGTCCTATGGTCTGATGAAACCAAACTGGAACTGTTTGGTAGAAACACAACTTGTCGTGTTTGGAGGAAAAAGAATACTGAGTTGCATCCATCAAACACCATACCTACTGTAAAGCATGGTGGTGGAAACATCATGCTTTGGGGCTGTTTCTCTGCAAAGGGGCCAGGACGACTGATCCGGGTACATGAAAGAATGAATGGGGCCATGTATCGTGAGATTTTGAGTGCAAACCTCCTTCCATCAGCAAGGGCATTGAAGATGAAACGTGGCTGGGTCTTTCAACATGACAATGATCCAAAGCACACCACCAGGGCAACGAAGGAGTGGCTTCGTAAGAAGCATTTCAAGGTCCTGGAGTGGCCTAGCCAGTCTCCAGATCTCAACCCTATAGAAAACCTTTGGAGGGAGTTGAAAGTCCGTGTTGCCAAGCGAAAAGCCAAAAACATCACTGCTCTAGAGGAGATCTGAATGGAGGAATGGGCCAACATACCAACAACAGTGTGTGGCAACCTTGTGAAGACTTACAGAAAACGTTTGACCTCTGTCATTGCCAACAAAGGATATATTACAAAGTATTGAGATGAAATTTTGTTTCTGACCAAATACTTATTTTCCACCATAATATGCAAATAAAATGTTAAAAAAACAGACAATGTGATTTTCTGTATTTTTTTTTCTCAGTTTGTCTCCCATAGTTGAGGTCTACCTATGATGTAAATTACAGACGCCTCTCATCTTTTTAAGTGGTGGAACTTGCACTATTGCTGACTGACTAAATACTTTTTTGCCCCACTGTGTGTATATATATATATATATATATATATATATATCATTAGACACATATATGTATATATATTAATATTTATTCCAGCGCTATACAGCTTGAAAGCCGGTAATTCAATTACCGGCTTTTTCTTTCTCCTTCTTAAAACCCGACATGATTTGAGACATGGTTTACATACAGTAAACCATGTCTTCTCTCCATTTTTTTTGCAGATTCCACACTACTAATGTCAGTAGTGTGTATCTGCAAAATTTGGCCGTTCTAGCTCTTAAAATAAAGGGTTAAATGGCGGAAAAAATTGGCGTGGGCTCCCGCGCAATTTTCTCCGCCAGAGTAGTAAAGCCAGTGACTGAGGGCAGATATTAATAGCCTGGAGAGGGTCCATGGTTATTGGCCCCCCCCTGGCTAAAAATATCTGCCCCCAGCCACCCCAGAAAAGGCACATCTGGAAGATGCGCCTATTCTGGCACTTGGCCACTCTCTTCCCATTCCCGTGTAGCGGTGGGATATGGGGTAATGAAGGGTTAATGCCACCTTGCTATTGTAAGGTGACATTAAGCCTAATTAATAATGGAGAGGCGTCAATTATGACACCTATCCATTATTAATCCAATTGAATGAAAGGGTTAAATAAAACACAAACACATTATTTAAAATTATTTTAATGAAATAAAAACAATGGTTGTTGGAGTATTTTATTCTACGCCCAATCCAATCACTGAAGACCCTCGTTCTGTGAAAGAAAAAACATAATAAACCAACAATATACTTACCCTCCGCAGATCTGTAACGTCCAACGATGTAAATCCTTCTGAAGGGGTTAAAACATTTTGCAGCAAGGAGCTTTGCTAATGCAATGCTACTCCTCGCTGCAAAACCCCGGAGAATGAGTCTAAATATAGATCAATGAGCTATATTTAGCTTCATTTGCGGGGAGGCGCCCTCTGCTGGATGTTCATAGATCGTGGGAAATTTCCTAGAAAGCTCCCAGGCTTTCTAGGCAAGTTCCCAAGATCTATAAACAGCCAGCAGAGGGCGCCTCACCGCAAATTAAGCTAAATATAGCTCATTGATCTATATTTAGACTCATTCTCCGGGGTTTTGCAGCGAGGAGTAGCATTGCATTAGCAAAGCTCCTTGCTGCAAAATGTTTTAACCCCTTCAGAAGGATTTACATCGTTGGACGTTACAGATCTGCGGAGGGTAAGTATATTGTTGGTTTATTATGTTTTTTCTTTCACAGAACGAGGGTCTTCAGTGATTGGATTGGGCGTAGAATAAAATACTCCAACAACCATTGTTTTTATTTCATTAAAATAATTTTAAATAATGTGTTTGTGTTTTATTTAACCCTTTCATTCAATTGGATTAATAATGGATAGGTGTCATAATTGACGCCTCTCCATTATTAATTAGGCTTAATGTCACCTTACAATAGCAAGGTGGCATTAACCCTTCATTACCCCATATCCCACCTCTACACGGGAATGGGAAGAGAGTGGCCAAGTGCCAGAATAGGCGCATCTTCCAGATGTGCCTTTTCTGGGGTGGCTGGGGGCAGATATTTTTAGCCAGGGGGGGGCCAATAACCATGGACCCTCTCCAGGCTATTAATATCTGCCCTCAGTCACTGGCTTTACTACTCTGGCGGAGAAAATTGCGCGGGAGCCCACGCCAATTTTTTCCGCCATTTAACCCTTTATTTTAAGAGCTAGAACGGCCAAATTTTGCAGATACACACTACTGACATTAGTAGTGTGGAATCTGCAAAAAAAATGGAGAGAAGACATGGTTTACTGTATGTAAACCATGTCTCAAATCATGTCGGGTTTTAGGAAGGAGAAAGAAAAAGACGGTAATTGAATTACCGGCTTTCAAGCTGTATAGCGCTGGAATAAATATTAATATATATATACATATATGTGTCTCACTGACATTATATATATATATATATATATATATATATATATATATCTATTCTATGTGTACACATTTATTCTACCTATTGGACTGTAAGCTGTCAGTGTGATTTTACTGTACACCGCACTGAATTACCGGCTTTTCTCTCTAACAGCGCTGCGTATTTCTCGCAAGTCACACTGCTTGTCCGTGTGAAATCCGTATTTTTCACGCTTCCATAGACTTTCATTGGCGTATTTCTGGCGCAGTACGGTGACAAACGCAGCATGCTGCGATTTTGTACGGCCGTAGAAAGCCGTATAATACTGATCAGTAAAATACGGCAGATAGGAGCAGGGGCATAGAGAATAATTGTGCCGTATTTTTTGCGAGTTTTACGGACGTAGTTTCTGCGCTCTTACGTCCGTAAAACTCGCAAGTGTGAAGCCGGCCTTACAGGGAACCTGTCATGTCCTTTTTGTGTTTTAATCTGCCCCTGGTCTGTTGTTATGATGCAATGTGCAACAATAACATTGTTTTCTCAAAGAAAAGCTCCCAGTATATATGTGTAAAAACACTTTACATCACCTGTAGATTTCATCACATACCTTTCAATTCAGTCATAGGGGTGGAGCTTTTTACCAGTTCAGTTACAGCCAGTCCTGTTCAAAATGATTCACACCTACCACATTGCTGATTGATTGCTGTGACTGGCCTGACGTCACAGTAGTGGCCTCGAAAATCCCTGACTTTCACACTGCCCATCAGCCCCCCGGACATACACACTGAATGTGGGTGTAGTCCCCAGCTTCTTTTCACATGTGCACATGTGGTGGTGAGGAGGAAGACAGCAGAGTGCAAAGTGTGCGCGTTCACAAACTATCATGTGGCCACTGACTTACAGCGGCTCTGGAGCTTGCGCATATGTGAAAAGACACTGGGGACGTACACCCAGTCACGGCAATCAATCACAATGCGATGGGCGTGAATAATTTTGAACAGGACCATGACTGACTGTGACTGAACTGGTAAAAAGCGCCACCCCTGTGACTGAAACTAAAAGTATGTAATGCTATCTACTAATGATATAAAGTGTTTTTACACATATATACTGGGAGCTTTTCTTTGAGAAAATAAGGTTAGTGATGCACATTGCATCATACCAACACACTGGGGGCTGATTAAAACACAAAAAGGACATGACAGGTTCCCTTTAAGGGGATACGCCTGAATACTGTGGCTTTCCTTGGTAACCAGAAGGGGCTCCATTTCATGCCTGTTGGCACTTACCAGTTGTGATGGTTGATTTATAATATAATTATCTACATCTACATCTATAATTATCTAGATCTACATCTCTGGACCAGATATCACCACCCTAGTAACCAGAATCCCTCAATGTCTGTCCGCTATTTCATCCTTCTTCTCCGCTAGATTTCTAAAACTTAACATGGACAAAACGGAATTCATCATCTTTCCCCCATCTCACGCGACTCCCCTAACGTACCTATCCATTACAGTAAACAGCTGCCCACTCTCCCCAGTCCCACAAGCTCACTGTCTCGGGGTAATCCTTGACATTGATCTCTCCTTCAAACCACATATCCAAACCCTTTCCACTTCTTGCCGCCTTCAACTCAAACATATTCCTAAACCAAGAATCTGCAAAAACCCTAGTCCATGGACTCATCATCTCCCACCTTGACTACTGCAACCTCCTGCTCTGTGGCCTCCCCTCTAACACTCTTGCACCCCTCCAATCTATTCTAAACTCTGCTGCCCAACTGATCCACCTGTCCCCCCACTATTCCCCGGCCTCTCCCCTATGTCAATCCCTTCACTGGCTCCCCATTACCCAGAGACTCCAGTACAAAACCCTAACCATGACATACAAATCCATCTACAACCTGTCTCCTCCATACATCTGTGACCTCGTCTCTCGGTACTTACCTACACGCAACCTCCGATCCTCACAAGATCTCCTTCTCTACTCCCCTCTTATCTCCTCTTCCCACAATCACATACAAGATTTCTCTCACGCATCACCCCTACCCTGGAACTCTCTACCACAACATATCAGACTCTCACATACCATCGAAACCTTCAAAAAGAACCTGAAGATCCAACTCTTCCAACAACCCTACAACCTGCAATAACTACCGATCGACCAAACCGCTGCACGACCAGCTCTACCCTCACCTATTGTATCCTCACCCATCCCTTGTAGATTGTGAGCCCTTGCGGGCAGTGTCCTCTCTCATCCTGTACCAGTTGTGACTTGTATTGTTTAAGATTATTGTACTTATTTTTATTATGTGTACCCCTCTTCACATGTAAAGCGTCATGGGATACATGACACTATAATAATAAATAATAATAATTATTATTTCCTCTAACGGGTGGATCCTGGGGAGTGAGGTCTGAAGATTTGGTGGCCATGGAAATGTGAGCTGTTGTACACCACTTTAGCTGGTCAGAGTTTAGCCGCTAGTGGTGGAGGCTAACGCTGCATGTATCTGTGCGCATTGCTGCATATGTGGAGATATATACATAGTACTGTGCTTTAGTAGTTAATGAGGGAGCCATTGTTGCCAAGGACTTGACCTACAGAGTAATTATGTAATTTTTTACATTAATGTATTCACACTTAGTATTTACAGGTTGTATGTACTTTAAATAAATGCCGTGACCTGTCACCTCCCAACTGAAGAGCCGTGTCTGATAGGGTAGGTGAATGGTTGGGCCGGTATTTATTTAATCCCCTCCCCCACCCTTCAAGCTCGGCACTTATAATGTCATGTCATCCACAAGTAAAAGCATATGGAAGCAGCGAGGGCTTTTTCTCTCTAAGCTCCCAAAGTAGCCTCCATGTAACATACGCAATATACCAACCTAAACTACAATCTTGTTGTTTTTGGTCATTGCTTCTTTCTTTGTTTGGGCGGTTTATTGCTTCGTGTTCTCAGAAAAATATGAATAAATATTCTGAAAATGAATAAGGACATTGAGATATGGTAAATCTTCTAGCAGTCATCTCAGAAGCACTCAGGTGTGAAGACAGCGAACATCTGCCTGTCATGGCGGACTCACTTTAATATTATGCCAGACAATGGGTGACTCAGTGCATATGATGTCAAGAGCATTAGATGGAGGTCAAACTATATAGTCCATCTAGGAGAAGCAGTCAGAAATCAATGTTTTGCACAATCCTTTTTCTTAGCAGAGAACCTCCAGTCATCTAGTACGATGTAAATGATGACCTTTCTGCCAGTTTTTGTCTTCAGATAAGACGGATTGTAAAAGTGTTTCAAAGGTTACAATCCCATCAATGGGCTTTTCTAAAAGATGCTCCATGGGCTACCTCACATAGCTGTCTGCACAGTAAAAGACGAGAACTGGTTAATAAATCACATCCGGCCTGCCAATCGGCAGAAGGGGACCTCAGTCTATAAAACACTGGAGGAGAAAAATTCACGGAAACAAAAAAAATACAGAGAATAAGTCCCATTATTCCTGTCCATAGAAATAAGTAGCTCAATACAAAGTAAAAGAAGCTGTAGCATAACAAAGCTGTAAAAGGGTTCTCCACGCAATACATTTTTCACCTTTCCAGGGGATGTATGATTAATGTGTGATTGCTGAGGGTTACACTCTACCGATCCCTAGAATGGGGGGTCCCAAAATTGTATGTGTGAATCAAGCAGCTGTGTGACAACCGCTCAATTCACTTCTACGGGACTAATATGGATGGAGCAGTAGTCATGTATGTGCATTACAACTGTATTCATACAGGGGACAATGGGATCCCTGTTCTCAGTCATAGAGGTGGGGCTTCAGTCTCCATTCAATACATAGTGAGCGGCGGCTGTAACGACATCCCGACTATGACTGACAATTACAGACTGGAGTAACATTTCTGATTTAACGGATGCAGAATTTGTTGGATGGACGTTTCCATGCCATGACTCCTCCCCAGCTCCTCCCATTTGGGGGGAGTTGCCTAAAACTGGAGTAAAATTGGCAATATTTTAAGGTATTTTATGCCAGAATTCGGGCGTAAACACCTTGATGAATCGGAACCTTATTTTCTGATATATTCAAAATGATGTTATTGATTCAGCATTCAAATTTAACCCCTTCCCGCCGCGGCCCTTTTTCGTTTTTGCGTTTTTGTTTTTCGCTCCCTTCCTTCCCAGAGCCATAACTTTTTTTATTTTTCCGTCAATATGGTCATGTGAGCGCTTATTTTTTGCGGGACGAGTTGTACTTTTGAACGACACCATTGGTTTTACCATGTCTTGTACTAGAAAATGGGAAAAAAATTCCAAGTGCGGTGAAATTGCAAAAAAAGTGCAATCCCACGCTTGTTTTTTGATTGGCTTTTTTGCTAGCTTCACTAAATGCTAAAACTGACTTGATATTATGATTCTCCAGCCTAGGTCATTACGAGTTCATAGACACCTAACATGTCTAGGTTATTTTTTATCTAAGTGGTGAAAAAAAATTTAAAACTTTGCTAAAAAACAAAGAAAAAAAATGCGCCATTTCCAATATCCGTAGTATCTTCATTTTTCGTTATCTGGGGTCGGGTGAGGGCTTATATGTTGCGTGCCGAGCCAACGTTTTTAATGATACTTTTGTGCAGATACGTTCTTTTGATCGCCCGTTATTGCATTTTAATGCAATGTCGCGGCAACAAAAAAAACGTAATTCTGGCGTTTCGAATTTTTTCTAGCTACGCCTTTTAGCAATCAGGTTAATGCTTTCTTTTTATTGATATGTCGGGTGATTCTGAACGCGGCGATACCAAATATGTGTCGGTTTGATTTTTTTTATTGTTTTATTTTGGATGGGGCAAAAGGGGGGTGATTTAAACTTTTATATATTTTTGATTTTTTCATATTTTTAAAAACATTTATTTTTACTTTTGCCATGCTTCAATAGCCTCCATGGGAGGCTAGAAGCTGGCATAGCCTGATCGGCTCTGCTACATAGCAGCGATCATCAGATCGCTCTTATGTAGCTGAATTACAGGCTTGCTATGAGCGCCGACCACAGGGGGGCGCTCACAGAAGGCCGGCATCAGTAACCATAGAGGTCTCAAGGACCTCTATGGTTAGCATCCTGACGCATCGCCGACCCCCGATCATGTGACAGGGGTCGGTGATGTGCTCATTTCCGGCCATGTGGCCGGAAGCGCCGGTTAAATGCAATTCACCCGCCGCTATCAACCTGTTAAATGCTGCTGTCAAACACTGACAGCGGCATTTAACAGGTTAATAGCGGCGCGTGAATTGCGATTTCACCCGCCGCTATTGCGCGCACATGTCAGCTGTACAAAACAGCTGACATGTCACGACTTTGATGTGGGCTCACCGCCGGAGCCCTGCATCAAAGCAGGGGACCCGACATGCCCCGTACTAGTACGGGGCATGTCGGGAAGGGGTTAAAACAGATCTTCCAGCAGATTTCACAATGCAAACTGATACCCACATCACAATGGCAGCTCAAGCCATAAATTAAATTAATCATGAATCTGTGGATCTAATTTCCACCCACCCAGCTGCAGTTTGTATAGAGCAGTGAGAGATCTCAGCAGCAGGGGGGCAGGTGCACTTTAAAGGGAGTCTGTCAGCAAAAAATGACCGTTCAAACCAAGCAGTGGCGTAGGAAGGGTGGTGCGGGGGGGGCGGTCCGCCCCGGGCGGCACAATGCGGGGGGCGGCCGGCGCTGCAGAAGAAAAAAAAAAAAAAAAAAAAAAAAAAGACGCCCCTTTAAATCTTCGGGCGGCGCCATCCACCGCCACGACCAGGGCCAGCTCCCCCCATCCCCGGGCCCCGCCCCCTGCTCTAATACTCACCTCTCCTGGTTCCTGCGGCTTCAGCGTCCTCTGACTCTGCGACGTCTCAGAGCAGAGGGCGCGATGACGTCACTACTGTGCGCACCGCTCAGCCTCTCTGTCCTGAGCGTCGCAGAGCCGGAGAGACGCTGACTGGCTGCACCGGACCTGCGCTAGGAACGGGAGAGGTGAGGATTTTACTTTTTTTTTTTTTTCTTTATGTCTGACTGTCTGGGGGCAATGCTGGACACACTGGGGCAATACTGGAGACCATGGGGCAGAATGCTGGACACACTGGGGCAATACAGGAGACCATGTGGCAGAATGCTGGACACACTGGGGCAATACAGGAGACCATGGGGCAGATTGCTGGACACACTGGGGCAATACAGGAGACTATGGGGCAGATTGCTGGACACACTGGGGCAATACTGGAGACCATGGGGCAGAATTCTGGACACACTGGGGCAATACAGGAGACCATGGGGCAGATTGCTGGACACACTGGGGCAATACTGGAGACCCTGGGGCAGATTTCTGGACACATTGAGGCAATGCTGGAGACCCTGGGGCAGACTTCTGGACACACTGGGGCAATGCTGGACACTGGGGCAGATTGCTGGACACACTGGGGGTAATATGCTGGACAAACTGGGGCAATGCTGGACACTGGGGGTAATATGCTGGACACACTGGGGCAGACTGCTGGACACACTGGGGAAAGGCTGGACACTGGGGCAGATTGCTGGACACACTGGGGGCAGTGCTGGACATACTGGGGCAGATTGCTGGACACACTGGGGGTAATATGCTGGACACACTGGGGCAGATTGCTGGACAACATGGGGGTAATATGCTGGACACACTGGGGCATATTGCTGGACACACTGGGGGCAGGACTTGAGGCATGGGCAGAATGTAGATACGGGGCATGATTGCAGACACGGGGCAGGATTGGATCATGGGGCAGGACGGATACGATGGAGGCTGGTGGGGCAGGATGGGGAGATCATATGGGGTAGAATGGATACTCATGAGGGCAGGATGCGAGAACATATGGCTGGAGCCAGGAATGAGATAAACGGGGCCAGGGTGGGGAATAGTGTTACCATAGGGGATAATTAAGGGATATTATTACTGCAGTGATGTATTTATTTTATTTTTTGAGTATACTGTTTTAAATGGGGGGGCGGTCCTGTTACTGTGCAGAGTGACACTATATCGCCTTTTTATCTTCATGTGGTGTAATGTAGAAGTTGTGAAAAATTAAGTAATGTGTTCTGCAAGCAGAGCTCGAGATAACTGTGTTATTTCCTGCAGAAACGAGTCCTGGCTGGAAGGAATGATGGCGGTCTGTGCTGGATGAAAGATGAAGGACTTCACCTAGAGACGTCACTGGTGAGTCAGTGTTACCTATACACTGACACTATACACTGTATACTATATAGAGGTCCTGTGTATAATACCACCAGCGATCTCTGTATTACCTCTACACAGACACTGCATACTAAGTACAGATCTCCTGTGAATACTGGCACTTATGGTGATAGTATTGTGTTTTTTTTTATTTATTACTGATCAGTATTGTAGTATTCAGTCACTATGTGGTGGTAATATGTGGTCTGGAAATGGTGTTGTGGTATTTGTCCCTTGTATGTAGTATTATTCGGTCACTATGTGGCCTGGTCATGATGTGGTGGTATTAAGTCACAGGTTTGGCATGTGGGGGTGACACCATTAGGCCCAGTTTAAGTTCTACAAAACAGGAAAACCATTTTTAGTAACCTTTGTGTGTATTGAGCGGGGTGGGGGGGGCTTTGGCGCCAAACTCGGGAACAGCCCCGGGCGGCAAAAGCTCTAGCTACGCCTCTGAAACCAAGTACAGGTGCTAAGTGCACAAAGGGGTAGCCAACTATATAAATGAACCATCTACACTCCTCTTTATTGAAATTGCACAACAAGAAAGAAAAGTCAAGGATAGGCATGATAATGATATGCAAATTATGAAAAAATAGAAACAACATTTACGAAATCTCAATTTACTCAGTGTCAAGTATGAGCGCCATGTACATAAATCCCTGCACCTATACACCCTGGCAGCTATCAATAAGATTATCAATGGTTGTCTGAGGAATGTTCTGCCATGCTGAATGCACTTGGGCAAATCATCAAGATCATCAAGAGCCGCTGCTGGCAGCTCCCTTTGCAATTGTTGACTAATGACTTACCAAATGTGGGTGAGAGGAGACAGTCTGGAGACGCTTTAGGTCATGGTAGCACATTTAGACCACACAGGCTGCTCACAGAAGCATTCACAAAATGTGGACTTGTGTTCTCTTGTTGAAAAACAGCTCCTTGGACACTTTGGAGATTTGGCCATACGACTGGTTCCACCACCAAATCAATGTAATGCTGAGGTGGAACATCGGTAAGTAGTTGCAGAAGCAGCTGTCAGCAGCAGATCAGATCCTGATGATTTGCCCAAGTGCATTCACAATAACAGAACATTTCTTAGACAACCATTAATAAAATAACCTCATTGGCAGCAGCCATAGAGTATAAGTTTTTGTATTTCTATATGTGGTGCTCGTACTGAATAAATCAAGATCTTTTGAATATTTTGTTTCCATTTTTTTCATCATTTGCATATCAATAATATGTTTTCTATGATTTCCATAATTCCTCACCTCTTCCTTCTTGATGTTTCAACATTAAAGAGTGTAGCAATGTGGTGCTTTAGAGGAAAATAATATATGTACTATGAGGCAAGCTACAACATTTTTACCATTTTTCTCACATTAGCTTGAAGAGTGCACTGTCTTCTACAAACGATTTAATTCTCGTGCTAAAACTTTACTGAATGGATTTATGAGAACTGTGATCTCTTACATCAAAGATTACTTCGACTGAACAATTTCACGTGGTCCATATGGATATGAAACTTGAAGACTTTGAGAAGTAGCTTACAATATTAAAGACCATCCGTGAGACATTCAAGGTCAAATGTCATAGACCTTAAAGATATGATGAGGGCAAAGAATGCAGTACAGAATCCTGTACAGTAACTTGGATTATCTGATAGGAAGAAGGGGTCCTAAAACTATTAGACAAGTTAATGCTCTATACACTATGTAATTACCACTTACATTTTGTAATTTCATGTGCAGCTATTCAGATGAAGGAGCTTTCTGGAAGGCAGCCATTGCTTTCATTAGAACTACAGTACAGCAGCTGTGCTCTTTGATCTCTTTTTCGAGATTCATCCTCACACAGGTTTACTAGTTTACGGCATATAATGGCTTGTATCATTCTGAGATAGTGTTCAATGACTTCCATGTGAGAGGTTTGTGAGCATGCTCTGTTATCTGTGCCCAAGAAGGTCATTGCACATGGAGGGGAGCTGGGACATCCCCATGGACATCTGAAAGAGCCCGTGCATTAAGACTCTCCCCCCCCCCCCCCCCATACAAATAAGATAAGTCATCGAAACCCACGAATTTCACCAGGATAACCAACCTGACCTTCTAATGTGTATGGGGTCTTCCCAACTCTTTCCCAAAAGGCTATGTAGAGGAAGTGAAAAAACTGACCTGTTAAATTAAATTTCTATGGCCAATACCTTTATTTAGGGCACAGATATTCCTCCTCTAGAGGATCTTGGCTTCTAGAGAACACAGAAACCCTCAGCCTAGCCAAGCGTTCCTGTGTGTTAGGAAGTTGGGAGAGATTCATAAGGAAAAAGCACAAAGGACATCAATCTAATTTAGCTATTCATACTGTATATATTGTCAAGTAGACTCAGATTCAAAGAGCAAAATGCATATTCACCAGCCTTTTGGAATATCCAGTCCAGATTATTTGACATAAAAATCCATATAGTCAGGCCATGTGGTGGATAATTGGCAACAGACAGCTGGCAACTGGATTTGCATGCAGCCACGTGCATCTCCCCACTGTTTGCACTGTTTTTGTCAAATGATCTGGACTGGATCCAGAAGCTGATGAATATGTTCTTTGTAATTTGTATCTTCTTATTTATTTTTCCAGCACCATTGATCCGATCGTGCTGTACATGTGAAAAGGGTTTGCATACAAAACACAAATAAGTATTACAATGAACTAACAGTGACAGACTGGGGCAGAGGGGAGAGGGTCCTGCCCTCATGGGTTTACAGTCTTCAGGGTAATGGGGAAGGAGAGAGTAGGTTGGGAGTTTGCGACAGCTCCTTTGAGGTGGCAGTGGGATCATTGCAGGTTGTAAGCTTTCCTGAAGAGATGAATTTTCAAGTTCAGTTGGAATAATAATATTTATAATTTTATTTAAATAGCGCCAACATATTCCGAGCACTTTACATTTTAGAGGGGACTTGTACAGACATTAATCATATAAATCAACAGATAGCAAGAGGAGTGAGGGCCTTGCTCGCAAGCTTACAATCTATGAGGAAACAAGGGAGACATGAAAGGAGGATGGTAACAATTGCTAGTATTGTATGGTCTAGCCATAAATGTAATAAATAGGGTATTCACGTAATGCTGCATGAACCGGTAACCAACCAGTATGTGTAAAATTACAAACACAGTGGGCTAATACATGCATAAAGGTGTGAGAACAGATGATACAAGAGTCCTGGTTTTGAAAAAAATTTATATGGGCAAAACAGGGATAATTAGATAGATATGTTGAGGCGGTAGTCCAGTCTGAAGAAATGTGTTTTAACCCCTTTCTGACATTAGATGTACTATCCCGTCGAGGTGGGGTGGGCACGTATGCCCACCGACGGGATAGTACGTCATAGCGATCAGCCGCGCTCACGGGTTGAGCGCGGTCGATTGCGGCCGGGTGTAGCTGACTATCGCAGCTGGCATCCGGCACTATGTGCCAGGAGCCGTCACAGACCACCCCTGGAACATTAACCCCCGGCACACTGCGATCAAACATGATCGAAGTGTTCCGGCGGTATAGGGAAGCATTGCGCAAGGAGGGGGCTCCCTGCGTGCTTCCCTGAGACCCTCGGAGCAACACGATGTGATCGCGTTGTTCTGAGGGTCTCTTACCTCCTCCTCCCTGCAGGCCTGGATCCAAAATGGCTGCGGGGCTGCATCCGGATCCTGCAGGGAGGTAGCTTCACTTCGTATCGCCGCGTCCGTAACGACCCGACCTATAAAACTGTCCCACTAGTTAACCCCTTCAGTGAACACCGTAAAAAAAAATGAGGCAAAAAACAATGCTTTATTATCATACCGCTGAACAAAAAGTGGAATAACAAGCGATCAAAAAGGCGGATAGAAATGACCATGGTACTGCTGAATCATCTTGTCCCGCAAAAAACGAGCTGCCATACAGCATCATCAGCGAAAAAATAAAAAAGTTATAGTCCTCAGAATAAAGCTATGCAAAAATAATTATTTTTTCTATAAAATTAGTTTTTATCGTATAAAAGCGCCAAAACATTAAAAAATGATATAAATGAGGTATCGCTGTAATGGTGCTGACCCGAAGAATAAAACTGCTTTATCCATTTTACCAAAGAACAGTATAAACGCCCGCTAAAAGAAATTCATGAATAGATGGTTTTTGGTCATTCTGCCTCACAAAAATCGGAATAAAAAACGATCAAAAAAATGTCACGCGCCCGAAAATGTTACCAGTAAAAACGTCAACTCGTCCCTCAAAAAACAAGACCTCACATGACTGTGGACCAAAATATGGAAAAATGATTGCTCTCAAAGTGTGGTAACGCAAAAAAAAATTTCTGCAATAAAAAGTGTCTTTTAGTGTGTGACGGCTGCCAATCATAAAAAGCCGCTAGAAAACCCACTATAAATAGTAATTCAAACCCCCCTTCATCACCCCCTTAGTTAGGGAAAAATTAAAAAAAAATGTATTTATTTCCATTTTCCCATTAGGGCTAGGGTTAGGGCCAGGGCTAGGGTTAGGGTTAGGGTTGGGACTAGGGTTAGGGCTACAGTTAGGGTTGGGGCTAAAGTTACGGTTAGGGTTTGGATTACATTTACGGTTGGGATTAGGGTTAGGGGTGTGTCAGGGTTAGGGGTGTGGTTAGGGTTACCATTGGAATTAGGGTTAAGGGTGTGTTTGGATTAGGGTTTCAGTTATAATTGGGGGGTTTCCACTGTTTAGGCACATCAGGGGCTCTCCAAACGTGGCATGGCGTCCGATCTCAATTCTAGCCAATTCTGCGTTGAAAAAGTAAAACAGTGCTCCTTCCCTTCTGAGCTTTCCCGTGCGCCCAAACAGGTTTACCCCAACAAATGGGGTATCAGCGTACTCAGGACACATTGGACAACAACTTTTGGGGTCCAATTTCTCCTGTTACCCTTGGGAAAATACAAAACTGAGGGCTAAAAAATAATTTTTGTGGGAAAAAAATAATTTTTATTTTCACGGCTCTGCGTTATAAACTGTAGTGAAACACTCACAACAAATCTAGATGAGTTCCTTAGGGGATCTACTTTCCAAAATGGTGTCACTTGTGGGTGGTTTCAATGTTTAGGCACATCAGTGGCTCTCCAAACGCAACATGGCGTCCCATCTCAATTCCAGTAAATTTTGCATTGAAAAGTCAAATGGCGCTCCTTCCCTTCCGAGCTCTGCCATGCGCCTAAACAGTGGTTTACCCCCACATATGGGGTATCAGCGTACTCAGGACAAATTGTACAACAACTTTTTGGTTCCATTTTCTCCTGTTACCCTAGGTAAAAATAAAACAAATTGGAGCTGAAGTAATTTTTTTGTGAAAATAAGTTAAATATTCATTTTTATTTGAACATTCCAAAAATTCATGTGAAACACCTGAAGGGTTGATAAACTTATTGAATGTGGTTTTGAGCACCTTGAGGGGGTGCAGTTTTTAGAATGGTGTCACACTTCATTATTTTCTATCATATAGACCCCTCAAAATGACTTCAAATGAGATGTGGTCCCTAAAAAAATGGTGTTGTAAAAATGAGAAATTGCTGGTCAACTTTTAACCCTTATAACTCCCTAACAAAAAAAATTTTTGGTTCCAAAATTGTGCTGATGTAAAGTAGGCATGTGGAAAATGTTACTTATTAAGTATTTTGTGTGACATATCTCTGTGATTTAATTGCATAAAAATTCAAAATTGAAAAATTGCGAAATTTTTGCCAAATTTCTGTATTTTTCACAAATAAACGCAGGTAATAACAATGAAGTTTTACCACTATCATGAAGTACAATATGTCATGAGAAAACATTGTCAGAATCACTGGGATCCGTTGAATCGTTCCAGAGTTATAACCTTGTAAAGGGCCAGTGGTCAGAATCGTAAAAATTGGCCCGGTCATTAACGTGCAAACCACCCTTGGGGGTGAAGCTGTTAAGGGCATGCTTAAAACTGTGGCTATTGAGATTAATCAAATTGTCCTGGGTAGTACATTCCAAAGAATTGGCGCAACACGCGAGAAGTCTGGGAGACGTGAGTGGGAGGTTCAGATTATTGAGTATCTTAATCTTAGGTCATTAGCAGAATGGAGGGCACGGGAAGGGTGGTAGGCTGAGACGAGGGAGGAGATATAGGGTGGTGCTGAACCGTGAAGCACTTTGTGGGTGAAAGTGATACGTTTATATTGGACTCTGTAGTGGATGGGTAACCAGTGCAACGACTGACACAAGGTAGAGGTAATGTTGTAACGGTTGGTGAGGAATATCATCCTGGCTGCTGCATTCAGGACAGATTGGAGAGGGGAGAGTTTAGTAAAAGGGAGACCGATAGGTAAAGAATTACAATAGTCCAGACGAGAATGAATAGGAGCTACAGTAAATGTTTTTGCACTCAAAAGTAAGAAAAGGTTGAATTCTAGAAATGTTTTTGAGGTGTAGATGACAAAAGTGAGTGAGTGATCGGATGTAGGGAATGAATAAAAGATCTTAATCAATTATGACCCCAAGACAGCGGGCATGTTGCTGGGGAGAAATGGTAGAACCACACACGGAAATGGCAATGTCAGACATAGTTATGTTAGTGGAGGGAGGAAACACAAGGAGTTCAGTTTTTGACAGGTTCGGTTTCAGATAGAGGGAGGATATGATGTTAGTGAAAGTGGTAAGACAGTCACTGCTGTTTTGTAATAATGCAGGTGTATTATCAGCAGTAGATGTGTATAATTGGGTGTCATCACCATAGATATGGTGCTGAAAAACAAATCTACTGATTATTTGTCCAGTAGTGGCAGTATACAAGGAGAAGAGGAGGGGCCTAGGACTGATCCTTGAGGGACCCCTACAGTAAGGAGAAAAGGAGAGGAGGAGCAGCTAGCAAAAGATACAATGAAGGAGCGGTCAGAGAGATAGGAGGAGAACCAGTAGAGAATGGTGTCCTTGAGGCTGACAGAACGAAGCATAGTGAGGATGAGCTGGTGGTGATCCACAGTGTCGAATGCTGCAGAGAGATCCAGGAGAATCAGCAGGGAGTAGTGACCATTAGATTTAGATGTTATTAGATCATTAGAGACTTTAGTGAGGGCAGTTTCAGTAGATTGTAAAGAGTGGAAACCGGATTGTAGAAGGTCAAGAAGAGAGTGATCTGAGAGATAGCCGATTATATGAGAGTGAACTTAAGGTACCTTCACACATAACGATATTGTTAACGATATTGTTGCTTTTTGTGACGTAGCAACGATATCGTTAATAAAATCGTTATGTGTGACAGCGACCAACGATCAGGCCCCTGCTGGGAGATCGTTGGTCGCTGAAGAAAGTCCAGAACTTTATTTCATCGCTGGATCTCCCGTGGACATCGCTGGATCGGCGTGTGTGACACCGATCCAGCGATGTCTTCACTGGTAACCAGGGTAAACATCGGGTAACTAAGCGCAAGGCCGCGCTTAGTAACCCGATGTTTACCCTGGTTACCATCCTAAAAGTAAAAAAAACAAACAGTACATACTTACCTAACGCTGTCTGTCCTCCAGCGCTGTGCTTCTCTGCACTCTTCCTGTACTGGCTGTGAGCGTCGGTCAGCCGGAAAGCAGAGCGGTGACGTCACCGCTCTGCTTTCCGGCCGCTGTGCTCACAGCCAGTACAGGAGGAGAGCAGAGCACAGCGCTGGAGGACAGACAGCGTTAGGTAAGTATGTACTGTTTGTTTTTTTTACTTTTAGGATGGTAACCAGGGTAAACATCGGGTTACTAAGCGCGGCCCTGCGCTTAGTTACCCGATGTTTACCCTGGTTACCGGCATCGTTGGTCGCTGGAGAGCGGTCTGTGTGATAGCTCTCCAGCGACCAAACAGCGACGCTGCAGCGATCCGGATCGTTGTCGGTATCGCTGCAGCGTCGCTTAAGGTGAAGGGGCCTTAAGTGTTCCAGGAGTTTAAAGATGAAGGGAAGATTAGAGACAGGTCTATAGTTAGCAGCACAGTTTTGATCGATGGATTTTTTTAAAGTAATGAATGTATGCTAGCGCGTTTAATGGAGGAGGGAAAGATACCGGAAGAGAGACAGAGGTTGAATATTTTTGTTTGGTGAGCGGTGAAAGCTGGGGAAATGAACTGGAGGAGATATGAGGGAATAGGATCACTGGTGCAAGTAGTAGGGCGAGAAGAGGCAAGGAGTCTGATCACTTCTTCTTCCATGACTGGTTCAAAGACAGAAAGTGAGCTAGATTCAGTGGGGGGCAGGGGGGGAATAATTCATGGTATGAAGGGATTGGGAGAAAATTTCCAGTCGGATATGGTCAATTTTTTCTTTGAAATAATTGGCCAGATCATCAGCACTGAGATCAGTGATAGGGGGATAACCTGAATAGTTCATTTGTTTGATGGGAGCAGACCAGCATCTCCATCTGGTCTTTTGTTCGATCTCGGGGTATGAGAGAAGTGTAGTCCACGATATGAGAAAGCAGCAGTGGCGGTGGTGTCTATTTGCTGGATCCAAGTTTCAGTAAGAGCCAGGAGGTTGAGAGAATCAGAAAGGAAGAAGTCATGGATGCAGGAGAGTTTGCTACACGCTGAGAGTGAATTTCAGAGGGCACAGTTAAAAGAGACAGATATCATGCAGGTAATATTAATGAGATTTGAGGAGTTTCTCAATGTAATAGGTGAGGGGTTCAACTTACTATATCAAGAAGGGCCAGGATTGGGAGAGATATCTCCTGCAACTAGGTGGAGGAGGGCAGATGGATAAGTAATTTGTGAGCTGAGAGCGTCTCTTGTGTTGTATGGTGTGACTGAATGGATGTGTGCAGTTTAGGATTGTGAAAAGAGCATGAGTGCTCTACATAGGAGAAGAAAAGACAGAGGGGCTAATATGAAAGGAGTGAAAAGAATTTGTGCAAGGACAGTGGATGTGAGTGAATGCAGCAGCCAGGATATAAACTAAATACGGTGAATATTTGTTGCAATGAAAATGTTATGGAAATTGGTTTCTTTAAATGTCTTACCTGTCTTCTGCCCTGTCTGACATGATTAACTGCAAGGCACTTTGAAAAAATGCACTTGGAATAAAATGTGCATAAATGCCCCCTACATAAATGCGTCCCCAAAGCTGTGTATGAATATACTAGATGGTGGCCCGATTCTAATGCATCGGGTATTCTAGAATATGTATTTATGTATGTATATAGCAGCCACATAGTATATAGCACAGGCCATGTAGTATATAGCAGACAAATACTACGTGGCCTGTGCTATGTACTATGTGGCTGCTATATACATACATATTGTAGAATACCCGATGCGTTAATACAGGCCACGCAATATATAACAGTGGCCACGCAGTATATAACACAGCCACATACTATATAACACAGCCCACGCAGTATATAGCAGCCACGCAGTATATAACACAGGCGACGTAGTATATAACTCTGGCCACGTAATATATAGCACAGCCCACGCAGTATATAGCAGCCACGTAGTATATAACACTGGCCACGCAGTATATAGCAGCCACGTAGTATATAACACTGCCAACGCAGTATATAACAGTGGCCACATAATATATAGCACAGCCCATGCAGTATATAACACTGCCTATGTAGTATATAGCAGCCACGCGGTATCTAACACAGCCCACGAAGTATACAGCAGTGTGGGCACCATATCCCTGCTAAAAAAATAATTAAAATAAAAAATAGTTATATACTCACCCGGCGGGATCCACCGAAGCTCCGGCGATACGCGTGCGGTTGCCGCCATCTTCCATTCCCAGGATGCATTGCGAAATTACCCAGATGACTTAGCGGTCTCGTGAGACCGCTAAGTCATCTGGGTAATTTCGCAATGCATCGCTGGGAACGGAAGATGGCGGCAGGCGCAAGCGGATCGTCGGACAACGGAGGGTGAGTATAGCAGGTTTTTTGTTTTTTTATTATTTTTAACATTGCATCTTTTACTATTGATGCCGCATAGGCAGCATCAATAGTAAAAGGTTGGGGACACACAGGGTTAATAGCAGCGGTTATGGAGTGCGTTATCCGCGGCATAATGTGGTCCGTTACCGCTGGCATTAACCCTGTGTGAGCGGTGACTGGAGGGGAGTATGCGGGCACTGACTGCGGGGAGTAAGGAGCGGCCATTTTCTTCCAGACTGTGCCCGTCGCTGATTGGTCGTGGCCGTTTTGCCGCGACCAATCAGCGACTTGGATTTCCATTACAGACAGAGGCCGTGACCATGAATATCCGTGACAGAAAGAAGGAAAGACAGAAAGACGGAAGAGACCCTTAGACAATTATATAGTAGATAGGAGGTTTTTTCTTAGATCTATCACTGATATGACTCATTAACAATCAACTAAGTTAATACAGCAGGAGACAAAAAAAATATAGAGATAAACAAACAAGTTTGCAGGCCAACATGGATCATAAAACTCATTGAGCTAGTAGGATGACCTTACAGCATCAAAGACTAGCTCAGTAAGATGAATGAAATATAAACCATTAAATATGCTTGCAGAGATGGAAATGAGGTTTCAGTTTATATGCAGTATATATGCAGCAAATGAAAGGTCCCGAAAGTTAGTTAGTGTTAGTCATTTAAACTGGATTTGCTGGAAACTTTGAAGCTAGTGAAGGGATTTACAAAGTGAAAAGGTACTGGAGTAGCGAGGAGAGAGGTGGATTAACCGGGCATCACAGTAGAGGATGGATCAGCTTTTGTTTTGGCTAAAAGATTTTTTAAGCCGCCACCACGGCAAGGTAGACTCTTTTGGCCAGGCCCTACTCTAACTTATTAAACCTTAGTTAAAACATTCTGTACTCTTTTTAGGTATATTTTTAATTATTTATTATTCATTTTTTTAAGTGAACAATAATACCACATACAAGGCATAAAAACCACCACAACGTGACCAGACCACATATTACCACCACATAGTGATGATTTGAATAATATCACATACAAAGCACAAATAGCGCCACACCATGGCCGCTGGACCACATATTATCACCACATAGCTACCAAATTATACCACGTACAAGGAACAAATATTGCCACACCATGACCAGATCATACATTACCACTACATGCAAGGAAAAAATACACAAGAGCTCTGTATATAGTGTATAGTGTTCAGGTAATACAGTGATCACCAGTGACATTATACACAGGAGCTCTGAATGTAGTGTATAGTGTACAGGTAATTTAGTGATCACCACCAGTCCCATTATACACTGGAGCTCTGTACATAGTATACAGTGTATATTGTCAGTGTACATCTATACAGGGATCACTAGTGACTTTATACACAGGAGCTCTATATATAATATACAGTCTATAGTGTAATTGTACAGGTAACACACTGACGCACCGGTGATGTCTCTAGTTGAAGTCCTTCATCTTCATCCAGCAGAGAGTGCCATCACTTCTTCCAGCCAGGACTCGTTTCTGCAGAAAATAACACAATTATCCAGAGCACATTCACCAATTTTTTCCAAACATTTACACTACGTCAGATGAAGAAAAGAGGCAACATTGTCGCCCTGCACAGTAACAGGACCCCCCCACACACTGAAAACAGTATCCTCAAAGGTAAAATACTTCACATCAGTAATAATATCCTATAATTGGCCCCTACTGTAATAATGTCCCACATCCTACTCCCATATGTGCTCTATTCTGGACACCACGTGTCTCTTTCCTGGCCCCACGTGTCTCATTCCTGCCCCATGTCTCTTCATTCTGCCCCATGTCTCTTCATTCTGCTCTCATGTCTCTCCATACTCCCCCATTTCTTTCCATACTGCCCCGTGTCTCTCCATACTGCCCCATGTCTCTCCATACTGCCCCCATGTCTCTCCATACCGCCTCCATGTCTTTCCATACCACCCCATACTGCAGCTTTACAAAGAAATGTTTCTCCTTACCTGGCTGAGGCCCAGCAGGGTTGTCTCAATGATTCATCTGAGGCGTGAGCACGCCGGGGTATGGCAGTGACATCATACGCCGGCGACGTGCATGCTGACGTCAGCTGCCGGCCTGTGATTGGCCGATGGCTGTTAGCTGTTGCTGTGTGGGAAGGATTATAGATTTTAACTGATCGTGTGTCCGAGGAGACACGTTCTGTTACTGAACCTGCAAAATCCTGCCGCTGGGGTTCAGCGAGTAGAAGAGAGTGGGCCTGGCCCCTCTGCTCAGTGGGCCCCATATGCCAGTAAGGGCAATAATGCCCTGATGGCGCCCTGGATGTGCTGTTCGAGGAGTTTGGAGGCAGATGGGAGTAGCGATATGGGGCGATAGCTGGACGTAGAGATTGGGTCCGAGTTTACTTGATAATATATGTAAATTGCTAAAAGATATTGCTGTCTCTTTGTGATTTTTATATATGATTGCCTAATACCAGCAGCAGAGAAACTGGCACATTTTGAGAAGTCAATGCATAATTAATTACAGTAACTCCTTTCTCATCTTGCAAATTAAGGAATTTAGAAAATAAAATTATGTTCACATATAGCATAAATGCTGCGGTTTTTCTACTGCTTTTTATCCGTTTTCTGCAAGTGCCCGCACCAATATACGTAATAACAATCTTCTCTGATTGCTGCATATTTGCAGTATTTTGTATTTTATATGTTTTTCCATTTATTTGATGTCTTTTAAGATCCAGTATGAAGCAGCATATTTTTATTCCTCTTCCTCTCTTTTTTTTAGTACAGAAAAGCTTTGATTTTGCGCTTAAAAGAGACTATGCACTTTTTACATGTGTTTTTTTTTTCAAGCTCCCCACAGAAGCCTAATGAGAAAGAAAGGCAGCAAAAAGAAAGATTATAGTTCAATAGCATCTCTAAATATGCAGTGGGCAGGAGTCTTCATGAAATCACAACACTTTGTTTGAATAGTTAAATGCAGCAGATTTACTGAACACAAAATAACACACAAAAGAAAATATACACACAATATACACACAAAATGAACATATACCCTTCTAAAAGTAAGAAAAACGTAATAGTTCATATAAATAACATAGTTATGTGAGTAAAATTATTTTTATGAAATATATACTGTGGATCTGACAGCTGACACTCGGCTCTCACTGCCGGGAGCAGTAACCGCACCGCTCCCGGCAGTTTAACCCCCTAAATGCTGAGATCGATTCCAGCATTTAGGAAGCCGGCAGAGCGATGGGGCTCCATCTCCCCTCCGATCAGCACCCCAGCAATGTAATCGCGAGGGGCTATTTGTTGCCATGGTGACCCGATGACGTCATGACGACATCAAGGTCAGCAGGGTTAGCATGCTTGTTAGATCATGCGCAGTGCATGGTCAGCTTGTGTCAGTGCACAAAATTTGGCCTGGTCAGGAAGGTGAAAACAGGCTTGGGTATTGAAAGGGTTAAAAAAAGACAAAAATTTCAGCAAAACCTGCACTTTGAATGCAGCATTTTACTGCAAAGAGAACAGGTTTTCGCTGCAAAAAAGGCTACGTGTGACCATAGGCTTACATTGATTCAGAAAAAATCAGTACGGGAATAAAAAGCAATATGAACAACTGCAGCTTTTTTACTCAGGGGAGCACATACTAGGGCCCCACTCGACGTCAGGTACACTGACATGCTATGGTGTCCGTGAGTCGGAAGGGGTTCAATGCCAGTGTGGGTGCTGACACCGGTTCCCGTCCCCCGTGCTTTAAACTGTTTGAAATACTTACCTCTCCCTTTTCCTCTGCAGCTCCGGTCTCTTGCTCATGTTGTGACACTCTGACATTTCAGAGCAGAGGCCGCGATGACATCACTACAGCAAGCCCTCTGTGCTGAGCAGTGCAGAGTCAGGAGATGCTGAGGAGAATGGTGCTGCAGCCAGAAAGGAACAAGGAGAGGTGAGGGTTTGAGTATTTATTTTCATGTATGGAACATTATATGGGACCCATCATACTGTATGGAACAATATAGGGGGCTATTATACTGTATGGAGCAATATATGGGGCCCATTATACCGTATAGCAGAGGTGTCAAACTGCATTCCTTGAGGGCTGCAAACTGGTCATGTTTTCAGGATTTCCTTGTGTTGCACAGGTGATAATTTAATCACCTGCACATAATGATTCCATCACCTGTGCAATACTAAGGAAATCCTGAAAACATGACCTGTTTGCAGCCCTCGAGGAATGCAGTTTGACACCCCTGCTGTATAGAGCAATATATGGGTCCCATTCTGTCTACAGTATTATATGGGGCCCTTTCAGTATGGAGTAATATATGGAGCCCATTCTGTATGGAGCATTATATGGGGCCATTCTGTATGAAGTAATATATGGGGCCAATTCTGTATAGATAATTATATGGGGCCTATTCTGTATGAAGCATTATATGAGGCCCATTATTCTGCAATATATGGGGTCCATTATTTTGTATAAAGCAATATATTGGGTCCATTATTATGTATTGAGCATTAAATGGGGCCCATTCTATATGGAGTATTATATGAGGCATTGGTGCCCATTATTCTGTATGGAGCATTACATGGAGCCCATTATTCTCTATGGAACATTATATGAGGCCCATTATTCTGCATAAAGCATATATGGGATATTCTGTTTGAAGCATTATATGGGGCCCATTATTCTGTACGGAGCATTAAATGGGGTCCATTATTCTGTATGGAGCATTATATGGGGTCCATTATTTTGTATGGCACATTATATAGGGTCCATTATTCTGTATAGAGCATTATATGGGGTTCATTATTCTGTATGGAGCATTATATGGGGCCCAATATTCTGTTACGAACATTATATGGGTTCCATTATTTTGTATGGAGCATTACATGGGGACCATTATTCTGTATGGAGCATTATATGGGGTCCATTATATTGTATGAACCAATATATGGGGCTCATTACACTATATGGGGTTCATTATACTGTATGGAGCATTATATAGAGTTCATTATACTGTATGGAACATTATTTGGGGTTCATTATTCTGTATGGAGCATTATATGGGTTCCTTTATTCTGTATGGACCATTATATGTAGCTCATTATACTGTATGGAGCATTATAAGGGGACCACTATTCTGTATGGAGCATTATATGGGTTCCATTATTCTGTATTTATCATAATATGAGGACCATTATTCTGTACGAGATGGTGGCCCGATTCTAACGCATCGGGTATTCTAGAATATGTATTTATGTATGTATATAGCACAAACATAGTATATAGCACAGGCCACGTAGTATATAGGAGCCATGTAGTATATAGCAGACAAATACTACGTGGCATGTGCTATATACTATGTGGCTGCTATATACATACATATTGTAGAATACCTGATGCGTTAATACAGGCCACGCAATATATAACAGTGGCCACGCAGTATATTACACAGCCGCGTACTATATAACACAGCCCACGCAGTGTATAGCAGCCACGCAGTATATAACACAGGCGACGTTGTATATAACACAGGCCACGCAGTATATAACACTGGCCACGTAATGTATAGCACAGCCAACGCAGTATATAGCAGCCACGTAGTATATAACACTGCCCACGCAGTATATATCAGCCATGTAGTATATAACACTGGAAAAAACAAAATCCAGCTCACCATACCGACATTCCCAAGAGCTCGGAGCACGGAACCGCTGTGTCAGGGCGTAGACGAACAGGAAAGAGAAGGAGATCCAGCTCAACGAAATAGTGAAAAATCCATAGTTTATTTCACTTAAAATATAGTGAAAGGACAAAACATCAGCATACAAAAAAATATTATAAAACCAAGGTCAACGCGTTTCCGGTGACTAAGCACCCTTAATCATGATACCTGGTACAAGACATGTCTATACTTTTATACTAGTATCCGGTTATCGCTCCGGTGCTGCAATTGGTGGAATTGTCTAATCAAGCAAAAATAGACACACATGATAATGGAAGCAAGACAAGCTTGATAGAAGCACAAAAACAAATGTTTAAGTTAAACAAAAAAGCAGAGAAAACAGAAATAGCATAAGATACAAAAACTATATACAAAATGAAAAATGAAATAACATTACCATAATCATTGAATAAATCCAAAAATATAATGGTAAAATAATATGTACAGTGTCATATGTTGTGAACCCACATAACAATATAAAGCTTGAGTTGCTAGATATTATTTGTAAACCCTCGGAATACTAATAAAATGCCCTAGTACCTTTATACATAGCGGGTTCACAAACAACTATGAAAACAGCCAAAATAGGTTGGAGCAAGTAGGTAAAAGCACAGCTGCAGACGCCGTGACAATGTAACAGCAGTCGGCAAACAGGGGGAAACAAAAGGGCAGATTGATAACTATTAGCCTCACAAAAGAGTCGATAATTATGCGGGAAATATAAACTACAAATTTAGTAACTAGATGTCAAAAAAGCGACTTCATTGTTTGCAAACCCTCGGAATACTAATAAAATTCCCTGATACCTTTGAAAGTAGCAAGCTCACAGACAACCATGGATGGAAAAACAAAACAATCAATGGCAGAGATCTCCCAAACAGGGAGTTGAAACAGCCGAAATAGGTAGGAGCAAATAGATAAAAACACAGCTGAAGACGCCGTAACAATGTAACAGCGGCCGGCAAACAGAAGGGAACGGAGGGGAAAATAGATAGCTATTAGCCTCACAAAAAAGTTATTGATTATGCAGAAAGTATAAACTACAAATTTGGTTACTAGATGTTAGAAAAACAACATCCTTATTTGTGAACCCTCAGAATACTAATAAAATTCCTTAATATCTTTGAAAGTAGCGGGCTCACAAGCAGCTATGGATGAAAAAGCAAAACAATCTATGGCAGAAATCTCTCAAACAGAGAGCTGAAACAGCCAAAGTAGGTTGGAGCAAAATCGGTAGAAGCACAGCTGAAGACGCCGTGACAATGTAACAGCGGCCTGCAAACAAGGGAAAAAAAAAAAAAAAAAAAGGGCGAGTAGATAGCTATTAGCCTCAAAAAAGAGTCATTTATTATACGGGAAATATAAACTACAAATTTAATTATTAGATGTCAGAATAGTAACTTCATTGTTTGTGAACCCTCAGAAAACTAATAAAAGAGCATGAGATCTTTCCTTTTATTTAGACCATGTGGAATTCTTGTTCCAAGTTTAAAGATCCACCATGATTCCCTGTTTCTCAGGGTCACCTCAATGTCTCCTCCTCTAAATGGTTTATGAATTTTTTCTATCGCATAAATTTTAAGTGACTCAAGGTTAGAGTGATGATAATTAACCCCTTCCCGACCCATGACGCCACGTAGGCGTCATGAAAGTCGGTGCCATTCCTACCCATGACGCCTATGTGGCGTCATGGCGGGAATGCTTCCCTGCGGGTCCGGTGACCGGGGTCATTCAAATGTCACCGTACCCGCAGGTGCAGGGGGACCTGTACTTCACCCCAGGGGGGGTGGCTTTGCCCCCCCGGGTCTACGATCACCGCTGCTGACCTTTTTTTAACCCCCTCCAGCTCTGATTGGAGCTAGCGTCCATGTGACGTTAGCACTCCAATCAGAGCTGGAGGGGCGGAGAAAAACAGCGTCTGCCTCGCTCCTCAGCTTCATCCCATCCGTGGAAGCTGAGGAGCGAGGTGCCCGACTGCTCACCTGCCCCCCAGACTCCGCGATCGCCGCCGCACACATCTTCAGACCGCCGCCGCCGTATCCCCCACTGCCACCGCCGCCTCCCCCACTGCTACCGCCAGTACCACCGCTGCTGCTGAGGACAGGTACCTCCCCTCTCCTGTCCTCCACTCCCCCCAACCTTCGCTCCCTCCCCCCTGCCCCCCCCGATCATCCCCCAGCCCCCCTTTATCACCAGCTTCTGCTCTATTTTCTTTTCTCCTATCGCCCCCTGCATCTGTTAGCCCCTCCTCCCCTGGTGATCATCCTCCTCAGTGATCACCACTAATCACCCCCTGCCCCCCCTGATCACCCCCTACCCCCCCGATCACCCCCTGCCCCCCCTGTCCACCTGATCACCCCCTGCCCCCCTTTATCACCTGCTGCTGCTCTACTTTCTTTTCTCCTATCGCCCCCTGCATCTGTTAGCCCCTCCTCAGTGATCACCACTAATCACCCCCTGCCCCCCCCTGATCACCCCCTACCCCCCCGATCACCCCCTGCCCCCCCCTGTCCAC
Source organism: Ranitomeya imitator (assembly GCF_032444005.1). Lineage (NCBI taxonomy): Eukaryota > Metazoa > Chordata > Amphibia > Anura > Dendrobatidae > Ranitomeya > Ranitomeya imitator. The sequence continues at coordinate 724,017,358 of NC_091284.1, forward strand.
CTGATCACCCCCTTCCCCCCTTTATCACCTGCTGCTGCTGCTGCTGTGTTTTCTCTCCTACTGCCCCCTGCGTCTGTCAGCCCCTCCTCCCCTGGTGATCACCCTCTTCAGTGATCTTCAGCTAATCACCCCCTGCCCCCCTGATCACCCCCTACCCCCCCTGATCACCCCCTGCCCCCCCACTGTCCACCTGATCACCCCTCTGCCCCCCTTCATCACCCGCTGCTGCTGCTGTGTTTTCTTCTCTCCTACCGCGTTTGCGTCTGTCAGCCCCTCCCCTGGTGATCACCCTTTTCAGTGATCACCGCTAATCACCCCCTGCCCCCCTGATCACCCCCTGCCCCCCCCCCCCCCCCGTCCACCTGATCACCCCTCTGCCCCCCTTTATCACCTGCTGCTGCTGCTGCGTTTTCTTCTCTGCTACCGCCCCTGTGTCTGTCAGCCCCTCCTGCCCTGGTGATCACCCTCTTCAGTGATCACCGCTAATCACCCCCTGGCCCCCCTGATCACCCACTGATCACCTTCTGCCCCCCTGATCACCCCCTGCCCCCCTGATCACCTGCTGCTGCCAGCTTCATCTCCATCTGACGCTGCATCTCCTCAGCCCCCTCCTGTCCCCCCGCGCCTGACAGCCCCCCGCGCCTGACAGCCCCCCGTGCCTGACAGCCCCCCGCGCCTGACAGCCCCCACGCGCCTGACAGCCCCCACACGCGTCTGACAGCTCCCCGCACCTGATAGCCTCCTCCTGCAGAAGAGTTGCACCAAACACTCGCACATACACACGCACACGCAACACTATAATAAAGTTTAGATTTTTTTTTACACACGCACCACACACACAATGTCCCGCTCATCCCAGTCATCCCAGTCACAAAGGCTGTACTCAGTTGAGGAGGCATATTCCTTTCTTGCCTCCGAAGCTGATAGTGAGGGAGAGGACCCCACTTTTCTGTACTCCTCCCACTCTTCCTCCCCTAGTGACACCGACTCGCCACCCCCAAGATGTCGCAGGCCGAGAAATCGTCCGGAGCCCAGGGGAGGGGAGCCGGAGCCCAGGGGAGGAGAGTCAGAGCCAAGTGTAAGTGACCCCCAACCTAGTGCTAGTGACGCCCAACCTAGCACTAGTGCCCCCGTCTGGACCCCCGTCCCTGAAAACTTTGCTCCACGGATTCCTGATTTCATTCCCCAATCAGGAATCCAATTTGAGACTGCCAACCTCCGGGAGATAGACTTTTTCAAAGTCTTTTTCTCGGAGTCAATCGTCAGTCTCATGGTGGAGCAAACAAATTTGTACGCCCTGCAATTTTTTGCCCAAAACCCAAGTTCATCATTTACTACTTGGAAGCCCGTTGACTCCGTAGAAATGATGAAATATTGGGGACTGGTCCTTCACATGGGAATTGTGAAGAAACCAGAACTTCGCCAATACTGGAGTACTGATATTTTATATCAAACTCCAGTATTTGGCATGGTTATGAATCGCAAACGTTTTGAGGCGATTCATAAATTTCTCCACTTTAGGGACAATACGGACATCCTTCCTCGCGATGACCCGAATTTTGATAGATTGTTCAAAATTCGGCCGGTCATCGAACACTTCAGCAACAAGTTTGCTGAAGTGTACATTCCCCGAAGGGAAATTTGTGTGGATGAATCCCTCATCCACTTCAAAGGGAGGCTTCAGTTCCGTCAGTACCTGCCAAGCAAAAGGGCGAGGTACGGGATAAAACTCTACAAGATCTGTGAGAGTACCTCAGGGTACACTCTCAGCTTTAGAGTTTATCAAGGAAAGGACAGCAGTATCCAGCCCCCAGATTGTCCACCTGCTCTGGGGGTGAGTGGGAAAATAGTGTGGGATTTGGTTCACCCACTGCTTGATAAAGGTTACCATCTGTACGTTGATAACTTTTATACAAGCATCCCACTCTTTCAGTCCCTCTCTGCCAGAGCTACCGTTGCTTGCGGTACTGTGCGCAGAAACAAGAGGGGTCTCCCTTTGTCACTAATTGAGCAGGTTCTCCCAAAGGGTGAGAGCCGGGCCCAATGTAGTGGCAACATGCTTGCGGTCAAGTTCAAAGACAAAAGGGACGTCTTTTTCTTGACAACAATCCATGGTCCCGGCACCACGGCCAGCACTGTTCGAGGTACCCCAGCACAGGTCCACAAACCGGACTGTGCCCTGGGGTACAACAAACACATGGGGGGAGTTGATCTTTCTGATCAAGTCCTCCAGCCCTATAGTGCCATGCGGAAAACGAAGGTGTGGTATAAAAAACTGGTTGTGCACATCGTACAAATGGCACTGTATAACGCATACGTGCTATCACGATGTGCAGGCCAGACCAACAACACCTTCCTTCAGTTCCAGGAGGCGGTGATAAAGGCCCTGATGTTTGGAGACGAGGAAGGAGCGGGCCCCAGCACTGCTGGAACTCAAGGTTCCCGTATGGTACCGGTGCAACATTTTCCCTGTGAGGGGAGAGCAAAAAAAAGGTGCCGGGTGTGCTATAAAAGGGGGATAAGAAGGGAAACTCGTTTCCAATGTGAAACGTGTCCCGACAAACCTGGACTGTGTTTGAATGAATGCTTCAGAATTCATCACACGTCCGTGGACTAGCCACATCCTGATATTCCACTACAGAACTCACCCACACCAGGCTGATATACACAACACCACACACACACACTAACCTGACGTACACTACACCACACCCCAACCTGACATACACTACACCACACACACCAACCTGACGTAGTGTGTCAGATTGGTGTGTGTGGCGTAGTGTACATCAGGTTGGTGTGTGGTGTGGTATAGTGTACGTCAGGTTGGTGTGTGTGTGTGGTGTACAGTACACCACACACACCTACCTGACGTACACTACACCACACCCCAACCTGACATACAATACACCACACACACCAACCTGACGTAGTGTGTCAGATTGGTGTGTGTGGCGTAGTGTACATCAGGTTGGTGTGTGGTGTGGTATAGTGTACGTCAGGTTGGTGTGTGTGTGTGGTGTACAGTACACCACACACACCTACCTGACGTACACTACACCACACCCCAACCTGACATACACTACACCACACACACCAACCTGACGTAGTGTGTCAGATTGGTGTGTGTGGCGTTGTGTACATCAGGTTGGTGTGTGGTGTGGTATAGTGTACGTCAGGTTGGTGTGTGTGTGTGGTGTACAGTACACCACACACACCTACCTGATGTACACTACACCACACCCCAACCTGACATACACTACACCACACACACCAACCTGACGTAGTGTGTCAGATTGGTGTGTGTGGCGTTGTGTACATCAGGTTGGTGTGTGGTGTGGTATAGTGTACGTCAGGTTGGTGTGTGTGTGTGTGGTGTACACTACACCACACACACCTACCTGACGTACACTACACCACACCCCAACCTAACAAACACTACACAACCCAACCTGACGTAGTGTCAGGGTGTGTATGGCGTAGTGTACGTCAGTTTGGTGTGGTGTGGTATAGTGTACGTCAGGTGTGTGTGTGTGTGTGTGGTGAATACTACACCACACACACACCAACCTGACATACACTACATACCTTCCATACACAACATAGTGTCCGCTAACGATTGGAGCTAATTTTTCATTCAAAAAGTGAAATGGCGCTCCTTCCCTTCCGAGCCTTGCCGTGCGCCTAAACAGTGGTTTACGCCTACATGTGAGGTATCGGTGTACTCAGGAGATATTGCCCAACAAATTTTAGCATCCATTTTATCCTGATGCCCATGGGAAAATGAAAAAAATTGAGGCTAAAATAAAATTTGTGTGAAAAAAAAGTACTTTTTCATTTTTATGGATCAATTTGTGAAGCACCTGGGGGTTCAAAGTGCTCAATATGCATCTAGATAAGTTCCTTGGGTGGTCTAGTTTCCAAAATGGGGTCATATGTGGGGGAGCTCCAATGTTTAGGCACACGGCGGCTCTCCAAACGTGACATGGTGTCCGCTAAAGATTGGAGCTATTTTTTCATTCAAAAAGTCAAATGGCGCTCCTTCCCTTCCGAGCCTTGCCGTGCGCCTAAACAGTGGTTTACGCCTACATGTGAGGTATCGGTGTACTCAGGAGATATTGCCCAACAAATTTTAGCATCCATTTTACCCTGATGCCCATGTGAAAATGAAAAAAATTGAGGCTAAAATAAAATTTTTGTGAAAAAAAAGTACTTTTTCATTTTTATGGATCAATTTGTGAAGCACCTGGGGGTTCAAAGTGCTCAATATGCATCTAGATAAGTTCCTTGGGTGGTCTAGTTTCCAAAATGGGGTCATATGTGGGGGAGCTCCAATGTTTAGGCACACGGCGGCTCTCCAAACGTGACATGGTGTCCGCTAAAGATTGGAGCTATTTTTTCATTCAAAAAGTCAAATGGCGCTCCTTCCCTTCCGAGCCTTGCCGTGCGCCTAAACAGTGGTTTACGCCTACATGTGAGGTATCGGTGTACTCAGGAAATATTGCCCAACAAATTTTAGCATCCATTTTATCCTGATGCCCATGTGAAAATGAAAAAAATTGAGGCTAAAATAACATTTTTGTGAAAAAAAAGTACTTTTTCATTTTTATGGATCAATTTGTGAAGCACCTGGGGGTTCAAAGTGCTCACTAGGCATCTAGATAAGTTCCTTGGGTGGTCTAGTTTCCAAAATGGGGTCACTTGTGGGGGAGCTCCAATGTTTAGGCACACGGCGGCTCTCCAAACGTGACATGGTGTCCGCTAACGATGGAGATAATTTTTCATTCAAAAAGTCAAATGGCGCTCCTTCCCTTCCGAGCCTTAGCATGTGCCCAAACAGTGGTTTACCCCCACATATGAGGTATCGGTGTACTCAGGAGAAATTGCCCAACAAATTTTAGGATCCATTTTATCCTGTTGCCCATGTGAAAATGAAAAAATTGAGGCTAAAAGAATTTTTTTGTGAAAAAAAAGTACTTTTTCATTTTTATGGATCAATTTGTGAAGCACCTGGGGGTTCAAAGTGCTCACTATGCATCTAGATAAGTTCCTTGGGGCGTCTAGTTTCCAAAATGGGGTCACTTGTGGGGGAGCTCAAATTTTTAGGCACACGGGGGCTCTCCAAATGTGACATGGTGTCCGCTAAAGAGTGCAGCCAATTTTTCATTCAAAAAGTCAAATGGCGCTCCTTCCCTTTCAAGCCCTGCCGTGCGCCCAAACAGTGGTTTACCCCCACATATGAGGTATCAGCGTACTCAGGACAAATTGGACAACAACTTTCGTGGTTCAGTTTCTCCTTTTACCATTGGGAAAATAAAAAAATTGTTGCTGAAAGATCATTTTTGTGACTAAAAAGTTAAATGTTCATTTTTTCCTTCCATGTTGCTTCTGCTGCTGTGAAGCACCTGAAGGGTTAATAAACTTCTTGAATGTGGTTTTGAGTACCTTGAGGGGTGCAGTTTTTAGAATGGTGTCACTTTTGGGTATTTTCAGCCATATAGACCCCTCAAACTGACTTCAAATGTGAGGTGGTCCCTAAAAAAAATGGTTTTGTAAATTTCGTTGTAAAAATGAGAAATCGCTGGTCAAATTTTAACCCTTATAACTTCCTAGCAAAAAAAAAAATTGTTTCCAAAATTGTGCTGATGTAAAGTAGACATGTGGGAAATGTTATTTATTAACTATTTTGTGTCACATATCTCTCTGGTTTAACAGAATAAAAATTCAAAATTTGAAAATTGCGAAATTTTCAAAATTTTCACCAAATTTCCAATTTTTTCACACATAAACGCAAAAATTATCGACCTAAATTTACCACTAACATAAAGCCCAATATGTCACGAGAAAACAATCTCAGAATCGCTAGGATCCGTTGAAGCGTTCCCGAGTTATTACCTCATAAAGGGACACTGGTCAGAATTGCCAAAAATGGCAAGGTCTTTAAGGTCAAAATAGGCTGGGTCATGAAGGGGTTAATAAAATGTTGTGAAACTTGTGAGGTGTTCCTATTAGCACTAATATTTTCAACATCATAAATATGTTCACGAATACGTGTTTTTAAAGACCGTATGGTACTCCCCACGTATTTAAGATGACATGCCATGCACTCCATGATGTATACCACATTTTTGGTGTTACAGTTCATGAAAGTCTTAATGGAATAAACATTTTGATTACTGGCATCAGTGAAATTATGGCATTTACCCGAAAATTTGCAAGTATTACATGCCATCGCACCACATTTAAAAAAGCCTTTCGTGCTAAGCCAATGAGAGGGTTGCGCAGAGTGGGCATGAAGAGAACTCGGAGATAAGCTCGAGCCTAAAGAGGGGGCTCTTCTGGACACAATTCTGTATCCATTACTCAAAATTTGAGCTATATCAGCATCCTCCTTCAGAATAGTCAGATTATTAGTCAAAATTTTCCTGATTGTATTAAATTGATTACTGTACTGGAAGACCACAGTGATTGGATTTTGAGGAGATAAACTTTGATTTTGTTTACTATGGAAACGAGGTCGTCGAGCGACAATTTTTTCTGCTCTTTTTAGATGCCAGTCACTGTAGCCTCTCTGCACAAGTCTATCCTTTATGCCCTCGATCTCTTGGGAGTAATCTTCCAGTGTGCTACAATTACGTTTTGCTCTTACCATCTCCCCTATAGGAATACTTTTGATAGTATGTTTGGGATGGTGACTGTTAGCACGCAATATTGTATTCCCTGCTGTAATTTTCCGGAAAGTAGAAGTAACAATTGGGGTATTAGGTATCCCCTTTAGTTTTAAATCTAGAAACTCTATACACGTGTGGTCTTGGCGTGAAATAAATTTAAGATTGAATGGATTGTGATTGAGATAGTTTGTTAAATCATGTACGGTAGATACATCAGAACTCCAGATAAATATCAGGTCATCAATGTACCTACCGTACCAACGTATACAGTCTTTAAATGGATTCTCATCATTATATATGTAAGATTCTTCCCACCAACTCATAACCAGATTGGCAATGGAAGGTGAGTATTTGGCACCCATTGAGACACCACTGGTTTGCATGAAATATATTTGGTTAAAGCAAAAGAAGTTTGTAGTCATGAGAAAAGAAGTGACCTCTATGACATAAGACTGTAAATCTACGGAAAAATCACTGTACTGTTGCATGTGAAATTTAAGAGCAAATATAGCCACTTCATGTGGTATAGAAGTATATAACGAGGTGACATCTGAAGTGATCCAAGAAAAATTAGACTGCCATATAAACCCCTCCATGAAATTCAGGA